>NC_069371.1:65115000-65740000 GCF_021730395.1 Mercenaria mercenaria | reverse complement strand
TGGATCCAGACCAGCTTGCGCATCCGTGCAGTCTGGTCAGAATCCATGCTGTTCGCTTTCAAGCCTATTGCGCGGATGTGCAGGCCGGTCTGGATCCATGCTGGTCGCAAAGCCACTATGTTGGTTTTCTCATGGCGCGGCTCATATAAATTAATTTTGTATGTAGAATCGCATTCATGATAAAATCTCACGCAGTAACAATCGCTTGTTTTAAAAAAAAACTTAGCTGTAGTATACATTTATACTGTGGTTAACTATAAATAACTTAATTTAAGTGTGTACTATTTAAAACCTTACTTGTTAATTTCGTTTAACATAAAATATACATAGTAATTGTTCATATGTTTGAATATGAAATTTGGTTTTAGTATATATATACATTTACTGAACTAGAGATTTCAAAATGATATTAAAATAAGCATCCTGTTTTATATTTTGTAATGGTTTCCTATTTATCATAATTTCATACTTAATTTCATGTAGTTTGTACAAATCACTTTCTGGAATGTAAAAGTTGAATCTCGCTGGCTTCATTAGAAATTTGTAGTTCATTTTCATGTACAAAAATGTTATACTCACTTTCATTTTCGATATTCTGCAGTCGATCATTTACTTTAAAATTATGATTTTAATACCCGGTATTGAAACAACCCGTCTATAATATTTTTGCGTTACAGCTTCTTTTTGTTTTGGGTCTACTTAGCAGATGCGAGGCTCTGTAGCTGTGTTTGTGGTGCTCTGTGCTTCCGAGAACACTACCCTTACCTACTGTCTTCTGCATATACACTTCTTTTGAATAAAACATCTTCTACCACTTCCTTGAAAATGTTCATTAGCTTTTACTGAATAAATTGTAGTCTTTAATTATGTATTGGCTGGAACGTTTTAGTTCTTTTCCTGGTATTGTGTTTTGTTAACAATTTCCTTTTTTACTTTTTTATTAGAGTTTTTTTTTTATCCATTTCACTGTATAGTACAAAAAAAAATGTGTATTGGAGTTTTGTAGATCGGTTCATTGTATCGGAATGTTTTACCCATGTCATTGTATTGGAGTTCTGTAAACCACTCCATTGTACTGAAGTTTCTTTTACTGAAGTAAGCTTTATTTTTAGGATACGAGATGAAAATAGTTGACGAGCGAGGTAATGTTGTGCCAGTGGGAGAGAAAGGAGAGTTGTATGTTCGCAGTGTTTACAGGTTCATAGAATACAAAGGTATGCGGGAAAAGTTTCTGGATACAGTTGACCAAAGAAACTGGCTTCACACTGGTGATTTGGTGCATCAACGCGCTGACGGCAACTTTATATTGAATGGACGAAAAAGTGAGCAAATGTCTGTTGGTAGTATGAAGATCTTTCCGCAAGAAGTCGAGAAAGTCTTAATCAGTTGCCCAGAAGTAGACGCAGTTGTAGCCGTACCAGTTCCGGATGAAAGACTTCACGATGCGATATGCGCTTGTATAGTTCTATCAAAGACAAATGCTGGGGATGTAGAAGATATGCAAACATATTTCGACCATTTGTGGGCTGACAATGCTTTATTCAAGCCGAAGTACTATATAGCCTTTGAGAAATTACCGGGAAATGTAAGTGGAAAAATAGACAGAAAAGGGATTGCTAAGATAGCAGCTTCTAAACTGAATCTTTGATGAGTCTGCCCTGCTTCGATTTAAGAAAATATCGCGTGTAAATAAAAAACAGACTGACAATAATCCAGATCATAATTTCTTTATTCGACCGACTTGTAAATACAGAACAGAACAGAAATCTTGTGTACACAGAACCGAACTGAACATACCCAGGAATCTAAGCCAATTTGCTGGCTTATTGGCGAAATTGTCTCCCTTGAAAACAGCTTACCAAGTGTATCGATTAGCCGTTATCGGTCAACTTACGCCTATTGAAATATAGAAGGACAAAGTCTTTAACACGTCAAATGACATCAAAAGCATTATCTGACAAAATTTATTAAGTTATTGAAGTAATCTGCAATATTTACATTTTCTTTCAATATAATTTTTAATAAAATAAATTATGATCTTCTTGCTTCCCCAAGCGTTTGAAATAAGTAACTAATTTTGATCCCGAGTCCCATTGATTTTTGTAGGAAATGACAGATTTTAAGCCTTACATGGTCTTTTCAAATGATATATTCTCATATTTATACTCATCTCACAACATTTATTAAGTTATTGAAGTAAACTAGAAAAGTTAATCTTTCTTTCAATGAGTTTATTTGTAAGTTATTCTTATGTCTTCTTGCTTCCCTAAACGTTTAAATATCACTGAATTTACTAATTTTGAAATTTTTGCCTGTCTTAGTACACGTGTTACTGATGACATCGGATAAACAGATACAAGTGTCTGAATAAGATAGACATGTGTGTCGATCTAATTCCGTGTATTTAAAAAATTCAAATTACATGTCTAAATAAAAAAAAATCATTTTACTTAGAAAACAGAATACTTTTGAATACAGAACAGAACAGACTGAACAGAAAATTTGTAAATACAGAACAGAACAGAAAACCTGTGAATACAGAGTAGAACAGAAAACAGAACGATAGAACATTTGTGAATACAAAGCTTTTGTGTTCTTATCACATAATTTTAAAGAGAAAACACTTGTCGGCAACACTATCCCGAATGAGTGAATTTTGGTCTTTGATGGCGTTGCTAAAAGGTTTGATAAACCGGTAAGATCTAAGTCTTAGTTTTGCAACACAATCTGTATAACAACCGTTACGGTGTTTATGGATAATTCATACATTACGGGCCGAAAAACCTGACAATGAGCATTTTACCGTGGTCTTGCCGGTGCTGGAAAAACTCGTGTTACATCCGGGCTGTGAGATGACTCACGTGCTATAATTTATGAGTGAATACATAAATTCATACGCTATATATACTATAATAAAATAGTGCTTAAAAGAAATGCATTTTTTTTTCATATTTCATTTCTTCTTTTAATTGAAGAAAACAACATGCAAAACAAAGAATCTATAACTAGTTGAAGGTGCGAATGGAAATATCTGGCTCTCGAAAGAGCTTCGTTGCTCGCTAAACGGTTACTTTTGATCCAGATATTTCCATCCGTACCTTCAATCAGTAATATATTCTTATACTGTCAGCCTAACCCTAATTCATATGACTTACAATAAATCTATTGATGTCATTATTTAGCCTTCTGTGAATGTATCCGTAGATAGGTTCGCATTGTGTCTTCTGTAAAACACACGGGTTTGCCAAACTACAAATAAAAACATAAATCAAACTTATCTATACGAAGATATAACAAGATATCTAATTTGTTTATCTCGTCGTCATTACATTGCATGCCTCTAATACATCCGGGTTGGATAAAACATCTTTGAGTTTTGAACCATACAGACAGAACCAAATTTACCGGCTGTACTTTTCATGTCGAACTTCTAGCAAAGTTCAGGCAAAGGTTAAAATTCAGACGACATGTTAAAGGTATCCTGTGCAACGAAAATCTGGCTGTTTTTTCACTTTATTTGGACTTGGTGGTCAAATTTCTTCTAATACAAGTTTCGTTTGTATATATAGTTACAATATCGGGGCTTAGAGCGAAACTGTTATATCTGCTTCTATTTCTATATATAGATAGACCAGTTTCGCTCTAAGCCCTCGATATGTCATCAAATTTACTTAACGATCAAGAAGAAACTGCTGGCAAGACATTACAATATATAATTCACAATGACAGCTCATTATCGGATAAACCAAGTCCTTAACAACTTTACAGGCAGATAGAAGCATGTGTGTGGAAGCCCGGTGTGTCTACAAAATGTGGCCGGCTCTGCCTGTAATATTGACCGTACGCGTACGAACGAAGCAATATTCCACCGCAAGTAAGGCTGATATATGACTTCAGCTGTCTGTATATAGTTGACACCAACAAAAAGCACGGTGTAAAATGACAGTACAAGTCAATTGGAAAATAGATTTTAATTTTGCGTGCTTTTCGGCCTTCGTGATTAATTACGACGCATCTGAACGAAAAAAAAGTATTTTATTTCCCAACAAATCACACAAAACTAAAATCTATTTCCATTCTAACACGTTCGAATAACACCAGGAAGGGATACTAATCTGGAATCATTTTTAGGCGGAATAGCCAAAAGTAGGTCATTTTGCGAAACGTGTTTTAATCGACAAGACAGTACACGGTAATCCTTCTTTGTTTATATAAAAGAAAATCTTAAAAGTGTTAGAATAATTATTAACGTTTACTGCGGACGCTTCCAGTTTAAGCATGGGTTATAGGATTCGTACATATTTGTTACTGTTTAAAGTAAGCTGTATGATAAAAGGTATGATATCGTGCTAGAGAGACACTTTCAGAAGTACTAAAATCTTACAAAGAACCTTCTTAATTTCTCCGTAAGTCTTGCTAGATCCGCAATTCGATCTTTCATTGAAATTGTATAGTCCATCACAAAATACATGTCAATGGGTAGATTGGCAGCCACGCGGTACTTCATGTCGAAGGAATATGTCTTGCTTGTAAATGTAATAAGAACATTCAAATATATGAAAATTCACACCTTTAGGTGATCAGACAGTGTTATGTAAATTCCATTACTAAACTGTCCCAATGCAGTGCATCAAAAATGCATTTGTATGTAAAAAGCGGAATGCCAAATCCACTTTGTGCTGAGGATGGTAACGTTATTAAAAATAGTTCATAGTACTTATCACTCCTATGAATTATTAAACATTAATTTCATTCTAGAAAAAAAGTCCAATGTATATCAGACATTGATTATTGCGCCGACTTGTTACATCGGCAGAATGTCGACCCGATATCTTGAAGAGATAACAAATATTGGTTATATATGGTCGAATATCCCCATGTTTACTGGGATTATGCATCAATTATTGCATTTTATTAGATAATATGCGACTTCTTCTTGTTTGCGTTTAATCGGTACCATGCCCTCGTGGCCGAGTGGTTAATGTCGCTAAAACCGAATCATTTGGCCCTCGCCGCTGTGAGTTCGGAACCCCACTCTGATGTAGATATTTTCATGTAAGGAAGCCCTCAATCTGACTTACGGAAGGTCGATGGTTCTACCACGTGCCCGCCCGTACTTGGTGGGTCGCCTTGGGTTTCCTTCACCATCAAAAGTTAATACGTCACCGTGTGACCTAATTGTGTCGTTGTGACGTTAAACCTAACAAAACAAACACGCACCAGCGTTTTTATAACCAACACTTAGTTTACTAACCAGTTCGCGTATATTTCAAAATATTAAACAGATAATTTATAACATACAAATGATACAACCTGGTCTCTAAGAGTTAGTTTCATGTGCTGCGGTGACAGTTGAATCGGGTCACGAAACTCGCTCTCATCTCGTAAATTATTGTTCTGTTTTAAAAAAGACAACAAAATAAATTAACATCAAACTACCATTACGTTAATTGGTCTGGCTGAATGATGAAAAAATCTATTTGCTGCATTTAAGCACAATTCCTTCTCGCTTTTAAAATTACAAAAATACATCCCATCCTCTGTAGAGGGGGAGTTATGCTGAAAACCGTTAATTTAACATAATAAGACACGAAAAAAGCTATAATTACATGTACTTCTAAATTCTTTACTTTTTCAGTGTCATACCAGTCAACGTATTTTGATTTTATGCTAGGGAACTATCCAACTGACTTGCGGAATGTAAATGAGTCTACCTGGAGTGGGGCCATTAGGTCTTCTGCTATCATTAACGGTAGATGAACAACAAAGTCCGTATGTAACATACATTGTGTAAATGTTACCCAATACAAAAATACAGGATTTTTGTTCATCACGCATTGTTTATGCATGGAGCTTCGCACATGAACAACTGCACTTGGTACCTTGATAATTACTAGGTTAAGGAATTGGGGAACCGGTTTAAAAAATAATTCGATTCACTCACTGTGAACAAAGTATGTCTGATACTAGTAGAATTTCAAATCGCAAAACTGCCAAATACTGTCAAGTCACGAACCCGACCTCTGATAGCCTTGAATTATCTCTAACTAAACCAGAAAGATTGGGCCAGTGAAGTGTGTGGCAATTTAGGTGAAATGTATAGAAGTTAACAAATCAATGGAGATTATGCATGCAAAGTTTCAACAAATATCACCATTGTGTAACTTTCATGTCATTTGTAGCCCGACTCATCAAAGAATAGGTAGAGCTATTGGACTCACCCGTGTATCGTCGTCCGCCCCTTTTTCGAATTTTGTTTTCGCAATTTTGTGGTGAAGTTTTATAAATATATAAGCTGGTATCTCAGCACCCATTTATTGGAATGGATTGAAACTTCACGCACTTGTCCACTGTTACGTGTTGATATGCATCGTACAGGTTCTATTACCCTGTTTTGCATTTTCGCAAAATCATGCCACTTTAGCGACTTTTATACGAGTTCAATTGACAGAGCTGTTGAGAAGTCGAGTGTTGCTGTCCACCGACAGCTCTTGTTATTTTGCCAGTTAATGCTTAAAATATCACCCAAACGGGACTGGCGAGGTGTTAGTTACAGATGAATAGTCTTCTTTTTGGTATCTGTTGGAGACACTGATAAATGGCGCCGCCAAGAGAATTTCTGGACTTATATTTCTTTCCAGAAAGCATTTTCTAAAGCATTGGAAATATAAAACAATGTCACAGGGACTCAGGTCAGGCGAAAAAGGCGGATGGTTAACAACTTCCACCTTTTCAGAAGCCAAAAAAGACTTTACAACCTCAAACTTGTGAGAGGAGGCGTTGTTGTGTATCAGACCATTTCTGACCATTCTTTGCTTGGACGTTTCATATTGTTGTAAAACTTTTTACAGTATAGAGTTCTTGTAGAATCGTACAGTGATTGTATGACCAGATGGACAATGTACTTGAACGACTGGCCCATTAGAATAGAAGAAAATTGCGTATAACATCTTTTTCGAACTTATGATTCTCTAGGCGATACAGGGGCGTTTTTTATCCTTTCGCTTTCGTTGCTTATTAACAGCCTTCTCTGTGGTTCAGACATGAGCACACAGGTTTCGTCACCTGTTAGCAAGTTAGATATAACCCGACTATCACAGCCTTTGCATGTTTTCAAAAGTTTCCGGGCACATTTAAGGCGTTGTTTCTTTTGCTCCTCAGTGAGCAAATGAGGTACCCAGCTAGCGCAAATCTTTCTCAGGTTCAAACGCTTTTTCAGAATTGTTTGTACACTGCGTTCTGACATACCAGTGCATCTGGCTATATCTTTCACCGACAATCGGGCATCCTGTTTGACCACAACTTTTACAGCAGCGATGTTTGCCTTGGTAACAGAGGTTTTAGACCCATCAGAACGGGTATCATCTTCGACAGATAATTTTCCAGCTTTAAAAGCTTTTACTAACAACTGTGTGCATTACAATGGCCTAATGTCCATATATCTTGTCACTGACATTTCAAAGGCGGTGCTCACATTTTTCCCATATTTTTTGGTTTTATTTCTGCGTGCGTGTTTTCAAGTATTCGCGTGCATATATTCGGGTTTCACTGTGTATGCGTTCTTATTTGAACGCAACTGTTCCTCTTGGATTAATGTCCATGACGTTATTACCCTACTGTGACTACATACTAAAAACATTTTTTTTAATTCATAAAATAGTTAAGTTGGAGCGTCCGTTGTAAGGTGTCATTCTCCTGAAAATACACAAGTAACCCTTGTGAATGCACCATATGAAACCCTTTCCCTGTCTTAAAACTAATTGAGCCGCGCCATGAGAAAACCAACATAATGGGTTTGCGACCAGCATGGATCCAGACCAGCCTGCGCATCCGCGCAGTCTGGTCAGGATCCATGCTGTTCGCTTTTAAAGCCTATTGGAATTGGAGAAACTGTTAGCGAACAGCATGGATCCTGACCAGACTGCGCGGATGCGCAGACTGGTCTGGATCTATGCTGGTCGCAAACCCACTATGTTGGTTTTCTCATAGCGCGGCTCAATTCTAATGCATTTTATCTCGATTGTGATAAAAACTGTAAGCTTCATTCAATCACTCTCGAATCCACTTCCTGGAAATACAAGTACTGATGCCATAATGATATGAGAAGTTGCGGCCATGACTCCAAGCGTGGCTTCAAACCACGACTTTTGGAGTGAATAGCCGACACTTCTGCCACTCGAGCACCACTCCCCTTTTTGTACCTTACTGTTAAAGAATTGTCGAGCCTTGAATTATGGTAAGTGTGTAATTGAAAGCAACTAGCATATCCTGGAAAATTCTTTTTATACCATGAACACACTAGTTCCTAGAAGAATTGTACACATTATTTAGCAAACGACTTACATAAGGTCGAAAGATAACTGGATTTGCTTTGGCCGGTATGTGCGATGTACATACCTTGAAATATAACATGAGAAACTTCTATGATGAAATAATAAAATAAAACAGATTCAACTTACTTTTTATTTTAACAGTCACATTTTATTCCAAATATTTTCTAGTGTCATAGTGTAACTAAACCTATAAGGAAACAATTAAAACGCATCTGTTTAACTTTCTTTGAATCTATAGCAGATTGTCTTATTTCTGCCATCAGAGCTGGTCACTGAATATAAGAATAAAATAACGATTTAAAAAAGTAAAGTACAAATTGCATTTTCATGTCTGAGTCCGGAAAGATATATTCATTTGCCACTTATATTTCCAATATTGTCACTAAGTTATTGTCGTGAATAAAACGCTCGCCATGCACATTGATTGATAAATTGCTAACTTTAAAGGATTCTATAGATTAATTATGGTAGTAGAAACTAAAATGTTATGTTATTCAATAAAATTCTAAATTATGCTCCCTTCAAATATGTCTATCTTTTTTTCTTTTTTTCTAAACGAGGAAAAGCCATCAAACTGTTCTTTTCGTATCATTTAAGGATATGGACCAGTAATAACACTCGACAATTTCCGTGTGATTACGTATTCTTGCTAGGCAATGCGGCATTCTTCGGACATTAATGTAGCTCAATGCGTGCGCATGACATTCGGCAAAAGCCGGAAAATGCCGAAATCACATACGGAAAATACGTAATCTGCCGGTTGTCATAACAGATTCACTACCTTAACGAAAATATTAAAACACACTACCCAGCCATTTTAATCAATCGGGTTTTCTACATATCCCAACGTTTAGAGAGAAAAACAACTTAATAAAATATTTCACTATAGAACAGTTTTGTTGTAATTTACTTCTTAATTCTGAAAAAGATAACAAAATAAATTATGAAAAAGAAAACAAACTAGTAAACTAACGTAGAAATATAATTTTGCCCAGCATGTTTGTAACTTTTTATAAATAAATAGAAAACTGAAATGCTCAGTTCCGCGAGACCGTTCAAAGATTTAGTCTATGTTTTACCTTGTATCATGAACTTTTTTTTCAGATAATTCTTTCCTTATACTTTTCAAGGGTTCAAAATTCATTTTAGTAAAAATCGACATTTATTGTACTTTAACATATCAAAATAAAAGTCGCAATATTCTATTGTTTAGGAAAAAATCCCCGACGGACTAAATCCCCTTGCTCAATTTGATCAATAACAACGAAATCTCTCACCACCACCACCCCCAAACCCTTGATTTTGTCTAAATTTATATTTAAAAAAAGATTTGAAATTATTTTTAAACAAAACAATAATATAAATTAAGTAAAAATATGGATATGATCAATTGTGTACCTTTTGAAATAGGAGTACACAATCTTGCCCATTTACTGTTTGTGTTAAGCTGCCAATTTCAATTTGCCATGAACAATATTTCGCAAGAAAGCTTAGTACTTCTAGAAAGAGTTCAAAGTCAAATGAGTGTTCAAATAAAAGACTTTGCTACCGTATATTAACCAAGTATTTTCAGTGTCCTATCGCTATCCTTTCTGGTTAAACTGTCTTTCAAACATGAGCTTTCCCACAGGCAATTACAGATTTCCCATCAGAAACGGTCATTTCCCTTGGGGAAAAGCACCTTCCCATGGAACGTTATTTTTCCCTAGGGAACATACTGTCTAATATCCCAATGAGAAATTCCCATGGGAAAATAACTATTTCTATTTTCAGCTTTAAATTAATACATTTTCGTAATATGCATTCAAATAAGACATTTTCATTGTTTATTTTGTAAAAAATGAAGAAATTGCTAATTTCAAGTTTCCCATGGGAAACCATTTCCACGGTAATTCTATGGGAATCCCATGGGACTGGTTTCACATGGGAATCCCAATAGAAATGTCCATCTACTGGCTGCTTCAAGAAATTTTAGTTAGAACTAAAATATTAATGCACCTGATTCTCAGAGCTCATGAAGCTGTATTCCCCATGCCACTTAGCAGTGATTAATTGAATAAGATGCAAAAATGAGCTTAGTATGAGGAGCCCATATCATGCAAAAAATATCAATTTATACAACTGAAGGATGCACCGATAGTAAACAATTCTAATTACTAGTGCAAAAAATAGTATAGGACGCTAAATCAATCGTTGTTACATATAAATAGAATTAAACACCGTTGATGACTGACCATACAGAATTACAAAAATGTTTTAGACATTTTTTTGTAATACAGTTCCTATTTGGTTCACCCCACCAATCGCATCAAATTGAATACGAGCATATTTGTCTAGCCGCAGTGCCATATTTACATTCGTTAAATTTTAACAGGACGACGGTTGTTTCATAAAAGTAAACATAATTTGTCCTAGGAACGGCCATGGTGTGCAGTTTCTTTCGAAATATTGGCATAATTACTACTAAATAAGAGAGATTTAGCGGTCAATAAAATAAATTCGGAATGGACTAGTCTGTGTTCATACCCTATGTTTTGTTCAAAGGAGATCACACCTGAGGCTATTGAAATTTTGTATAATTATGTCCCTTTTTTTCTCAAAATGTAGAAGATAATCAGAACCAAGAAAGATGAAATTAAAAAATGAAAGGATTATCTAGTCTGTAGCCAGACTAGGGATAAACGTATATGACCCTAAAGAACATTTGAAACCAAAAACCATGTACATTTAATATAAACATACAATTCCTTAACAGTTTTAGAAATAGTTATTTATACCCCTTAACACGTAACTGAGTGTCTATTAAAAGTTCTGCACATGTAAAATGTTAATGTGAACTATTTATGAAAATATATCTCATTCCCATGGGAAATGTTTTCCATGGGAAACGTTTTGACACGCTTCCCTTGGGAACTGTTTCCCATAGGAAATGCGTTTATTTCCCGTGGAAATTGTTTTTCATTGGAAAATATGTAATCTCCCTTCGAAAAGCGTTCCCACGGGAAAATTTTTAAAAAAAAACAACAGCTTAATATGTGGAAAGTTAATCAGAAATTTTGTTATGGTACGAAGATGATATATATTGAATAGTATGTGTTTTAAGATATTTCCTAAAAAAATGTTTTCCGTGGGAAGTTCCCATGGGAAACTGGCGTTCAGTTGGGAACCAGTTCACGTACCTTTTCCATGGGGAAAATTATTATTTTCCCATGGGAAATATTGGCATTCCCATTGGGAAAACGCCCTTTCCCATGGGAAAGTCAATTTTTCTTAACTTTTCACTGCTTTAAAAATGCAGTCAAATAAAAATTAAAAGTAAGAAATAAATCAGATAACCAAACCCTATATTTGACACATAAAAATCTTTGTTTTTATGTGAAGAAGTACTTGTTGTTTTCCCCTTATTGGCGTGGCAAAAATAAACTTGAGGACCTGTAAATGTACTTTTCAAATAATCAAGTTTTCCGAGTATCCGCACGTGCAAGACTGTTCAAATGATAATAATGTTTAAAATGATAAAAGTGATTACATAAATAACAAAATATAACACAAAAATACATTTCCTTAGACTATATATACAATTTATGTCTTATTTTACAAAAGAAGACAATTCTGAAAATAAAGATAAATGTAGATAAATGTACAATATTACAATTGTTCTCTAGAACAGACCCTTTTGTGGTTACCGGAGATGTGTGAAAGAATTATATACAGCAGTGTGCTAACTTTAACACGAGTAATTATACTGTTTTGAAAAGAAATAGAGCACTAGCGTCCAATTCATTTGAGAATTTAAACAGTGCGAGGGTAAGTTAGTGAGAATTTGTTGATATAGGAAGGAGAGCCAGTAGGAAGAAATTTAAAATGAACAACAATGCTGGGCCCTATATCGCTCACCTGCACATCTGATAACGTAGTTAGGATTTCAATGTTTTCAGAAGCAACTCTAGTATTGGCATATTAAAATGATACAGTAAATTGTGTAGTGGTATAACTTCCATCAATGTATCTTTAAACCCCTGAAAGAAGGGCGTCAAATATCCGTGCAGGCTGATCATGGTCTGCACTGTTCGCTATTCAGTTAGTAAATTTTCAGTGAACACCCCTTTGAATCATAAGAGGTACTGCCCAAACAGAATGATGGACCAGGCCATTTTTAAAAATTTAACAGGGTAAAGGTTAACAAGAAATAAAAGGCAGACAACGCACGACAGACAAAGTACAAAACACCGCGGATGACTAAACACTAACAAAAGGCGACGGGTTTCAGACAACATACGAAATACCGCGGATGACTAAACTCTTACAAAAGGCGACAGCTTACAGACAACATACGAAATCCCGAGGATGACTAAACTCTTACGAAAGTCGACAGGTTACAGACAACATACGAAATACCGCGGATGACTAAACTACAAAAGGCGATAGCTTACAGACAAAATACGAAACACCGCGGATGACTAAACTCTTACAAAAGTCGACAGGTTACAGACAACAAACGAAATACCGCGGATGACTAAACTCTTACAAAAGTCGACAGGTTTCAGACAACATACGAAATACCTCGGATGACTAAACTCTTACAAAAGTCGACAGGTTACATACAACATACGAAATCCCGCGGATGACTAAACTCTTACAAAAGGCGACAGGTTTCAAACAACATTCGAAAGATATATATAAGTAAAGATTAACAGGTTGACTTATCCAGCTCCTGCCACAGAAGCAAACTCTCAGACATAATAATATGAAACAATTACAAAAATATAATCGCACATCTGACCCTGTTGTAAATAATAACTTGATTAAAATCTATAACCACATAATTCATATAACCACACATTATCTACAAACACATATTAAACGCAAAACCGAGCAGAAAAAGGAAAAAAACAGGACTGACATATTTACAAATAAAAAGTGTACATCATTTTAAGCATAAAACATAACAAAGCTAAATATTTATATACTGTAGATTGGGCTATTTTTGCGTACGCATTCTTAGCGTCATGGTAAGCAGTCACATTAGCGGTGTTAAAAATTGGCGAAACGTGAGTGTTTGTATTTTATGACATGACGCAGATTACTATTCAAAAATATATTGAATTCACGAGTATTCACGTATTCGCGAATATTAGTGAAAATAAAAGTATCGCGAATATCGCCCGACATACAGTATCGCTGACAAATTATGTACAAAACTATAGCGAATATCACTCGATCTACAATATCGCTGACAAACTATGTACAAAACTATCGCGAATATGGCCCGATCTACAGTATTATGTATAAAACTATCGCGAATATCGCCCGATCTACAGTATTATGTATAAAACTATCGCGAATATCACCATATCAACAGTATCGCTGACAAATTATGTACAGATTGATCTTAAAAAGTACAACATTAAAAAAGAAAGGTTGAACAAAACGTTTCTAAAATTATAATGAGAAAATGCACCAGCAACAAAACCATGCATATCCTTATGGATTTTTAATCTAGTCCTCACAGATTTCAGCTTATACATGTAGACTGGACTTAGGGGTTGACTGTCATTCTAATCATCGACCGTTCCTTTGTAGACTGGATTCTGATTGGACGTCAGCGGCGTCTTGTAAATTGGATTGTCGGTCTGTAAGACAAGTGCACGTTAGGTAATCATATAAGCGAAAAGGAAGGGAAAAAGAATCATGAAACTCTATGTCTACATAAGTATTATGATATAAATGGAATGGCATCAAAATGTTGACTTTCGTATAATCGTTTCATTCTTGATTCAAAAAAAAGTTTACACATAACGGGATAATTATCATGTTTAATGACGGTGAAAACAATCTCAAACCTGACTGTCTAATGTAATTTTATAGACGGGTTTCATATATATCCGAAAATAAAAATACATATATAATTATATCAATCAATATTGAAGTTATGAATACAATTTATGGTAGCTATATTTGGACTTAATGTGAAATAAGGCTAGATTGATTTCGCATCAAACTAAATGTCGTTTAAACACACATTTCTAGCGGCATTACTCGAGTCCACTACAGATTCTTTACCTAGAGTTCAAATGTAACATATTTATTTAATCAGACATTTCTATCAGCCTTACCTGACTCCATTGACTTAGATTCTGAATCTCGAGTTCGAATCTGGTTATTCATCTTAACAGACATTTCTAACAGTCTAACTATTCTGAATTTTGTGTTCAGATCAAGCGCATTTAGTTGGAAACACATTTCTAGCAGTCTTATCTGACTCCATTTCGGATTCTGTACCTCGTGTTCAAATCTAGCGGATCTATTGAAACAAAATTTTCTGATCCAGCTTATTTATTTAAACAAACATTCCCCACTCAGGATTCTGGAACTCGTGTGCAAATCTAGCATACTTATTTACATGGACATTTCTAGCAGACCTACCTGACTCCATTTCGGATTCTGTATCTCGTGTTCAAATCTAGCGTATTCAATCTTGTCGTAGAAGGAAGTAAGAATCTTCCAGATGATCAGGAGTAGAAGTCCAACACCAATGATACCTCCCAGTACTGGCAAGGCTATCAGGAGAGGATCTGGTGGGCTCACACATTCTGACAGAATATTATAAATATGTGAAAAATACCTCACATACTCTAGTACTTTACGTTTCTCATTCAGTAAGACTGTTTGTTTCGCATTGAATCTTAAAACAACTTATCTCTTCGCTGATATAGGGGCATTATGTTACTGGCCGTAAACAGGATGTCAAAGCAATCCATATCAGGTTTAAGCAATATAACGATTTTATATTGTCGACTACATTATAGTTCATAAATAAACACAACTGTTTCTTCTTTTGGTGAATTCTGCTTAACCTTCAAATGAACATTCATTAGACACAATAACACGTTTGTGAGCTTTAAGTCCTTTAAGTCTTAAGAAGGCGACACGATTCTGTGGGGATAAGTGTAAGGAGGTGACATGATGCTGTAGGGAGAATTTTAAGGAGGTGACATGATTCTGTGGGGACAGTTTTAAGGAGGTGACACGATGTTGTGGGGATAATTTAAGGGGGTGACACGATACTGTGGGGATCATTGTACGGAGGTGACACGATTCTGTGGCGATAATTTTAAGGAAGTGATACGATGCTGTGGCGATAATTTCAAGAAAGTCATACGATGTTTTGGGGATAATCTTTAGAAAGTGACACGATCCTAGGAGATAATCCTAAAGAACTGACATGATGATGTGGTGATAATCATAAAGCCGTCACAGATATACTTACGCTTTGTTTTGGCAAGATGCAGATGAATGGTGTCGTTCTCACAAAGTATGATGTAGTTGATTTGACACTTATCTTTGTCAAATGTTCCACAAGGCTGTACAGCTGCAAATAAATTTCAAATAAGCAAGATATTTTGTGTTTCAACATGTTCCTCAGAGTTACAAATTTCGAGGTTGTATTTCGAAACAGGTGTATCCCTTTCATTTCACATAAAACATTATTACTGAAGCTAAGTTTCTTTTACAGAGGTGGAAGACCTGTAATGACAATCGGCAAGTCACGTATTCTCCGTATGGAATTTTGGCATTCTCCGTATGGAATTTCGGCATTTTCCGTATGGAAGTTTGGCATTCTCCGTATGGAATTTCGTATGGAATTTCGGCATTCTCCGTATGGAATTTCGTATGGAATTTCGGTATTCTCCGTATGGAATTTCGGCATTCTCCGTATGGAATTTCGTATGGAATTTCAGCATTCTCCGTATGGAATTTCGGCATTCTCCGGTTTTTGTGGAAAGGTATGTGTGCATTGTGCTAAATTTATGTCCAAAGAATGGCGCATTGCCGCCTTGCCTTATGACAATAATCTTTCACGTAATCACACGGAAAGTGCCGAACAATATAATGGGTCCACCACAAAATTTTAATTGTTGACTTAAGCTTCAGATTTGAAATTACATGTAATCTATGAACCACCACTAGCATACCTTTCTGAAATCTTGCGACCATGGTTACTTCCAGACTCGAACATTCCTCTTGACAGTCCGTGTGTGAAGCGTTATCACTTTTCCTGTGCGCATCGAGACATGTTACGCAACTCTTTTGCGCATCGTTTCCACACTTCCGGCAGTTGTCGCACCGCTGTGGAAATATGTACAAAAACCATGTTACTCAATAAATTGCACTAAATGCGTTGAATTAAAATCTTTTGAATAATGTACAAGGAAATAACAGACAGACTATATCAATAGTGATTTTCTTTTTCAAATCCAGACTTATGCTATGATCACAAAAATCTACGCTACAATAATGGATAAAACAGAATATATTACAAGGAAATAACAGACAAACTATATTAATAGTGGTTTTCTTTTTCAAATCCAGACTTATGCTGCGATCAAAAAATTCTACGCTACAATAATAAATAAAACATTTTAAAAAAAAGGCTGATCTCCCTTTCGCTACGTGTAAATGCACACTTTTTGACACTTTGTGTATTTCATAAACATATTCGACTGAATGCTGTAAAAATAATGTCCTGATTTTTTTTTCATCTGAGACGCTTATTAAAATAGTATAGACGTACGCGTACACGTAAATATTTGAAAATCACAATTCCACCAAAATAAAAAATACAATAACTTATTATACTGATTACGTCGAAAATGTAACATTTGTAGTTTAAATAGGCATTTTTATATAATGTTATTTTCCATTCTATAGAATTAGAACATCTTTAGATGAATGTTTTGTTTGGTAACTGTTTTTGTAAGTTACGTTCGAAGATCAAAAAATAAATGTTACTTACCGGACAATCCTCACAGACTGTTCCATTGTACCCAGTTTTGCAGTCACATTTACCACATGAACACACTCCATTGCCACTGCATACTTTCTACAATATATAAAATGCTATCATGTGACTGTGTTATTATTTAATCATACGGACTTTGTTCTACACAATCGGAACCTGAATGCTCCAGATGTTCGTGTGTGTAAATAAAAGTGTGTGCTAGGTCAAAAACATATAACTGTACAGCTAACCGCAGTATAATTGTGTATTAAGACCAAAATCTGGCAGTTATACTGTTAATACATGTCATTCAATTAAGAATTCAGCTCCAGATATAAATATAATTTACATATCTTGTTAAGATAAGTTTAAAGAGGACTTTTCTATATCTAAAGTTAATATCTTATGATAAAATATTTTAGTGAAAAAAGGAACAGTATATCTTTAACATTTACCCTGCTAAATTTCTGAAATGGACTGGTCCATCATTCAATTTGGACAGTATCACTTATTATTCGAAGTGGTGTTCATTAAAAATTTACTGACTGAATAGCGAACAGTGCAGACCATGATCAGCCTGTGAATGCTGATCTGGGTCTGCACTGGTCGCAAAGTCAAAATCATTTTCCGCCGCCAGGCTAAACGTTAAAAGAAAAGACTTACTCCATTTTTTTGTGAGACACAGTTAGCATTTGACGGGCACTGGCAAAAATCACCAAAGTAGTTATTCTTACAAACGCACGTTCCGCATTCACAAGTACCCTGCTCCTTATCTGTAAACACAAAAAGCACACAAAATTTCCATGCATGGCTATGACAAAGATGTTACAGCCTGCTCTGAAGACAAATTTAGAGACAGAAGTCGTTTTGAGAAATTCTAGTTTTAGCCATAACGGGGCCAAGCAGACATAGGGATCTCCTAAGAGGATTCGTTTAAAGCGCTTTTTTCCGTGTTTTGCACTGCAAGCCCTTGAAAACGATCGAGCGGAATCGTTGAAACAGACAGGTGAGAAATCCGTACAATGATGTCGTATACTTCATTTGTCACTGTGTAATTAACAGATATATTTCCCGATCATGGAACTGGCTGAGAAAAACATGATGCAAATAATTCTTACTTGTGCATTTTTCGGTACTAGTACTGACTGGATCAATACATTTCGTATTGTCACATTCACAGTACTTCCCTTCGTAATCTTTAGGGCAGATGCACTGGCCACATTTGCACACGCCACGGTCTTCACACAACGATTCACTATCGTTGTTTCTACAATGAGAATGATGTCAACATTGCCAATGCATTACATATACATCTGAATAGGTCTTGTACAACAACATTTAATAGTCGAAAATGGGCTACTTCAAAAAATAGTAATTGGACATAAATTACAATATATCACATTTTGTAAACTTAATTTCTGCCGTTCAACCCCTGAATACTGAGCACAGATGACGCTATACAGTTTTCTTCCTCGATACTGAGATCTGACGACGATGCAAAATTAGTTTCTACAGTTAGACGAATATATAACTTTTCTTTCTACAGTTTGACTCTAGAGGTCAGATGAAGATGTAAATTTTCTTTTTACAGTTTGCCTCTAGAGGTCAGATGAAGATGTAAATTTTCTTTCTACAGTTTGCCTAGTGAATAGGGCAAAGGAAGATGTATGTTTACTTCGTACAGTTAAACACTGGGAACAAATTTTGTAAACTTGTTTCTTCAGTTCGCCTAATGAATACTGAGATCAGATTTTTTAAAAATACATGTACTTTTTACAGTTTGTCCCATGAATAACGGGATGGGGGAAATGTATACTTACTATCTAAACAAAGAATTCATAAACTTACTTTCTGCAGTTCGCTTCCTGAATACTGAGATCAGAGGAAGAATCGTCATTATCACATTGACAAAACTCGCCGCTCCTACCTGGTTTGCACTTACACACTCCGCATTCGTAAGTACCGTTACCCTGTGTACACTTCTCATTATCCAGTTCCTGGAATATTACATAGTAAAACATGTTACAAACATCACCTCCGAGTAGAGGTCACAACTCAATAATCTGCAATGAAAGGTAGCAATTTTGTATCAGTCTTTGCTTTAAAACATTTAAGTATAGGGAAAAAATCATTTTATACCATTACGTATCGGCTCCAGCAAGATCTCATCCTAGACTTGACATGATTCTATCATAATATATCTTTGGGATATATACCAAGGACTATAAGACTCCCAGTTAGCATTATATCGGCAAACCTATATCTGTCCATAGAACTTGTCCAATGCGAAGCCTATATCAGGCATCAACATCAAACTTATATCTACCAAGAAACAATATCGGGCCGATTTTACACCAACTTTGCATGACTGACATCGAGCCAATATTACACCAGCTTTGGATGACTGACATCGGGCCAATACTGAATGTGATACTGGTCCGATATCGATCCAATATATAATGCTTGTTGGGTTGATACCTCTGACTTCTTGCATTCACAATCACAGATAAATTCCACTTCTAACAGCAGTGATTCCTGAAGTCCTGATGGTACAAATTTGAATAGCTTTGTCCTGCTTCCATCCTTAGGGCATTCGTTCGCCACTATAGACACGTTGATATGAACCTGAAAATAGCACACATAGATTTACACACTCATTAAGCCATTAAAACTCATTGATATCAACAAGAAAATAGTGCACTAAATTGATAATAGTATAATGCATTAGATGATGATTAGGTGTCACACTGAAGTTACTTATATATATTCTGAACTTGCTTTCACTATTTATGTCATGCATGCCATTAGAAATACACACCGACATACAGCTTTTCAAATTTACAAAGTATGTAATATTTTCATTTCTAAAAATAGTCTACATTGGTAAGACTTAATTTTTAATAACATTTACCCCTCACGGGATAAAGAATTAACTATCATACATGATTAGACATGGGCCCCTTTGGCTTTACAAGCTAGGCGCTGTGACATGATATTACAAACTGGGCATGTCTTGCAGCGAGCATTTGCACCACATTATTATGAAATACCAATTGTTTTATTGTTTCAGCATGTTCAACCACACTTATGTACAACACGTATTTTCCAAAACATCATCGGTCTTCAAAGAAATTGAATGCATCAATAACATAAACATGTTACAGGAATCCACTGGTTATATTCTATAAGTGGTAATAATTTTGCCGGAAAAAGAACTGACATTTTTCTAAGTCCATGGCCTTGTTTACTTCCAGTTATGGCATGGTTAACCGAAGTAACTGAGAGCAGTGCTTAGCTTTATAGGTAAAAGAATGAAAGCAAATAGTCTGTCTCGACGGGAGCGCTACTTGCGCTATGTGTCATCCATGACGATTTCATAAAAATAACAAAAAAAATAAAGTTGTCAATCGAAATCGTTAACTGCATTCTTTTTTATGTTACTGATCCTAATGAGCATGTAACGGTTGGGCAGGGTGTGAAATAAAAATGTAGTTTTCTAGCTTTGTTTTAACAATTCATACAATTAGAAAAGTCATATAGTGTGCAGGTATAACTGAAGTTGTAAGCCGAAGCCGAATTATGCCATATTTTCGACTGCCTAAATATGGGGGCCCTTTTAACAAGAGCCAGCTCACAGGAGACAGCGTGCTCGACAATTTCAATGCTGAATAGTGTGAGGAAGCTGGAGCTGTCACTGGAGTGTTTTATTACTCCAATGTTGATGAAATTAATGGACAATAGCTTAAGTCTGTGCAAAATGTATTTAGTAATAACAAAGGTAGAGAAGTGTATGGAAGCATTAAATAAGTATAAACGGGACATAATTCATCGAAAATTTCTGCAATAGTAATGCACTATGACATTGTGTCATATCATGTGGCAAATAATGTGGAGCAGCTATTTGAAGTTTGAATCAAATAAGTGAGATAGAGCAGATTGAAGTGCATCACAACTTGAACATGAAATTCTAGTAGAAAGGGGGCATAACTCATAGCATTTTGGTACCAGCATCATAAACATTGTGTCATATGAAGTGGTTGACCATGTGGAACGACCGTTTTAAGTTTGAATAAAATAAATTTCTTAACAACAGAGATATAGTCAAAAAGAATCAAAATTTAACCGAAATTCTAAGTAAAAATGGAATATAAGTCGCTAAATATTTGAGCCAGACCTTGTGTCATATGATGACGACGACGATATGGAAGAACTATTTTAAGTTTGAATCAAATTCATTAGGTAATAACAAAGATAAAGTGAAAGTGCACCAACATTAACCTGAAATTCTAAGTAAAAAGGGGCATAATTCATGAAATATTGGTGCCAGTGTTATGGCCCTTGTGTCATATGATGTGGGTGATGATGTGCTACAACTGTTTTAAGTTTGAAACACATCCGTTTGGTAATAACAGATAAAGAATGAAAGTGCATCAAAACTTTAACCTAAAATTCTAAATAAAAAGGGGGTATAATTCATGAAAAGATGGTGCCAGAGTTATGGACTTTATATCATATGATGTGGATGATGATGTTGAATAACTGTTTTAAGTTTGAATCAAATCCATTCAGTAATAACTGAGACAGAGTGAAAGTGCACCAAAACCTGAAATTCTAAGTAAAAAGGGGGAATAATTCATAAAATATTGCTGCGAGTTATGACCCTTGTACCAAATGATATGGGTGATGATGAGGAATAATTATTTTAAGTTTGAAGCAAATCCATCAAGTAATTACAGAGATAAAGAGAACAAACAAAAGAAAGTGCATCAAAACTTTAACCAAGGTGCGGACGCGGAAGGACGCAGACGCCGACGCAAGGGGAGTAGGACAGCTCTCCATATACTTAGTCGAGCTAAAAAGTGCTAGAATTAGCATATTAATTACATACAAGTACATGTATGACATTGTTGCCCTTTTATCGATTTATTAGCAATTTGAACAATTTTGTAAAACTGAATTCAACAAATGCCAGGTATGAAGCCTTTGGTTTGGGGGTGGGGGGGGGACCTTTTCTAATTTCTATGTTATAGCATCATCTAGATTTACTGTAAATTTGGTGCATTTGTCCAATTAGTCCAGATCCGACCTAAAAATTCCCTAGTTAAATAAATATGACATATATCCAACTTCAACCGGGTAATTGTCAAATACCCTTGAAATTTATTCATATGCTATACATGTACTATGATTCAATAATTTCTTGAAAGAAATCTGTTTGTCACCTCCTTTCCAATTTCCAGATCGCTGCACTTTATCGGTAGTTCTCTCATGTTGTATGTACTTTTTATGCGTCTGAAACATGTAAGACCATCTATTAGTAAAATGTGTAAAACTCATTCAGCTGATCGCGATTTTTTTTCCAGAAATGCCGACCTCTTTTATTTTTATATTATATGATTTTGAAAACATGTAAGGTTATATCAAAAATGACAACCTTATTTAAAAAAAGAAGTTCTAGTCTTTCCTTTTCCTAAGCGTCCAAACTTGTAATTTGATAAAAAATAACATAATGACCCTTTTCAACTTAGGAATTGCTCGATATCTCAAACTCGCTTATTTCATAAGTCCAGTTTTCTCGATTACATTTCCAGGTCCCGTCCCGAAAACACGTGAAGAAAATATGAGCCGTGCCATGAGAAAACCAACATAGTGGCTTTGTGACCGGCATGGATCCAGACCAGCCTGCGCATCCACGCAGTCTGGTCAGGATCCATACTGTTCGCTTACAAACCCTATTGCAATTAGAGAAATCATTAGCGAACAGTATGGATCCTGACCAGACTTCGCGGATGCGCAGGCTGGTCTGGATCCATGCTAGTCGCAAATGCAATATGTTGGTTTTCTCATGGTGCGGCTCATTATAGATATATACTGGTGACTGCAGTTTGTCTCGGCAATTACATCAAGTTCTTCAGGGAGATCCTCAGCAGTAATGACTACCTTCTCACTCAGATCCTAAAATAATACAAAGCAAGACTGTGAAGGTCGTTATCTTGGACTTTTGAGAAATTTAGCAAGTCAGACAAAATTTGGACTATGTGGACTGAAACTTTACTCTATTCTACCGCGAGTAGTTTAGACTATATGAAAATGATGCCAGCCTCAGACAGACATCAAGAAATATATGGGAAAAAAATCCAGATGCGTTTTGACAGCTCTACTTGAATCGAGTTCAATTAATGCAAAATCATGTTTACCATTCATCTCTCAATGCTCCGGGTTTTTTTTTTCAAATAATACAAATTCGTGTTTACTATTCAAAACATCTCAATGTGCTCCGCTTTAAGCTCACTATTGTGTCCACTATTATGCCAGTATCGATGTTCAGGGGCTGTTATATGAAAGCGTGCCTGGAAGTTTTGTATTTAGCTACGAAATATTTCGCATCAGTTTAAGACCCACCACAATCTAGTGACCTTCTTTTTTCCCCCATACGTGAACTTTGATAATACAGGTATACAGTTATAATAGAAGATGACAGGTGGAGACTTTAGGCCCTTTCTGAATTGATATCATAAATATGTCATCACAACTTCATCTGCTATTGTAAGTTGGTAGCTAGATATCTGTATATCTCTGTTTGTTTATGCAAATCATGTATAATTACCATGAAGGAAACACAAAAAGAATACAGTTATTCTGTAGTGGATCTTTAAAGTTATCCATTTTTAAATGTACTAGTTAGATTCTTAATACACTGAAAATTCGTGCAAATATTTACTTACTTTAAAGAAAGTCGTTATACTGCTGACAATGGCGTTAGCTCCCTCGGCGTCCATGGTCTCTGTGGCAGACTGACCCCCTATCATATCTGTCAGCCCTTTGTACAAAACTTTGTCAGTTTTTTCCACAACAAAGAATGAATTAATATTGTTATCTGCTAGAACCTTCTTCAATTGTCCGTAAGATGGATAGTCCTGTGGAAAAAGGAAGTACCGGTTGCATACGTTTATTGTAAGAAATTATTTAGTATATTTTCATTTTTATTCAAGCTTCCTTTTGATCAAAGGCCGAAAATCTAAGCAAAGCGGAACTAACATCTGGTGAGAAAATTTTCAGAAATTACTGAAAAACATGAAACAAAAATCCATTATTTATTCATAGTTCTGTTGTACAAAGACAAAAGACATGAGTTAAGCCACTGTAAGACTGTGACAAATCTATTAAATATTGGGAAAATATTTGCAGTCACTTATTTTATAGTGATTGATATAAAAAGTGTTGTCTTATCTCTGGGAGTTTAGGGTGCGTTACCTCAAAGCATCAACATGGTAGTTTAATAATATGCGCATGACTACGTAAAATTATGGTAGCTACGAGGTGACAAGTATGTTTCTTTTATCTCGTGGCTGCGAGATGCTAACTCGAGATAATATGTCGTGGTCACATAATACTATTTCGAAAACGCGTGTTAGCAACTCGTGGTCACGTAATAAGCATCTCGTGGCCGCGTGATAGAAACACTAACACTTGTGTCCTCGGAGTTTCCGTAGTTTTTCTAATAAACATTTTATATTTGTTCGCCGCGGAAATAGCAGTGTAGCCGACAGGGACATATGCAGAGTCAATGAAAGACTTACAAGAATAGCAGAGTGTGTGTAGATAGATTCCTCCGGACTGTTTTTGTAAGGTGCCATGTGACAAGAACAATCGTTTGGTTTGTCTATCCCTGCCAGCTGAAAAACATAAATATGATGCAAGTAATGGCAGAATTGTTAGTAAGTCAGATATTTTTAATTGTACAAAGCCAGTCCGGTTAGCCAGATACAATGAGTGTAAGGGTCGAGAGCTCGATCCTCGGGCGAATCTAATGGTTTCCTGGACGCCAAGGTAGAAGATAATACGTTTTTTTTTTCTTCACATTTAATTAATGTATGGAATTGTAAGGTAAATGCAGAGAGCATGAATGGCGTGGAATCGTCAGAGTCTCATTTCCACCTGAACAGTTACCCTCGCGCTGTGTATTCCCATCTGCACCTACAACCAGTGAAAAAATCTTACATACTTTATTCAGAACTAGATGCCCAAGGGCAACATGTCGAGCCAGCCAGCTGTCTAACGGAAGCTCTAAAATGACCCTTGCCCCCCAAATGTGAACCTGACCTGATATGCATATACACGTAAAGACGAACAACACTCCATACTTATCAAAGTTATGGCCTGGACAAGTTTTAAAATGACCTTGAACTGTGACCTTGACCGTTAAGATAGGAACCTGGGGTTTGCGCATGACACTCCGTCTTACTGAGGTTAACATTCATGCCAAATATAAACAAGATTGCTCCAGGCATGTCAAAGTCATGGTGCGGACAAACAAATTCGGACGGACGCACGGACGGACGTACGCACATACACCGGACTATGTCTTCGCTTCCGCAAGCGGGCTCGACAAAAACCGCTAGCATCTTTGTCTGCCCGTTTGACGTTATATGCAAACATATTCCATATTTTACCACGTAAGGTCAAAGTTTCACTTTGTCATTTTTTTTTTGTTGAATTCCTTCTCTTGTTCAAAAATCTATCTATCTTCTGATGACACAGAAGAAATATATTAAATTTACAAATTTCAAGGCAGACATCGCAACTCGAACAGACCGCGTTTATTCCGTGGCACATTAAAGGTGATATTAAGGTAGAAATTTGTTCAAATTTGGATGCAATACAAGTTGTATATGCAGTAAGCTTCTGAAATTAATGATTTTTCCAAACTTGCCACATGCCTTATTGAACAAAGACTGTTACTGTATGTAAGTGGTTTAGCCGTACCTTTCCGTCCCCCGCAAAATGAAATCCACTGTCTGAAATGTACACTTAAACCCGTCTGGACTGGTTCCTCCATCCTACGATGTCCTGCAGCGAGAAATAACTCAGATTAATTACTTTGGTCAGTGTCAGGAATCGTATACAATCGTATATCGCGAATTAGTCAGTTCAATCCCGACTGCGATACAGCTAATCGTCGACTACTGGCTTTCTATATTGTGTATAAGCGCGGGAAACTTTTAAGGCTTTTCCAGTTGTTGTTAAGAGCTACCAGTTCCCTTTTACATCATGAGAACAGTTTGCATACAGAAAATTAGCGGGTAACCAATAATATAAGTTTGCCACTACTGCTAATAAGTTATGGTTTTATATGTACTTTAACATGTCATTCTATCAAATTTTATAAGGTTTCTAACTTCAATTCTGTTAAATGAAATAACATAGCTAAAACTGCTGTTTGTTGCGGGGGGGGGGGGGGGGGGGGGGGGGGGGGTGTCTTTTTTAATTCTGGAGGGATTAGGTGTAATTGAGAGGAGGCCATTTATACTGGGGAATACTGTAGAAAATATATACATGTATGTTGAAAATATGCGGAAAAAAATGTGACGAGCGTTTAATAAGGGAGATTGTTTATACTTGGGTATATTGTATTACAATAATTATTATCAAGCTTGAATAAACTACCAAATATCATCTTTCTGTTAAGAGGATTGTAAGCTTAACTTAAGCTAATGTTTTCTAAGACAACTTCGCCAACATTTGGAACAAATATAGAAAAATATTAGTTTTCTCCTTCTCTTACAGATTAACTATAAGTGGTGCTGTTAAATACATACCGGACACACTGCAGCTTGTAGTACGGCATCTAGCCCTCCTTCCATCGGATCAAAGTTTGCAGATGTGTTGGCATTCCTTATAGTGTTCTGAAGAACAAAAGAAATCAAGCCAAATGAAAATCAGAAAATTTTCATTGTTTTATCGCATGACTTATCTATTCATTTTACCACAGACCTCACTACCACTGCAAAAGTTGTCAGTGATATTGAATCTCCGCAACAACCCCACTTTTCTTCTCCACATACTCGCGTCTGGTTAATTACGTGATTCATTAGACATTCGCGCGGTTAAAAGCGCGCGCTTTAAAGTTGATTTCCTGAACATAATGCAGCTTATTATTATTCACGAGTGTTTTGAATTCACTTTTCGCTCTGTTCGCAAAATATGTGAAAATAAAACGACCGTGAATATTACTCATCCTAATATATGTTCACAAAAATGTATATACTGTTACATGTCGCTTGTATGAAAGACACTGCCAGTGTTGTTTTACCCTTGATATTGAAGACAAGTATCAATTCTCATTGGTTCTTGTTATAAGGATTTATTGAAGAAATATATACAACAATACTTTTATGTACAACCGCCGATGTTCAAAATTGAGCTATTGCAAACTAATAAATCGGTTTTATACAAATCTGCAAGGTATGTCAAAGAAAGCTTGGAAATTAAAAATGCAATTGTAATTCAGTAACAAAATCTGATTAATCTTTATGTAAACTGTTTATATCATAATTTATCATGTAAAACTATATGTAATGTAAAAGAAAATTTTGTAATGATGATAAAATGTATGTCCTGTTCTGTTCTGTACTAGAGCTATATTGTCTTTCTGGATTGCCATGTTTTATTGTCAGCGGAAAAATACATTTTAGAATTAAAGAATATAATAGTTATTGCTAATAAAGACTTTTCAATGTTGCTTAAATTACCTTTTAATATTCCGTCATAGAGAGTAATTTGTTGTGGTTTGTTTTCTCAGTGAGACGCTCATATATCCACAGAACGTGCAAATGACAATATCTAAATCAATCTATTATGCAGCAAAGGCCATTCATGAGCCAGCATAAGCTATAAGTTAAATTAGAATATATGAAGAAATCTCCAACTTGTTCATCTTTGCGTGCATATGCATATAAGTACATATAAATCATATACATTGTATGTAGAATATAGTCAAAGCTTTGTTTATCTTGTTCGTTTGATCAAATATTCTAATTTGTATTTGTAGTATTATAATATATCAAGATAATTGTTCAGAATGGATACCGCCTTTAGTTACGCGAGTGCTCCAAGTTCAAGAGAGTACATGTATAAAACAAACACGCAGATGCTCTCTCACTGGGCGCACTTATGTCCAGAGAAGGAGGCGTTTGTAGAATATGATGCACATGCGCAAAGACATTCCATAACCTGTCAAGAGTTGTTGAAGAAAAGTAAAGCTTTCGGTTGGTATGTGGCCAGTATTGGGATCAAGAAAGGAGATGTCGTAGTGTTCTGCATGAACAATTCTTTGAACATGCTTGTTTCAATGTTTGGTGTTCAGTTTGCTGGAGGAATACCAATATCGACCATGCAAAGTATGGCGGACGGAAGTGACGTCATTGATACAATCCGAGACCACAACTCCAAACTGCTAATAATGGATGCTAAAGAAGGGGACCAAAGCTGGCATATGTTACAGAACATTCAGTTATCTCAAGATTCTGCATAACTTCTTGACATCATATACAATAACTGTCTGTCCGAACTTTTCAGATACAACTTTAAAGAAAATTTAAAGCAACTCAAATTGTCGATTTAGCAAATACAGCGGAAGTTCAACTTCCGGAATTGTATCCAGAAGATTTAGCTGTAAAAACGTCTTGAAGTACCGGCAAACCGAAACTTCATTTTGGATTTTTAGTACGAACTCAACGATTATCTTGGAATAGACGAGCAGGCAATATTTTTCTGCGACAGGCCGTTTGAGCGGAGTGTAGGGTCTCCGAGAACGTATCTTGCCTCTAGGACAACACGAGCATTCGCGGACAGCTTCTTGTCGATTCAGAAAAACAACATAGGTAACAAGATTTTGCAATTAATAGGCTGTTTTGAAAACGTATTTTTTTATATAAACTTTTAAAACTTATAAATCTTTGGCTATATAACATTACTGGAAGTAAATCATTAACTAGCAGTCAATAAATCACTACATGTTATTAAAATGTATATTGATTCTCTGTAGAGTTTCTGTCTAACATTATATACCAAGAGAAGTGCACGCACATGTATCTACCTGGCTATCTCGTCTCCGACCTACTTAAAAGTCGTGGAAATGAGGACAAATTTTCAACTGTCAAATATATCATGTTTGCAGGAGAAAGGTGCGTATCTTTCATTATTGAGTTGGGTTTAATATAACAAATGAAATGAAATTAGGTAATGTAGAATGTTAAAGACGCACCACAAAATAACTGTATTCTTTTATATTTCCATGATGGTAATTATACATGCTTTGCATGAAGAAAATGAGAAATAACAAGAATATAGTTACAAATTGACAGTGACATATATAAGGCCAAGACAATGTGTTTAATGTCTAAATATATTAATATATTAATATTATACTATGCATATTACTTGATGTATTAAGGTGAGTTTAGACCACACTTTCGCCAGCTTTATCAAATATGATAAAATGAATCTTATGAATATTTCCCATTATTTCATTTTTTGTTATTTTATGCAGAAACAATTTAACTCTTTAACGTGTCAAAATGCAACTTGCTCGAGAGACCACGTCTATGGAGAGATCATTTGCCTTAACAAACCATATTTCAGTATCTTTATGTAAAGATCAATTCTGTTGTATTTACAAACAAACTGTGTTAAGAATCTAGTTTTTGCGTTTCATGTAGGTGATCTATTAACGCGAGTTCTACTGTACATGCCTTTAATTAAAGTAATATGTTTTTATGTTAGAATCTCAAAACGGTATGCGGAAATGCAAGGGCGTTTCTGTAAGAAACTTGTCGTCTGGTATGGGTCTACAGAGGCAGCTGGGGTATCAGCTTTTTCCTCCCAGAATCCTGCAGAGTTTGAAGCCGGAATTATCGGGAAACCTTTGCCAGGTGTGACTTTAAAGATATCCCATGTTCATCCTTCACTAAAATATTTTATCTGTATTTATTCAGTTCAAATGTAGAGAATCCTCATGAAATGTATTTTACTGTACTTAATATAGAAATTAATTGTGAAGGTAGAGCTACATCCATAATTAAATGTCATGCAGTAACAACTGGTTGTTTTAAAACTTCCAGTCTTTTACTACATGAAGAAGTACACATTGTATTGTGTTTAGTAATACATGTATTAAGTGTGTAATATTTTAAACCTAATGCATAGTACTGTTAACAAATATAAACTTGTTAATTTCATGTTTTACATAAAATATATATGTAGTAATTGTTCTAGATATTCAAAATAAGCACCCAATTTTACATTTTGTAATATTTCCTATTTATCATAATTTCATACTTTATTTCAACGTTTTTCTACTGATATTGTGGACCTCAATTTCTGGAATTGTAAATGTTGAACTTCTCTGGCTTCGTTAGAAATTTGTAGTTTATTTTCTTTAACATGTATAAAACAAGAGCTATCACTGTTAGTCACATATGCCCCGAAGCATGCAAAAGAATGCACAGTTGTCTGCGCAAAATATGCCAGAATAGTTTAGGTATGAATCATTTTGTGACCTTGACCTTGACCTGAAAGACCCGGATCATAAGCGTGACACACCTTCTCAATATGGTTAAGGTTAACAACTGTGTCAAATTATTTTCAAATACCTTGATAAATGGCAGAGTTAAGAAAAAGTCAATGTTAACCTCTAACTTCTATGTGTGACCTTGACCTTAGAGCTAGGGGTCGGGGTCAGGGTCCAGCACATGACAGGTTATCTTATTATAGGAAACATTTATGCCAAGTAATTTTAAAATCCCTTTATCAATGTCAGGGTTATGGACCGGACAAGAAACAGACCATGTTAACCTTTAATCTCTAAGTTTGACCTTAACCTTAGAGCTAGGGGTCTGGATCTTGCGCATGACATGTTGTCTCATTATGGGACACATTTATGCCAAGTAATTTCAGAATCCCTTGATGAATGGCAGAGTTATGAACCGAACTTCTGTTAACATTTGACTTCTAAGTGTGACCTTGACCTTGAAGCTAGGGGTCTGGGTCTTGTTCATGACACATTGTCTTATTATGGTAAACATTTTTGCCAAGTAATTTTAAAATCCCTTCATGGATGGCAGAGTTATGGACCGGACACGAAACAGACCCTGTTAAACTTAGACCTCTAAGTACGACCTTGACCTTGGTGCTAGGGGTCTGGATCTTAGCTTGACATGTCGTCTCATTATGGTTAATATTTATGCCAAGTTATTTCCAAATCCCTTTAGGGATGGCAGAGTTACAGCCCGGACAAGAATTTACACAGACGCACGCACACACGGACAGACGCACGGACGGACAGTGCGATTTTAATATGCCCACTTTCGGGGGCATAAAAATGTACATGTAAGCTACCTTTTTTGGTTCTTTTCCTGGTTTTGAGTTACGTTGCCCATTTCATTGTACATGTATTGTAGTTTCGTAGACCATTTCATTCTATTGGAGTGTTTTACCCATTTCATTCTATTGGAGCTTAGTAAACCATTTCATTCTATTGGAGTGTTTTACACATTTCATTGTATTGGAGCTTAGTAAACCATTTCATTCTACTGGAGTGTTTTACACATTTCATTCTATTGGAGCTTAGTAAACCATTTTATTCTATTGGAGTGTTTTACACATTTCATTGTATTGGAGCTTAGTAAACCATTTCATTCTTTTGGTGTGTTTTACACATTTCATTCTACTGGAGCTTAGTAAACCATTTCATTCTATTGGAGTGTTTTACACATTTCATTGTATTGCACTGTTTTACTCATTTTATTGTACTGGAGTTTTGTAAACCACTTTATTGTATTTGAGTGTTTTACCCATTCGTTAATGAGTCCATTGTATTGGAGTTCTGTAAACCACTCCATTGTACTGAAGTTCTTGTATTGAAGTAAACTGAATGGAACTAGCTTCACACTGGTGATTTGGTGCATAAACGCACTGACGGCAACTTTATACTGAATGGACGAAAAAGTGACCAAATGTCTGTTGGTGGTATGAAGATCTTTCCTCAAGAAGTCGAGAAAGTCTTAATCAGTTGCCCAGAAGTAGACGCCGTTGTAGCCGTACCGGTTCCGGATGAAAGACTTCACGATGCGATATACGCTTGTATAGTTCTATCAAAGACATGTAGGATGTAGAAGATATGCAGAAATATTTCGACCATCTGTGGGCTGACAATGCTTTATTCAAGCCGAAGTACTATATAGCATTTGAGAAATTACCGGGAAATGCAAGTGGTAAAATAGACAGAAAAGGAATTGCTATGATAGCAGCTTCTAAACTGAATCTTTGATGAGTCAGCCCTGCCTCAATTTATAAAAATACCGCGTGTAAATAAAGAAAGACTGACAATAATCCAGATCATGATTTCTTCATTCGACCCACTTGTAAATACAGAACAGAACAGAAATCTTGTGTATACAGAACAGAACAGAACAGAACAGAAAACTTTTGAATACAGAACAGAACAGAAAACTTGTAAATACAGAACTGAATAGAACAGAAAACAGAACAATAGAACACTTGTGAATACAGAACAGAACAGAATAGAACATACAGAAAACTTGTAAATACAGAACAGAACAGAACAGAACAGAAAACAGAACAATAGAACACTTGTGAATACAAAGCTTTATGTTCTTATCTCATAATTTTAAAAAGAAAACACTTGTCGGCAACACTATCCCGTTTGATGACCGAATGAGTGTATTTTTGACTTTGATGGAGTTGCTAAAAGGTTTGACAGACCGGTAAGATCCAAGTCTTAGTTTTGCAACACAATTTGTATAACAACAGGCAGCGTTCATAGATAATTCATACGTTACGGGCCGAAAAACCTGACAATGAGCCAAATTGTGACAATAGTTGTAAGCGATTTACTAGCGATTTCAGACAGACAGGTTTTTCCCGTGTTTTTGTCGGTGCTGGAAAAACTCATCTTACACCCGGGGTGTGAGATGACTCACGTGCTGAAATTTAGTAAATACATAAATTCATACGCTATATATACTATAATAAAATAGTGCTTAAAAGAAAAGCACTACTTTTATTTTATATCTTCTTTTAACTGAAGAAAACAGCATGCAAGAAAAAGAATCTATAACTGGTTGAAGGTACGAATGGAAATACCTGGCTCTCGGGTAACTGTTTCTTTGTAACTCGACAGAGCCCCGTTACCGCCTAAACAGTTACCTTCGAGCCAGATATTTCCATCCGCAACCAGTAATTAATTCTTATATTATCAGCCTAACCCAAACTTCATATTACTTACAATAAATCTATTGACGTCGTTATTTAGCCTTCTTCTGTGAATGTATCCGTAGGTAGGTTCGCATTGTGTCTTCTGTAAAACACATGGGTTTGCCAAACTACAAATAAAAACATAAATCAAACTTATCTAGCCAGAGAACATACTAAATTATCTATAGCAGTATTCTTTTACATGCCATTATTTTGAAGATGTAACTAAACATCTTCATCTATTTCGTGTACTTGTTTATCTCGTCGTCATTACGTTACATGCCTTTAATACATCCGGGTTGAATACAACATCTTTGTGTTTTGAACCATACAGATAGAACCAAGATTACTGGCTTTATTTTTCACGTCGAACTACTAGCAAAGTTCAGAAAAAGATTAAAATTCAGACGGCATGTTAAAGGTATCCTGTGCAATGTAACTTACTTGTGGTGGCCGTGGTTATAACATTTCCAACAACAACAAAAGAAAAAAAACAAAGAAAAATATTCTTGCTGTTTTTTTTCACTTTATTTGGACTTGGTGGTCAAATTTCTTCTAATACCAATTTCGTTAGTATATCAAGTAACAATAATATTGTTGATGACATATTATGTCATCAAATTTACTTAACGAACAAGAAGAAACTGCTGGCAAGACAGTACAATATATAATTCACCTAGACTGCTCATTATTGGGTAAAGCAAGTTCTTAACAACTTTACAGGTAGATAGATGCGGGTGTGTGGAAGCCCGATGGGTCTACAAAATGTGGCCGGCTATGCCTGTAATATTGACCGTACGCGTACGAACGCATGCAATATTCCACCGCAAGTAAAGCTGAAATATGACTTCAGCTGTCTGTATATAGTTGAAACCAACAAAAAAAAGCAAACAACTATGACTAAATGAACTTGTTAGAATGGCATGGTAATTTGAGAAAATTTATCTTACTGTTGAGCGGTAGTTATGCTGAACGGCTGAACGGGTTTGTCAACAAAGGAACCAAATCCGATGTGAATATTCTTCGTAAACATTTCCCTCAGGCCATCAACTGAAAATAAACCAATGAAAAAAAAAGAGTGATACAACACATTTAATACTCCTTAACCAGTTTTAGCTACAGACTGGTTGGCCACAGAGTGCAGTGTCATATGATTATCAGACTAATAAAACGCATACTGCCGCATGACTGTCCATTTTCAAACATTTATATACCTAAACGTAATTAACTGACTGGTAACTGAACTTAGCGTAAAATTGACAGTTTCGACGGTAATTAAGAAATGAAATATTTTTTCTCGGTGTTCATGCGAAATGAACGCCAGAATAGGATCGGCAAATCAATGAGTCGCGCTAGCGATTCATGTTTTTAATTTGCGAAATGAACGACAGAATAGGATCGGCAAATCCATGAGTCGCGCTCGCATGAACACCGAAAAAAAAGTTAAATTTCTTATATTTACATTAGATTTTCTTTCCATTTGTAACCCAGGTTAAAGTATAAACTGCACTCATTTTGTTGAATTTAACATTAAAATCAGATTCCCGGCCATTCTGTTCACCAGACGGAACAACTGTGACGTCCTCCCGGGCTATATGCGGACGTCGTCAAAACAGCGGCCCGTTATCACTAAGCGTTGTCGTAACTTTCGCGCCTTCCCTTTTGCTGTTCATACGAAATGAACGTCTTAATTTTAAATGGAAAAGAACAGGGCGAATGTAAATATTGAAATTTTAACGCGATGACACGGTGTAAAATGACAGTACAAGTCAATTAACGCTTGCTGCGCACGCTTCCAGTTATAAGCATGGGTTATAGGATTCGTACATATTTGTTACTGTTTAAAGTAAGGTATATGATGATTATAGGTTATTAACTTTGTATGTGGATATATGCACGAGTTCTGCAGTGGTAATATTGCGCGACTTTAGGAGTGCATATATCCAGATACAAAGTTGGTAACCTTTTTATTACATATCCACTATCAAATGATTACTTTATATCTAAATTATCGTTCTGTAACGAAAGATAGGAAAAACACGAAAAGAATTTCTCCGAAAATGCAATAAACAAATCAAACTGACGCGCATTAATATTTTCCGCAAAAGTGACGTCAACTTGTTGTCGCAACGTGCACGTGGACGCCATGGACGTCACGCGATTCTTTCCATTACAACGTTAATAAAACATTCCACGTCCGATATGAAAGCGTTCCACGTCATGATATGACAAAATATTGCACGATAGAGGTCCATTGAAACCCAATGGAAAATAATTTTAGGTATGTAATAACAGCTATGATACCATGCTATAGAAACACTTTCAGAAGTATTGAAATCTTACAAAGAACCTACTTAAATCCGCCGTAAGACCTGCTAGCTCTGTGATTCGATCTTTCATTGTGATTGTGAAATCCATCACAAAATACATGTCAATAGGTAGATTGGCAGCCACACGGTACTTCATGTCAAAGGAATACGTCTTGCCTGTAAATTAACAAGAAAATTCAAATATATCAAAATTCACTCCGTTAGGTGATCAGACAGTGTTATGTAAGTTGAAATGGCAATTTTCTAATTCCATAACTAAACTGTCCCACTGCAGTGCATAAAAAAATCACTTGTATGTACGGAACACGGAATGACAAATCCACTTTGTGATGAACATGGTAACGTTACTAAAAATAGTCCTTAGTACTTATCACTTCTATGAATTATTCAACATTAAATTCATTCTAGAAAAAAGTACAAATGTATACTATACATATACTATTACGTTGATTTCTTATATCGGCTGAATGTCGACCCGATATCTTAAAGAGATAACAAATATTGGCTAGCCGATACTGGTCCAATATCCCCATGTTTACTGGGATTATGCATTATTGCTTTTTATGAGAATATGTACGACTTCTTCTTGTTTGCATTGAATCCGTCTCATGCTTTATATTTTGGTCCTCCGTGGTCGAGCGGTAAGGTCGCTGAAATCGAACCATTTGTCTATCGCTGCCGTGGGTTCGAAACCTCGCTCTGAGGTAGATGTTTTTCATGTGAGGAAGCCCTCATGCTGGCTAACGGAAAGTCGATGGTTCTACCACGTGCCCGTCCGTGCTCGGTGGGTGACCTTGGGTTTCCTTCACCATCAAAAGTTAGAAAGTCACCATATGACCTAATTGTGTCTTTGTGACGTTAAACCTAACAAAACAAACACGCACCAGCGATTTTATAACTTGAAGCAAGCTACCAATACTAACGAAGTAACCAGTTCGCCTATATTCCAAAACAGTAACCTTTAGCCTGCTGGAGGCAAGTGATTTTGCCTTTGCGATCAGTGCATGTTGATCATGGTCTGCATTTTTCTGTATTCAGTCAGTAAATTTTCAGCGAACACACCCTTTGAATGATAAGTGGTATGACCAAAATTGAATGATGGACCAGTCCATTATAGCAATTTAGCAGGCTAAGGGTTAAACACATTACAATTTAAAGCATACAAATGATACAACCTGGTCTAAGAGTTAGTTTCACGTGCTGCGGTGACAGTTGAATCGGGTCATGATGCTCGCTCCCATCTCGTAAATTTTTGTTCTGTTTTAACAAGACAACAAAATGAATTAATATCAAAATACCATTACGTTAATCTCTATAAGTTGGTCTGGCTAAATAAAAAAAAATATTTGCTCTATGAAAGTACAACTCTTGCTGTTAAAAATTACAAAAAAAAAATACATCCCCTTCCGTATTTTTCTCTATCAACTTCTTTTACTAGTATTCTGTCTGTATAGTTGGAGCATCGCTGAATCACCGCTTTTTTAACATAATAAGACCTTTCATTATTTCCAAATTCTTTATTTTTTCTGTCACGACCATACCAGTCAACTTATTTTGATTTATGATGGGAACTATCCAACGAACTTGCGGAATGTAAATGAGTCTACCCGGAGCGGGACCATTAGGTCTTCCATTATCATATCGGTATATGAACTACAAAGTCGGTATGAAACATAAATTGTGTAAATGTTATCCAACCAAAAATACTGGATGCTTGCTCATCACGCATTTTTTTAAATATCAGAAGCTGCAGGAGAATAAATGTGTGTCAGGATGCATAAAATCGTCTTTCCGACCCTTTGCACAGCCAGTTAAGACCATTGTTATGATTATGCTTGACAAATGTTTACTCATGTGCATATAGTTATTTAGTAGTATTACATCTGTTCATTAGCCAAAGACATGTTTTTTTTTTCAATATTGCTGACAAAGTTTGTTGCTGTTGTTGTTGGCATTAGACACAGTCTTAATGATTAAACTTGTTACAGAAAACAAAGAAAATAAATCAAGGCGTGGCAGCGAAAGAGGTACATATAAAAAGCAGCAAACATGATTCTTCCGCTTTCAATCTTCGACCTTAATCTAACAGAAGATACGCCCTTTCTTCCGGATTGTTTTCTTATAACGGTCTTAAAATGTTCTATTTTTACTACTTACGACAGTTCAAACATCTCATTAGCCCTTAGGCGTCAAGTAATTCTGCCTTTGCGACCAGTGCAGACCAAGATCAGCCTGCACATCCGTGCAGTCTGATCTTGGTCTGCACTGTTCGCCACAGTCAGTGTCTTTTTCGTAAGCAATATTTCAAACAGTTAATGATACTGTCCAAATTGAAAGATGGACAAGTTCATTATAGCAATTTAGCAGGGTTAATGAATAAAAAGTTACCTGTGGAAATGAAGCTGTATTGTTAGGAAAGATGATGTCCTCATCATTACATTCATTGTCAATGAGATCGTCCTTAGTGCTACATCTTGCTCCTATAAAATCCTGCAAAGTTTGAAATATTTAGTAAGTTCAAAAGCAATATCAATGTTAACATCTGAGTAAAATTCTGAATGAAATATAAATTCGAATGTTGCACACGAACAAGGAAGCTCTCGCGTACGAAAATAAATGATCCATCTAAAATAGCTGACTCCGTGGATAGTCAATTCGTATACTCCAAACATCCTTATCTTTACTAATTATGGTCTGGTTTTAATGTCGAGAATTTTCATATAAAAAACTATTACTAAATAGCCAATCCTCTTTGAAAATATCGTTTGGTGAGTTGTAGTGAAAACACTTTAAACTGTTTCACTGTGACTTTTCTTAAGAAAGACTGCCTTTAGAATGTAAGTGGACGCATTGGCCGAGAGGGCTAAGACGTTTTCCCACGGAGGTGAAGACCCCAGGTTCGATTCCTGGCTACTCCCATTGCTGTGTGTCCTTGGGCAAGGCACTTTATCACGACTGGCTTAGCAGACCCAGCTGAAAAAGGATACTAGCAAATTGCTGAGAGTAAGATATAATTGGTTTTAACTGTTCTTCAATAGGGTCGCTCAAAAGCTCTACAGGGCTTATGTTCATTGTTTCACAAAGCGACGGTAATAACATTTACCTTTACCTTTACCTTTGGAACATCATCTCAATTATTCCATAAACCAGCCAGCCAGTATGCCAGCCAGCCAACCAACCAGCAAGTTAGCCAGTCAGCCAGCCAACTAGCATGTTAGCCAGCCAACCAGTCAGCAGCAAACCAGTCAGCAAGTCAGCCGGCCAGTCAGCTAGCCAGCCAGCCAACGAGTCAGTCAATTAATAATCGATCATTAAAAAATCATTCAGTCAATGTATCAATCAGTCAATCAATAAATCGATTACCTTATTTTTACACCAAGCGCAGTCTTGATGCGCTGTTATACAGTCGCTGCACCATAACTTCTGATTGCAGATCTTTTTGTTTGCTTGTGTCCAAGAAAGTTGTCCTATAAAAAATTAAAGGAACATAATTATGTCTATCTATGTCCCCAAATAATTTTGGATATGGAACGATAAGTCCGCAATAAATTTTCAGACACAGTATGTCTCCAGATGTGGACACAATAACATGATTTTCGAAGCAGATTTTAGCGATATAATGTTTGGTGTTTGTTGTAATGACAGTCATCTTAAATGTTTTCTATACATACAGGGTACAATTACAAAGCTCAATACATATTACAAACCTTATGAGTGGTTTTTCTTTTTTTTCTTTTGTTTTGTATTTTTCTGACATGTATAGTCAAAATGTTTCTACTCTTAGTCAGTAATAGATTAAACATGCTTCCCCATTAAGAACAAATAACGTGCAGGCAACTGCTTTAAGTACAAAGAAAATAAATGTAAAATTCAAAAACAAAAACAATAGTAAAATGTTTCAGAGGTTCTAATTCTGTTCCTTTCATACCAAAAAGTAAAATCGACTTTTTAACTTGGACTCAAAGATATATATCCGTAAATATACTACTCGATCGCATATAAAAAAGTAATTAGAATTCTATCTGGATTGAATAATTTCCGTGATATTTCATATTTCCTTAATAACACAAAAGAAAATCAAAACATAATATAACGGTATGTAAAACTATGTTACTAATGTTAGAACACACAGAGTTAACAACGAACAACATTTTCTTTACTTTTTATTAGAAAAAAATAAAGTATATATCACCTAAAATCCAAAGTAGAATGAAACAAACACGTATTTTTTCATCCATTTTGTTTTGCACTTAATCAGTTTCAAAAGCTATATACATAACTACAAAGAATGTATGCTTAAGAGTAGCGCGTTACGGAAACCGGAAATGACTGTTATAGCATGATTGGGGAGCGATGAGAAATCCGGAAGTAGACCATCAACTGATGCGGTTATATGATAATAACAATATAATATTCAAACGTATTACAAATCAGTACGTTGAAATAAATATCAGTTGTCCAGCAAGATGAAACGTAAGTGACACAATTAATATGAAAAGTTCTATGAAAAATCCACTTTAAACACAATAGCACACAATATTTCTGTCTCCTCGAGAAATAAAAACGTTTCTTAGATCTATTTAAAGTAGAATATATTATTGGTGGCCGTTATTTTCTACTTAAAATTAAAACCACGGTATACAGTTGACAAAGTGTGCAATATACCCTTACTAATCTAAATGCATTCGTGTATGTGCTCACGAACTTTTTTTCATAGAAGAATAGCATCTTTTTAAATAGCTGTAGTATGACATTGTATCACGTTAAAGTAAGGGAAGTATATTAATTTCTTGCATACCAGACGGGGATTTCCGATATTTTTACCGGTGCTGGAAAAATCAATCTTACACCCCGGTGTGTAAGATGACTACACCCCGGTGTGTAAGATGACTCCCGTGCTGTAAATGACGTATTACGAACTACATGTATGTAGAAGATTTATGTAGTAATTTACATTTTATTTAAAAAACGGAATCAAAATTCAATACCTTGACAGTTCCTCTTTGTTCCTGATAGTATATTTCTCGATTCAAAACAAGTTATTTTATCATAAATTCATAACGTTACGCTGCAACTGATAAAACAAAACCGGAACTAAACATTGTTATTTGTTTTGAAACGTCATGACGTCTTTCCTGTTTACGGACGTTGGTTTCCCGCGCTTTGTTTAAATACACTGCCATCAGACATAGTTCTAAAAAGAAAGACGTTCGATTGATTTCATTTTTATTATTATTTCTTGAAATCGGTATGCAAGAAAAAGATTCTGTCACTGGTTATATGTGCAGATGGAAATATCCGGCTCTCGGGTAACTGTTTAGGCGGTAACTCGGTAGGAACCTCGTTACCGCCTAAACAGTTACCCTCGAGGCCGGAAATTACCATCTGCACCTATAACCAGTGAAAGAATCTTAAATTCTCATTTCACCAAGACGCCTTTCTTTCGCAGTGTAATATGAGAAAATGATACCCATCTAGTTTTCGCACGAGTGAAAATATTTTATGCAGCGCAAAAGGTCTTTGCTATATCAGAATTTATGGGAAATATTGTTGCTAACGGTTTGGTAGAGCTCAAAAAATTATATTACTTATGAAAATCAATTAAAACAATAAAAAAGTCTTTTAATTCACATTAACTACAGTTTTCTAGCTGAAGAAGAAAAATGATCTATTTTTAAGCATTCTGGTCGTATTCGCTTGAGTACTCTGGACATTCTCTGCACATTTTCTGTCAATGAATTGAAGAGGTGTTTGTTTTGCGATGTTTGGAACATGTGCGGACTGTTCTACATAAAACCTGATGCAGACAGAAAGTTACGTGGTATATAGAGCAGGTACTGGCTCCAAGAAAGCCTAAAAGTTTTCCCAAAGAGCCAACCAGGGAATTCATGCTACAAATCACAATGGTTTGAAGAACTTTCTGAGGTGAATACTGTTTAAGTTTTTTTTTCCTTTTGGTTGCTATAGCAACCAGAATCTTGCACAATCAAAACAGAATTATTGAACATGTGCGTTGCATTTCAGAATATCACAGTGAACAAGTGTGTGAAGTTTAAATCCATTCCAAAAGTGGCTGCAGAGACAACGATTTTTCTCTGTAAGCGACTTTTGCCCCCGAAGCAGGCTCTGGCACAAAAGTATGAACGAAAGAAAGCAGTACAAATCTAAACATACGTAGATTGAATGGTGTCATATGAACTACGAATGAACATGCAAAAAAAAAATCCCAATCGTGATACGAGGATGCAAGCTCAAGGTGAGCCGACTTTGAAATTGTTACGAACCATATGTTCCAGTCCAACCCGCCCACCAAGTTGAGGCTCCTAAGTCGAAACATTCTTCAGTTATCAACTAGAAACCATTCTGCAGTTTAATAATAATATGAGCCGTGCCATGGGAAAACCAACATAGTGGGTATGCGACCAGCATGGATCCAGACCAGCCTGCGCATCCGCGCAGTCTGGTCAGGCTCCATGCTGTTCGCTAACAGTTTCTCCAATTCCAATAGGCTTTAAAAGCGAACAGCATGGAGCCTGACCAGACTGCGCGGATGCGCAGGCTGGTCTGGATCCATGCTGTTCGCATACCCACTATGTTGGTTTTCTCATGGAAAGGCTCATATCACCAAAAACTAGACCTTTGACATACTTACCTCAAAATCAATTGGGGTCAACTGGCAGTCTCAACCAACCTGCCTATGAAGTTTGCAGTTTCTGTGCTGGTGTTACTGAGATCAGAAATTAATTTTCATCTCAACGTCACTGCGACCTTGACCTTTGAAAATCAACTTCAAAAAAATCAAAAGGGGTCATCTGCTAGTCGCGATCAACCTGCCTACGAAGTTTAAGGTTCCTGAGATGAAGCATTCTTGAATTTTCAATCAGAAACCAATTTCCAACACTAGATCATCATGAAATTGACCTTTGAGCAACTAACGGGCGATTCTTCCGGTCCCAACCAAACCGACTACAAAGTTTGAATTCTGCCTCAAAGCGTTCTTCAGTTCTGAATAGACAACCAATTCGGCCTTTGAGCAACCGGTCTCCTGCTGATAGGGATCATTTGCTAGTCATTATCATACTCAACTTCCTACGAAGTTTGAATACACGAATAGTGGGTCCCAGTAATAGGTCTGTTGGTGACTTTCAAGCTTTTGATAGTGGAGCAAGACTCCAGGTACTCTTTTGGGCGTTTTTTCATTCAGATGGCACAAGTAGAACGACCGACCTTCAGAATGCCAGCTGGGTGGCTTCCTCTCATGAAAAATTTATGTCCCGAAGTTAGACTCGAACCCACATTGGTGAAAGGCAAATGATTCGATGTCAACGACCTTATCCATTCAGCCACGGACGCCCACTCCACTACAATTCTGGCTCTGGCATAACAGTGTTCTTCAGTCATTTAGACACTGATTTTCTTCTTTAGGTCTCCGCAACCTTGACCTTTGAGCAACCACCTTCGAAATCGATAGGATCATCTACCAGTCATGACCAACTGGCATACTAAGTCTATGGTTTCTGTGACCTTGACCTTTGAAACAGGAGCCTGGACTGTTCACGTGACACTGGATCTCATTAAGGCAACAAAAAAACAATTTTCCATGACATGACCTTTGATATTGACCTTTCAGATAGGGACCAAGAGTTTGTGCTTGAAACCCAGTCGCATTAAGATAAACATTAATGCCAAATATACAAAAGTTTGGTTCATGCATGTCTAAGTTACTGCCTGGAAAAAATCAAATGGAGGCATGCATGCACTAATGCACATACACAACAGCCTTTTAACGTACAACAAACGAGCTAAACAAAAACCTGATAGACTGCACTAGGAACATTTGTGTTCAAAATTTTATGAAATTTAAGAGTTGCTGACAAGAGCTATTAAATGCTCATCTTTAAACCCAAGAACTAAAATTGTGTTCATAGGACATGGATGAACCCACATACTGTACCATCCTCTACATAGCAGTTTTTAGTACAAGCCATCTTCGTATGAAGGATGTTCGAACAAAAATGTGAAGCAAATTGTATTCAGATAATGTCGTGCATCTGAGCAACTTAGAATCCATTCCTTAAAAGGTGCATGTAGAGTTAAAAACACAAAATTTCTTCACTAGAGCATATTTTGTGAAATTAAGAAAGGGCCTTAATTCTAGAGAGAGAAAAAACAGCCACAGAAAAATGTCCATTATTTATGGTCATCTTTACATCAAGGTCCTTCATTTGTGAAACAGTTACTGTCAAGCATATCCTTTCAATAGTGTTTGAGGAGTTGGACACACAAGATTTTCCTCTGTATTCTATATAGCAAAACTATCTGAAGAGTCATAATTGCGGTAAAAATAGTCACAGCAAAAGTACTTCCTTTATTGTCATCTTCACATCAAGTTTGTTCATCTGTGAAAGTTTGAAGCATATCTTTGCAATAGAGTTTGAGGAGTTGGAAACACAAGAATTTTCTCTATATTCTATATAGCAAAAATATCAAAGGGCCATAACTGCGGTAAAACTAGTCACAGCAAAATTAATGTTCCTTCCATTATGGTCATTTGCACATCTAGCTTGTTCATCTGAGACAGTTTGAAGCAAATCAGGCTAACTATGTGGGAGGTGTTGGACATACAAGAGTTTGGGCCTTACGTACATAAGTACGTATATCAGAAATGCTATATGCCCCCACATAAATGTGAGAACAAAAAAATGGTGAAACATGAAAGTCCTAAAAATATGCACTTGTCCACTTCATACTGATGACATTTTATTTCAGTTGGACAGAAACTGTAAGCTGAGCCGACTACAAAATGTTCTGATGCAACTGTATTTTTTCAAAGAAAAAAAGGCAGTATCTCCACACAATATAGTAGCTAGGACAAAGAAATCCCAATATATGGGCGTGTGGTCTTCATAGTGATGGTGCATACCATGTGTCATTTCAGACTGATATAAACTGTAGAAGTTGAGTACACAATCACATGTAGTTGTAATATTTAAAACAAATGATTGGACATGAAAGTCCCACAAATTATGCATACATATCAATTCATGTCTCCAATGAAGAATACCAAGTTTAATTTCACCTGGATGGAAACTATAGGTGTTAAGTATACAAGACAGTGTGACAGACAGACAGATGGGCAGTTCAAACACTATGCCTAGTGGATCTTCTATGCTGGGGCCATACAAATTACTGTTCAGAAAAATCTTACTAGAGAACATCTTCTAGTTGGGACAATTTTTGTTGTTACAAACTAACATTATCATGCATAAATTATGGAAATGATATTACAACAAAATGTAACTGTCATGGTTATTAGGGTGGAATATCAGGCTGCCGGGTTGCTCAATCAGTAGTGCATTTAAAATGTAACGAGTCCCTGGTTTGAGCCCTGGACATTTCCACATCCTGTCATTTTGTACCCAATACGGGTTGTGGTATGCTTGCTAGGTCAGTCTTATGACAGTTTCAATATTATGCACCTCCGGAATTCAAGGACGCAATTCCAATTTGTGGCGGTGTATGTCAAGGTCAGATGGGGAGAATATGTGTCAGACAGCCTACACTTGCCCTGTAGGCAATGAGTACCGGGTTCGAGCCCTGGACTGACAGCACATTTTTCTCAAACTGTGACACAACTATAGTTGACCATTTCTTTTGTACAGGTTGGCCAATTCAAAAAAAAATTCTTAAGTTTGGAGTAGTATAAATTTACTTTCATATTTTTATATAAGTTCATTTGAAAAGGCAACATTCAATTTAAAACTATCGCTACAATGATTTTTCTGAAATTTGTATTTAAATTTGATGCTAGTTAGAGCAAACTTGACTAAGTACTATGATGTTTGACAGTGAAATATGGCAAATATGTATCTGAGGAAATTGGAGCTATCGCTTAAGTGATTAATACTTATGTTGCCGATGATTACGTAGGACAACAGTTTGTATCAAATCCATTTATTAAATAATAGCAAAGATAGACTTCAGGAAATACCAGTGCTGAAGTAATGGACTGTGTTTCACATGACATTGGTACTGTTTAAAGTGTACATCAAATCCATTCAGTAAAGGAATAAAAGTGCATCAAAACTTTAACATGAAATCTAAGTAACCATAGTGGGGGGAGAGAGCCTTATTCATGAAATACTAGCGTCTGAGTTATAGCCCTTGTGTCATGTGATGTGGGAGACGATGTGTAACAACTGTTTTAAGTATTAATCAAATCCATTTAGTAATAACAGAATCAGATTGAATTGTATCAAAACCTTTTAACATGAAATTTAAAGTGAAAAGGGGCACAGATGGTGAAATCGTGGTGGCAGAGATATGAACCTTACATGTATGTCATATCATGTAGGTGACCATGTGGAACAACTAATTTCAGTCTGAATAAAATCCATCTAGAATTCTGAAATAATACAGATCAAGTGAAAGTGCATCAAGGGGGCATAATTCATGAAATTCTGGCAAAGAGTTATGACTCTTGCATGATATGATGTTGGTGCTAATGAGGTAAAACTACTTAACTTTGAAGCAAGGCTATGACGTAAAACAGAGAAAAAATGATATTGCATCAAAACTTTGACTTGAAATTCTAAATGAAAGGGGGAATAATTCAGAGTTATGGATCTTGTATCATTTGATGTGGGCGATGATATGGAACAACTAAAAAAGTTTAAATGAAATCTAACAGAGATAGAGACAAGAGGGTCATGATGACCCTGAATCGCTCACCTGAGTATACTGAACCACGTTTCAAATGGCAAACTGATGCTAAAATATTAGAAAGTAGATCAGTAGGTCACATTTATAGTCACTGAAAGACAGTTTAAAGATTGGTGTGCAAAACTGTACATCCAAATTTCAAGGCTGGATCTTAAACTAGAGTGGTCACAAGCAAAAGTTTACGCACAGACACATGGACGACGTAGACCTTCTGACCTAGTTTTTGACCAAAGTTGACCCAGTTTTGAACTTGACCTAGATATCATCAGGATGAATATTCAGACAAACTTTCATACAGATCCCATGAAAAATATCACCTCTAGGGAGGTCACAAGGTTTTTTCTATTATTTGACCTACTGACCTAGTTTTTGTTGGCACGTGACCCAGTTTCGAACTTGAACTAGATATCATCAAAGTGACCATTCTGACCAATTTTCATGAAGATCCTTGAAAAGTATGGACTCTAAAGAGGTCACAATGTTTTTCTATTTTTAGACCTACTGACCTAGATTTTGACCGCACATGACCCAGTTTTGAACCTGACCTAGATATCATCAAGGTGAACATTATGACCAATTTTCATGAAGATCCATTGAAAAATATGGCCTCTAGGGAGGTCACAAGGGTTTTTCTATTTTTAGAACTACTTACCTTATTTTTGACCCAGTTGACCCAGTTTCGAACTTGACCTAGATATCATCAAGATGAAGATTCAGACCAACTTTCATACAGATCTCATGATAAATATCGCCTCTAGAGAGGTCACAAGGTTTTTCTATTATTTGACCTAATGACCTAGTTTTTGATGGCACGTGACCCAGTTTAGAACTTGAACTAGATATCATCAAGGTGAACATTCTGACCAATTTTAATGAAGATCCATTGAAAAGTATGGCCTCTAGAGAGGTCACAATGTTTCTCTATTTTTAGATCTACTGACCTAGTTTTTGACCGCACGTGACCCAGTTTCGAACCTGACCTAGATATCATCAACATGAACAATCTGACCAATTTTCATGAAGATCCATTGAATAACATTGCTTCTAGGGAGGTCACAAGGATTTTCTATTTTTAGACCTACTGACCCAGTTTTGGACCACACATGACCCAGTTTCAAACTTGACCTAGATATCATCAAGATGAATATTCTGACCGATTTTCATAAAGATCCCATGAAAAATGTGACTTCTAGAGTGGTCACAAGCGAAAGTTTACGGACGCACGACGGACGCCGCGCGATCACAAAAGCTCACCTTGTCACTTTGCAAATGCCAAAGCTGACTTGAGTAGGATAGTTCTCCATATATTTTGCATAGTCGGGCATAACACAAATGAACAACAATTTGAAAAGAAAGCATTTTCTGAAGTGATGCCACATGTATCACGCATGTGTGTATGTACCAACAAAATATGAACACTGATAAACAAATAACCAGGTCAGTAAGAACTTTGACTGTTTTTTAATGTGCATGTATCATTTTATGCAAGTAATTCTGTAACTTCTCTATTAATAAAATATCAGTTTTTTATCACCTATATCAAACATAAAGCATTCCACAAAAAGAGCATTTAAAATGATGTTCAAAACAGGACATTTAAACTTTTTCATCAAAATTTATTATCAACAACAAAATTGTTCTCTTACTTTGATATTATAATCAATATTGAGCTGGTTTGACTAAGATGCAAATTCATTTGCACTATATTTTAGACCTTTATAAGAGTTAAATAAATTTTTGATATCATAGGATGAACAAGATATTGCAAACAAACAATTTTTAGGGCTATCCTTTTATTTAAATGACGATAATACGAGTACTGATTGCAAAAACCAATGTTAGGGCTAAGCGACCAGCAAGGATCCAGATCAACGCACATCCATACTGTCCGTTTATCCCCTCATTCATACCATTTACAGTAAAGATCCTCTGAAAACCGGACCCTCCAAAACCCGGAATCCTCTGAAAACCGGACAACTACAACTTATGTGTATTATCACTTTGAATTGATTTTAAAAATATCAATCTCAAGCAGGTGACATTTTTTTTGTTTACCAACTAACAATCACAAATGTTACCTAAGTAGGTGTTAAAAACATTTATCTGTGTGTTGATATTTTGTATAGAGGATTTTTATGTATAATTATCCTTTTTGGCCATGAAAAACAGTCCGGTTTTCGGAGGATTTTTATGTGTAATTATCCTTTTTGGCCGTGAAAAACAGTTCAGCATTCGGAGGATTTTTATGTATAAAAGATAAGCTTATAAAGTGCAAAACATTTGAATCAAACAGGGAGAAGTTAATTGATCTACTAGTGTACAGGTGATTTTTTCATAAAATTGCAGTTTTTTTAATATGAAAAAGATTCTTATTCTTATTAATTATTATTGGTTTTGGCATTAATTATTAAATATTGATAGTCACATGATGCATTATTCATGATTTATAGGAGCTGGACTATTTAAGTGAAACATTTTTTCTCATCATAAAGTATCATTTTAAGTGATGTTTTTTCTGTCAGAAATAATTCAGTTTTAATATGTAAAAGAGACATACAATGCAGATTTGGGAAAAGATAAAAACCTAAAAGACACTGAACATGATACAGTCAGATGAAAGGAATAAGAATATACATATATAAATCCTCTCAGATATATTATGCAAAATCCTCTGAAAACCAGAATCCTCTGAAAACCAGATTTTTGACTTGGTCCGGACAGGGTCCGGTTTTCAGAGTTTCTACTGTATTTATTAATTTCAACACTTGTATGCAAATGATAAGCAGTTTGGATACTAATCAGACTACATGGATGTGTCAGCTATTCTGGTCCCATAGTGACGCTTTTCGCACAGAAGTTTGTATATAGTACTGCCTGGTAATAACTATGGTAAATACACACAAGATAAATATTGGTCATATCTTTTTTAATTCTCTTCTACAACATGCGATGTTATTAACTAATAGGTATTCATTTTTTGCTTGAATCAGTGATCTAATGTCTTCTGTCCAACTTTTAGTGAATTATATTAATCCATCAGAATATTTAATTAATTCCTGTTCAATACTAAAAATCATTGAAATAGATCTGAACTTTTCCCAGCTTTAAGACCCATTTTAGACTTCCAATTATTGATCTTACTTTAAAATGTCAATTAAATAAATCTTATACATTATCATGCCAAACACTGTAAAACAGTATTATATTTATTTCCTTTTAAGCTTCTTTCTTGTTTTTGTTTTCTTTCCTGATGATTTCTTTATTTCAATTACTTCTTCACTTGCATCAAGTTGCTTCCTTTTCAAAGTCCTTGTTTTCACAATTTCCATCTGTTCCCACACATTGTCATCATCATCATTTTCCTCTTTATCACTATTAACTATTTCAGAATCTTTCTCTAATATTTCTTCACTTTCCTCATTATCTTTGCACCAATCATATTTAGACATGAGTAAACAATTCAGTCTTGATTTAAGATACATCTTATGTACCAACTCTTTTGTATTTATATCATGGACTCTGAAAAATCTGTCCAAACCACATGATGCGACAAAAGGTAATGAAGAATGACACTGTATAGATCTAATACCACCAGCAAAACCTTTAAAGCGGTGTACAAGTTTTCCTTTTCGGATATCCAGTAGTCCCATACTTCCTTGAGTGTTGCCAACAATGACTTGGAAATCTGAACAAGGAGACATTGCTGTTATAGGATACTCGTCAAATGTCATATCCAGTACAGGTCTGCGTTGTACATTTGTATCATAGACTCTAACTTGGTGGTGACCTGAAATAATGGCAAAAAACATATACTAATCTGAGATACTGTACATGATTGGGTACTTTTCAAGTACACTTGATAGTGTACGAAATTCAGATTTGAATCCACTAGCCCGTTCGGGCTACCAGATTGGAAATTTTCCAAGCCCGACACCAATTTCACTAGCCCGAACTTTAATACCTTAAAATACATATTTTTTGCACCATATAACATTTTGTTAAAATACAGACATCTCTATGCATGTTTGAAGAAAAGACATACAGTACATGTTTGCCATGTTTTTGAAAAATTTTAACTCTGAATACTCCAGTCCAGATCAGCATCGTCAAGAGTCCAAAAGCATCGGACATGACACTCCTTGCCAAAACAAAATCTAAACTCTTACGCCCGATTTTTTAGGATCCGCACTCGCCAATTACTGCAACTAGGACTGTTGACAATTTGCAAGATTTAATAACGAGTGCTGAATACACATTTACACACATACTGATAGCATAATTTAAGCTCTGCCTACTGCAGGTACTTGTGAGATTTCGCGAGAAGTATGAAAGCTAATCAAATTATCCGTTACGCTAGAGGTGATTGTATTCAGCCAATTAGCGCTGTGGTTACGACTTTGACACTGTGTTTGATTGTCAATACGTGAGAGTGCAAAACCAACAATTATTCCATAAGCGTTTCTCAGTCTGGACGCAGTACTCGTTTAATTAGCATGATTTTTTAAACAAATTAGGAAAATTCGGTAGCCTGGTCGGGCTTGTACCTGCGGAAAATCGGTAGCCCGAGCTGAAATTTGGTAGCCATGGGCTGTCGGACTACCGTGAATTTCGAACACTGACTTGATGACAAAGCAATAAATACAAACAGTTATTGAGTTAAGAACAGTACTACAGTTTATTTTGTAGGAAAAATGTTGCTGTACTCCCATCGGCCTTCCTACTTGCCACAGAAAAGTGCAAAATTTATGAACATTGATATGTACTTTAAGAAAATGAAAATATCTGTTAAAAGGTAATGATATATTAAAAGGTAATAAAAAAAATATTGAAATCAAACTTAAAATTTAGTTTTACTTACTTTAAAGTTAAAGTTAGACTTTGAATGGAAACAAAGCAAGTAGAGAGAATTTTACTGTAGGACCTAAATATTGCATCTAAAATACTGGACATAAAATATAGATGTCACACAGGGGTTCCACTAGACCCGAAAACCCAAGAGTCCCAGGACCCTTGGGCCCAAATTTTGAAGGGTCCTTTTCCAAAATACAGGAGTCCTGTCCCAACACGTCAATATAATTTACTATATTTTTTTATTCAGTAATACGTAGATCTTTACCTAGAAGAAAACAATAAACCCAAGATCATGTTACAGCATAATAAAAATGTCAGTCTCAGGTCATATAGTCTCATATTGTAAACTAATATTTATCAAAATTCATGTTATTTTAATTAGGTTTTTCTTCAATATTTCATTTCATTTTTAATAACAGAACAGTTCTATAACACTAGAAAAATGTATCCAAAATGTACTATCCGAATACTATTACACTTTCAGAATGTCATCGGAAAGTAGTTTTTGCTCAGTTTATTTGGCAAACTAAGCTAAATCAGCGATAGTTCCTCAAATAATGATGCTACTTATCATAAAAAACTGCATTGAAAGTCAGGTTTTTTTTTAGGAATTTTGGAAATATGCATATGACATCGGGTGTAATTAGACCCGTGAACGGACATTCTAAACTTATTTTTGCTTTCGAAATTCATCAAAATTTGTTAAGTTTCTTGTTGAAATTACGATATGATCACTAAACAATGGTCTAATTTAAAGATGGCATGAAAAAATCTTGCGGGGCACCTTTCACATGCTCGGTAATCAGCTGCTTACGATAATTTAATAATTGGTGCCTTTTTTTGACAGTACACAGGATTCGCTTTATCAATTAATTTCAACACTTCATTGATTTCTTGTTAGCTATGTGCACTCGCCGTGACGTAACTTGCTGATAAAAATCAGCGAGGCATGTCTACAGGAGAAAGGGCGGGATTTAGCAGAGATCAAAAGCTGTAGAGCATGACCGTGAGTGTTTATTTTGAATACACGTGTCTATCGTGGAAATAGTTTTACTGAAGGAAATTAATGATAAGAGAAAGGATTATCAAAGGAAAATGCCCCCGGGTCCCGAAGGACGCACAGGCAAGTATTCTGCCGGGTCCTTTGAGCGTCTTTTGAAAATCTCCCGGGTCCGGACCCGGGATCCCGGGTCAAATGGAACCCCTGGTCACATATACAAAAGATTAAAGTTCCATTAAAATACCTGTTGAAGTTACTATCTTGTTTTCTCCCAAGAAGTTTATGCCTGTAACCCAAACTGGTACTCTGAGGTTGAGCCAATCATTTCGCACATTTTTTGCTTGAAATATTGGTGTTCCTGTGTCTAAAGTATTGATGTCATATATCTTTAAATCAGCTTCTTTTCCACCTGTTCCCAAAACATTATTGTTCATTGTCAGGCACTGAAGATGAGAGCCAGTCGTAATTTCCTGGACAATGTCACTATCAGAGTGAACTGAAACATGGCCAGAGTCAAATCCTGTTATCAAAAAATTTTCAAACTTAGCAACAGCTTTCAGATGAACCCCTTTTCCTTTTGCAAGCGATGTAAATTCGGATAAAACCTGGTTTCGAACATCAAAGGTTGCGACTTGACTACTTTTCATACCAATAGTCAGACCTGACTCTGATTCCTCATTCCAGCAAAGACATGTGATTTCGTTTGATTTATCAGGCGTTTCAATATGGTTTAAATTCTTCCATGTGCCTTTAGCAACAGCAATTCCCTTCAAAAGCCCTGTTTCAGATCCGACAAACACGTTTGGCTTGGGCGCAGCCATCTTCTCAATCGGATACACTCGGATTATTTTTATCATTTATTTATCGAAAAGAGAATTAAAAGAGCGGAAAGTTTACATAATTACTACATTTTTTACAGTAAATACATATAGAAATGATTGCATTCTCGACATCCTTTGACCCTTTTTCAGCTGTTCTAATGTAAATACATATGTTATTCTGTGTAACAACCTACAGATGTCAGTGTAATAATATTTGATATTTGAAACTGGACTATAGTTAGAACACTTTATATCCAGGCTCCAGCCAAACACGGGTGTTAACAGACCACACTTGTGGACAGTTCGATACAATATGTATTCATGACAACTCTTGTATATATCTGTAAATAAATTATATTTATGGATGCTTTGGATTCATTTTAAAATGTTCCGTTAATGACCAAAAACGCATCAGAAACTACTTGGAATTAAAAGTAAGATCTATTGCAATCATATTGTTGATTAATTTTTACTCAGGAAGTTTTTGATAATCTTGAGAAAGACCAACAGACAGATGTAATTGTAATGGATTTCTCAAAAGCCTTTGATAAAGTAGATCATTACAAGCTCATCCACAAACCCTATAATTTTAGTGTAAATCCAGAAACTCTAAATTGGATCAAGTCTTTTTTGCAAAACCGTTCGCAAAGAGTGGTGGTTTATGGCCACCTATCTGATGAACTTCCTGTACTATCGGGTGTCCCACAAGGCTCTGTTATTGGTCCTTGCCTTTTCTTGCCTATATTAATGACTTGCCTGAATCCAGCAAAAGTAAGGCCCGACTATTTGCGGACGACACCATAGTATACTTGACAGTTAGCTCCGAAACACACACTCCGAGCCTACAGACAGACCTACATAAACTTGAAACCTGGGAACAAGACTGGGCTATGGAGTTTAACCCAGATAAATGTGAGGTACTACGGATCACCAGGAAGAAAACTCCTGTTTTTCCCCTTACACACTGCATAACACCACACTTAAAACCATTGACTCAGCTAAATATCTAGGGGTGACCATTTCTTAGGATGTAAACTGGAACCAGCATATAACAACATCACAGCAAAAGCTAACAATTCACCAAGATTTATCAAAAGAAACATCAAATAGAAATGTCAAAGAAGCTGCTTACACTACATAAGTGAGACCACAAGTTGGGTACTGCTCAGTTGTTTTGCACCCCTGGCAAAAACATCTTGCTTATAAGATCAAAAGTGTCCAGAGAGCTGTGGCCAGGTATGTTTGTAATAATTATGATTTCACCAGCAGTGTAACACAAATGATAAACAATCTCCACTGGAAAACTCTAGAACATCGAATGATCAATAACTCTCTCATATTCCTTTATTAAATTCAACACCAGCTTGTTTATGTTGACCATGATCACCTGATACCCACTAGAAATTGGAACTTCCTCATACCCCAGTCTCGAACTCATTCCTGAAACCCTTCTTTCCTAGAAATTTACGTTACTGGAACAGTCTCCCTGGTCATATTCAGTCTAGTCCCAGCTTCAATATCTTTACCCAGAAGCTGGTGACGGTCATTCCTTAGCTCATAACTTACTGTTTTTATTTTTAACCTTTGCACTCTATTTTTATCTTTATCTTTTAACCTTTACACCTAACCTTTAAAGATTAATACTGTTTCCCTGAGAAGCGCCTCCCAGTCATAATCTTAATTGATTGTTCGGGAGTACCGACTAGAAATAGAACTAGAACTAATTTTCTAAGTTATTATGGATATGCCCGGCATAACCCCCATCCTGCCAGAATGGATTTGGAAAATACTAACTTACCGGAAGTATAGGACAAGACTGAAGTTCCAAAGATATGTAGAATTGATATTTGCTGGATCACTCAAAGCAAAACCAGAGGACGAAAAGTTAAGTTACTTTTGTTAATCTGGGTGGATGACAAAGGGCGTGACGTCTATGCAACACTCCTGGAAAATACAGGGTGAAAAATTTCGTGAAGTTTAGACAGCACGTATACAATATTCTCCATATCCCGTGTTTGCATGTTGTAAACTTAATAACGAAACTCAAGCAAGGCACTGCGAGAGATTGCCGTTACGGACAGAAAGAGGACGAGATGATTCGAGACAGAATCGTGGTCGGCACGAACAGTTGTCAGATCTGTAAAAAAAAACTCATTAATGAAGGTGAAAAAATAACATTAATCAAAGCGATAAAAATCGCACAAAATGCTGAATATTTTTGCCAACAGCAATTTGGCATTAATGGCAGTGGGAGAAAAGCCGAGCAGTGTAGATGCCATTAGATCAAATGGCAATAACCCAGAAACACCGAACCCAAAAACACATAAACACAATCGTCCCAACCTCAACGAAAAAGGTATCAACCTTACAAAGACACGAGATCAAACCAGTGTGGCAACAGTGGTTTTAAAAGTAGCACAAAACATGAGACAAACTTCCCAGACTTTGGGATAACTTGCTTAAAATGCCAAACATTGAACCATTTTATCAAAATGTATAAGTAAAGCACGTGCATGACGTACGTGACGTCAGTGATGCATATCATTTTCAATATGAAAGTGACACTGGTGCTTGTGGAATAGACTATCACACTAAATATTCCAATGATGCGATAGGCGCTTCATCACCACTATCTAATCCAGACTGTGCGTTTGTACCCCTCCTTGTTGGTTCCCAAAGCAATAAATTAAATTCAAGACAGATGCAGCTAGGCATCACGGTTAATGTTATATCCCGCCAAATCTAAGAAAATCGCAGACTGAGTAACCCCCTTGGACCCCAAGACAGTAAGCTGACCTGCCTGATCTCGGTCATGCATTGTAACATACAACGATCTACGTGGGGGAATACACAACCCCACCATTGGTAGGTAGGTAGGTAGGTAGGTAGGTAGGTAAGGTGTCATACAGTCACAACAAATACAAATACAAATACATGGCATTTATATAGCGCAAAAATTATAAAATTTTCTATTGCGCTTTACAATTACATAACACACATTTAACATATATACATACAAAATATGAACAGGATTCTAGAACTTAGATTTAAAGATTTGGACATGTATAAATACTACTTTACACCACTTCTGATATTTTGTATTTTAACAAGACTACACTCATTGTTCATGAAACTGCCTAAATAAACGTGTTTTCAGTTTTGATCTAAAGCTGGCTTCAGACTGAATGTTTTTCAGATAGCTAGGCAGATCGTTCCACCATTTTGGGACCAACGACTGCCATAGATCTGTCTGCTAATTTTGTTCGCCGTCTAGGGATGTTAAAGTTAATGTCACTTTGTGAGCGAAGTCTGTATCGTTGTCGAGTAGGTACAAACATTTCCCTCAGATATACTGGAGCTGTACCATTGATGACACGGAAGACTATTACTAAAACTTTGAACATGACTCTAGCCTTAACTGGAAGCCAGTGTAATTCTTTCAGAAGTTCGGTACTTGGTTTTTCATAGGAAGCATTCTTGGCTACTCTAGCGGCATGATTTTGGACTCGCTGTAGTTTTTTGAATTGGTAGGCTGGAATTTCTGTAAATAAACTGTTGCAGAAGTCAATGTGAGAATGAACCAATTCATGCACTAATGATTCAGTTGACTTTTGTGTGAAATGTTTCCGTATAGCCCTAAGGTTTCGTAACTGCACATGAGCTATCTGGAACTTTCTTTTTCTGAATGTGATGGTCAAAGTTGAGTGTATTGGTCATAGTTACACCTAAGTCTCTGACATGATCGACGCATTTTACGTCACACCCACCAACGTTTACACTTGTGATGTTCAATTTCGCTAACTGTTGTCTTGTTCCATACATAATAATTTCAGTTTTAGACTGATTCATTTTCAGTTTGAAGGTTGTCATCCATTTTATGATTTCATTGAGACAACTGTCCTTGCGAGTTGTTGAAGAACAGTTGTCTCATTTTGAGAATTTCCCGCTTGAATTTTTAACGCAATCTTGTGGTCGTCCGCGTATCCATAGAGATCAGCTGGATATTTCTGCACCTCTCGGTTGAGAGCCGATATATACAGGGTAAAGATCCCTGGTCCGGCATAAGAACCCTACGGGACACCAAACCTCAGTGGCTCCGTGTCAGATGCTGACTGTTCGACTAAAACTTTCATTGTTCTGTTCGTGAGATAAGATTCTATCCTTTTCAAGGGAGTGCTATGTATACCAAAGTCATCTTGAAGGATTTGAATCAGTATCGGGATATCGATAGTATCGAACGCTGCACTCAAGTCGATCATGACCACGATTGTTATTTGATTTTCATCTATGGTTTCCAAAATATCATTATACATTTTGACCATTGCTGTTTCAACCCCATGATATTTTCTATAGGCACTTTGGTAAGCTGGGAGGTGATTGTTAGCTCCAATATGCTTGTTGATTTGATTTAGTGCAGCTTTTTCAAGAATTTTGGAGAGGAATGTTAAATTTGACACTGGGCGATAGTTTTGCAGTTCAAGTGGGAGACCTTTCTTCTTCAACAAAGGTTTTATCACAGCACTTTTCCGTTCCTCAGGGAACACACCAGATAGCAGTGATCGATTTACAATTTCTGTCACAACGGGAGCAAGTTGTGAAAAATGCTCCTTTAATTTCTTAGTTGGTATAACATCAAGTTCACAAGTTGTAGATTTTGATGCATATACAAGTTTCAAAATATCGTTTTCGGAAAGTGGTTTGAACGCAGTAAATGTATTCATAATCACAGGTGGATTTGAGTAGGAAGAATTACCATTGTGTGTTTCAGTTGATATGTTGTCAAGATCATTTCTCAACTTGATTATTTTATCAGCAAAGTATCGTAGAAAGTCATTTGCCAAAGATACTGCACTTGTGTGTAATGGGAGCGGATTGTCCTTCGACCTTCCCAGTAAATCGGATTGTAAGGCATATAGCTTTTTGATGTTTCCTTCTGCTTCTCCAATCTTGTTCTGGTAGTACTCATCCTTGGCCCTAGAAATTTCAGCACTATATACATTTCTTACACCACTATACACTGTCTTTGAAAGGTCAGATTTGTCATTCATAAAGATTTTTTCTATTGATCGTTTGTATTGTTTCAGCTGTGTTAGGTATCCAGAGTACCAAGGAACTGTCGGTCTACAGAGGATAGTTCTTCCCTTTAGAGGGGCATGTTTCTGAACAATGTCGGACGTGATTCTAGTGAACTCAGACACAAGATCATTGACATTGGACGAGTTCACTACAATGTTATTTAATTGACTGAATTCTGATTGTAATATGTCACTGGATACAGATTTCCAATTGCGAGATTCGATTTCTTTCCTGATCAAGGGAGGGCGACACTGTTCAATGTTTCAACTAACAAAGCAGTGGTCAGAGATGTAATAGTCTGGCAAAGGTTCTGAGACATTCACACGTTTGTCTTCTAGCTTTGTGATCATCAGGTCAAGAATATGACCACCAGAATGAGTAGGAGCATTGACATGTTGAACCAGTCCAAAAGATCTCGAACACTGCTGAAATTGTTTTGTGTAGCAGTCTGACTTATTATCCATGTGGATGTTAAAGTCACCTATCAGCACCAGAGACTCGGATCTTGTCGTTATATGTTCAAGAAACTCAGTGAATTCTGTTATAAACATAGCCTGAGTTACTGGGTGTCTCTCCGAATATGACGGTCTATATATACCAAAGATGTAGAGGATGAATGATTGACTACGTACTTTCCATTCAGCACATTCAAAGGACTGAAAGGTTTCTGCTGGGCATCTTGACACTTTGAGATTGTTTCTGTATAACAGGGCAAGTCCTCCACCTTTACGGTCGGGTCTCCGGACATCATCAAAGCAGTAACCATCCTGAGACAATTCCCCCCTGACAATGTCATCACCATCCGGCTGTAGCCAAGTTTCAGTGATCACACAGAGGTCTATACCCTCCTTTAATATGTGCTGGAGAAGGTCAGCAGACTTTCCTCGCACAGACCTTATGTTAACCGTTAAAAGTTTCAGTTGTTTCTTTCTTTGGGCATTCAATAAAAATGAATGATCTAGTTTAATTTGGATCAAATTTGGACGTTCCTGTTGTTTCTTTCTGTGTGCATTTGATATAAATGTATGATCTAGTTTAATTTAGGTCGAATTTGTCAAGTGAATATCAGCTTTAGATTTTATCCTCGGGCGACCAGCTCGTTTACCTCTGTATTTCAAAAGATTATACTTTTTCAACATAGATAATGTTTCTTTATTCGGTATTGTATACCTCCTAGGCACATCTCTATAATCCAGTAATTGGTCTCTACTGCACTGTCTACCTGTACACGGATTAGCCATAATTCCGAGTGAGATGTTGTTCACCAAAACTGACTGAAATTATTGAAACGTTACTCCAATATTTGTCAAATTACGATTGTTTTACATCAAAGTTATTCGTAAATCCAATGATAATTCCACAAAATAAATTCTGCAGTATGTTGGTAACCAGTTTATTAAAAACTGAGCAAAAAATCCAATCTCTAGAATCACTGGTTTTTGCAAAATAATCCAATTTTGCAGAGCAGAAACAATTGCAGCCTACACCTGGGGCAAGACTACAAAGATACAAACACATAATTATATAGCACATTAAAACACAGTTTGATATCACATACATATTTTCATATTTTTGGTGAATAGCTTACTATTATGACATATATTAAACACAGGATAACCTGTAAAAGCCTTACGGCTTATTTCCAACAGGGTCCTTATCAAGTAGTAAATTAATTGGGTGCGACACCTTATGTACCAGTCACTTTATGTACCAGACACTTTATGTACCACTTTGACACTTAGTGTACCACCTATATATCATATAGTAATTGTATATCATTGTGTAGCACTGTGAATATGTGATAATAACCTGTGAAAACAACTTTGATTTAATCAGCTCAAGTCCATAGAATGTTGTTATCATTTCTATGAGAAAGTGTTAAATTTTACCTGATTAATTATGAAAATTATAACTTTTAAATTTAGTAAAATACATTTCAAGTAACATAAAATATAACATTTTCATCAAATCAATACAAAAATGATCATCCACTATATACCATATATGTGGTACATAAGGTGTCCAAAGTGGTACATAAAGTGCTGGTACATAAAGTGTCTGGTACATAAGGTGACACATTCGAATTAATTAATGTAGAAAAGGCTGTAGTTTTTATACTGTAGTAGTAAAGACATAAGATGTATGTATTTACAACATAATTGTATAAATTATATTCTGGCAAGCTTGACAAAAAAAATAAGTAAATAATAAATTGTTTGAAAAGGGAGTCAGAATGACATTTTAATCATCATCATCTTCTTCTTCTTCAGTAATTGCCCCACCCTAGAAGAGTATACTCTTCAGTTGTAAAAGAAATGCCAAAAATAGGACGATTGGACTTGGGACGACTATCTTGTATAAAATTGACAGAGGAAGATAAAGACAATTTTCAGTAGCTTATTTGAAGAAAGAAATTAAGGAACTACGGAGTTCCAGTAATCTCAAGTCGTATTGAAAAATCCTTTTCGCGAAAATATATCTTTTCCGCATTTAAGGGCTTGAAAATCAACCAATCAAAATTCAGCTTACTTATTGTACATAAATTGGCGGCAAATGGCGGAAAACATAAATAAAGAAATAAAATTTAAGTTTTGACTAGGGAAAGATAAATGGCAGCAGAGTAGTAGAAAAGTGAAGACACAGTGTCAGCATAGAAAATGGACTGAAACCATTTGATATATAAGGTTCACAATTTTTAGTATCGATAGATCTACGTCATCACATAATTTCATGTTTTTGTGACCGAAACTTAAAAGCTTACTTAAAATAAACGAAAAGCTAGCTCCACAGGTTGACAAAATTAAATGAGCACCTTTTAAGGACTGTCTGTTTGGGATCAACGCAGGTCTGCTGGGTCTGTGTTGCCTTAAATTTTCTCATGAATCCGAGCCATCTCATTGGTCTAAGCACAATTTTGTGTACACTAACTTGGTGTCTGGAACCAACCCTCTGTCATGTCTGTCCTCCATCTCTGCCAACTGTTTAACATTTTATCAGCATGCCCATTCACGCACTGCAGTACGTGAATCAAGCACAAAATATCAAATGCACGCATAAAAATCACTTGTTGGGGGTCTAGCTGAAAATATTCAGGTCAGAGATGTTTATATGCTGTTATGGATCTCTGCGCTGAAACGAATCTCGTACTGAAACCTAACCAGGAATCGTGCCAGAAGTCTGTCACGCTATAATTTCATCAATGAAATGCAATTGAATCACCTTTTATTTTAAAATGTTTCTAATTAATTTTTCTTTGATCTGGTATAAAATAATCATGCAACATATTGAACACAAGTTAACACACAAGTTTCAAATGGTACCCCTGTCTGCAATATTGTGTCCGCAATTGCAGTTGTCACCTGATCAGGGTACTCTTCATTTGAAAACCAATATTCGGTATTCATAACTTTATCATGACATCATGTGCAGTACATTAGGGGCTCTAAATGACCAATCAGAGAGCTGCATTTTCGAGTACCTGCCAGTTTCCACTTGGGTATAACAAAGTATATTTACAATGAACATATAGTGACTTTAGAAATAAATATCACACTATTTTAGAAATCAAATTAAGATCTTTCACTGCACATGCCCCCGATGATGCTATAAACAACAAAACTTTGAAGTTTCATTGAAATACTATATATATTCAGCGATTTTTTTTTGCCATTTTGGGAAAGCGTCCGCGTCCGGACGATTTGGGAAAAATAGCGTCGTTTTCATCCTAATTGGGAATTTTGTGTAACATACAAAATTACAATAACCCTTTCCTGGATCTAATTGAGTTACACTAGAGCTAGTGTTCTGATCATCACAACATGATACAGTGGCCTGACTCTGAGATAACAATGGTTGTTCTAAAGGCACACACTCTGGCACAAATTCAACCGGAGTTACACAAGAGTTCTCCTGACTCTGACATGAAAACGACACCGGTGTCGACGATTCAACGGACGTTTCCTCAGTTAGAACAGGCTGTGAAGATGCCCGTGAGAATCTGAACTCCACAAGGCATTTGCAGCCAGCAAGCTTGGATTTTGTTAGCCTTTGAACATTATATTTGCTGTTGTGACTCATTGTTCGCACAGTTTGTCACTGGTTCTACAGAAAAATATCGTGGAAACCGATTATCTAAAACAATACATGGTGCGATTGATTAAATTCGCGCTTGTGATGACAGAGAACATGTTCTGAATTTTAATCGGGTATTTGCCCTTTGGTCAAAATTAGCAAACACTCGATTAAAATTCGGAACATATTTTCTATAATCGGCGAATTTCACGATGTCGGGACAGCAGCCGTTTCAAAAATGTTTGTAGGTCATTTTTGGGAATAATTTGGTCTGAAATTGGGAAAAATGGCCATTATTTTCAATTGGGAAAGGGTCCGTTTTACGGACCCTATTAAAGAAGCAGGGTTTTCCCGGACGCAGGTTTTCTGCGTCCCTGACGCGCTTTGACTGCTTTGGACTCGCATTTTGTAGTGCCTCTGCGTCCACTGGACCCGCAAAATCGGTCACGAAACTCCTTTGCACTGAAGCTTCCTTTGCGCAGATACCCATGTAGAATATGCAGTTTTTTACCACCGGGACCATCCCCGAATCGTGGGTGCTCATTATACACAGGTATAGACGATTTTCCAACTTCAAAACAAGTTTTGTTACCGATGTTCGCCATTTTGGTAAAGGGAAACTACTCTCCGCGCTAACTGACACCGCTAAAATCTAAGATTGCCGTTACGTTCCGTAAAAGAACAAATGGTTTATTTTTCTATTAAACAAAATTAATTTCATATAAATTTAAAGTATTTTGATGAAAAAATATTACTAAATCACAAAAATTATGATACTAATAAAGGATCGAGTATTATCTTTAACTAAGATCAAACTGTGAACAACATAATTGACACGAGTTGACACTTCACTGCCGGTAATTACTGGCTATTTGATCATAACAAAAAGACTGTCACACCTTTTGTTATCAGTCTGAAATGAGAAGCTCATGCCATTTTGAAAGATACCATTCTGAAATACTGAATCAGCTGCTATCTTAATTAAAAAGATACAAGTTCATTCGGTTTTAGGATAAATTTTTTTTAGTAATAATGTCCATTTTCAAGATCAAAATTTGTGGACCCCCAAAAATTATTAGGGACCCTTAAATTAGCAGCCATGGGAGTCCATGGACTCCCAAATAAAAAACCCGAGGGAAAACCCTGAAGAAGGAAAAAAAATCGCTGATATTCAATACCTTTATTTTCATTAAAAGTTTGAGATTTTACACAGGGAGTCTATGATAAAGTCCGAGTAAAATGTAATCAATACCCAAGTGAAATAAGTATCATTCCTCAGTGTTTTGGACATGTTAAAATTAGAGAACTTAAACTTTCTAGGATATGTTTTAATGAATTTTGATCGAAATTGGTTATGTTTATGATTAAAATAAATGCATTAATAAGTGAAATTTTGAACTTGATTTTCAAAAGTAACCACGTACTCTGAACTGTTGCATGACGTCATTCGTTTCTCACGAGAGAAATGTGCGAGATGTTGCGGTTTGATACTGGTTAGTTAACCAAATGGGGTTTCGCCATAACTTAATGGACGCGACCATCAGAAAATAAAAGTAGCGTCAGTTAAGTTATGGTAGCCAGAACTATTGGGGGTCGTGCACGCAGAGATTCGGAACTCCTGTTCAGCTGCCAAATCTCTGTTTATTTCATTGCGCACTTGCCAATTGTTTGGTACGGTCTAAAACGCAGATCCGGTCAATAGTTGTGATAATTTTGTTTCCATCACCTAATTCTCGGCGTAATTGTCAGCCGCATAGAGAGGTTTGGTAAGTGTTTTTGTCAGACGTCACACGGGTCGTGTGCAAAAAAAGTATGCTGTGTTCTCGTAATTCCGTGGCTCTTAATTGGCAAAATTGCGCATGCGCATTTGATGTTAGGTATTCATATGTTGTTTTTTAACCAAAAGTAGCTGCAACCTTTCAATATAAACATGTTAAGTCAAAAAATCAACAGGATATGACAGAAAATGAAAAATCTCGCCTTATGTATGTTGACCTACATTGGTCTGGATCAGCTGGCAGCTTCTCATTGAATCCTTGGCTCTGATTGGCTGACTGATGGTCGCTGTGGTGAAGGGTACCATGGCAAATTATACAGCTCAGTATTTAGTTTAACAGCCCTTTTTTTGTAAATTTGGGGAAGGGTACCAGGTCCCTTTTGGAGGGGAAATTTACGTCGCGAAATCATTGTTTGGAGGAATATATTTGCTGAAAAGTTGTTAAAATCAGGACTGAAAATCAAAACTAATTTCATTTTTTTTGCATGGGGAATTTTTGGCCAAGGTGGGGAAAAAAGTATACTTTTTAGATTGGGGAATGGGGCCGAATTTCGGCCCGAAAATCAGCATAAAAAAAGGCCTGAGTTAGGGGACTGCTTAATGTGGTGCTACAATTTTGTCACAATCGGTTTTCATGTTTGTATTTTAATAAAACTTTTTGTATGCCACCCTCTTTTTCTTTAGCACTGCAATGTTTTTTTTTTTTCAGATCATTTCCCATATTTTTAAGTAAATAAGCTATATACTATAAAACCTAGAACCTAAAATTGATTTCATTCTTTATTTCATAAAGTTTAGATTTTCACAGGATCTATTAAAGCCGAGAATATCAATACCCAGGAAATAAGTCAATTCTCAGTGTTTTGGACATGTAAATAAGAACTTAAACTCTAGATGTTTTAATGAATTTGAGAAATTGGTATGTTATGATTAAATAAAGCATAAAAGTGATTTTGAACTTGTTTTTCAAGTAACCACGTACTGAACGTTCATGGTCATCGTTTCCCGAGAGAAAGTGCGAGATGTTCGTTTATATGGTTAGTAACCATGGGTTCGCCATAACTTAGACGCGCCATAGAAAAGTAGCGTCATTAAGTTAGGTGCCAGAAATTTTTGGGGGTCGTGCACGCAGAATTCGACTCTGTTCAGCTGCAAATCTTGATCATTCATTGGACTTGCAATTGTTTGGTACGTCTAAAACCAGATCGGTACATAGTGTGATATTTGTTTCATCCTAATTTCGCGTAATTGTACCGCATAGAGGTTTGGTAAGTGTTTTTTCGGACGTAAGGTCGTGTTCAAAAAATTGCGTGTTCATCGTAATCCGTGGCTCTAATTGCAAAATTGACATGACGATTATGTTAGTATTCATATTTGTTTTTAACAAAGTAGCTGCAACCTTCAATATAACTGTTAAGTCAAAATCACGGATATAAATGAAAACTGCTGTTGTCTGACCTACATTGGTCTGATCATGCATTCTATGATCTGTGCACTGATTGTGATGATGGTCGCGTTGAAGGTACCATGCAATTAAAGCTCGATTATTTAACACTTTTTTGTAATTTGGGAAGTGTACCAGGTCCCTTTTTGAGGGAAATTTACCTCGGAAATCATTGTTTGGAGAATATATTGCTGAAGTTTTAAATAGAGAAAATCAAAAACAATTTCATTCTTTTTGCACGGGAATTTTCGGCCAAGTGGCAAAAGTTACTTTAGATTTGGATGGGGCCGAATTTCGCCGAAATCAGATAAAAAAAGCCTGAGTTAGGACTGCTTTACAATGGTGCTAACAATTGATCACAACGTTGTTTGAAGTTGAAAAACTTTTGTATGCACCCTTTTTTAGCACTGCAATGTTTTTTTTTGGATTCCATATTTAATAAATAGCATCTTACCTGGTTATTGGCAATTTTGGAGCTCACAAATCTGTAGTTTCGAGAACTTGCATGACTTGCGGACACCACGTGTACGCAGGGCACAACATATTTTTGAAGCAGATGATACGAAAACCAGGAAAATCGGATAAGGTATAGGAAGAAATGCAAATAGGATTGTTTATAAACTCAGCAAGGTTAACAGTATTTTATTTTTCGATGTTTAACTGCAATTTTGATACACATTGCATATCTGTAACAGTTTGGGCATTTATTATTGATTGGCGATTTTTACCAGTTGACTGTATGTAATTTCGGACGAATCTTGTTCCGTTCACGAAATTGAGAATACATGAACCTTGCAGAAAACTTATTCATATTTAGTATAATATATGTTCTAAAATTATCTCATCTGTTATACCCCACCCATGAGAGTTCTGCATGAAAAAAAACGTATATCAGGCCCTTCCTCAGCCGCATAAGGCGCCGCATTACCGCGGCGCTTAAAACACGAAATACAGCTTTCCGCAGCGCTTAAATATCCCGTGCGGTGCCTCAGTTATTAGCGCGGCATCTTAAATAGTAAGCGATTTCATTCCCGTGAGATACCTCAGGTAAATATCGATTGGGGTAGTTTATGAATACACAGTGTAGCTAGCTGTTTACCATGTACTGATAAGGGTTTAAAGACGACACGTGTTGATGAAAGTCTGTGTTTTCACAAGTTTGCGGTTAATTGGAACAGGAGTGATTGGATTATAATAAGTTGAGGACTATAATTAGTCTACGCAAAGAAATGGGATAACGGTGGCGGCATGCATGGGTAAGTTAATTGTTATCGAGTAATAATTAGCTGAGAAAGGCATCTGTATTAAAATGACCAGTGATTCTTTGACTGAAGTTTGAAATCATTGTTCCGGATGAACTGAAGCAAACTTTTTCGAGGATGTTTAATTACCATTGTTTAAGGTGCTATTAATTTCTAAATATTAAACTTTATCAACTATGATATTTTTTGTTTCACTTTGCTTTTGTATCTCTCAAAGTAAACATGAAAAGACCAAATGATACAAGTTTCAGTGGAATAACAAAATTTAGTGTAGGTTACCTAACAATCTTTCCTGGGAAAGACCAGTTCCAAATAAGCAACTGCCTACTTTCTCACGTAAAGAACCGGGCTAGTCGGTAAAAGGGATGAATGAAGTCTCTTCTGCTGTATTTCAAGGAAGTCAATATTTCTATGCTAAATAAACATTGATTTATTTATTTACTGAATATATTTACAGCATCATGTATGGTCCAAAGAATTTTAGAAGAAAAAAACAAGAAACTTATCAACAACAAAAAAGTTATGATTCATTTTGTCAAGTCATTGAAACATGTCATTGTAACTTATGTTTCATTTCAGGCTCTTTCATCACACTTCTCCCTTGAAGAAGACTGAGCGGTTATTGAATGGGCACAGGCGAAAGCCACCCATACCACAGAATAATTCTGATGAACACTTTGAGCACCATGGAGTGGATTGTTGGTAATCTGAGTCTCACCCAAACCTGAGCAAAGTCGCTACAGTGGGACTGCTTCTACCAGCCTCCACAGCTGGTGTGTATACATGTTCTTTCTGAAACTTGCTGCTTGCAGTAAACTACAAAGTTAAACTTGAAATACAGAAACTGCTTCTGTGTGTAAAATAGCTGCAATGGTGTTGTTAACACCCACAAATATTTAACAGAAATACTGTTAGCAATTCATTGTGCAGAAGAACACGAGATAAATGTCAAATCTTAGGAACTTTTACAATATAAATCCATCCTTGGTTATCCTTGCTCTGGGAAAATAAATACTTTCTTTTGTACTTTCAGATTGTGAGAGAGGTTTCAGCAGTTGAATTGTGTAAATACCACACATCATTCATCACTGAGCATGAAAGTGCTTAATGCCTTACTCATGGTGTCCATGCTGTGACAAAAATTGAATGACTTTAATTTCAGTGGTGCAGTAAAGGAATGGCACAGTGCCAAAGACAGACATTTATATGAAAAAAAATGCCTATGTGTTGTTCGAAAATACTTATAAAAGAAGTGGACATCTGTGTGGTGTATATGATATATTGATAGTTATTATATGATTATGTGAAAATGTAGAAGTAATGAAATACATGTTGTTGTGTTTTTTTGCATATGGTATACTTAAAAAAGCACCATTTGGGTTCGATTTTTAAAAAAAAAAATCGAACACGGGAGGGGGAACCCCTCCCGCACCCACCCCTTATCCCGCCGCGCAAACTTTACCCCAGTGCCTTCAAAAATTTCTGGGGAAGGGCCTGTATATATATATATATATACAAATTTCAGTAGTTAAAAAGAAAAATTTCAGATCTGCCATGTAGTGTAGCCCCAAATTTTGAAGTGTATCCCTATTTTGCAAAAGCAGGGGTACATGTACCCTTAACTTTAAAAATGAGTGGGCATGCTGTTTATTAAAAAGACAATGACTTGTAATAATTCTCAGTATAGATCTATACGTTTTATGACATATGTTATCCAATTGTAAACAGGTTTACAGTCCCCGGCCCATTCCCATTCACAAATCAGTTGAAAAATCACTGGACATTTACAAGGGACAGAGGAGAGATTTGGGGGAAAGAGTTGATCCCCTGAGTGTCTTTTGAGTCGTAAAATTTGTACTTTTAAGGTATTTCTTGTTTCTAAATATTTTTTCTATTATAACAGACCATTTAGATTAAAAACTTGTGAAATATATGCACAACTGAAAATATTGCCAACTATTTCAAATCACTGGAGTAATATATTACCTTGATACAGGAAATAGTGACCACTTACTATAATAAAACTTTAATGTGCAAGCATATTTATATACTTTTTCTTAGTTTTAAAACAGTAGAAAAGTCTTTGTTTTCAAGAAATATTTGAAGTGATGAGAGGGGCCTCTGTGGTCAAGATATTAAGTTGGATGAATAAGAAGTGCCCTGTCATGTTAGGAAGCCGTCCAGCAATCTAAGTAGTTACAGTTTGTTGGTGGTTCTACCGATGTGCCAACTTTTGATGAAATAATGCCGTTGGGAGCATCTGTTGTCTTTCTCCACATGAAATGCTGGAATGTGGATGTATGACGTAAAATTAATTCAGTGTGATTTTAAACCTACAAAAAAGATCAGGACTATTGCTCTGCATATAAAGAAGACAGGATTTGAAGGGTGGTTAAAGTTCTAAAGATTTTAGCTGACCATTGTCAGAGGTAGAAAAATTATTTCAGTTGGTCAATTTCAGCTTAACACAGAGTAAAACACGATAAGTTTTGTTAAGATGGCATAAACTAATAAATGGAGAACAGGTTTCGCATCAAATTTAGTCTAATTTTATATACGGATAATCAAATAATTTAATAAGCAGAAATCCTGAAACTAAGCTTTTTATTTCGCATAGTAATAAAGAGAAGTCTTAGGCTTACGTGATATTACATGGAAAACTTTAGTAGCAAGGTGTGGTATAAATAAAATACACGCATGTCGGTGACGTTCTACCCAAAATATATATGAGAGACGTTGAAGGGGAAGGCGAAGTTTGAAATCTCAAACTCTCTAATATCAGTTGTAAAACTTCCTTCACAATCGACCTGAAATAAATTCTGTACTCTAACTATGAATAAGGAGACATATATATTTCAGTAAGGAAATCAATCATATGTTTAATTCCTTGAAATAAATATTTTAGAAAAACTTTGCACGTGTTTTTCGCATTAGAATGTTTAACGACCTTTTCTTGAAACAGTAGCGCTCCTATGCACTATTTTGGCATTTCTATGATTTGAAAATAAATATTACATAGCAATTTAGGTTGCATACGATACCAAAATTATTATCCAAACATGTTCATTCATTTTCTTTCAAATCACTGTGGAGGTAGGGTTCAGCGTAGCTTTTATGCTCGCAAGTTTACCTACAGATATATCATTTCAACTTTTATCATATATTTTTTTGTCCTTGCATTTCGAAAGCTATTTTGAGAGTTCTGTTTTTTTCACATGAATTTCTAATTTCAATTTGCGGAAGTACCTTAATGAAATAACTTTTATCAATTATATATAAACATTGTCTAAACAGATATGTGATTTGAATACTATGACCGCCGACGGTTTCGTCGGGGGACCATCTCAAAATGTGCCCCTTTTCGTTAAAATATGCACACTTCCTCATGTAATATTGTAATATGTAATTAACTTAATATATATAAACATACTTCTTCATGCCTTGTCAGAGAAGTCCGATTTAAATAAATGATAACTTGTTGCAAAGGGCAAGCCAGTACCTAGAGAAAAGAGGAGTGCCTTGACTGCTCTGAAAAAGTTCATATTTTGAGAATATTACCGGAATTTGAACTATGGCCTTGACCCCTAGCCCGCCAGATTCGAACCTGACGTGGCCTGTTTTCTCTAGGTACTGGCTTGCCTTTTGCACCAAAGTATCATTCATTAAAATAGGACATCAAATTATAAAGATTATGACTCTCTGACAAGGCCCATCTCTCTATTTAATATATGAAGAAGTATGGATATTTTCACGACAAATGATACATTTTGAGACTGTCTTCCAACAAAACCGTTGGCGGTAAAAAAGAGATATAAAAATTACTTATCTGTTTAGATCATGTTAAGGTTTAATTCATAAAAGTTATTCTATTAACTTGTGTTTGGAACATTCTACAATTATTTGAAGTTAGTGAAAAACACGGACTTTTCCGTGCGGAAAAGTACGGAAATACAGCTTTTATCCTAAATTACATACAGACGGACGAACAGATGTTGTCTTTTTGTCATAAATTTTCAGATTTTGTCACTTTCTACCAAAACAAGTTTTTATTTGCAGTAATTTACACATAAATAAATATTTTATAAGCACTTTTCCTCATTTTGGCTAATATTTAAGCCAAAAATGGCAAAGTTCAGCAAATGTTCCCGACGGCGTGTCCGTCGGAGAAGAAAATTGTTTTTCATATTCGATTAGACAATATTTTCAACTACTTATCAAAAGAATTGTCAGTTTGATACCTTACTTTTAACGCTTTTTACAATAAAATGAAATTAATATTTTTTCGAAAACAGATTAGCATTATACAATCCCTATAGCAAGTCTGCAGATCGTACAGACGGACAAAACTTACCTAAGCTATTTATTTCCATAGAAATAACTGATATTCACCAAAGTGTGTTGCTTTAGAGCCTAAGTTGATGTAAAATCCTTTTTTGTAGGAAAAATAAGGTGTATTTTCGTGCATTTTGTTCGTCAGTAAAACAATTCCCATTTCCAAAAATTAAAACAGAAAGTAAATTGGCCACAAACTGAAATATACTGCATTGTGTTTTTTACGACTGCGTAGGTTATATAGGCACCCTAAATATAAATACTCTCCATCAGTTTTCACACATGGACATTTCATACTTACCGTTGTAAAAGCATGCGGGATTGGGGACAAATCAGAATATTACTAGATTATTGGAGATACAATTGCTACTTGCATCAATTCCCATTTTACTGATAAAAAGTCGCACAACAGCAAATACTACCGAAAAAGATTAAGGCAGCTGGAAAAGAAGAAGAGTCTATGGAATGCTTTCAAAACAACAGAATGTTCAAGAAAAAGAGGGTGCATTGTCGAGCAATAAAGGGGAAGAGAGGTCTGTCTCTGTTGGGTTTGGCGAACTGCCATTACCGACGAGTTAATCTACACTGTAGTATACGTTCATCTTCACATGAGATGTTATTGAAAAGTTCAAGACTGCTAAAACAGAGAGATTGCTGTGTAAAGTGATAATTGAATGACAATATTTATGGTTAAACAGAGTTCAGAGCCTTTTCAGTTGTTATTTTGAATTAACTACTATAAAATGTGCTTCATAAAATTTCCCAATTTGACCAAAAACGATGCGATTTTTCCCAATAGCACTGGTACCGGTACCATTCCCAAAATACTGAAAAAAAACCTGGAGAACATTATTGTTCAATGAAGTCAAGACTTTCATTTGTATTTTACAGCTTCCAGTGCAGCTGGTGTTGGTTAACCTAAACAAGAGGTGTCTGAATTAGAGACTTGAAATGAACAAGCAAGGAGCAAAATACAGTAAGAAATAAGTTGCCATAGCTATTTTTAAAGCAGTTTGTTTGAGAGGGCTTTTTTAACAACTGTAGTATAATTTTCAAAAGTTAATGTCCGAGAATGCCTACCCAAACAACACCAGACCAAGCTAGTCTACCTACACATTTTGAGGTGTTACTTTAAACAAGGTAGAGCTATTCCAATCTTAAAGGGGCCTCCAGGGCTAAATTGTTAAGGTCGCTAACTTCAAACCACTTTCCCCTCACCGATGTGGGGCATTGAATTCTTCATGCGAGGAAGCCATCGGACTAGCTTGCGAAAGGTCAGTGGTTCTATCCAGGTGCCCGTTTGTGATGAAATAATGCAGAGGGGCGCCCGGGGTCTTTTTCACCATCGAAACTGAAAAGTCGCCATATAACCTACAAAGGTGTTGGTGTGATGTTAAATCCAACCAAAAAAAAAGATTCTACTCCTAGGGAAAATACGGTAGGCTACTTCCGTAGTTTTGAGTGATTGAAAACTTACTGAACCAATTTAATGAAGGGATAAAGGCCACCGCCCCGTTTTTTAATTGAAAAAAACAAACTTCTGACAACTGTCATTGCTATTAAAAGAAATTGCAAATTTTGCGCTTTTCTTTAACTAGTAAATTTCAAACAAATTTGCCTGAGACTGCATTTAAGATTGTGTAGTAAATTATACATCAGATATGTTTGAGAAACAGTTTACAAAAAAAAAAAAAATTTTCTTCGCAAGTGATGAAAATGAAGTTTGAGTAAATTGATCTTGTTTATTTTTTTTCAATTTCAGAAATAAGTCCAAGGGGTAAAAGAAAATTAGATTATCCAACAAAACTTTCAAAACCAAGTGTGAAACTCCCGCTGAGAGGGAAGACTATTTATTTGGATGTAAAAGAGGCCAAACAACTGAAACGACTGCAAGAAGACTTAAAGAAACTTGGCGCTGTAAGTTATGCAATAGGTGCAATGTAGTGTTCTTTTTGTCAGTTTTTAAAATTCCTAAATGAAGAAAATTTATATTAATATTATGAGACTTCATGTTAATAGAGTACTCTGAGGGTTTTTTTAGAATTCAACGTTTGCACATGACAGACAGTATTTTATATTAGATCCTTTCACACTGTCTGATTCTTCCCGCGTACATCAATTACAGCTCACTTGTTTACTTTTATTAAGGCTCCCATGTTTACAAATTTTTGTAAACGTTTACACAATCTTTCAAACATGAAACAGTACCGTTTAAACAGCAGTGGATGATTGTCTTCAATCATGACTCTAGCTGTCTTTTGCCCTTCTGTAGTGGGGGCCTGTTATCGTTTATATAAATGCATTATTTTCTCAAATTAAAAGGAAAAATTATCTTTGATAATTTACGGTAATTTTTGGTAATATTTTCGCAAGTTCAGGCTGTTTTGATGTTTCTGCACTACGTTTGGCTCAGTTTGACGCAGTATACTTTTTGGCATTGGGAATATAGCCAAATTAAGGCTATAAAAACAGCCGAAAAAAACCCCTGCAACAAACAAGCGACAAAATGGCAGCTTACTGTTTACCGAAAAAAAGATTTATGATAACCTTCACAGGCAAAAAATACTTGTTTCTTCCAATTTTATGAATAGAGAATGACTTTGATGATTGGAAGGGTGATCATTTCGTTTAAACGGGTAGAAATATTGTAAACTTTTACCAGTTAAACATGACATATACTCATTAAAACGTGGAAGCTTTATCTTTTATGCACTTCTCTGTGTAGTTAATGATTTTTGCAGACTTTAGAAGATTTTGTCAGCCGTGACATAAACTATCTGATAACAAGCCAGCCGCGGCCAAAGAACAAAGCTGCCAGCCCATGCGGAGATGATAGTCCCACCCCAAGCCCCTTCAACTGTGACCCATCACCTTCGCCAGGCTATCCAGAAGACAAAAAAGTCACATCTGTAAGTTAATTTCTATCTAAGTTTTCAGCAAAATAATTTGAAAGAAATGCATCCATTGACTTGAATTCCAGGACAAACTTGTGTCGACATAGCTCAGAAAGAACAACACTATACTGCAGTTGTAAATTATTGGTGAGAACAATGTTCTTGCATGTTTGACTATGTATAAATTTTGTTCGAAGTCATTTTCCAAATACATCTAATTTTATACAAGGAAAGCTGATAACTTAAAGAGCAGGGCTTGACTAATTCTTTGAAATCAACTTGTCCTGCAGGACGAGCTGCCTAGAATTTTCACTCGTCTTGGTACAATTTGTACTTGTCCTGCAATTCACTAAGAAAATGATATTTTTACAAACAGCGTTCTTTTTAAAGTCTGTTAAAATGGTTATACCATAATCTTGTTCTGACTATCGTGCTAATGGCAATACGATCATAATGCATAACAGAGTTGGGAGGATTTTAGAGTTACAAAAGTTTTCTATGATTTAGATCTTTTAGCTGTTCGTCTCCTTCATGGCTCCATTTTAATTAGATATATTTTATTTTGGTCAAAAATAGCACTCGTCCTTCAGGACGAAATTACAGCAAGTTCCACTCACTCAGAGTCAATTTCTACTCGTATTTACAAGCGGACAAGTGGATTTATAGAGCCCTGCAGAGAACGTGTTATTACTGGACATACTTATTAAACATACAATTAATCATAAGAATAAATAATCAGCTTTTTGTGGCTTTCAAGACAGCATTTTTCTGCCGTTCAACAGTTGTGTGGTATGAGATTTTGCTTGTAAGTAAAAGAAATGCTGATTATAATTATGCTGTTTGCAAATGACATTGATTGTGCCATTGATATTTCAGGTGACAAGAGGTAAAGCCCTCTTAGAGAAAGCTCGATACACAAGACAGGTAACTTTTATTTAACACAGTGATGCTCTTTAAAGTTTTTAGCATAGTTACTAGTAAAAATATTATCAAAATTTTGATAAGTCTTACTACTTGCCTTTTGTTCAGGCTTTTTTTTTTGACAATAATATGAGCCATGCCATGAGAAAACCAACATAGTGGCTTAGCGACCAGGATGGATCCAGACTAGCTTGCGCAGTCTGGTCAGGATCCATGCTGTTCGCTTTCAAAGACTATTGCACAGGGTTCCCACGCTATCAGGGAAAACAGGAAAAGTCCGTGAATTTCAAAAATGGACTCCCGGCCGTGAAAATACAGGGAATTTGGCGGGCGAACAGTAAAGGTACGGGAAAATACCGGGAATTATCCCATTTTGCTAAGGGAAATAATTCATGATTCAAAATGGCGGACATGGATGTCATTTCAATTTCCTTTTTCGAAAATACCAGTGTTTTTGTTGTTGATGAGCCTATATAGGTAGCTATGCTTGAATTTTTAAACAGTAATTCTAGGCTTTCGGTCATTTTGTGTCGATTTTTAAGATGCCCTATGAAATTCCGATATTATTCGAGAATAATTGTGAAAATCGTGATTAGATGCACGCTTGAATTCAGTGATCAAACATCATCTTGACTGAAAATAATTTATTTGCTAGAAGTGTATCAAAGATTATATAAATAATGTAGGTGGCACCAGAGGTGTAGTTATTATGAAGGAGTTGATTAAGCCTTCACAACATGCTAGACAAGTAAACGATTCATAGTTTCCTTGAGAAACAAAAGCTTGAGGACAGTAAGGAAACAAAATGAAAAAAAAAAAAAGAAAATGTGCAGAGCCTTTATTTATTAAGTAGAAACTTTTAAGCAATATTGGGCCATCATGGCCCTCTTGTTCTTTTATTTTTACATTGAATCTAGAAAACTTGATGGGAACGTACAACCCTATATGTCGTACAGAGGTCCTTGAAAATCGCAACACGGTACTGGAAAAGTCCTTAACTTTCATAGAGGTAAAAGTGTGGGAACCCTGATTGCAGTTAGAGAAACTGTAAGCGAACAGCATGGATCCTGACCAGACTGTGGATGCACAGGCTGGTCTGGATCTATGCTGGTCGCAAAGTCGCTATGTTGGTTTTCTCATGGCATGGCTCAATTATGTTATGAGTACGGAGTAGTCAATTACTTCTAATAAAGTGTTTTGTGCATGCCACAATATAAAAAAACTGTTAAGAGGGATATCAAATTTGGAACTTTGTTCTTTGTAGTCTTTATTGATAATTTTTAGAAAATTGATGCAGTTTCTTATTTTTCATATACATGTAGTTTATAAAACTCAGTACATGTTTTTGATTACCGGTCTTTCTTGTATTTTTTTCTGTAGGCCAGCACTCTGCTAGATAATGCTGAGAAGTGGGGAGTAAAGATTGTTACTGTTGAAGGTAAGGTACAGTTATATGAACTACATTTACTTTGCAACAGCTGTTACTACATTGGTAACCTAGTGGTATAGTGGCTGCTTCAGGAGGTTTTTGGTTCAATTTCTGGCAGCGTCATACCAGACATGAAAAAGGGTTTGTTAGCTTCCTCCTTTGGTTCTTGCAATAAGAGGATAGTGTAAGGACTGGTCAGCCTGATGTTAGTATAATGTGATATCATGCGGCATCATGTTATAATGTGTCTCCATAGTGATATAAATTTGGGCATTGTGCTTAACTGCTACAAGTAAACGCTGTTTTTCAAAACAGTTGAAAAAGGTGCTTAACTCGGACATTCAAAACACTGATTTAGCTGTCATAACTGTTCTTAGAGAAAGTAATATCATCAGTGAATGATAAGAATTTGGCATTGAGATAAAAATAGTTGTATTTTGTGTTCAAGTGACTTCCCAGGTCTAGAATTTGAGTGTGTTTAGCAGAAGAAATGATTTTGATTGAGTACATTGTTAGGACATACAGAAAAATTTAAATAATATTTTTATGCCCCCTGAGGGAGGCACATTAGTTTTCAACTGTCTGTCCGTTCGTCACAGTGTTAATTTTTTTGCATGAAGGCACTTTACTCACGAACCACTGCACCCAGGACCTTCAAACTTCACATGCTGATAGTACTTACTGAGTACACGACCCCTACTGACTTTGGGGTCACCAGGTCAAAGGTCAAGGCGCTGATGGGGCATTTGTCACCATTAGTGACAGCTCTTGTTTAAAGATAAGAGAAAATGGTAATGGTTGCAACAATATTCACTTAAGGTTTTCATTTCAGGAGCATTCAAATGGATTGACAAAGAATTAAAGAAACTGCCGAAATCTGGAAGTCTGTGCAAGGTATTGTTACGATACAGTCACTTTATTTTTTGTTCAGAACTGAAAGCTAACAAGTGATCAGTGTCTATTTATTCTGTACTAGTGCAAACTTGTTTGTAGGGAGAGTGCTGATCTACATTTAGCGGGTCGTGAGTTATATCCCCAGGCAAGGTATATGTACTCAATGACGATTTGATAAAATCCGTGTCTGAATTTTTGACTGCCATCTGTTTGACGTGTAGAAGTTGGCATTTGTGGAAAACAGGTTATTACTGATACAGAATCCAGAAGGACTGGGTAGGTGAACTGGTTGTAACATGACTTAAGTGTGTATACAAAATGAATGTTTTAATTAATACTAATTTTAAAATCAGAGTTTCATTTTGATAATCACTTTTGCATTAGGATAGTTGCTACTTTTGTGTTTTCAGTACATTTAGGCAAATTTTCTCAAACGTTTACTTATCTGTTATTTCAGAAAAATATCAAGCCAAAATGTGTTTCCTCCTGTAAGTATTTGGGTGATGTGTAGTACCCACACAGAAATTTTAAAATTTAGACATAATTCTTGTAATTGTTACGTTGTTGAGTTTTTGTAACAATGTTCATTCTTGGATTTTGGTTCTACCAGTACAAAAGAACTAATGCACCAATACAAACTTAACACTGCAAATTCAGAGCCATGTAGAAAAATGAAGTAAAACTTAACTCTTCAATCATTTGTCAATTTATAAAATTATCATAATTGTGAGTTGGTCTTTGGTGGCGGATTGTTTTAAGTTTGCTGACTTGAAATCACTTTGCCCTTTTAACTGTTGGTTCCACACCATACTTACCACCTTGACAGCCTAGTGGTAGAGTGTCCGCTTCGAGTGCGGGAGGTTGTGGATTTGATCTCCGGCTGCGTCATACCAAAGACGTGAAAAATGGTACCAGTAGCTGCCTTGCTTAGCGCTCAGCATTAAAAGGGAAACTGGCCTCTTCTCTCATACCTTCATGGCGATGAATTTCATCAGGAATGAGGTGTTGAGAGTGATAAATAAGTTGAAGAACTTCCTTCACAATTGGCCTAAAATAAATTATGTATAAACTAAACCATACCTTGGATGAAGAATTCTTGTGTGAGGGATCCATTCAGCTGCCTTAAAAAGGTAGGTGGTTCTACCCAGGTGCTTGCTCAAGATGAAGTAATGCCAAACGGGCTCGTGGGAGCTTTAAAAGCTGGAATGTACCAACAATACTTGTAATTCTGTCCCTGTGACATTAAATCCAACAAGAAACATAGTTGTGAATTGAAGCTAACACTCATAAAATGGTTTTATCTGAATTCACCTTGAAAATACGAAAAATGGGTCTCAGTGGACCAAAACCACTATGCATTTCTATGTGTATATTGATTATAATTGAAATATAAACTCTTTGCAAATACATTTTTTTTTTTTTTGTAGAATCATCTTGCATCATTTCTTACATGTAGTACAAATTAATCTTTATTTTGTAGACAAATTATTCAAGTCGCCATTTGTGAAGCTAGAAGCAGATACATTTTGTTATCGACCATTTCATACAGAACTTGATGTATGGCCAAGACTGAATGTTGATACTCCAAGAGGATCTTGTCCATTTGATGGCACGCTTATCAAAGGGTGAGATCAAAGTATTGCCTATTCTAAAGGGAGTTGAAATTTCGGAAGAATCTTCTGAGAGACTTCATGAAAATAACTTGCACTACCTGCAAGCATTGCCTGGACTGTAACAGAAGTTTTGATTTTAAGAATTATCTACAAAATAGAAATTACCTTCTTTCTTCAGCATTTACAGCCAGGTGGGTTGAAGTTATCTACTTAAAAACTGATTGTTAGCCAGTATTCTTAGAAGTTACAGTTCTTGACTTGTAAAACTTTCATAAAATTGATTGAATTATGTGGTTATGAAAATTTTAGAAAGGGTGTTACCTTTGAAAAAAAAAAAGAAGAATTTGCAGTCACTGTTACTTTTAAACAAGGAATTTGATTTGAAAAAAAGCAAATTTCCTTCTCCCACCTGACATTTCTTAAAATTGAGGTTTAATGCAACTTTATATTCTTACTGCAAATCTATTAATGGCTTATATATGCCCCTTTGAAAGTACAAGACAGGTGTAATATCTGCTGTTATGTAATGTTAATGTTTACATTATTTATTTGATCAGTGGTGAAGAGTCACGTGAGGAAAGAGGGGAGCTGTTGGCTGCACAGGTTGATATTCCAAGTGAAGACACCCCGAAGGAAGAAAAAGATGGTAGTGAGTCGGCTGCCAGTACACCCAAACCTGCTGCGGAGTATGTACATTGCATATTTATGTTCACACACTACAAACCCTAAACTAAATCATCCTGTTACTTTGTTGCTTAAGTTAACTTTTTGGAAAATGGGATATATTATGTGTCTGCCCATCATAATTTGTGTCTGGGGCATAACGTTATAACCATTAAAGGTATTGACTTTAAACTTTGCATATAGGTAGATGGCAATGAGACCATCTGCACAGTGCTCTGTGGGTCAGAGGTCAAGGTCACAAATTAAGCTAAAACGTCAATACTTTAATCATATTTTGTGTCAGGAGCATAACATAATGATCATGCAAGGTATTGACCTCAAACTTGGCTCGTAAATAGTTCATGATGAGACAATGTACAGAGCACAAGACCAGGGTGTAAATATCTGAGGTCAAGATCAGAAATTGAGTTCTAAGGTCAAATCTGTCTGTCTTATTTCATGTCCAGAGCATAATTTATTAACCATTCAAGGTATTTACATCAAATATGAGATGCAGGTAGGTGGTGATGAGAAAGTTTGCAGAGTGCAGGAGCCAAAGTGGTAGGTCAATGGTTAGGGTCACAGCAAGGTCAGATCTGCTCATAATTTGTGTCTGGAGCATAACTTGAGAAATTAAGGTTTTGACTTGAAACTTGAAATATAGGCAGGGTGTGAGGAGACGATTTGCAGACTGCAATAATTTGCATTAAAAACCCACCCGCAAACAATCCGCATCAAATAAAAAAAAACTTTGGGTTTATATTGCTACACATGTCTTTATGAAACTTAGTCAGATTGTTAATCTTGATAATCTTTAGGTCAAGTTAAAGCCTGGGTCACGTGGGGTCAAAAACTAGGTCACCAGGTCAAATCAAAGGAAAATCTAGTTAACACTCTGGAGGCCACATTTATGACTGTATCTTCATGAAACTTGGTCAGAATGTTAATCTTGATAATCTTTAGGTCAAGTTAAAGTCTGGGTCACGTGGGGTAAAAAAACTAGGTCACCAGGTCAAATCAAAGGAAAAGCTAGTTAACACTCTGGAGGCCACATTTATGACCATATCTTAATGAAACATGGTCAAAATGTTAATCTTGATCTTTAGGTCAGATTCAAATCTGGGTCACGTGGGTTGAAAAACTAGGTCACTAGGTCAAATCAAAGGAAAAAGCTTGTTAACACTCTAGAGGCCACATTTATGACTGTATCTTCATGAAACTTGGTCAGAATGTTAATCTTGATGATCTTTAGGTCAAGTTAGAATCTGGGTCATGTGGGGTCAAAAACTAGGTCTCCAGGTCAAATCAAAGGAAAAGATAGTTAACACTAGAGGCCACATTTATGACTGTATCTTAATTAAACTTGCTCAGAATGTTAATCTTTAAGATCTTTGGGTCAGTAGGTCAGGTGAGCAATACAGGGCATTCATGGCCCTCTTGTTATTCACACAGAAACAATTAACCAAATTTTAGTGCTTGGTAGAATATAAATAATGAGTTACTTCTTTGACGTAGAAAATTTTGTTGTAGTTTAGCATGAAAGATGTTAGCATTGCTATAATTAAATTTTTGATTGTAATAAACTAACTTGGTTCCTTAAGTCTTGCTTGACTGTAATGAAAGTTATGGCCCTTGTTCAACATAAATTTCGTCCAACAAGCAGGTTTGCTATCTCACTAACAGTTGTTGTTTTTACAAGATGTGTATTGCTTTGCAGTAGTGTTTCTGAACCTCATTTTGACATTGTCTATGGAAGAAACGTACATAATTATATCCCCACAAAGCGAAGTTTGTGGGCGGGGTATATAGGAGTGGGCTTATCTGTTGGTCCGTTGGTTTTCATGGTTTCCGGATGATAACTCATGAAAGGCTTGACCGATTTTAATAATTTTTGGTACACAGGTGTAACATCAGAAAATACAGGTCAATTTTGACTTTAGGGTAAGTAGGTCAAGATCACAGTGACTCGAAACGGTTAAACGGTTTCTGGATGATAACTTGAGAACACTTGGGTTTAAGATCATAATTTTTTGTAACACAGGTGTAACATGATAAAAAACAGGTCAAGTTCGACTTCGGGTCAGTCGGTCAAAGGTCAAGGTCACAGTTACCCTGAACAGTAAAACGGTTTCCGGATGATAACTTGAGAATGCTTGGGCATAGGATCATAAATTTTGGTACACAGGTGTAACATCATGAAATACAGGTCAAGTTTGACTTTGAGGTCAGTAAGTCAAAGGTCATGGTCACAGTGACTAAACAATTAAAAGTGTAATAGCTGGAAATCTGATAACCCAACTTTCGTGTATCCGGATATCATTCACTTTACGAACCAGTACTCACCATGTGTAGAATACAGATTTTAATCCAGTTTCCTTTAATGTATGTTTAGTACTGACATAACACTTTGATTTCATCAGAGAATCTTTGCTTGTTATAAATCACTTTTGTTAATATTTCGATTTCCAGCATTCTTGCATGATGTATTTACAAGTTGAATATGTCCGCCATTTTTGTTATGAATGTTTGCGCATGAATTTTGGTAATTTTGCAGGGAATGCTTAAATGACTGATTTATATTGCCATAGAATACTGTTTTGTTAACTTTGATTGTTTTAAAAGTAAATCTTATTCGGAAGCGAATATGTAATTAGCAAACTTCAGAAATATTCTGGAACGCTCCGTGTAACTATTTGTCTGCTTTGAACGCGCAATGCTGGAAAATGCTGGAACGCTATATTTTCGTCTCTAGTTTGGTTTATCGGAGACAATTATATCAGTTCCCCTTTTTAAATCAATTCTTTGTATCTGCCCTTACCTTTTAATCCCTTTACAGCAGCACAGTTTACGTTAATTCCATATTATTTAATGTTTACTGTGACTTGACCTGATTACACTGACAGCACGCTTTTTGTGTCAAGGATTTTGATTGGTCCCCAGCATTCCAGCATCACTTCCAGCATTGCGTCACTTATAAAAGGACGCACGTTCCAGCAATCTGGGTCAGTTGCAACAATAACAATAACATTAATCTACTTTTAAAGTTCGATCTTCAACAACTTTCAAAAATGCAGTCAAGCTCTGAAGCTTTAGGTACAAGCGGTTTACCAAATTTCCTTTACTATACTATCGCTATATTCTAGAATCGTGAATTATATCGTAGATCTCTATAAAATATGGTTTTAGTAGAACTTTGATAAAAACTAAATGGCTGAAAGTAGTTCTTTGCAACTGGTCCATTGCTGTGTCTGCCTTTAATCTCCTACGTGTTTATCATTTTTATTGTAAGAAGCATATTTTGTCGTTAATATATTGAATACGTTATCGTTAAATTAAATAACATATAAAACTCTGAACTTCATTACTGTTATCATTCAAAGTGTATTTATAGGATCAGTTCCTCCACCATAGCCCGATCCATATCTACAACAAACCATTTTATAGAAATGGTTTCTTCGTAATCCGTGCTCTTAGTCACAAACAACTTTCTCACCACTGGCTCAACTTTCGCACACAGCTTTCTCCACCAAAACTGATCATCTGAAACAACGTAGATCTTCCACTCGACAAGACTGACACAGCAATGATGCGATTTACTCAGCGAATATGATAAGAGTGATTAAGAGTGCAGATTAAATATTCCTAGTCCATCCTGTATACATATTTGTCAGAAACGCAAAAGCCTGGGTGCTTACAAAAGGTTTCTGGATGATAACTGGAGAACGCTTGGGTCTAGGGTCATAGTTTTTCTTACGCAGGTGTAACATGATAAAATAATGGTCAGTTTTGACTTTGAAGTTAGTAGGTCAAAGGTCAAGGTCACAATGACACGAAATAGTTAAACTGTTTCCGGATGATAACTTGAGAATGCTTGAGCCTAGCATCATGAAAATCGATAGGGAGGTTTGTTATGACTAGCAGATGACTCCTTAAAATTTTAAGTCGGTAGGTCACAGATCAAGGTCGCAGTGACCTGGAATATTTTAAACGGTTTTCAGACAATAACTTCAGAACACTTCGGACTAGGATCACGAAACTTAATAGGGAGGTTGGTCATGACCAGCAGAGTGACCCGGAACATTTAAACCTTTTCCGGACAATAACTTGAGAACGCTTGGACTGAGGATTATGAAACTTAATAAGAAGGTTGATCATGACCAGCAGATGACCTGTATTGATTCTGAGGTTAGTAGGTCAAAGGTCAGGCAGGTTCAGCTTTGACATTGGCGTAGGTCTGTGACAAGGCCATATTGTGGGGGTATAATTTGTCACTCCTGTGACAACTCTAGTTTGAAGCTATATTACATTTCAAACAGTTTTACCAAGGACAACTTGTGGCCATATAATGAAACAAGGTAATCTAGAAATTTTACAATATGTCAGTCTTCCTAACTTAACCATTATTGTTAAATGCAGAAAATCTGATGTGTTTGCTGGAAACAAAATTATGACGGCTGGGGAACTGAAGAGAAGAAAAGAACTAAAACGTAAACAGGAGAGAAAGAGAGGATACTGTGAATGTTGTCATGTTAAATATGAAGATTTGGATAAGGTAAATTATAAGCTAAACTGTTCATATCTTTTGATATCTGTCTGTGTCACAATAATTGGATGCACTAAAGCTGGATTCAATGCAACTTCTTTACTTAAAAACCTTCAAACTCTATACAAGTCCTTAGGTATAATGAAAGGACCTAGGAACTAGGTTCTTTAACTCTGGCTTACATATTTCAGAATCATGTTACTGTGAAATCATTTAATTTCGTCGGCACGAAATTTCATGGTTTTGGCCAAAACGGCTGTTTCGCAGGGACGTAAATTCGTGGATTTTCAATTTTTTAAAGAAAAAAAAATAAATCCTAATTTCCACAGGAATAGATCTACTAGTACTTAATTCCTTACATGTGAAACCTGCAGGTGTCAAACAGCGCTACCATGGTTACCGAATTTGCAATCTAGGCCGCGGGAGATAAGCGAGTGATCATGTGCCAATTAATGACCCTGTTATCTATAATTATACAACCCCTAATGTGCAAAACTTTTTAAAACTGTCAAATATTCAATAAGAAAAATCGGCGCCAATTAAAAAGTGTCAAAACCGTAGCACTGTGCACAATTTGCATTTGTAATGAAAACAAATATCAGTTGATCATTATCAGATCATTTGATTGTGTTTCAAACAAGAACTAGTTATTGTACTGCAAATTAAAACAAACTAATATAGATTTAAATGATGTTGTTTTTATTCCGTAGTACTATTATAACCATAGTTATCTTTACATAAACTAATATAAACTGGTCCGATTTTTTTTTTCAAAATGAATGTGCGTCTGCATCTAAAATTGTAAGCTGTTGATCTTGTGCATGTGTAATTTCCTGCCGAGAAACGTGTTATATGAATTAGGTGTTAATGCATCGGACGCGCTAGTATATTATAATATTTTATAGTTCCAAACTCGTAGTATTTTACTACATGTTAGTGAAAATAATGGCTAGTGTATAAACATTGCATTGTGGGACCAAAAAAATCAAATAGCAGCCGTATCATAGTGCAGTTGGCACGTGACACTTCTACTTTTAGTATCTACTTTTACTTTGACAAGCATGTCATAAACCAGAGTACATTTCTAAATGAAAAAGTCTGTTTTGTTTCCACGCATACCTATGTTTATCGTTGATAGAGCCTCCATAAACTACACGAAAGCTGCAGGTTAGTACTGTTGCTTGCATGCAACTACGGATCAGATCGAACGGCTAAGTTGTCTTTTTTGGCGACTTTGCGTATAATTAAAAATTATCGTGGGCACAATTTGTTCGTTGGGACTTAAATTCGTGGTTGAGCTCAACCACGAAATCCACAAAAATTAACCCCCCACAAATAATAATGACTTCACAGTATTTTGAATTTAAAGTGTTTCATGTAAGCTAAATTATCTGTGTATTAAGGTGGAATCATGTGAAGGAAACTTTGCATTTTTAGCTCACCTGAGCCAAAGGCTCATGGTGAGCTTTTGTGACCGATCAATGTCCGTCGTCAGTCATCCGTCATCAGTCGTGCTTCGCCCGTCTGTCAACAAAACTGCTGGGCAGAATTAAACCAAACTAAACAGAAATGATCCTTGGGAGGCCCCATTTCAAAATTGTTCAAAGAATTAAATTCCATGCAGAACTCTGGTTGCCATGGCAACCGAAAGGAAAAACTTTAAAAATCTTTTTGTCCAAAACCACAAGGCGTAGAACCTTGATATTTGGCATGTAACATCATCTAATGGTCCTCTACCAAGATTATTCAAATTGTATCCCTTGGGTGTAAAGAGGCCCCGCCCCGGGGGTCGCAAGTTTTACATAGACATATAAAGGAGAGATCCCCATGACGTCACGCATAAATACCTGTTTATCTGGTGGTGGGTAAAACAAATATTTTTACATCATTTGTGTATGGGATCTGAATTTTTAATTTTTAATAACTTTTTCGCTCATTTATGAATTTTAAAAATTCAAAAAGTTTTGAAATGGTTACGATTTTCATATTTTCCTATTTAAATATCTTTTTAAAATGAATAACCGTTTAAAATGACATAAGATTTTAATAGCGGCGTAGCGATCCTCCAAACTTTTTGAAAAAACACTGTAAGTTAAGCGTTCATAATTAATCCATTTAATTTCGAAATTATAATCAAAAGTAATCAATAAATTGCTTGTTTTATACACAATCCATTGATCAAAAAATTATTGATATTATTTGTGTTTTAAGAAAGTTTAAGCCATTAGAAAAACATCACTGTTTACAAAAAACATGGACGCTCGGCGTCTGCCCACACGGTCTTTGTCTTATCAGTTCTAAAAATAGAAAATACAATGGATTTGTTTACAAACACGATCTCTCCTATAGGAAAAAACTTTAAAAATCTTCTTGCAGTGATTTTTTTCAGTTTTGGGGGAAGGGGGTCGGTGCCCTTTGGAGGGGGAAAAATACGACGTAAAACTAAGAAAAGGGGAATTTTCATTTGTGATGAAATAAACTATAGTTTCAAGTTTATTGATAAATTCAGGGCCCATAAGAGCATGTGACATGACATATAACACAATGTAGCATACCAATACCAGATAACCAAATATTTTTTTCAAATGTGGAGGATAAGACATCCATAATTAGACTACCAAAATTTACAACAGACATTAGGTCCCTTCCTAAACAAGTCGGTGAGTGCCTGTTTTTATTTCTGTCAAATTCTGACATTTGCAGTCACTGTTACATTTGACCTGTCACAATAAAAACAAACTGTAAAAAAATGTATGCGTTGGACTAGTCCCTTCCCAAAGCATAAAATCAAACCCTGACTAATTAGAAGAGGGAAAACTCAACACTACCCAGCCAAACAAATAGAATGCAAATCGTTTACAGACTAACATTCAACAGCGTTGTTGTGCAGAATAATAAAGCGCTTCGATGATTCTGATTTATCAAGGGAAGTTACTCCAACCGGTGTTGATGTAAACAAAACACGAGATACCGAGGTGAAATGTTTTCTATATGAAAATAAATAAAATAAACTAGTGAATTATGAATTAATTGATTGGATTTTTTTTTTTATTTTCGGAGGGGAATTTTAGGCATCGGAAAGGGGAAAAAAACATACTATTTTGAGGGGGGAATGGGGCCGAATTTCGCCGAATATTTTGGTGAAAAAAAACGCTGTCTTGTCTAAAACCATAAGACCTAGGCCTTTGATATTATGTATGTAGCATTGCCTAATGATCCTCTACCAAAATTGTTCAAATTATATCCCTGGGGTGAAAAGAGGCTCTACCCTGGGGGGTCTCAAGTTTTACATAGACTTATTATATACTACATAGGAAAAGTTTTTTAAAATCTTCTTGTCTGAAACTGCAAGTCCTAGGCTTTTAGGGGGCCTCCGTGGCCGAGTGGTTAAGGTCGTTGACTTCAAATCACTTGCCCCTCATCTATGTGGGTTCGAGCCTCACTCGGGGCGTTGAATTCTTCATGTGAGGAAGCCATCCAGCTGGCTTACGGAAGGTCGGTGGTTCTACCCAGGTGCCCGCTCGTGATGAAATAATGCACGGAGGGGCACCTGGGGTCTTCCTCCATCATTAAAAAAAAAGCTGGAAAGTCGCCATATGACCTATCATGTGTCGGTGCGACGTTAAATCCAACCAACCAACCAACCTAGGCTTTTAAGAATTGGTATGTTGCATTGCCTTGTGGTCCTCTACCAAAATTGTTCAAACTATGACCCTGGGGTGAAAAGAGGCCCTGCCCCGGGGCGTCTCAAGTTTTACATAGACTTATATAGGAAAAAAATTTAAAAATCTTCATGCCTGAAACTGCATGGCATAGGCTTTTGATATTTGGTATGTTGCATTGCCTAGTGTTCCTCTACCAAAATTGTTCAAATTATGCCCCTGAGGTGAAAAGAGGCCCAGCCCTAGGGTTCCGAAATTTAACATAGACCTATCTATAGAGGAAAAAATCTTCTTGTCTGGAAGTTTGAAGCCTAGGCCTTTGATATTGGGTATACATGTAGCATTGCTTAGTGGATCTCATACAAGATTGTTAATATTATGCCCCTGGGGTGAAAAGAGGCCCCGCCCTGGGTGTCACTTGTTATATAATTTATATAGGAATAAATATTTCAAAAATTATCCAATCATATTTCCTAGAGTGCTTAATCATAATTACCTGATGACCTAAAGTGATTAGGGATCACTTGACTGTGACCTTGACCTACTTCCCTGTTATTTTTAAGATACAGCCTTGAAATTTGGATGACATGTACAGTTTTTCACACCAATCTTAAACTGACTCTCAGTGACCATGAATGTGACATACTGACCTACTTTCTAATATTTAGCATCAGTTTGCCATCTTAAACATGTGACTCACATTACTCAGTTGAGCGATTCAGGGTCATCATGACCCTCTTGTTCTGACATTGGATGACCTTGCAGAACAAGGTCCCATACCACTGTAATATTATGTTTAATACAAAATTATGAACATTTTAAATTCGGAGGAGAAGTTTTGCAGGAAACAACCTAAATTTTTTTTTTTGAGATGTAATTAGTCAGATGAGAGGGATTTTCCTTGCTGAAAAGAATCTGAACCTGTCTAAGGGGAGTTAATTATTTCAATAAATTTTGTTTTGATGTATGGTTCATTAATTCTAGAGTGTCTTCATGAAAATCAGTTAATATCTAGACCCGACCACTTAGCTCAGTAGGGAGAGCGGGGCATATGTTCTATGTGACGATTTGATAAAAGACGTTTTGTCCGAAATCATTCGTCCCCCATCTTTGATTTATGTTAGGAAGTTGGCAGATACTTGTAGAGAACAGATTTGTACTTGTACAGAATCCAGAACAATAGTTAGGTTAACTGCCCACTGTTATATGACTGAAATACTGTTGAAAAACTGCATTAAACCAAAAACAAACAAAATCAATTAATATCTCTAAAGTTATTAACATAAATGTTTTGGCATAAGATAAGGTTTAATTTAACTCCGGACTTTATTATCATGCTAGGGACCCAGATTACTGAAATGGTTATTGTTAAGGCATGTAAATTTTTGTGTTACAGCATGTGAAGGAGGATCAGCATCGTCAGTATGTGAAGACCAAGACAAATTACAGTCAGCTTGATACCTTGATTAACTCGGGACCAAACACACAGCACTTCTTATTTGAATATCTGAGAAGAGCCGCCCATATTGTCAATGTTAAGAATGGAAACAGGTATATTTGTGCAAAATAGTGCAGTCACTTGCAAAAATTATTTCGTAATTAATATTGGTTTGAAGCTTTGATTCCAGTCATTTTATATTCTTTCATCTTGCAAACTAATTTCTCATATATCGTAAGTCCTCTAAAGTTGGTTTGTGAAATATCTGACTAAAGCAATGCTATGCTTAAGTGTATAGTCTGTATCTCTGCCCATTTGTTAGAATGGCCATCCATCTGAGTTTCTGTTGTGCATATTTCAGAATTTTAGGGGAGTTGCCCTTGTCCGTCCGAATTTGTGTTGTTCATAAAACAGAGGATAGTTTTATATCATGTGAAGTTGTGCATCTTGTTTTCTCTTTGCTAGGCCAATATTATGGGCCTTCTCTTAGTGAAAGATACATAGAAAGTTCTTAAAAGTTTTTGTTGCAAACATCTTAAAAAATGTTTCACCTCAAGTACATTGACAGGAGTTGAGGGCACCTGTGTCCTGTGGACACGCATCTGGTTCATGTTTGGTTTTAGTTGTTGTTTTTCTTTTGTTTTATCGTAACCAATATATCTCCATTTAAATTGTTTTTTTTTTCAGCAACAACTTGTCCATTGAAAATAGTATTAGAAGGTCTCCGAGAAAGGCTGTGCAAGAATCAACTCTTAAATCTTTAATCAGATCTCCCAGTAAAACTGCACAGAAACCGACAGTTCATTCTCCCAAAAAATGCCAATCACCTGGGAAAGCTAATAAGGCAGTTTCATTGCAAAGTGTACGGGTTTCACCTAGGAAAAGCCTTCAAAAGTTGACAAACAGTGAAAATTTAGTTTCTCCATCCAAAACAAAAGAAACAAAGCAGTCTGCTGCAGGAAGATCATGTAGAAACAATGAAACTAAGACGGCTGAAGCATCTCTAGATGTTCATGCATCAATAAATAATACAGGTACTGCTGGTGGTTGCAGAACACCTAGGTTGAGGCAGCATACAGTATTGCAAAAAGAAAATGTTACAGGCCATAGTCATGGTAAAGAAACGAGTAACTTTAGAAAGGTTTTAGGCATTGTTGAAGAGAAAAGAAAGGATTCGGAAGTAACTTCATCAAAAAATGCTGTCAATAATGAGAAAGAATTAATTGGTAAAACTTTATCAGAAGAGAATTCAAATAAAATTCTGGAAAATTCACCAAAGAAGAAGGTGTCACCAAGGAAACAGTTGATCAAGAGTTTTGCTCAAGAAAATGAAGAAGACATTAAAGGTTGCCAAGATTTAGATAAAGAAAACATTACACCATGTAAACAGAAGTTGAACATTAAAGAAACCCATACTCAAAAACCTATTCTTTCTAAGGAACCTCAGGATAATAATACAGAGGAATTAGTCACTAGTCTTAGAAAATGCACTGAAAAATCTTTAAAAAATAATACAGATCTTGTTAAAAATTCAAATCAGACCAAGTTACATTCTTGTGACGAATCTTTAAACAAATCCTTTGAAAGTTCTGTTATAGGAACATCAACTGATGAGTTAGATATTGATAATTATGAGTTAACAAAGGTAGGATTTGCCGAAATTGTCAAGTATGGAAAGAAAAGAACTGAGATAGAACATTCTAGTGACGATTTTGAAGTGTGTTTTGCAAGAAGTTTGGATGGTGAAACTTTACCAATGTTAAAGAAAACTAATGACGAAGCTGTAGAGAAAACTTTCGATGACATGATTGTGCAGTGTGAAAAATCTGGTGTTATTAATGACTGTAATGATTCATTATCTTTGCCTGAAAATGAGACTGAAGTTGATGTGAACAGAACACGAAAGTTGCCACATAAAAAACTCAAACATTTAGAAAATGAAGTCTTGATTGGAAGAAAGATTGCTTCAGAACAAACTAAAAAAGATACTTCGTTAACAAAGAGTCAAAAGAAAAAACACGAGAAAGAGAAAGATGTGTTTGATATTGATATGGAATCTGACATTCCATCAGATTTCCAGTGTTATAATGAAGAAGGCAAACTGCTGACATTCAGCAAAACACTTGCAGAGAGAATTAAGGAAAGGTCACTTGGCAGGAGATCTTCAGTTGAGTCGTATAACATGAATGTACTGTTTCAACTTCCGTCCAGATCTCGTAGTAACTCGTTTAGCAGCAACCAGTCTGACAGGACAACAAAAAAGGTTGCCAGTGCAAAATCTAAGAAAGTGTTGAACAATATCGACAAAAAGAAGACTGGGAGCAGTATTGCATGTGCCAAAGTTCTGAACAAATATCGCAATAAAAGATTTGGAAGAGCGCAGAATGAGAATAATCAGACTGGTTACCAAGGTGATGATGAGAATGAAAAAACTCCTGAAATCAGAAAATTGGAGCAGGGTCATGTCAGTCAAAAGAAACCAAGAAAGAAATTTTGGCATTATGAACCTGTAGTTGAAAGTGAAGAAAAACCTGAGCCCAACAAAGAACTGAAAGGTTTAGCAAAGGAGCTACAGAAATTGAGAGAAGCAAGTGCTTGGTGTTCTAGTGACATATCTGATACTGAAACACAGAGGTCAAGAAAGAAGTTGGGTAAAATTGAAAATAATGAATGTAAAACAACAGAGGCTTTTATAAGTAACAAGAACAATATTGAAACAAGTGGAAAAGTTCAGGAAGGAGAAAATAAACCTAAGAAGAAATTCTGGTATTATGTCAGTGTAAGTACGGAAGATGATTTGGAAAAGGAAAGTCAGAGTGACCAAAATGCACCTAGAGAATCACGTAACCTCAAAAATTTATCTACAAATTTTGATGCTGAAAATGAAACTCGCAAGGCAAGAAGAAATGGTAATAGCAGTGATAAAGAATATACACGTAAGATAATGCCTGCTACAAGTAATAAAACTGAAGTTGCACAACATAACAAATGTACTGATGTAGACAAATTGGAAGAGTTGGAAAAGGTAAAAGTAAAGAAACAGAATAATTTAAGTGATCATGAAACATGTAGAATAGATAATATTAAAAATGTCAAATCTAAAAGGAATAAAAAAGTATATTGGGATTATGTACCTGTGGTGAACAACAGTGAAGAAGAGAGTAGTTTGCAAGTGCCAAAAAGGTTTAGAGATACCTGTAATTCAGGTGACACATTAGATAGATATAAAAGGAGAAAAAACAGAGATAAACCTGAAAAAGTAGATACAGACGCTGGCAGCACAGATGAATGTTGTGATCAAAATAGTGTAGCGAAAAAGTTGAATAGAAACCAATGTGAACTTGATAGAAATAATGATTTGGGAGAATCAGAAGAAGAAATGAAAAATGTCAAACCTAAAACTGGAAAAAAATACTGGGATTTTGTACCAGTTGAGCCTGTTGAGAACAACATGGAAGGAGAAAATGCTAGTAAAATTCCAAAAAATTTAAGGGATTCATGGAATTCAGGTGATTCATTAAATAGATATGATAGGAGAAACAGTAGGAAATTGACTGAATATGTAGAAATTGATGTTAGTAGTACAGATGAAGGTCAGGAAGAAATAATGTTCAGAAAAAGACTGCGAAGAAAGCCACATGAACATTTTGAAACTAGTGATAAATTGGGAGCAACTGAAAAAGAAATGAAAAAGGCCAAGCTTAAAACTGGAAAAAAGTTTTGGGATTATATACCTGTGGAAGACAACATAGAGGGAGAAAATGCTAGTAAAATTCCAAAAAATTTAAGGGATTCATGGAATTCAGGTGATTCATTAAATAGATATGATAGGAGAAACAGTAGGAAATTGACTGAATATGTAGAAATTGATGTTAGTAGTACAGATGAAGGTCAGGAAGAAATAATGTTCAGAAAAAGACTGAGAAGAAAGCCACATGAACATTTTGAAACTAGTGATAAATTGGGAGCAACTGAAAAAGAAATGAAAAAGGCCAAGCTTAAAACCGGAAAAAAGTTTTGGGATTATATACCTGTGGAAGACAACATAGAGGGAGAAAATGCTAGTGAAATTCCCAAAGAGTTAAGAGATCCATGGAACACAGGTGACACATTAAATAAATATGACAGGAGAAACAGAGGTGGTCTGGTAAGTAGACATTTAAGAAAAAGAGAAAATAGGGTAAATTACAGCGAAAGTGACAGCCGAGAATCTGAGTCTGATATTTCAAATTGTGAAAATAACCAGAAAATTACTGAAACAGATTTTGAATCGGGTGTAAATGATACAGTAGAAATATGTGACAAAAAGTTGAGAAAACTCGCTCAAGCTAGCAATAAATGTCTTTCTGTATATTCTGGTACAGAAGAGATTTCTGCTGTAGAGAATATGGATGTAGATACAGAAAGAATGAATTCAAAGAATAGCAAACATAATTGTGAAGCTAATGCAGAAACAGAAGACATAGTTTTAAACAAATCTAACTCTATTACTGTAAATACACATTCAGGAGAAGAAGCTAAAAATAGTGACAGTGATACTGACAGACAAGGTAATGCAGATGATTTTAACAATTCAGACAGTCAGTCTAGGTCCAGGTCTAGAAAAAAAGTTTTCTGGGAGTATGAGGTAGTTCCAGTAGAAGAATCTTCTGTGAAAGTTGATAAAACTTTACCGAAAGAACTGCAGATACTTCAGAGCACTTGGAATGATTTAAAAACTGTTGATAGAAGGAGCAGATCTAGGTCATGTCAGTCTGGTCCTGATGCAAGTGATACGGAAAAATCGAACTGTGAAAGAGGCTCCAGAAAATGCGAAAAGTATTTAAAAAGCCAACATATAGTAGCAGATAAAGAAATTTCTTTTTTGACTGAAAGGGGAGAAAGAAGTTTAAAAGATAGTGATACAGTTAAGGTTAATAATGATGGGAAAGGTGCTGCACTGGCAGGAAGATATTCTGGCAAGGTGAAGAAGGACTCTGTTACGAATGATTCTGCAAATGAACATATTTCAGATGAAGAAGATGAACGGAGTGCATCACCAGTGTTTAATGTTGTACAAAATCACCAGAACAAAGTAATGAGGAGAAGGTCTCCAGTGTTTAATAGGTCACCACGACAACAGCTACAGTCAGCTGAGAATGGAAAAAGTTCTGTATCTAGTCAAAGGAAAGAACATAAAATCAATTCACAAAAGTACGCTGTAAAAGGAAAGTCAAATAAGCCTTTCAAGGGTTCAAATGTTCATTCAGAAACTAATGAAAGGTGCTTTATTGTTGATAACTTTTCAAAAGAAAATGAGAAAAGACTCCAATATAATGATGACTATTGTTCAGATTCAGAAGACGAATCATGTGTTAATAAGAATAAAAAAGACACTATATTGTATAAAGCTAACGGTTCAGCTGATGTTGTTAAAACACCTGAGAAGTCTGCCCCAGTGAAACAGCCAGGGAGCGGATATAGTAACACACCCAGAGGGAAAAGGCGAAAACAGTGGAAAAGGAAAAATGAAGACACTGAATCTGCACATCCAAAGGAGAAAATTAGGAAACTGGAGGATACAGCTGATGCAGTTGAGCCTCCAATAACTACGCAAACTAATGTAAAAATCAAGACAACTCCAAGGAGGAGGTTATTAGAATCAGAGTTGAAAGAAAATCAGAAAATCAGTGAAACAAATGATGTACAGAGAGATTACATTGAATTAGAAGAAAAAGTGCAGAACACTGGTCATGACAATATGGATGATCAGACCTCTTTAACATGGAAGCCAGTAAGTGCTGATAAAGTGGAGAACAAATGTGAAAAAGTGAAACTCAACAGAAGCTGGACTATGTTGAGTGAGCGAAGCGTTTCGAAACTTCTATCCAGTGAGGATGATAATGAAAACTTTGATGGTTTTACCGATGAAGATAAATTGCCATCAGATATGTCGTACGAAGAACAGTCAGAAGTAGAACTGCCGCATGATGATCAGCATGAATGGGTTGTTGAGGACAAAGAAGAAAAATCAGACATTGAGGAAAATTTAGTACAATATGTACCAGTGTTTTTCCCATCTCCAAATAAAACTTCGAATTCATCATGGAATGATGCAATTGAAGGTTATATAGATAATTCTGTAAAACATGGACCTGATACATCTTTTAAGGGAAATAGCTCATCCATGTACTTTAGTTTTAATTGTAGCCCAAGAAAAAGTCCTTCGAGACGAAACTTTCAAAGTCCATTTAAAGTAACAGGTCAGGTAAATTCTAGTAAAATGTTGTGTTCACCAGTGAGAGCAAGTAGACAGTGCACACCAAAAAGTAAAAGAAATAGACAAATGCATAGTCCAGAAGTGGAAAGAGTGGATGCTGAAATAGAATTTAATTTTGGAAGCCCTCAGAAAAACCGTTCAGATTTTAGTCCATTAAGAACTGTGAATGGTGTAGTCAGAAATTTATCAGGTACTTCAAATTTAACATCAACTCCAGTGTTGAAAAAATCAAAGAAACAGAAACATAGAAAACACTAAATTTTATAATTCATCTTGATAGCTTGTATGATATAGATAGGTTTATACTGAAACTATTTCTGACTGTAAGTACAGTGTGTGACTGCCTAGATGACAACTTGTGTGTAAGCTCTATATTTACATAGTAATGTCTTCTCTTGTTAAAAAAATGCATTCTGGTGAGCTATTGCAGCTCTAGTCAAAAATGCACTTTGAATATTGTTAAATTAATAGCATATTATTTTTTTGTAATTTTCTAATTCAAACTCGTGAAAAGTTATCTGTGAAGTTGCTGTTAAGTTAACTTTAAAAGTGAGTACTATGTTAGGGCATTTCATAAATGTATTTTTAATTTAATATAACTTATCATTTTCTAGTAAAGCTTCAGTTTTAAGTTTTGCAATTTTAATGTTGTGTGTGGGTGTACTTCTATATCATTGTGCTGTGTGATTGTTTGTAAAACATTTGTGTTTTTAAAAGAGAAGTAAGTACTTCTTATGACGGCTTTTCCATAGTGATTTGGAATGACCACCTAAATGTTGGTTGAAATTTTCATTACCATACATGTAGAATTCTTTCTTGTGAGGAAGCTATCCAGCTGGCTGGTTCTACCTAGCTACTAGAAGTAATAACCTTGAGGTACCTTAAATCCTCTTCCACCATTGTAGTTGGAATATTGGCATTCGGCTAAAAATTGTTAAGTGTTGAATTTTTTAAGACCCAACAAAAAAGCTATTTCTTTTCAGCATGTTCATTTTTTACTCACTGTCAAGAAAAAGGAATTTTAAAGTTTTAATCCCATTAAAACCATGCTTCAAATAAGCAGACCTAAACAAATTGGTATTTAAAGGCACTGACCTCCAGATGGTGAGAGAACAAAAAAGACACTTTTTTTAGATATTAGAAAATTAAAGCTATATTTTTTAAGGCCTTGAAACTTGAATTAACAACAGATTATAAGTTATGGAAGAACACGAAGATTTATAATAGTTGTTTTTACTCATTTTTCCCATAATGTTTAATGCAGCGGCAACCCAGGTTCGATTCTTGACTCTGGCATGTCTTTTTTACTTTGATTTGGCATTTTAAAAATAGTTTAGAAACAAAACTTTGTATTCTATGTTCAGAACATGACTATACCAGTTTTAAAGAAAGATATTTTTTGCTCGGTGCCTTTTTAACCCTCAACACCCACACTTCATGGGGGTTTCCATTCCTAAAGCCTGACAAAACTGGTCTGAAAACTAGGTATTTATCTGGGGAAACCAATTAAATGAATAGATTTACTTAAACCTCTGTCAGATATTTTCTAACTTCCACAGAGTACAGAGAGACAGTTTTAACCTTTAGCCTGCTGACGGCAAGTGATTCTGCTGTTGCAACCAGTCTGCTGTTAGCTATTCAGTCAGTATATTTTCAGTGAACACCCCTTTGAATAATAAGTGGTATGGCCCAAATTGAATGATGAACCAGTCCATTTTAGAAATTTAGCAGGCTATGGATAAAGTTCTGTATTGTAACTGTATTGATGTGACTTGAGATAAAGTCCTAGAAAGCAGCTTTAAAAAACTGATTTATACTTTATGCTTGCACAAACTTTAAGATGCAAGGGACAAGTGTTAAGTGTTGTATCAAAAGATCAGTTAGTAAATGATAAAACATACCTTTAAAAACACAATTTAAATGAATGTTTTGTAATAAAAAAAATGTTTTCATTTCATTTGAAGCATTGCTGTGACCTAAACACTTCATTGTATATAATTTTGTTAGTATATATGTCTGATGTATTTATTTTGTTTTTATTTTTGAAAGTTTAATTTAGCATACACTGCCAAGTTTTTAGTAAAACTATTTTTGTATAAATCTGCCCCCACTTGAAGAAGAGGGGATATATTGTTTTGCTCTTGTCTGTCAGTCTGTAGGTATATCATTTGTTTTCTTAGTAATATTTCTTGCACAGTGGACGCATTCATGTTATTTTTACCCATACCTACAAAACCCATCTGCCACCCACCATGCCAATTGACTCCTGCTTTTTACAGGGTTCGCACAGGCCTTGAAAAGTCCTTGAATTCGATGGTAGTCCTTTAAAATGACAAAAACCCTAAAAAACCTGGAAAAGTACTTGAATTTTGAAAAAAACTCCTTGAATTTGACCTTTCACTCCTTGAAAATATTCTTTCCGTAACTTTGCTTTGTAAAAAGAATTTAAGGTTTAAAATAAATCGGAGAAAATGAAAATAAATTCGTGAAATTGCAGGATCGGGTCACTCGTATGCTATTATAGTGGTCTACGGCCACACTTTATCGATATTTACAGAGTGCTATTTCTACTGTATCACCGTTTGCTTGTTTCCGTTTCCGTTTAAAAAATACGGGGAATAATAACTCGCAATTTTTAGCTATTTGCGCGTGTTTCCAATGAATTAAAATGTGTAAGAAAAATAAACATGTTTACTCAAGTAAGCAGGAGACAAAAGACGAATATAAACAGTGGCTGAAGCCCTATAGAGCAGACAGAACGAAGTGTATTTGTACGTCGTGTGACAAAATTTTGAGGTATCATTAGTAGGAGTGCGCTAAAAAAATCACAAGAAAAGCGTTAAACCTCAGCAAAATAGTGAATCACATCAATCTAATAATCGAATTACGTCATTTTCAAAAGTGTGACAAGTGATGGTTGTTTTATTTTTGCATTACGTAATAAAAGTTGTTCAGATTAGGTCGTGGTTTTGAAAAAAAAATAGTGCTTGAAAAATTGTAAAAAGTCCTTGAAAAGTACTTGAATTTTGTCTCTGATATTCTGTATGAACCATGTTTTATAACAACTAAGAATTTGTGCATTGATTCTATAATTTATTGTCATTGTGGAATTCGATAAAATTCAAATAACTTGATACTAAAGTTGATAGTTTCTCATTGTTTGTTATATTTTATGATTCTAAAAAAAAGTTCACTTAAAAAGATCATCATGGTACAAATGATAAAATAAAACTTGAACTTTGTTATGGTGCATCATTGACAGTTCATGATGTCATTTTTATACGCTCGTCTTTTCATCCGATCTTCACCAAACTTGCTGAAATGGTTGTAGGCATAATAGATATCTGCAAATTTAGCCTTGTCCACCCTCAAAGTCAAACAGTTTTCATCCGATCTTCACCAAACTTGGTGACAATGTTTGTGGGCATAATATCTCGGCCAAGTTCGATAACCAGTAAAATTGCGCAAGGCACGCTTGGATTATGGCCCTTTAATTACTAGGAAAAAACTGCAAAATTTAGCCTTGTCCGCTCTCTTAAGTCGAACAGTTTTCATAATTATGATCTTTTTACAAACTTGCAAATAATGTTTGTAGGCATATCTCGGCCAAGTTCGATAACCAGTCAAATCGCCCCAGGCACGCTTTGATTATGGCCCTTGAATTACTCGAAATCTGCGAATTTAGCCTTGTCCGCTCTCTAAGTCAGACAGTTTTCATCCAATCTTCACCAAACTTGCTGACAATGTTTGTGGGCATTTCTCAGCCAAGTTCGATAACCAGCCAATTCACCCAAGACACTCTTAGATTATGGCCCTTGAATTAGGCTAAGTTCGATGACGAGTATTTTTGTGACAGTCTGCCACTCTTGTTGTTTACTGATGTTTGTTTCCTGCACTTTTTCTAAATATAGCCGCACCATGAGAAAACCAACATAATGCATTAGCGACCAGCATGGATCCAGACCAGCCTGCGCAGTCTGGTCAGGATCCATGCTGTCTCCTAAGGGTTTCTCTAATTGCAATTGGCTTTGAAAGCGAACAACATGGATCCTGACCAGACTGAGCAGATGCGCAGGCTGGTCTGGATCCAGGCTGGTCGCAAACGCACTATGTTGGTTTTCTTGTGGTGCGGCTCAATTATTAGGTTACTTTAAAAACAAAGGTACAAAAAGGTATTTTGGTCTACTTTATTATACACCCAATGACAAGGTATATGAGGGCTATATTGAAGTATCAACTTCAAATACTCATACAGCATTACCGTTAATTTAACACATTTAAATGCACAGCAACTGAAAATTGCTTTTATGAAATATTCACCAAGAACACACTTTGTGCTGTAAAATGCATATAATGCCACTTAAGACTGAAAATTTTACACATTAGGTAAAGACTGACATTCAATCCAAAAAATTCATAGGATGATAGTATATTTAGGATCAGCAGGTCAAAGGTCAAAGTGAAAAAAAAAGGCGGGAACCTTTGTTGTGGTTAAGGTCAGAAGGCTTTTAGTAGGTCAAGGTTACAACGTACTAAAAACAAAAGTATTTACTTAGACAGACCATCTTTAGTGGTTTTGGACATGGGCATATGTATTTTACACCAGTTTTTGTTTCATTATTTGTATTTAATGTTTTAATTTTGCACTTTTTGATTTAAAGAAACTTCATTCAATCACTGGTTAATAGTTTTGTCACATTTCAGTAATGTTTGATTTTGATGCGAACATGATACTTAAACATAATTTGAAAAAAAAAAGAGTGCCCCTGCACTTGATGTGGGAGACATCCAGTGTGTAAAGAATAAATGCATGTATGATGCAGTATATGTGTTTCTTACTTAAATGGTCCCTCAGGGTGGAAAGTATTTAGATTTTTTCTTTTTGTCTGTCCACAAGATTTGTCTGTGTATTCATTATTGGGTAGGAATTGATAAAGAAATTATGAATACCAACAAAAGAGAAGCTATAGTTTCCAAAGCTATGCATCATCTTTTTTTAGCTCACCTGAGAACAAAGTGCTCAAGGTTAGCTATTGTCATCACTCTGTGTGAGCCGTCGTCTGTCATCAACAATTTAACTGTTGGCTAAATCTTAATGGAACTTGGTCAGAATGTTACCTTAATGAAACCTTGGATGAGTTTATTACTAGGTTATGTGGGGTCAAAAACTAGGTCAGTCAGTCAATAGGAAAACCCTGTTAACACTCTAAAGGCCACATTTGCTACCTCATCTCGATAAAACTTGGAATGTTTGTCTTAAAAAATCTAGGTCAAGATTGAAAATCTAGGATAAATTTGTAAATGGGTCACTTTAAGAAAAAAATGGGTCATATTGTAGAAAACTTTATTAACACTTTAAGAGGCCACTTTATCAGCTTGATGATCACAAATGTTTGTCTGTATGAAATCTAGGTCAAGTTGAAAAGTGGGCTACATGTGGCCAAAAATCATGTCACTAAGTCAGATCATTGCAAAACTTGGATAATGATCTACCTAGTTTACATATAACTTGTTCAAAATGTTTGTCTCTGTGAAATCTAGGTCATATTAGATACTAGGTTATCTGGGATAAGAACAGTCAGGTGATCAATACAGGCCTGCCTTGTGTAATTTTATACAGTATGAAGGTAAAAATAAATACTTTGAAAACTTATTTTCATGCTTTTATGTAAAAAGGAATATTAGTATCTTATACCATTTGTCATTAATCAGAAAATTCATAAATCATGATATTGAACAAAAAAACAACAAATATGCAATTAAATAAAACGTAAGAAAACTTAAGTCGTTTATTGTTCTGTTTTCAGTGACTACCACATAATACGTTTCCCCCACCCCTTTGATGTATCCATTTGTTGTTCCCAGTCTGCTGGTAGACTGACTACGGCGAACAGCTACCTTGTGCTCGGATGGTTCGATTGGATTGGTTTCTGACAAGGTGAGCTATAGTGACCGGTCATTGTCCAGCGTCGATCAACATTTGCCTTGTTAACACTAGAGGCAACAGTTGTGACACAGTCTTAATGAAACTTGGTCAGAATGTTTGTCTTGATAATCTCTAGGTCAAGTTCGAAACTGGGCTATGTGGGGTCAAAAACTAGGTCAGTAGGCTAGATCAAAGAAAAAGCTTGTGAACACTAGATACTTCACACATGAGAATGAGCCCGAATGTTTGTCTTGACTATTTTAGGTTTTGAATCTGGGTCATGTGGGGTAAAAAACTAGGTCACCCAGTCAAAATCGTAGGAAAAGCTTGTGAACATTCTAAGGGCCACAATAGAAACTCGATCTTTATGAAACTTTGTTATCATACTTGTCTTGATGATCTCTAGGTCTAGTTTTGAATGATGGATAAAAAATTAGGTCCCCCGGCCAGATCAAAGGAAAAGCTTGTGAACACTTTAGAGGCACAGTTGCGACCCAATCTTTATGAAATTTGGTCAGAATGTTTGTCTTGATAATCTCTAGGTCAAGATCCAAACTGGGTCATGTGGGATCAAAAACTAGCTCAGATCAAAAGAAAAATTTGTTAACACTAGACTACACTCACGAGAGATTTTTTCATGATGATCTGTAGGTCAGTTTTGAATCTGGGTCATGTTTGGTCAAAACTAGGTCACCCAGTCAAAGGAAAAGCACTCCAACAGTTGTGACCCTATAGGTTAGAGACCACCAATTCTTTTCCCATAGACTTACATTGTAACATTATGGCGTGTACGGCCTTCCATACATCGAAACATGTATATGTAATTAGAAGTTTTTCAAGAATGATCTTAGTCCTACCAAAATATGGGACGAAAAACATGAATAGTGATACTTTATTCAAGTAATTTTCGTGTGAATGAGATGATCCCCTGCATTAGCATGGCGGGAGAAATTCTTTTGATAAAACTTTTTTTTCAATACACATAAAATGTAGTAAGTTTTGTCAAAATGTATAATGAAATACTGTAAATGCAGTGAAAAATATCAATTTTGAAAAAAAATAAACACTTCCTGGGTTTGCTTCCAGTTTTTTTTTAACACGTTGAACCCAAAAAGTAACGCACATCCAGACCAAAGACAGTAAAGGTTACTCAGATCATAATCTTTGACTTGACTAGATCTAATAGGGAGCCAGTGTCTGTATTTATGAAGTCTGATTATCAGTAAAAGCAGACGAGGGCTTTAAAGGTCGCTTTGACCTCGACACCAAAACTTAATAGGGATTGTTTATGTCAGGCAAGGTTCTAAGAAAATCAAACTGTCTAGACTGAAAGCAGGTTCGACAGACATTCATGACAGGATCTTCCAAAGTGAGATGTCAATGCATAAAACCAGAGAACAAATAGAGGAAATGTTAAAATATTTATTTTCTAAACTGTGCAACAAATGTTTAAAAATCTTACAAACCTGTTGTAACAAATTTTTAAAGATCTTACAAAACTGGGTAACAAATCTTAAAAAAAAAATGCCAAAGTGAAATTGAAAATTCAGTATGTTGAACGCCCAATATTTTCTACCTGCCGAGAAATCCAACTGATTCACTTAAAATAACTGTGTACGCACTTGAAAATAACTGGGCAAGACTAGCAGCATATCAACAAAATACCACAAGAGGGTTGGCAAGACTAGCAGCATATCAGTAATATATAAGAAAAGGGCCCTAATAGCACTTTTAATTATAAGTGACTACAGTGTACTATTTTTTTGCAGATACTTCATAAAAAAATCTTTATCCGTGACTTTCACGTTATAAAGGTTGGTGCTACTGACGACTTGCACTTTTAGCGGATTAATATAATTTTCCGTGTCTCATTCGCCTTGGTCAAATGACAGATATTTACCGCGTAATTCAAGAAGTTAAACTTTTAGACAAAAATCAGTACATTTATAAAATGTACAAGTGTATCCGATCAAAACCACATTTTTATTTAAAAATTAATAAGTGTTCACATTTATTGCACATCCATAATAAATTGCATCGATTTGTTTACTCTCATAGCTTTCAATTCCTTTTAAGTATTGAACTAGTCGAAAAAGGAGCACAATGTTGAAAAAAAGAAAACTGTTTTTAAGAGTTATGAAGCGTCAAATCATAACAGCGAACAAGTGGTAATGATGCAATACATTCTACAGACAGTCAGGTTTTCGGCCAAATTTTTTCCAGAACATGGTCGAGTAATTGTATGAAAATAAGGATGTCTTGCCCTTTGAATATGAAGTATCTCTATTTCAATAATTACTGCTTTGTATAACGCAATATTCTCAAAACTGACAGTCTTTCCCGTCGGAGAGTACAGACGTGGTCTAGTTTAAATAAATGTATGTGCTAAGAAACTGACTTACTGCGCTCGAGGTGCATCCATCGTTTTAATTTCATTCATTATAAGTCATGGCTGGAAAATCCTATAAATCATAAAACACAAGACCAGAAATGTGTCATTTCGGCCATATTTTTTCTACTCGTCTACTCGTTCTGCGTAAAATCCACAAAGACATTCGGCGTGGGTTGGGATTAAATGTATTGAAATGTCACCACGGCCGCCAACTACACGATACATATTTAATTACACAAATTTGGTGACATTCGTGTAGGCCTTCTAAAAAGGTAGAACTCCAATATCAGTCGGGGAACTTTCCCGTTCGGGAAAGTTCGGGATTCCCCTTTTCACTTTCCCAATCGGGAAATATTGATTGAAAAATTTCCCGATCGGGAAAGAAAATGCCCGGTTTTTATATACCTTGGTGTATGGGCTCCGGGCATCACAGAATATGTTGGAGGTACATATTAATTGCTTTAATCCATTCTTAAAACAATGATCTAAAATTCTACCGAGGGCAAACATTTAAAACATTATCGTCTTTGAGATATTCAAGCCCAAAGTGGAAGGCTATTTAAGAAAACTTACCATTTTCAGCACTTTCCCGTTTTGAACATATACTTTCCCGAACAGGAAAGTAATAACAATTTCTATTATATGTTGACATTTTACAATTTTGAAAGCATTCAGTAAAATAGGACCTGCTTCAATTTGTAAATGCCTAGATGCCCACGTGCAACATATCGAACGGCCCTTTGACACCAAACTGTGACCTTGGCCTTTGAGATAGGAACCTGGGGATTGCACATGACACTCCGTATCTCTAAGTTAAACATTCCTGCCAAAATTAACAAGTTTTCTCAATACATGTCAAAATTATGGGCCGGACAAGATCTGACATGACCTATGACCTCCAACTGTGACCTTGACCTATGAGATAGGAACCTGGGGTCTGCGCATGGCACAAGATTGCTTCATGCACGTCAAAGTTATGGTCCAGACAAAATAATCTGGACGGACACAAGCACACACAGATACACAAAACAGTCATCTGGACAAAAGTTTACTATGTCTTCGATTCCGCAAATGGGCTCGACATAAAAGGGGCATAATTTTGTCAAAATGTAAAGCAAAAGTTATCAAACCTGCTCCTTGAGGTCACTCATGATATGCAAGATGTTTATTAATTAAGAAAACGTTTCTGAAAATCATGATTACATGCAAAACTTAAAAGCAGCACTATTTTGACAAAAATGAAAGCATGAGACTACAACGTGTTCTGCAAGGTCATGATGCGAATGAACATCCGGCCAAGTCATTTCTGTAAAACTTGCGTACATCAAAATTCAAAAGGTTAAAAAGGGGCAAAATTTTGACACAATAAAAGCTAGAGTTGTTTAACCTCATGATGCCAAAGACATGTGAGTTTGTAAGTATTTGGCCAAGTGGCCAAGTACTTTCTGAGAAACCTCCAATAAAACTTTAAAACTTTCAAGTAGTCCAGCTAAAAATGTAACCTTAATAAAAAATACAAAAAGATACTTCACTTTATTACCAAATAATTATTGTATAATTTTTGAATAAGCTGATAAAAACATCAGAACCAGAGAAACACACTCACAAATATTTCCCAATTGTCTTTACTTTACTTTGAAAACTACTATAATACTTGGTCTAAATTAGAATTTATTTTACACTTAATTGTAATAGCACAGCTGAGATCAATACTTTTAAAGTTCCAAAAGGCTTTAAATTTTATGTAAAAAAAAAAAAAACAACAGACACAACAGCTATCCGAATAAATGTTATGCATAACTGAATGGTTAAAAAATGTATTTTTAATACTGCACAGGCATGAACTTTTACAGTTAGAATCTTAAAGGGAGGTAATGAAAAACAATCTATTCAATAAAACTTTCTACTTTGCCAATCAATATTCAAACTTTTTACAAAAATTAGAGAAAACAATTGTGGTAAATAGGATATAACACGAAATTGATATATTTTATGTTCATAACGGAAAATGTGACAGCCACATTTTAAACAAACGCATCATAAGCCGTTAATGACCTGATAATAACTTACACTCTTGGCATTCTCACTATAGAAAAATTTTCAAAATTCAACCACTGATACATAACAAAACTATCATAAAATTCACATAAATAACACAATTTTGGTTACTTGAAGGACTTAGTTATCAATTTCTAGGCTTTATTTTATGTGTTTCTATCTTTGAAAATTTGAGGTTATGAGCAGTGGGCCATTTCAAATGTACGGTGAAACAAAACAGATAAGTTTAAACAAAACCAGGAACAAAACATGCTTAAAATTAAATCTTAGTTGGGTTACCAAATTTGACCCGAAAAAGTTAAGAAGGTCATGTTTTTCCGCAAGTCTGCCAAATCGATTCACCCTGTGGCTTGGATCAAAATTCAGTCTATATTAGAATTCTAAATGAAAAACTATGTGTGTCGGTAAGACACACGTGTCCCACTTCCTGCCACTGTCTCCAAGTGAAATATTTCTTAAGATATGCACAACACAAACTTCAAAGCTCTGTGTATTTTTCAAGTCATGGCCCACAACTCTGGTTTAGCTCAGTAATATCCTACAAAACAGCAGGTGCATAAATTCACATGGTATAAAACCCCTGAAGTTCGATTTCTCTAATTCAAATACTTTTTGAGATATATGCAAATCAAACTTTTATGTCCTTAATTCATGTTTTTCCCTGGGTCATAACTCTGGTCTGACTGAAGAAATTCCCAACAAATTCCCAGAAGCAAAACTTCACAGCCTGAATAATATTCCTATTATGTTTCATGACACTTGGATCAAAATAAATTTAAGATACTTTCGATACAAACTTGTATGCTATTATATGTATATTTAGAATTAAGTCAAGAACCACAACTCTCGTCTGGCTGAATGAAATCTCTAACAAAAAACACAGATGCACAATTTCACATGCTGAATAATATCTCTGTAATATTTAAAAAACTTAGGCCAAATGCTTTCTGAGATACATGCAACAAAAACCTGTAGACCCTTTTTATGCATTTTTTTACTATTTGTCAAGGGCCATAACTCTGGCTGGCTATGTAAGATTCAAACTGACACTAGGTGTACAATTTCTCATGCGGAATAATAATCCTGTGAGGTTTGATGATTATGGGTCAGGGGTCTCGCTCGGTCCAATTTTTGGGAGAAGTCACTTCTCCCTCAATCTGATTTAGGAGAAGTGAGAAGACATCATCCTTTTTTTATTCTTCAACGCTTTGAAGTGATTCAAAAGGCGGCTAAATTTTCTTGTTGAAATAAAAACGTCGATGTCACTATTCATTTTCTTAGTTATATCATTTCCCATAAAGTGATTATTGTCTCATTAAAAATTCTAAAATAAAAATTGTTTTCAGAAATTCAAGCTGATGCTGAAAATCTTACCCGCCAGTTTTGGTGGCATGTCTTGTAATATATGAATGCAGGATGAAAAGGTTATTATCAACACCGAGTTCTTGCATAAAACTGAAAGTAAACTGTGTGAAATTTAGAAATAGATATATGTCAGCATATAATAGAAATTGTCATTATACTTTCCTGTTCGGGAAAGTATATGTTCAAAACGGGAAAGTGCTGAAAATGGTAAGTTTTCTTAAATATCCTTCAACTTTGAGCTTGAATATCTCAAAGACGATAATGTTTTAAATGTTTGCCATCGGTAGAATATTAGATCATTGTTTTAAGAATGGATTAAAGCAATTAATATGTACCTCCAACGTATTCTGTGATGCCCGGAGCCCATACACCAAGGTATATAAAAACTGGGCATTTTCTTTCCCGATCGGGAAATTTTTCAATCCCCAACTTTCCCGAAGAGGAAAGTTCCCCGACTGAATATTAAGTGTATAAATACCTCCTGTCTACAGTAATCTTTTGTGGCCATTATTGATAGTAACTGCCGTATCTATGTAATATTCTGTTGAAATGTAACGAAACTTTTTGTAGTCATTTCCGAAGAAATTTTGTTAATTTTATCAAGGACGTTATTTACTTTTGTATGGCATTATACCTCGCATTTCAATGAAATTTAATGACGTTGATGGACAATATAATAGGTTTATTATAACAGTAGTTCGATCTGGGACGCAGTATTCGGTTCGAATGGATTTTGCTAGATCAGATCTCACGAGGCGCGCAAACGCCGAGTGTGATCCGACCTTGCAGAATCCATGAGAGCCGAATACAAAAATCCAGATCTAGCTACTGTTATAATGACCCTTTTATTATATACCTTTACCATTTTGATTCTTGTTTTGTTCTTGAACGAAATCTTCAATGTTTATCGATATTAAATGGAACTTAGTGAAGTTTTTATGTGCGCTATTTATAGAAATGTGTCGGGTCATGCATATTAATGAATATAGTCCGGCAGCATACAATACGGAAGGTACAATACGGAATTTAAAAGGTAAAATAGGGATTTTTGTCTGTCTGATCATATTTAATTGTGAAATACAAGCCGATTTTTTTACAGAATTTATATAGGTATATAATAAATTCATTTACTTGGTTTATACGCGTTTTATGCTATAATACCGTTAGCGCATGGTTTTTTCGTGTTATAGCATCTTCAGTATCCCTCGGGATCGTTGATACCATCGCCCTGACGGGCTCGGATACCAACCAATCCCTCGGAACTCTGCAGATATTATAACACGGAAAAAACATGCGTTATCCCTACATTATCGAATAGTTTTGTTTGATACCCTAGTTGTCCAGTACAGTAATCTAGTTTCATTTCCTTATATTTTAGACTGTCATATCGTGACTCTCGTTATAAATGATATATTCCAATGCTGAACATTTTCCTGCATTAACGTATATCATTTCTTTAAAAAATAATTAATAAATAAATAAACTCGGTGATATATGACCATTTTGTGTCGATTCGCCGTAAAACCCAACTCACTCACTCACTTAAAAGAATAAAAATTCACCTGGATAAATCTTTACATGCTTAGGAAGTCTGAAATCGATCAGGACCAGGGAGGAGATCTTAAAGTTTGTATAACAATAAATGGTCTTACTAAATGGCTGACACACACGGACACATGCATGAACAAATAATATAATATCCTAAAGAAATCAAATAAAAACAATAAACACGTCCAAATTGATCACTGCACTCTATCCGCTAAATATGTATGTATATATGTATGTAGGCCTATGCATGTATGTACATCGTTATTTACATACAGCAAAATATATTACATATCAAAAATTTGCTTGACAGCGTCAAAAACGGTCGTTGCGATATTTGTGCTGAAGTATTTCAATCTTAAAAATCTTCACTAAAGCACCGTTTTAGACACTGTGCTTTTGAAGGATGACAGGGAAAATGTTGATAAATATAGTCCATAAAGATATTGACTTTGTTTTGCAATATTTTCAAAGAAATGTGGCTATAAACTTTATAGTTGCTGAAATTAGCGTAAAGTTTAACATTAAACTTCGCCGTTTTTGCTTAAAATGGCATCTTTTCAGGATTGTAAATCGGCCTTGGAAACTTTTATTACGTGATATAAGACTAGTAAGGTGATTTTACTGCTGATTTGTTTTTACAGACCGGAATAAGGAGAATACTAACACCACTTAAGTTTTTTTTTTAATCAATGTATCTATCCTGCGCCGAACATAGCATCTTGCGCCGAACATATTCGGTTACCTAGTGTGTTATAGGTCAAGGTTAAATTTTGCCAGTTTGTAATATAAATAGCCACACTGGTTTTTCGTTTCAAAATGTGAGCGAGCTTCACGCCTCTTTGTCCAGCATCAAACTGTTCGTTATATCACCTTCTGTTCTATAAGAACTACAAAAGCATGTTCCTTCTAGGGCACATTTTTATAAATATATATAATGTTTATCTTGTAAATTTTGGTTGCGATGTCTATTTTATGGTACCAAAAAAATGTCAGGTAAGTATTTACGCTAGTTATTAAACATTAATTGTTAAATCCAACAACAAATTAAATCTGTCGCCACTTTCAGTTGCGTAAATATGGTAATAAGACATTGACCCGGTCAATCCATTACGATTCAATGCGTGAATTTAGTGCGCATAATTAGAGGGTCGCAATAGGGTTTGTTTCCAAATGTTAACCATGCATTTGAAGGTAACGATAATATTTAGTTGTTAACATGTAAATTTGCTGTATCTGTTTGTACATATGTTATGTTCTTCAAGAATGAAGGAAATAAAGAATCAATCAGCCATCCTCGGGTTTAGTAATATGTAATCCACGGAACGCGTTTAGTCAGACATTCGCCTCAATTAGGAAAGAATAGTTTTAACGTCAGAGGTTATTCTAGGGTCACGGAGTTCGATTGGCCAGCTTGTAATGACAACAGCTTTTGATATCAGTAGCTCAGTCAAGTGTGACTTACCGAATCATAATGTTTCTCCTCAAGAGAAGGAACAATGATACACTGCTTTGTTTGGCGAAATGTTTCCTTTTGTTTATCTTGCAGTAACTTTCGTACTTCTTGGCTCTTTAAGTAGGTCAAAAGTTGGCTTAGACAGCTACGCCGAAAAAAAAACTGTTTATCAGTACGTGTATAGATGAAGTCCTCCCCAAGATCATATGAGCCACTTCATGAGAAAAAACCAACACAGTGCGTTTGCGACCAGCATGGATCCAGACCAGCCTGCGCATCCGCGCAGTCTGATCCGGATCCATGCTGTTCGCTAACGGTTTCTCTTATAGCAATAGGCTTTGAAAGCGAACAGCATGGATCCTGACCAGAGGCACTATATCGGTTTTCTCATGGCGCGGCCCATATGATGTCGCAGATGTAGTTTAATGACGTAGTAAAGGTGCTTATCATTCTAACGTGTTTATGTGTCAGTCTGCTAGCAAGTTACTTTCTTGTATCTACTTAAGACAGTTGGCCTCATTTACTACCTACTTAATGTGTTACGCGATACTGTGTGCCAATTACGTAAATTGCCTACTTATAACATATATATATAAACACTTGTTTGCGCTAAATTCATGACAGTAGAAGGAAAAAAAAACGTTAACTGTAAATAAATCACTGACTCAGTATTAGTGAAGTAAAAGAGTGAAGATGCTGAATTCAAATGCTCAGCTTGACATAACTTTGATGTTTGTTATTGCTGGAATTATTCTGACAACGGGCTCGCTTGCCGTGCAAGGAAAAGGTAATACAATTTCATTTACATTTTTCACTCTTCCATAGAAAAATCAACATGATTTTATTCATTACTTTTAAAATGTAGATTAATACTTTGTTGGCTTTGAAGGACTGTTAATATTTTACGTATCTTTGCATGAGAGTTCTAAGAGCTAACACTAAATGAGCCGTGCCATGGGAAAACCAACAGAGTGGGTTTGCGACCAGCATGGATCCAGACCAGCCTGCGCATCCGCGCAGTCTGGTCAGGATCCATGTTGTTCGCTAATAGTTTCTCCAATTCCAATAGGCTTTAAAAGCGAACAGCATGGATCCTGACCAGACTGCGCGGATGCGCAGGCTGGTCTGGATCCATGCTGGTCGCAAACCCACTATGTTGGTTTTCCCATGGCACGGCTCAAATATTGCTTATATTTTGATTATTTTTCACTAATTTAAATCAATATTTTTTTCAAATGGTAACGCTGTGTCAATTTGATTTGTAATTCTTCGGAACGACCTCATCAAGGATTTTGTCTTCAAGAGAAAGAAAAACGTGCTCGCATTTTAAATGGGCTGGCCTCCAGATCGTTCAACAACAATTGGATATCTGGAAATAAAGGTTACATGTCTTAGAAAGGCTTCAAAACTTAACAAAACTGTTCACTAATCTACTTTTTTGAAGTTTTCCGAAGAACTGTAAATCACCCTGTTGCGACCGGAAGAATGTTTGTTTTTACAAATAATGACAAAATGCGAACCATGTCTGTTTATCTTGTTATAATGCAACATAAAATATAATATCGTCGAATGTGCTATAAACTTTAAAATGTTTAAGACTATAAAAGTCGAGTTAAATCAGTAAAAAGTGTATCCAAAATCGAACAGTACGATACGAACATTTTAGTAGATGTGTTTAATATTATGTGTCTATTAATTAACTTTGATGGCATATGTTTAATCTATGATGATCATGTCTATTAAATATATGATGACACGTTTGTCAGTAATTGTGTCTATTAAAATCTTTGATGGCACGTTTAATCAATAATTGTGTCGGTAATTTGCACGTTTAATTAACATGATTAATGATTTAATCTATGATGGCACGTTTAGCCTATGATTGTATCTATTAAGCTTATGATAGAACATTTAGTTTATGATTTTTGCAGTTAAATCTATGATAGCACGTTAATGAATAGTTATGTCTATTATATCTATGATGGCACATTCAATTAATATTCGTGTCTATTAAATTTATGATGGCACTATCAAATGTATGATGGCACGTTTAATCTATCAATTCCAGTATGTGGCAGCAAAGACATACGTAATCGTATAGATGAATTCGTCGAGCTAGAAAACTGTAGCACTATAGAAGGAAATCTTTCGATTGTTTTTATCGATGAAGGGATCTCGGGATGGGAAGACTATCAAGGGGGGTTCCCAGATCTTGTCGAAATTACTGGGGTACTGTTACTTTTTAGGGTTGAGGGTTTAAAAAGTATAGGTCAGCTATTTCCAAACTTGGCAATTATTGGTGGTGAAAGGTTATTTGAAGGGTACGCATTAGTTGTGTATGAAATGTTTGACCTCGAGGATATAGGACTCTCAGGTTTGATCCTAATTCGAAATGGGGCAGTAAGAATTGAGAAAAATCCTCAGTTGTGTTATCTTGATACTGTAGACTGGGGAAGGATTACCACAGGTGTCTCCCCTAGTGAAAACTTTTTTAAGGGAAATAATGAATGTGCGGATACCTGTCCGAGTGATTGTGACACGACTGGAGGGGTTCGACGTTGCTGGAATGCTTTAAGCTGTCAGAAAATGTTGGGTAAGTTATTTTATTTGATGTCAGAACTGAATTGTCCTTGCTTTTTTAAATAATTTCATATCATTTACTTATGAAACTATAACCATAACTCTTTTCTCAGATATTTTTTTAGGTTATTGGGTTTTCGCTGTTCTAAGAATCAATTAATCGGACGTTGTCTTGATTTTGTTATAGAGCATTAGCTAGCATATTTTGCAGTTCATATATATTAGTGTAATAAAATGTAAGCGGAAAAACATTCAGTTTGTGGTTAATAACTATTTTTGTACATTTATGTGACTGCCATTTCTTCGCTATATAATGTATTTGTAACTCCTAATTATTTTTTTTCCTATTCCAGTTCGTACTTTAGTACGAATGTATTCCATTCACATATGCAAAATACATGCGTGTATTTTAGGTTCAAAGTGATAAGTTATTTTATGTCCTGATTGCGCAATAAGATGTATGTTCATATTGATAGTAAGCATTTACAAACTTTTCATGCTATGATGTGAGGTTACAGACCGATAATGATAATGTGATTAACGCATCGTCCGTATGTGATTTCGGCATTCCCCGCTCATTACAGTCCCGACCAGAATGCGATTTCGGCAATCCCCGGTCATTACAGTCCCGACCTGAATGCGATTTCGGCAATCCCCGATCATAACAGTCCCGACCAGAATGCGATTTCGGCAATCCCCGGTCATTACAGTCCCGACCAGAATGCGATTTCGGCAATCCCAGGTCATTACAATCCGACAAGAATGCGATTTCGGCAATCCCCGGTCATTACAGTCCCGACCAGAATACGATTTCGGCAATCCCCGGTCATTACAGTCCCGAGCAGAATGCGATTTCGGCAATCCCCGATCATTACAGTCCCGAGCAGAATGCAATTTCAGCCATCCCCGGTCATTACAGTCCCGATCAGAATGTGATTTCAGCCATCCCCGGTCATTACAGTCCCGACCAGAATGCGATTTCGGCAATCCCCGATCATTACAGTCCCGAGCAGAATGCAATTTCAGCCATCACCGGTCATTACAGTCCCGACCAGAATACGATTTCGACAATCCCCGGTCATTACAGTCCCGACCAGAATGCGATTTCGGCAATCCCCGATCATTACAGTCCCGACCAGAATGCGATTTCAGCAATCCCCGATCATTACAGTCCCGACCAGAATGCGATTTCAGCCATCCCCGATCATTACAGTCCCGACCAGAATGCGATTTCAGCCATCCCCGGTCATTACAGTCCCGACCAGAATGCGATTTCAGCCATCCCCGGTCATTACAGTCCCGACCAGAATGCGATTTCGGCAATCCCCGGTCATTACAGTCCCGACCAGAATGCGATTTCGGCAATCCCCGATCATTACAGTCCCGACCAAAATGCGATTTCAGCCATCCCCGGTCATTACAGTCCCGACCAGAATGCGATTTCAGCCATCCCCGGTTATTACAGTCCCGACCAGAAAAGTTGAACATAAAATACGTAAACGAAAATTACAGGTCCACTATCTTTACATTTATCCTGCTCAATTACTAAAATTGACTGGTTCATAATTCAGTTTAGGCAACACCATTCATTATTTGAAAGGGGTATTCACGACTGAATAACGAACGGTGCAGGCCAAGAGCAGCTTGCATTGGTCGCACGCTACAAGCAGGCTAAGGGTTAAAAAAAATTGTAACACTACAGAGAGTTCCGAGCTAAATAATTGTTTTGCCGAATATAGTGATGTGCCTGGCAGTATTTGCAAGAAATGTTTTGAAAGGTTTATTCTTATTTGTCACATAAATATAAAGTATGAAAGTGTAATTAACTTTGCACATACTTCCTGCATTCCGTAGCTTGCCCGTCGGGTTGCCCAACAGGAGTTTGCAATGGTGATATATGCTGTCATCCTAACTGTGTCGGTGGGTGTTCTGGACCTTCGGCAGATCAATGCACGGCTTGCAAGGATGTTATACACACCAGTGACGACGGAGAAGAAACTTGCGTGCAGCAATGTCCTACGGGATTCTACATGGTAAACACTTCTAACACTGAATGTAACCATGCCAATATACATGGCAATACCAAACATATACTAGCATTAAATAGAAAACTTAATTACAAATATTTCTTCCTTTTTAATGGCATTCTTTTGACAAATACAGGCTATGATCAATAAAATCTTGACTGTAGATCCCTCGGAAGCACCGGGATCAAGGCAAACAGAGAAAATTGCAGACTCGGTTTGACTGAGTCTGTTCATGAGCACTTTTGGAAAATGCAACACTGCCCACGCTCCCTAGCACCGGCTTAAGCAATATTCAATCATCAAATCTAGATGAGTTGAAATCAATGGTACCGAAGGACCAGAAAATATAACAACACTGAGATGAAGTGACATTGTGTCTCAAGATTAGAATACCTGAACCTTTTATAATTTAGACAAGTGTTACAGATAACATACAGTGAAAACCTTCTCAGAAACTATTTTTTCTTGTTTTCCACTACTTGATAACCATATTCTGTCGGCATATTTTCATAGTATCGTAGCCGAAGATGCCTCACAGCTAGCGAATGCTTGAACTTTAGTGACTATAAACTGGACCGTGAAAAATGTGACGCCCAAATTCCAGACAGACCTTGTTTGAAGCTGGTCACAATGTATGATGGCGAAGAAAAGATACCAGTATGCTATGAAGGTTGTCCGGGCGGATATAAAACAGATCCTGATAACAGTACTCGCTGCATTCAATGTGAAGGAGGTCAATGTCCAAAAGGTAAATGAACTCAACACCTCAATCGCTATGGGGCAAACAACTACTAGTATGAGATAGGTAAATGTCCGAAAGGTTGATATAATCAACATTTATCTAACGATATGAGACAAAAATTTCGAGATCGGTGAATGCCCGAAAGATTAATATAATCAACATTTATAACAATACATGTATAAGACACGCAGCGTCGAGATCGGTGAATGTCTGAATGGTTAAAATAATCAACATTTATAAAGATAGGAGACAAGCAACTTTGAAATGCGTACACGTATGCCCGAAAGGTGAATACATGTGTATTTAACATTTATAACGATATGAAACAAATTACTTTGAGATGCGTGAATGTGCGAAAGGTTAATTTAATCAGCATTTTTAACAATATGGGACTAATTACTTTGAGATGCCTGAATGTGCGAAAGGTTAATATAATCAACATTTATAACGATATGGGACAAATTACTTTTGAGATGCGTGAATGTGCGAAAGGTTAATATAATCAACATTTATAACGTTATGGGACACATTACTTTGAGATGTGTGAATGTGCGAAAGGTTAATATAATCATCATTTATAACGTTATGAAACAAACTACTTTGAGATGTGTGAATGTGCGAAAGATTAATATAATCAACATTTATAACGTTATGGGACACATTACTTTGAGATGCGTGAATGTGCGAAAGGTTAATATAATCAACATTTATAACGATATGGGACAAACTACTTTGAGATGCGTGAATGTGCGAAAGGTTAATAGAATCAACATTTATAACGATATATCGATATGGGACAAATTACTTTGAGATGCCTGAATGTGCGAAAGATTAATATAATCAGCATTTATAACGATATGGGTCAAACTACTTTGAGATGCGTAAATGTGCGAAAGGTTAATATAATCAGCATTTATAACGATATGGATCAAACTACTTTGAGATGGGACAAATTACTTTGGGATGCGTAAATGTGCGAAAGGTTAATATAATCAGCATTTATAACGATATGGGTCAAACTACTTTGAGATGCGTAAATGTGCGAAAGGTTAATATAATCAGCATTTATAACGATATGGGATAAACTACTTTGAGATGGGTGAATGTTCGAAAGGTTAATATAATCAGCATTTATAACGATATGGATCAAACTACTTTGAGATGCGTAAATGTGCGAAAGGTTAATATAATCAGCATTTATAACGATATGGATCAAACAACTTTGAGATGGGACAAATTACTTTGACATGCATGAATGTGCGAAAGGTTAATATAATCAGCATTTATATCGACATGTGACAAATTACTTTGAGATGCATGAATGTGCGAAAGGTTAATATAATAAGCATTTATAACGATATGGGTCAAACTACTTTGAGATGCGTAAATGTGCGAAAGGTTAATATAATCAGCATTTATAACGATATGGGATAAACTACTTTGAGATGGATGAATGTTCGAAAGGTTAATATAATCAGCATTTATAACGATATGGATCAAACTACTTTGAGATGGGACAAATTACTTTGAGATGCATGAATGTGCGAAAGGTTAATATAATCAGCATTTATATCGATATGGGACAAATTACTTTGAGATGCATGAATGTGCGAAAGGTTAATATAATCAGCATTTATAACGATATGGGTCAAACTACTTTGAGATGAGTAAATGTGCGAAAGGTTAATAAAATCAGCATTTATAACGATATGGGTCAAACTACTTTGGGATGGGTGAATGTTCGAAAGGTTAATATAATCAGCATTTATAACGATATGGATGAAACTACTTTGAGATGGGACAAATTACTTTGAGATGCATGAATGTGCGAAAGGTTAATATAATCAGCATTTATAACGATATGGGTCAAATTACTTTGAGATGGGTGAATGTTCCAAAGGTTAATATAATCAACATTTATAACGATATGGGACACATTACTTTGAGATGCGTGAATGTGCGAAAGGGTAATACAATCAACATTTATAACGATATGGGACAAATTACTTTGAGATGCGTGAATGTGCGAAAGGTTAATATAATCAACATTTATAACGATATGGGACAAACTACTTTGAGATGCGTGAATGTGCGAAAGGTTAATATAATCAACATTTATAACGTTATGGGACACATTACTTTGAGATGCGTGAATGTGCGAAAGGTTGATATAATCAACATTTATAACGATATGGGTCAAACTACTTTGAGATGCGTGAATGTGCGAAAGGTTAATATAATCAACATTTATAACGATATGGGACACATTACTTTGAGATGCGTGACTGTGCGAAAGGTTAATATAATCAACATTTATAACGATATGGGTCAAACTACTTTGAGATGCGTGACTGTGCGAAAGGTTAATATAATCAACATTTATAACGATATGGGACACATTACTTTGAGATATGTGAATGTGCGAAAGGTTAATATAATCAACATTTATAACGATATGGATCAAAGTACTTTGAGATGCGCGAATGTGCGAAATGCTAATATAATCAACATTTATAACGAAATGGGACAAACTTCTTTGAGGTGCCTGAATGTGCGAAAGGTTAATATAATCAACATTTATAACGATATGGGACACATTACTTTGAGATGCCTGAATGTGCGAAAGGTTAATATAATCAACATTTATAACGATATGGGTCAAACTACTTTGAGATGCGTAAATGTGCGAAAGGTTAATATAATCAGCATTTATAGCGATATGGTTCAAACTACTTTGGGATGTGTGAATGTTCGAAAGGTTAATATAATCAACATTTATAACGATATGGGACACAGTTACTTTGAGATGCGTGACTGTGCGAAAGGTTAATTTAATCAACATTTATAACGATATGAGAAAAACTGGATGTCCGAAAGGTAAATAAAATCAAGAGTTCAAATATAATAAGACAATCAGCTTCAGTATGAATGTTAAGTTTCAAAATATTATAGTCTGTACGTATAATAATGGACGCCATAACTAGAATGAATCACTAGTGTGACTCGCCAAAGACCGCATTACTCCATCAGAAATTTAAAGTTCCACATGACAATAATGACGTCTAATTTTGTTGTTGTTGTTGTTGTTTTCTAAATTATTTACAGTGAGTTCTGTTGATTTTTCTCTCCAACCTATTAAAACAAATGTATTCAAACACGAAACAATAAATATTACCGGTACTTCTCTGTGTGTTATTCAAAATGCAGTTTTTTTTCTATTGCCGACCGACAGTGTATACAAAGATTCTGATCTATTCATGGTTTCCACGATCTAAACAATATCTGTCCATCGGAAGTACCATATTATTATCTACTGTCGTTAAGTTCAGGGGCGGAACCAGGATTTTTTTTCCAGGGGTTCCAGATGGAGGTAGGTGTGGAACGGGGTGTCCCCCTCCTGCTGGTGGGGGGTTACGAGGGCCTCTCCCGGAAAAGTTTTCTTTCTCGGGGTCAACGGAGAGCGCATTTCGAGCGTTTTAGAGTAGAAAAAAGCAAGAATCTGAATCCCATCAAAAAAGTAATCACCACTTCGAAAATTACAAATCAAATATTATTTTACAAATTTTCCCATAATATGAAAACGAGCATAATGGGGGTACTGATGAACAAGGATGAAAAATTCATTTTTTGCCTTGACTAAGTTTAAGCCCCCTGCCAATGACTCGCCGACTTCTAAAGGGTTATTAAAAATTGCCGTTATCGATGTGGATGTTTGCCGTTTGATCTCAAACGTTACCAGTTCTAACATCGAGGAGGACTCCACTTTTAGAACCTTTTTTTTTATTATCTTTTTTTTTTCTTTTAAATTTGGTTTTGTTTGAATAGATCCAATATAATTCACATACATTTGTGCCCATTCACCTGACCTAAACAAAAAAACTCGACTGAAAAATGCCTCCTGTTGCCTGTATTAATGAATCTTCCGGCAATATCACTGTGTTTAATATCAAGCGAATTGTTTAGATGCACAAGTGCCAGTCCCGCCGATTTGTTTGGATTCGCGGTGCCCGCAGTCGCAGTACGTTATAATAATGATCTTTGTACTGTTTTTTTTTTCAGCTTTAAAAGTTTTCACCATTAACTTTGAAAATTCTGGGAGAGGGGGTGTGGGGTCCGGACTGGATCCGCTATGAAGTTTTATCCCCATACTGTATATCTGGTGTAATGAAGATCATGTTCTGTTCTGTTCTGTTCTATTTGCAGAACAAAAAAAAACAACACAGTATTTGGTACAATTAACAACGTGGCAAAATAAATAAATAAAATATTTACATGTATATCTCTTGAACGGCGGTATATTCCCAATCTCTAAGATCAGTGGAATTATCTCGTATGACCATTACTGTAGCTTTTCCCCCATTCTTTTACAGTTTGCAACGGCAAAATAATTGACAGCTTGCATGCAGCCGAAAATCTTAAAGACTGCAGAATCATCCACGGATCACTCGTCATCAAACTAAAAGAGTGTATGTTCTCTTCGTTTACCTTTGAAAATACTGAGACAAATTAATTAAAGGTTATAGTTGCAACTGGCTTTGTCTAAGTCTTCCAGTTCATTTTTCTTCTTCGTTACAAGTTTAATATTTCAAAAAAAATTATTATTTATATACTGTTTAAACAGAAAAAAAGGAATAAACTATAAATTATTTCAATAGATGAATGAAAAATATAACGGGCGTAAAATACGAAGTATATGTTTAACAATTTAGTGAATTCTTTCATTGATAGGGGCATCCGCAGAGTGGTAAAGGTCGTTGATTTTGAATCAATTGACCCTTACTGCTGTGGGATTAAAACCTCCCTTTGGGTTTAGAACTTTTACGTATGAGGAAGTCATCCAGCTTTCTTACGGAAGATCGTTGGTTCTACTCAGATGCCCATCCATGCCTGATGTAATGCTTCGAGAGGTAATTGGGGTCTTCCTCCACCATAAAAAGCTGAATGTCGTCATATAACGTATCATTGTGTCGACATGACATTAAAACCAACAGAAAATATTTATGTTTGGAGTTTAAATATTTTCATGATTTCAGGCGTTGACGAGGATAAACTAGAAAGCTATCTCGGCCAGATTGTTGAGGTCACTGGACACATTGCCGTCAGTTATTCATACGCACTTCATTCTCTGCGGTTTTTCAATGGGTTGCGCAAAGTAGGGGGTGAAAATCCAATAAATTACAAGTATGTTTCTTTCTTTGTGGTGTTTTAGATATCACCTTACCACCAAAATAAAACATATCAACTATATGTACGTATTATTTTACTATTAAAGCATCTATTAAGCTATACGTCTAGTAAATCGATATAGAAATTTAGTTGTGCTTTAATAAATGGCAAAATTTAATAAAATGTTCCATCCAAAGTTGCCTATTATTCTACAGGTACTCTATCCATATTTTCAACAACCCAAATCTACAGGAGCTTATCCCGGAACTATCTCATAATTTCCTTGAAGTGAGCAAGGGGACCGTCCTGTTTAAGAACAATGAGAAACTCAGCTACGAAAAAATTACAGATTTCGTGTCAATGACTAATCTAAACATAGAAGATACAGAAGTTTCCAAGGCAACAAATGGCAACAGATTATCTTGTAAGTTAAATGCATCGGTCAGTAAACGACAACCAATAATATAAAATCAAATTAAAATAGGAAGGTTGTTCTCCGTGTAGAGAAAGAGAATATCAGGATACTGTACCAATTTGGCGAGTCGCAGATACTAGCACTATACCAGCTGAGGCTCTGCCGAGACCTGTATCGTTTGCAGACAAGCCTAATAAATTTGAATGCATGGGGACAGTAACCGAAAATTTTATTTATCCCTCCGCAGAAAATTGAGTATGGTTAATATTTGTATGTTTGTTTGTAAGTCCGTTTGTGCGTTCGTATCAATTTTGCCCGGGTCGTAACTCTAAAATTAAGACAGGATATTTGTTAACACTTCATAAAATAATATAAAAAAAACAACTTTGAGTGGATTGCAAAGTAAAAGAATCATAATTCTACCTTGCTTACTTTTTTTAAATTATCTCTTTTCATTTAATTTGCACATAACAGTTTTTTCCGTCCGAAGCACAACTTCAAAAACTATTAAAATAGTGTTAAAACTTCACAATGGAAAATATCAAATATATTTCCACTGGTACGAAACTATGATAAGGGTAATTTAGCCAAAACATAAAATAAAGAGAAAAAATGTTTGCTTAATATGCAAAATTGAAATATCTTTCACTTGTGAACACCATATCTTACATTTTTCACTTGTGGCTATGCCAAGCATGAAAATATTTCATCTGGTGTTCAGTCATGAAGGATATTTTAATTTGACATAAAAAACAAACAAATGTCCTCTGTATATTTTTGGAAAATATTGTGTAGCAGAACAACAACCCTTAATTGCTTATTTTTTACATTTTCTATCTGCCACCAAAGTGGCAATGGCACAATATATTCATTATCCTGAACATTGGGCTCCTCGCTTGTGCAAACTGTGTAAAATATTGAACAACAGTCGCATAAGTCATGTAAGTATGCGTTGTTAAATTATGAGTATTATTAACTTTTACTTCCTCCAGTATCGGAAAGTATCTTACATTTTTACTCGTGGCTGTGCCACTCATGACAATATTGCATATGGTGTTCACTAGTGAAAGATATCCCAATCTTACACTGAAACAAACAAATATTCTTACCATTGTTGAAATAATCACAACTTGATATTGAATGTCTTACTTTTATATACTATTGGATTTTGAAGTCCCACTTGTTTCTGTACGAAATTATATGCAGTTGTATTTACTTAAATTATCTTAGCTAGACTTAGGAAAAGTAGAATTACCACATTATATTGTAAGTAAACATGTTTAAATATTTTGCAGCCGCCGTTCTACAACTGAATTTACAGGTGTTGAAAACGTCTCCTCATGTAGCCTTCATTACGTGGCCCAGAATGCCTACACTGAATATACTTCAATATTCCGTTTTTTGGAAGAAAACGTATGTAATTTAGTGACATTCTATAGCAGCGTTCTGTCTTCTGTCAAGCTCCTCACAGCGGTTACCTTCCCTTGCGTTCATTATACCGTAAGGGAAGTAATCGCCGCGGTGAGTTTGGTATTCAGTAGGAGAAATTTCCCGTTCGGGAAATCAGTTTATGTTTTTTATCTACTTTCCGAACAGGAAACTTGTTACTAAATATAGTAAATTCTTTCCTGTTCAGGAAGCAAAATCGTCATTTTAAGACTGTCTTGGCAAAAAATGCATTTAATTTTAAATATATTGTTAAATTTCAAAGTTTCCCGAACAGGAAACGTATAACTCAAATTAAATTATTACTTTTTTTCAGATCTGAAGAATCCGTAACAGTTTTTGATGAGGTGGATGCTTGCACAATATTGGGGTATGTTAACTTCTCTATGGCATGTTTTGTATTGAATAATGCACATTTCAGACGTAAATGAGCAGTCGTCATTAATTGTTTCAGGGGATTTATATTATTTTCTCAAGTTGTAAATTGTACAAGTTACACAAAGCCAGGAAATTATTTAGACTTTATCAAATTTAACAAACTGTTAACTGTTCAATTTAAAATTTCGAAGAAAAGGAGGCGGATTGATATTACAAGGGAAATTTAACTTGGTCGATGCTTTATATAAAATTCTTAGCTTTAAATTAAATTCACTTTTCATTTTAAAGCTGGCGAAGCAAAGACATTGAGTGCTTATATGAACCACAAACATGCAGCAAGGACGCGATTATACAATATATTGGAGGTCTCAAACCATGGACACGGTATGCAGCCTATATTAGAGCGCAGACACCGACAACAGAGAGTGCTGTCAGTAATGTAGTGTACTTCCTTACTGATCCTGACGGTAAATTCTGTTAATATATTTCTTTCTGAATTGATAGTAATTAAAAAAAGAATTCAAGGTGATTTAGCGCTACCGTGGACTTATGACACGGCATGACGTCGTTAACGTTTCTTTTAGACGACTTGTTTCCTATACGACTTGCCATCTGTAACCAGCTCTGGTTATCCTTATCACTGAAAAAATGTGTTATCCCTTATTGACATTCATCTGGTTAAAAAAATCAAGAACTCCTGAACCGTCTTGTGGAACAATGTTCTCACTTAACTGGTTGGGATTTAGAGAGCGACACTCATCACTGACTACGCTTCAAAACGGACAAGGTCTTAGCAGCTGCGATCAGTTATTTGACCTCTTAATTATATGAAATAATAATAATAATAATAATCATTAATATTGACATTATTATCGCTATATTACTTACGAGGAAAAACGGAATGAGTGAACATACTTTCCATAGTAGTAAGTTTTCAAAAATATGGACAGTTTTGGTCATGATCAGTCTACAATTATATATAAGAACCTATGTCTTTGTAGCTTGATTATTCGAAGTAGAGTTGTCCTACACACCATGGCGTCGGCGGCGGTGTCGGTGTCGGCACCTGCGTCACACCTTTGCAAAGCTTTTCGTACCCGTCAACATTTTGATAAAGTCTTTTGAGATAAAGCTTTGACATATGGCTTTGAAACTTTTATCACTTGTTTATCATTGTTTGTTATAACAGTATGTATATGTAGACAAGGGTACTGTGTCAACTGTTTTTTTCTTTTGGACTTGGAAATTGATAAAATTTTCGTACAAGTCAGCGTTTTGTCAAATTATTTTACATGTGACTTTGAATCTTTGAAAACTTGTTTAGCATCATTATTTCCATTTGACTGAAATATGGCCCTTTTGGGATTCGAAAATTGGTTCAGATTTCGTAAAACTATTTGACATGTGGCTTTTACACTTTGAAAACTTGTTTATCGTCATGATTTCCATTTGAAGGCAAAACTACATAAGTCTGTCAACTATTTTGGATGAATTATGGTACTTTTGGACTTTAAATCAATTAAATTCTTAATACCAGTCTATATTTTGCCTAACTGTTCGTAATATGACTTTGAAACTTTGACCACTTGTTTAACATCTTAGTTTTCACATATACATTGTAGGCAAGACTACATAACTAGGACAAGGACTTTAGTTTAGTGATGGCCCTTAGTTAAGTTTCGCATTCCATTCCATATTTTGTCTAAACTGTTTGATTTATGGCTTTGAAACCTTGAAAACTTCCTACCATTATGGTCACACATTGCCATACAGTGCACGACTTACCAAAATTTACAAATACAGGTATATTTTTTGTCTAATCTATTATTTTTCTGTTGTCAATATTATACCCCATACTGCCATCAGTTCTTCGAACAGTCGAGCGCTGTCAACTTCATTCGCATTGTTAAAACACAATTAACCTAAGCTTATGAAAATAAAAAAAGAAATTAAGATGCAGACAAGAACAACTGCTGATAATGAAGTATTTCACATTACACTATTACCTACAATATGTCAGTATGATGAGTTCTTTTATTATATATCATGTAAATATTTAGAAAATATCACTAAAATGCCAGGATCTTTTTATGTAACGCCATACAATGTTATAAGTAAAATTAGTGGCGGGAAGGTGATTGGTTATAACGTTACTACTCATACTGCAGTAGTCTCCCCTCACGGTAAAGACATTGAAGAATAGAAGAATAGTTATTTTCGATTTTTAAACTTATTAGCTAACCTGAGCACTTTGCTCAATGGTGAGCTATTGTGGTCAGTGCTTGTCGGTCGTCGATCTTCCGTCAACATTTTCCATTACAAAAGCTCCTAAACCACAGGGTCAGTTTGATGAAACTTCATTGGGATGTTCCTAGGAACGTCTTCTTTTAAAATTGTTAAAAAGTGAATTCCGTAAAGAACTCTGGTTGCCGTGGACACGGAAGTACAATCTTTGAAAATCTTCTTGATCAAAACCATAGAACCTAGGGCTTTGATATTTGGTCTGTAGCATTATCTAATGGTCCTCTACCAACAGTTTTCATGTTCCCCCCTAGGATCAAATACGGCCCCGCCCTGGGGGTCATATGGTTTATATAGACTTATATAGGGAAACATTTTTTTTCATGTACAAAAACTACAAGGCCTAGGACTTTGATATTTGGTGTGTAGCATCATCTAATAGTTCTCTACCAAGATTGTTCAAATTATTTTCTTAAGGTCAAAAATGGCCTGCCCTGGGGGTCACATTGTGCCTATAGACTTATATAGGGAAAACTTTGAAAATCTTCTTGTCCAAACAAAATGACCTAGGGCTTTGATATATGATATGTAGCATCATCTGGTGGTCCTCTATCAAGATTGTTCAGATCATCCCCCTAGGTTCAAATATGGCCCCGCTCTAGGAATCACCTAGTGACATAGTTATATAGACTTATTTAGAGAAAACCCTCTTGTCTAAAACTACAGGGCTTAAGATTTTGATATTTGGTATGTAGTATTATCAAGTGGTCCTCTATCAATATTGCTCAAATTATTCCACTAGGGTCAAACATGTCCCCGTCCCGTGGGTCACTTCGTTTCTGTAGGGAAAGTCTTCATGTTAAAAAATACATATCCTAGGACTTTGATATTTGGTATGTAACATTGTGTAGTAGTCCTTTACCAACAGTGTTAAAATCATCTCCGCTGGCTTTAAACTGGCCCCACCCTGGGTCACATGGTTTATATAGACTTATATAGGGAAAACCTTGAAAATCTTCTCGTCCAAAACCACAGGCCCTAGGTTTTTGATATTTGGTGTGTAGCATCATCTAATGGTCCTCTATCAAGATTGTTCAAATAATCTCCTTGGGCCAAATATGGCCCGCCCTAGTGGTCACATGGTTTTTAAAGACTTTTTAGGGGAAAATTTTCTTTTCCAAAAACACAGGGCTCCCTAAAGTCAGATACGGCCTGTCTTGAGAGTCACTTGGTTTATAAATATAGATTTATATAGGGAAAGTTTTCTTATACACAACCAAATGGCCTAGGGTTTTATATTTGGTATGTACTATTGTATAGCAGTCCTTTACCAAGATTGGTTAAATTATCCCCCTAACGTTTAAACTGGCCCCGCCCCGGAGTTGGGGACACATAGTTTAGATAAACACGTATAGGAAAACACCTTTTAAAAAACGTAATATCTTGTCTTAAACCATAAAGTTCAGAGCTTAGATATTTAGTATGTGGCATGTTCTAGTGGTTCTGTACCACGACTTTTCAAAACTTGACCCCGGGGACAATATATGTCATGCCAATGGGGATCCTTGTTTTACATTGACTTATAGGAAATTTCTTTAAAAATCGTCTTGTCCAGAACCATAAGGCCCAGACCTTAGATAATAAGTATTGTCTAGTGGTCAACTGTTCAGATCTTGACCATGGGCTTAGAATAGGACATGCTCGGGTTATCACTTGTTTTACATAGACATATATGGTTTTGAAGCGATGACAAAGGAATTTGGACAAAAGTATTATGTTTGACACAAATTTTAATATTTTTCTTGAATAGTCTTTATTTTGACCTACTGAGCACTACTGACCTATTTCTTGTTTTAGAAGCTAGAACAAAGAAACTTGAACCGCCTGTATAGTCTTAAGTGTGATCTACTGACCTACAATCTTGTTTTTGAAGTTACAGCAAAAAAAAAATGGACAACATGTATAATGTTTGATATAGATTTCAATACTCGTCTAAAATAGTGACCTACATTCTTGTTTTTGAAGTAATAGGATAGAAATTTGGACCACCTGTATAATTTTTGATACAGATACCAATGATAAGTTTGGAAAGTCTTAATCTTGACCTACTGATCTACTTTGGTTTTCAAATGAACAGTATAAAATTTGGTCCACATGTATAGATTTAAATTCTTTAATATTCTTATTCTTATTTTCTTATTCAAGTGAGCGATAAAGGGTCATCATGCCCCTCTGGGTGAATTTTTTCAGGAATTTAATAATGAATTAGTTGAAAAAATAAACAAAATTGTGACAAAATTGATGTGAAAATGATCGCTGTTCGGAGTTTGATACACCTTATATAAGACAAGCCTACATATATTTGAAAATCCCTCGTATAGTCTTGACTCGGGAGACAGCCAAAATTTCATCCTTTTTAAGTTTTTATTCTTATTTCTTTAGGGCGATGATGTGGGATCCTGATGTCTTTGAATACACATAACTACATGCTTTATGAAGTTCTTCATTTTTACTTTTTCCAGTATTGTCACTTAACAAAAATATTTACTTTGCAGCCCCTACAGCTCCTTTGAACTTGGAAGTAAGAGCCACGGAGCCTGGAACGCTTCGTCTAACCTGGGACCCACCTTCCATTCCAAACGGAAACGTTACCAGTTACAGAATTAAGTGGAATCATATGAACTACAATGTTGAAAAATATCGCCAAAGAGACTACTGCTCATTGCGTAAAAATTTCCTTTTTTTCTGTTTACTCAATGAGTACATACATATTAGTGCAGAAAACAACATCAGAGACTGCAGTTATTAAAGAAGATGTGTGTCCGTTAGGACACCGGTGTACCGACTATTTTTGAAAAAAAAAATGTTCAACACATTTTAAGCACAATGTGTGTTTTTTACTTAGTCAAGGATCATAATTCTCTAGCAAAATAAAATCTCAAACAAAGCACCAGGTGCACAACTTCAAGTGCTATGTAACAATCCTATAATGTTGTATGGCTCTGTGTCAGATACTTTTTGAGATACATGATACAAAATCATGTAGGCCATTTATGCATAGTTTTTGACAAACGAGAGTCACAACTCTGGTCTGACCGATTAAAAGCCAAAACAAAACCCAAGTGCACAACATCATAATTATACTGAATAATATTCCTATTATGTTTCATGACCTTTGGGCAAATACTTCTTAACACGCCCTTAGCACAAACATATCGTGCATATTTTGACTACGTTAACGGCCATTACTTTGGTTTGAGTAAAATTTCAAATAGCCCATTGTGCACAACTTCATATGCTGAATAGTATTTCTGTAAATTTTCATTATCCAAGGTTAAATACTTTTGAGATACATGTAACACAAACATTTAGGCCCCTTTCATGCATACTTAACTAAGTCAATGGCCATAACTCTGGTCTGGCTTTGCAAAGTCCCAACTAAAACTCTATGTGCACAACTTCTTATAGTGACTAACAATCCTGTAAGATAAAATGACTGTAGGTCAAATACTTTTTGAGATATGCACGACACAAATTCGGTTGGACGGATATAGGGACGGACAAGGGCAACTCTAAACCAAATAGAATTGGGGTAGGGGAAATTTGGGAGTGGGGTTAAATTTAGGGGGGGGAGGGGTTTTGGTGGGGTGAAATTATGGGGGAAGGGGCAACAAATTAAACTGTTCAGTATATGATAATATATATTTAGTTACAAATGTATCTGCCGTTCTACGCACCAATGCTGTTCTAACATTTACATTGCAGCTTTGTCTGGAATCGACGATAAATCAACTGATGTTCCATTAGCCGAATGTTGCCCTTGCCCCACGAAGACTCAACAGCATATCATCAATGAAATGCTGGCAGAAAGGAAAGCTAATCTCGATATGGTATTTCAAGATATGCTTCAAAACAGAGTCTATATTAAAAGGTTAGTATCAGTCATTGACGAAATATGTTTATTCTGTTGAATAAAACGAAGACACTAGTTAAACATCAGACTCAAACTTCGTCATTAGGCTTAGCTTACAATTAAAGCCCCCCGTGTCATTTTACTGACAGGTAGAAGTGGTCGATTATCTTTGTGAAGAAAAATTTATCATGGTTATTTCTTTCGACAGGTTATTACTAAGAATACTGCGGAAGGGAGTAATTCAAAACTATAAAGAAAAATCAACATACTTTTTTTATTTTTTAGCTCACCTGTCACATAGTGACAAGGTGAGCTTTTGTGATCACCCTTCGTCCGTCGTCTGTCGTCAGTCCGTGCGTCCGTCCGTCCGTGCGTGCATCCGTGCGTCAACAATTTTGTGTCTGCACGATAGTGGTTTCGTTTATGACTTTATTTTAACCAAACTTGCACACAACTTGTATCACCATAAGATCTTGGTTCCTTTCTTGAACTGGCTAGATCCCATTATGGGTTCCAGAGTTATAGTCCCTGAAAGGGCAAAAATTAGCTATTTTGACCTTGTCTGCACAACAGCAGCTTTATTTATGATTTGATTTTTACCAAACTGGCACACAACTTGTATCACCACGAGATCTTGGTTCCTTTCTTGAACTGGCCAGATTCCATTATGGGTTCCAGAGTTATGGCCCCTTAAAGGGCCAGAATTAGCTATTTTGATCTTGTCTGCACAATAGCAGCTTCATTTATGATTTGAATTTAACCAAACTTGCACACAACTTGTATCACCATAAAATCATGGTTCTTTTCTTGAACTGGCGAGATTCCATTATGGGTTCCAGAGTGATGGCCCCTGAAAGGGCTAAAATCAGCTATTTTGACCTTGTCTGCACAATAGCAGCTTCATTTATGATTTGAATTTAATCAAACTTGCACAAAACTTGTGTCACCATAAGATCTCGGTTCCTTTTTGATCCGGCCAGATCCCACAATGGGTTCCAGAGTTATGGCCCCTTAAAGGGCCAAAATTAGCTATTTTGACCTTGTCTGCACAATAGCAGCTTCATTTATGATTTGATTTTAACCAAACTTGCACACAACTTGTATCACCACGAGATCTTGCTTCCTTTCTTCAACTGGCCAGATTCAATCATGGGTTCTAGAGTTATGGCCCCTTAAAGGTCCAAAATTGGCTATTTTGGCTTTTGCAGCCATATAAAGACTTCATTTATGGTTTTATTTGATACAAACTTCCAAAATATCTTCAACAACAATAAATGTTGGATTCCATAACAAATCAGATCCAATCGTAGGTTCCATAGTTATTTTATTATCTGATTACCTCCCCTGATTGTACTTATAGGACTTATTTGAAATTTCATTATTGTTATTAGTTGGACAGAGACAATCAGGGTAGATAACTATGGACTGGTTTTATGTCAAATTACCTCCCTTTATTTCAAATTAAAATGGGTATATCTCCATAACTAATGAAGATACTGATCTGAAATTTCATTTATGTCAACAGATTTATTTGGCAGATCCTTCTTTTGTTCACTTACAATATTTATTTTTTTAATTACTTCCCTTTTACGTTACTATAAATAGCTTATTTTAATAACTTTTTTATTATTGGCGGTAGGGAAAAACCGATACCACTTTTCTGTGGTACAACATCGATGGTACCTCCATTTTTTAGGTGTATTTTGACATATCTATACTTTGTAAGAATATTTTTTCTTTTTGGTTAAATTTCTTCCCTTTGTTGTTCCTGTCCTTTGGACTTTGATATTTTACTGAGGACCTTCTTGTCCTCAAGAGCAATGATAACAGGTGAACGATATAGGGCCATCATGGCCCTCTTGTTTTACCAATTTCATTCACTTTATAAAATTTTCAGTTGTCATATATACATTATGCACATCAGTATGAAAATCAAGGTCCAAGAAAATAGGTTTAGTTGGATTCAAAGAAAAATGCGATTGACATGTATTATTGAGATCGCTAATGCAGCAAAAAGTTCCCTTAAATCTTGCAATTCTGTCACATTTGCTACCTGTGATGGATGAAAGAGTTCCACACAAGGACTGTTTTCGGCCAAAATGAAAATATTAAAATTTGTAATACTGAGGTGGTGTGATGAGTAGCTGATAACCAAAGTAGTGTTTGTGTATTGCTAGTCCTGTGTAAGATAGGAGCTTTATCAACGAGGTAATGAACGATCTTGTGAAATATAGTAAGATAAGTAGGTTCTTGTAAAGAGAGGACGGCGGCTATCTTATCTTCTGCTCTCAAATGTTTTCCGGTATAGATGAATCAGTATGTTGGTAGCAGTTGTTCTTGTAAAGGGAGGACGGCGACTATCTTATCTTCTACTCTCAACAGTTGTCCGGTATAGATGAATCAATATGTTGGTAGCAGTGGTTCTTGTAAAAGGAGGACGGCGACTATCTTATTTTCTACTCTCAACAGTTTTCCGGTATAGATGAATCAATATGTTGGTAGCAGTGGCTCTTGTAAAAGGAGGACGGCGGCTATCTTATCTTCTACTCTTAACAGTATTCCGGTATAGATGAATCAATATGTTGGTAGCAGTGGCTCTTGTAAAAGGAGGACGGCGGCTATCTTATCTTCTACTCTCAACAGTTGTCCGGTAACAAATCTGACTGCTCCAATGTCCTATTTTTTAATTTCTTTTTTTATATATGGATCCCTAACAAAAAACCTGTATTTTGAAGTAGGTTTAACAATAGGATTATCAGCTACTTCTTTTACTGTTGGTTTGTCAGAATTTTACTGTTTAAAAGTTTGGATAAATGCTCAGGATCAGCTTTCTTACGCCGGTTTCTGTAACATTAATATTATGTGCAGGGCTAGGTTCTAAATATTGCATCACAGTGTCAACATCATTTATAAAAACTGAAGAGAATTGTTTATAGACTTTTATTTAATTAAGGATACCATTTTCCCGAAACATGGATCGTTTCAAGAAGTATGATGCCATCCCCTCCAGCACAAACACGCACGTACGCAGGCCTGCATTTACGTACGCACGCACGCATACACACACGCGCGCTCACAAAACTTAAAGTATGCACCATGTTTGTGTTCTGATGGATCACAGACGGTTTTTTTCATGTTATCACAGTATGGAATTCTTGATCTGTTTTGTTAAAATCATTTTTCTTTCAGCTATTATTAATAAGTTTTCAATATTGTATTTCATCTTCATTTCCCTGTGTAAATGGTCCTTCTTTTTACAGATTTTTTCTCATTTCTGAGTTGAACCATCAATATTTTTACTTTTTCCTGAAAATGAGATACATTTACACCACAAGGACACTGACCAAATAAAATCTTAACTAAGTAAATATATATACAAACGTAAAACTATATCTGATTTTTTAAACGGATATATACAGAAATCACGCTATTATTATGTCTCCCACCACACAGTAGTGTGGGAGACATCCTGATTTACACCAGGCTGTGTGTGTGTGTGTGTGTGTGTGCGTGCGTGCGAGCGTGCGTGCGTGCGTGTGTTTGTGTGTGTGTCTGTCACAAAGTCGAACATTTCTCAACCGATCTTCACCAAACTTGAACAAAATGTGTTTGTGTGTGCTCGGCCAAGTTCGAAAACCGGCCCAGGCACTTCGGAATTATGGCCCTTGAATTACCAAAAAAAAAAAAAACACCAATTCTTGCGCATTTTTGACCTCAAAAAGCGTCTATACTAGTTTTAAAAGTAGTGTAGTGGTCCTTGTGGTGTCAAAAAAGCGCATGCATATGTGCTCTAAGTAAACAGTATAGAAAGACTAACTTACTATTTAGATGATTAGGCAGTTGTGGGAGACATGCACTTTTCTCAAAAGCATCTCTAGTCAAAAATCTGATTTAATAACTATATGATATCAATCGAAACTTCTTGGGCCTTTGTCATCAGACTCGGAGGAAATCCGTAAACAGTTGTTTTGGTACACCAATTTGAATACCTTTTGGTTATTAATTCTTCCCGACTTCATCTCAGTGTTGTTATATTTTCTAGTCCTTCGGGATCATTGATTTCAACTCATTTAGATTTGAAGATTGAATACTGCTTAAGCCGGTGCTAGGGGGCGTGGGCAGTGTTGCATTTTCCATTACTGCTGAACAGACTCAATCAAACCGAGTCTGCAATTTTCACTGTTTGCCTTGTTTTCGGTGCTTCCGAGGGATCTACTTTCCAGATTTTATTTACTTCACAACAGCGGGTGTTAAGTGCTGTGTGGCGGCCGTAAAAAGTCGCCCCGACTTCATCTCAGTGTTGTTATATTTTCTGGTCCTTCGGGATCATTGATTTCAGCCCATTTAGATTTGAAGATTAAAAACTGCTTAAGCCGGTGCTAGGGGGCGTGGGCAGTGTTGCATTTTCCATTACTGCTCATGAACAGACTCAATCAAACAGAGTCTGCAATTTTCACTGTTTGCCTTGTTTTCGGTGCTTCCGAGGGATCTACTTTCCAGATTTTATTTACTTCACAACAGCGGGTGTTAAGTGCTGTATGGCGGCCGTAAAAAGTCGTCCCGACTTCATCTCAGTGTTGTTATACATGTATTTTCAGGTCTTTCGGGATCATTGATTTCAACTCATTTAGATTTGAAGATTGAATACTGCTTAAGCCGGTGCTAAGGGGCGTGGGCAGTGTTGCATTTTCCATTACTGCACATGAACAGACTCAATCAAACCGAGCCTGCAATTTTCACTGTTTGCCTTGTTTTCGGTGCTTCCGAGGGATCTACTTTCCAGATTTTATTTAGCAGGTGAACAATCATACTAATAATATAGTTAAAATGGTTAGCTTGGCGGCTGCTTGACAGACAGGTTTATGCATGTTTCAGGATGTATAGAAACAAAGACCGACGGTCCGCAGAAAACTCAGACATCGACAGTGGGGAAAATCCAATCAATTTTGCTCATGTGTATAATACAGAAGAATTTATTGTAACCAACTTAGGAAATTATCAGAAGTACAGTTTCGAGGTACGGGTAGCATGTTAATAGGTGTGTACAGATTTAACGACAAGACAATCAATGTGTTATGCTGCCTTTTGCATGCTGTGTAACTGATCAGGTGGCCATGTCCATTTAATATAGGAGCAGTATCATTCAACATAGAAACAGCAGCACTTACCTGTAGTATTAGCTTTATGTACAGACGTATAGATGACTTTATATATGTTCAAAAGATATTTTATCATTAACAAATGGATTAGGTGCTTTAAGGTATTAAACCGTATTTAAGCAACATTTTCTTACATTTTTTTTACACTTTGGGAAACTTTTTCAATTAACAGAAATATACAATGCACACAGAGTTAAATTCTAGCTAGAAACATATGTTTTCTTACTTTTATGAAATTTTGTAATTACTCTCTTTTAACGAAAGTATAATTTCAAGAGAATTGTACATTTTCTATATCACAGACATCATCAAACTACAGGCCTTCCGGCGTTCCTACTTTGTCCTAAATTTTAGTACTTTTTTCTTCCTATTTTTTGATGAAAACTTCCTACTTCTCCTATTTTTTTTGCTTGACATTTAAAAAAAGGAAATGAGTACATTGCTCCCTCTCTACAACGGCCTTCTGAACAACAATTCATCTTTTGCTACAACAATTTCTACTGACTCCAAAATATGAGCTAATTGTTCTTTATTTTACCTCTCTACAACAACTCCCTCCGAACAACAACCTATTTTCTGTCTACCTAAGGGCATTGTTGTAGAGAGGGAGCACTGAAGTTATAGTTGCAGATGATGAAATCTTGATGTGTTGCTGGCAGTTTCTAGAGCCTTTTGTGCTTCCTGCAATACATTGCCTCATATCAAGGCTGATGGGCACACGAATTAAAGCACAGAAACTGCCTGTCAAAACAACTTGGGTCATTATTTGGTTTCCAATGTAGGTATAGTATTAACAGTTATTTAGGTAACCATTGCAAATGTTATGTTAATAACCTCCTACTTTTCCTACTTCTTTGTCCACAAGCCTCAAGTTTTTTTTTTTGTACTTTTTGTGCCCCGACCCCCACCCCATGAGTGGTGGGGGCATATAGATTTGCTCTTGTCCGTCCGTCCGTCCTTCCGAGAATGTTGTGTCGCGCCTAGCTTCAAAAGTATTTGACGTAGAATCACAAAACTTTACAGGAATGTTGGTCAGCATGTGTAGTTGTGCACCTGGGGTTTCGCGTCCGGATTCATTCAGTATTGTAGGAGTTATGGCCCCAGACTTAGTAAAAAATTGGTCATTTTAATGCTGTGTCGCGGGTAGCTCCAAAAGAATTTGGTCTAGATTCACTAAAGTTTACAGGAATATTGGTCAGCATGTGCAGTTGTGCACCTGGGGTTTCGCGTCCGGCTTCATTCAGTCATGTAGGATATATGGCCCCTGACTTAGTTAAAAATCTGTCGTTTTAATGTTGTGTCGCGCGTAGCTCCAAAAGTATTTGACTTAGAGTCACCAAAGTTTACAAGAATGTTGGTCAGCATGTTTAGTTCTGCACCTGGGGTGTCGTGTCTGGATTCATTTAGTATTGTAGGAGTTATGGCTTCTTACCTAGGAAAAAATTGTCATTTTAATGTTTTGTCGCGCGTAGCTCCGAAAATATTTTACCTACAGTCATTATTTCACTACACAAGACCAGACTTCTTGTCCAGACTTACTCAAAAAAGAAAGTTTGTTAAACATGTATGTTAAAATGTACTTGACCTAAAATCATAAAACATTAGAGGATTGTTTTATAGCCTATGAAGTGTTCTCTTTAGGATTTTACTCAGCTAGGCCAGAGTTATGGCCATCTAAGTGAAGAATACACATAAGGTTCTTAAAAGTTTGTGTTGCAAACATCTTAAAAATTGTTTAGCCCGAGTCATTAAACCATGTAACAGTGGGGGTGGGGAAGTGGAGGGGGGGGGGGGGCCGGCATCTGTGTCCTATGGATACACATCTAGTTTGTGTAGGGACCTACTTTTCTGTTACTTTTTGCAAGGCAATGTTGGAAGGCATGCGAAACATTATTTGAAGTGTGCTATAACAGTGTTAATATCTGGGTAGCGTTTTATTTGATCATAACAGAACTCACCTCACAACTGTTCAAATTATTACAGGTTCAGGCTTGTCATACTAAATATCAAGACCGAGACACGATGTGTAGCGGAAATGCGATTGAATGGGGAACGACATTGCCAAATAGTAAGCACATTTGCTCAGATTGCTAAGGCGGAAATCATTACTTTTATCATATTTTATTGCTATAACAATATTCAGTGTTTCTACATAAATAGAAATACTTATCAAAAAGGAGACCCATGCCACTTACAAATATGTTAACGATAATAAGCTCTTGCATTTTTACCCCTTTACCCCTTTTCAAGATTTCACAACACTGACATTTCTTTCTATATTTCTGAATTGTAGCCTTATTGACCTAAACATCATAAAATTGAGATTTTAATCTAAATTCACAAAGTTCTAGAACTTATCCTATCACTGGAATTTCAACAAAGGTATTCCACTTTTTGACTTGGGCATTGTAACAAACGTTGTTTTTTTTCTTTAAGCATCTCTGAAACTTACTCTAGACAAAATTAATTCCCCTTTATAAATCTGTCCTGAAAATACCATTTCCTTCAATTTTCCGTTCACATATGCACGGACTGGATTGGAACTTATTAATAATATGGTATTAAAATGCATTTATGCCCATTAAGACAATTTTGCCACCGTTTCCACCTTTTGCACATGGACAATGATTTACCGGAATAGCTCTGAAACCAACGTATTTCACAGGAACTTTATATTAAGCCACTAGGAGTATGTCTGGCGGCATATGAAAAGGCGATGTAACTCATTGCAGACTTGGAGCGGTCTTCTGCGCATGCCCGAAAGTGATTATCAATGGTAGCGCACGGCAAAAATATGCATATTTTTTGCATGTCCGCATGCATTTAGTGTACAATATGCATAAAATACTGACTAAAGGTTAGGGTTAGTATCACCACGGTTACAAAATATATACATTTAAGATATTTTCGTTCAAATTTAGTTAATCCGGTATGTACCGGAGACTGTAATTTATAACGGCGCTCCAAGTCTGCATTGAGTCACAGTCCATATGAAAAGGACAGTGGGTTGTTAATGTAAGTTGATGTGGGTGTACATGACAATAAGAGGAAATGAAAGCTCAGTAGTCAAATATTTGATCTGAGTAATTCTGAAATAAAATCCTTTTAAGTACTTATTTTTTGTAATAATTGACGTATTAGGCAATATTCTTAACTACACTGATGGAAATTTAATGCGGTTTTACTCTTTGGAAAATGAAAACGAATGAATGTATGGAACGAAGGAACCATAAATTATCAAATTAACTCTATTTTTGTTACCATTTCTTATATTTTTCTCCTTTTAAAAATTATGATTGAATGTGGTTAATTTTTATCCACTGAAAGGAATCTGTAAGACTGATCGAAAAAGGTACAGTGACAAGTGTTTCAACGTACAAAATAATTATTATTATTTACTACAGTTATAAGCTTTTAAAACAAGGCTTTCAGAGAGGGCATTTGTGGTAGCTCTAGTTTATACACTGCCAGTCTGAAATAAATTATGTGGTCTCTCAAATTTTGCGTGGTTAAGTCTGGTTAAGGGTAAGGAGTATATCACCAAAAGACAGAAATATTTTATAAACAAACAACATCTTACCAACAATCTTACACGTTCTGTCGTTCTGCCCCATACATGTGGGACTTTTCAATTAGTGACATTCAGTACAATATACAGTCCTTCCAAAATGACACTTGACACAGAACTTTATTTGCCTTCGACCGCGTCGTATGTGGCTACCCGAATACCCTTGCTTATCAAAGATTTACCTGGGGTTATAATAGAAATATTTGATAAAGGAACTGTAACTTACCAACAATATTACATGTTCTGCCTGCGGCAATGGAAACCTAATTTTTTTTCAAAAAGAGGCCCCCTCCCTCTTTAAAAAATTAATGTCATTTGTCAAAAAAAAAAAAATAAACAATTGCTGAAAATTACGTTCCACCTAGTTATGTGAAATTTTAGAACTGGGTCATTATTTCATTTGTATCGAAACGAATGTAACAATTGTTTGAAAATAGTTGTTGAAGGCGTTGGACTATCCAAAAGTATGACCCCTTTATGCTTATATCTGTAAACTGAAAATTGTTTTATAGAATAATATGCATGTTTTATATGCTGTTCAATTGTCATGTGAAACAACTCTCATTTTCTCTCTGTTTTGTTGTCGATTGGTGGTGTTCTTTGCTTCCAAAGGATCTTTTTACAGATCACAACAGCAATCTTTAAGTACCGTGTGGCGGCTGTAAAAAGTCTCCCCGCACTTGGATTCAGTGTTGTTATATTTTCTTGTCCTTTGGGATCATGGACTCCATTCAACCTAAGTATAATAGAGTTTCGCTTAAGCCGGTGTTAGGGGGCGTGAGAGATGTTGCACATTTCATTACCTCTCATGAACAGACTGAATTAAACCGAGTCTGCTTTTATTCGTTTTGGTTGCATTCTTTGCATCCAAAGGAACTTTTTACAGATTTTATCATTTATTCTCAAAACGTGAGGCTAAATAATACACATTTTTTGCATAGCTGCCATTTCGTTATGCTTTCCTTTCCAGAGCAATCAGACCTTGTGGATGAAAGCACTGTCAGAACAGAAGAAGTGAAAAATGGCATTCGACTGGAATGGACTGAACCGGCTCATCCGAATGGTATCATCCTCAATTACGACATTGAAAACATGCGAAACGACCCACATAATCCATATGGAAACATGGTAATGGACGTTATTACACTCGGCAATTCCATGTATTTTCATTAAGTATTTCGGTATTCTTCGGTAAAAAACGGAGAACGCCGAAATATCATACAGGTAAGACTACCCTAAATAGTACTTCCTATTCATTCTATGTAACACTGACAATTTTCAAAGAGCTTCCACATATAGCTTGACCAATTTTAGAGAACATATTCTTACCTCATTTTTAAGAATTTCGTAAAATGAAGAGAAAAGTAGGGGTCATGTATCTTCTAAGACAGATTTCTCTTGTGATATTTTTAATGTACAATGGTTTCAGAATCACAGTGCTGAGACCTGGTAGTACTACTCCTTCTAAAATTTACTTTCACCTATTATGTGCATGCCATTCCCACTCGTGCTTTACTTTATTACATTCTATGTTGTTCTATCGCAAATACTGTCAAACAGGGTGTTTACATTATTTTCAAATCTGGGTTATTCCGGCTTTTCCCAGACGCTGTTTCTGTTACGTCTAAGGGTAACGTCTTTTCGTGTACTTTTTCCTTGAATTGGTCAGGCTATGATGCAATAGACTGCATTAATTGTAAAACCTGTCGATTGGTGTGTCTTAATTATAGGTCTATACAATTTCTCATGAAAAATAGGTATGAAAAACCAAACGACAATGTCATTCAGAATTCCATTATCATTCAGTCTATTTGTAAACTACGTAGGTCAAATTGTTCAAATACTAGTGAGCACAAAGCAAAGTTTAAAACTTTAATATAAACACAAAATATCTTTTTCTTAAGGGACACCTGTACAACTATTATTTACAGAAAGGATTATCCTTCAAATTGTTTCATTACTTTTTGTGAATTGGCTAAAATCAGGCATTAAAAACAATGAGAAGTACAAGAACTTTTTTGATTTTTATTCACATTGACAATATTGTCGACCTAGTTTATGGTCGCATATGACACAATGTTGAAAGGGTTCCAACATTCTGACCAACATCATGAAAAACATACATTAAAATGGGCCATCGTATACAGATTCACTTTTTCTATCAATTGAATTCCGCAACAGCTAATCATACCCGTTCTCAGTAGCGGCCTGAGTGCATCATTTGAAGTTGATATTTAAAACAATTTTCGGGATATGCACCCCGTATCCCACCAGCGGGAGGGGGATACATCCTCCCACACCCCAGCATGTGCGCATATTTTTAAAAAGCCTTTTGATAACGTACTTTGCCCCGCAAGTTCGAGGTCGTAAGTTCGAGCCCTGACAGATGCGGGTCATGTTACTGAAGACAGATCGTTTGGTGAGCCGCCAGCTAGTTAAATAATGGTTAATGATTGCCTACCTGCCTACTGCCTGGTATCATAGAGAAGTAATGTTGTTCAATGTATGTAGGTGTCTCATTAGCCAGAATGGCTGGGCCTCTCTGAAGGGATGACACTGTAATAAACAAATAAAGGTTTTACTTTTTATTATACAATTATTGACTTATGTTGAGGTCAATAACATTTCATAGGTCCGTAAAACACCTTTTGACCGAAACATAAGTCTATAATTGTTATATTATATGCCTTTCTCAAATGCATTCATTTGACTGGCCCATATGTCATACCTATGCTATAAGAAAAAGTTATATCACAAGAGTCATTATCACTTTTGCAGGTCAAAATCGCTTTTTGCGGACCCGCGCGTGCACTCATTTCGACCAATCAAGTGAGCGCATTTGAGAAGGGTATATAATATTTCAGTTATCCGATATTGATAAACATTCTATACTGTAAATGACATTCTATAACTTTGTCAGAGATATACCATGCCTTTCACATTTTAGCTCGTTTAGAATAAATACATAAAATAAATATTAATTGTTTAATTTGTATAGCAGCCTGTGTTAATCTGCCTTCTAAACAATGGCACTGGTAGAAGTAATTTCACATTGTACAAACTGACACCTGGTAAATACCAGTTCCGGATCCGAGCAACGTCACTGGCAGGAACAGGACCGTGGACACAGTATCTATACTACACTGTGTCACAGCGTTAGTGTTTATCATTATTTTTTTTTATTCTAGTAGACGTTAGATTTTTGTTCATTTATTTATAATAGATGTTAAGTACTGTCTGAAGTCAGTTGATCTGAAAGGCCTTTAGGCGGTGAAAATTCCGTTGTAAAAGTCAAAAGTGATGGTAGGGTAGTATGATGGTGATGTTAAGACTGTAGGATGACAATTGTAGGATGGTGATGGTAGGGTAGTATGATGGTGATGTTAAGGCTGTAGGATGGGGAAGGTAGGATAGGAGGATATCGATGGTAGAATAGTTAGATGGCGATGGTAGGATAGTAGGATGGTGATGGTAGAATAGATGGCGACGGTAGGATAGTAGGATGGTGATGGTAGAATAGTAGGATGGCGATGGTAGGGTTTTGGGATGGTGATGGTAGGGTTGCATGATGACGAAAGTAGATAGTAGAATGGCGGTGGTATGACAGTAGAATAGCGATAGTATGTTGTATGGTAAGATAGAGATAGTAGGATGAGAGGATGAAATAATGCCAACCTGCTATCGTTATCCTACCGCCCTGATATCGCCATGCTATGCACAAATTACTACACAATCATCGTCGTCTCTTTCATAATGCTTTAAACTTCAGGATAAGTCTTACTCGTTTAATTTTCCCCAGGATACAAGCTACCATACCCCTCGTTTGCTCGTACTAATGATGTAAAATTGTTTGCGCACATATCATTTAAGCTTACTACGTCATACTGATACATTTTGGTTTATTTTTGCAGGTTCAACAGCAGGGAGTATAACAGTAAATGAAGACGTGTTTGTTAAGGCCACACCAGACAGCACCAAAGTTGTTGTTTCACTCAACTGTACTGGTAGTGTCGCCGGTCTGAGTTACTACATAATTAACAGGTAAAAACACGGCCGTTGAATATTTGTAACAAATAAAATTGTTTTTATTATATAACTAGACTAAACGTGATTCCTATCTCCATTAAAACCTTATAATATTATATGTAATACTCACTTCTGTACAATGCACATTTTATGTTCAGCCTGTAAGATAATTTTGTCTAATATATACATGTATTCAAGAAAGAGTAAGGGTAAAAGGGGGTAACTGGGACAATGGGGTAACTGGGACACTTCTTTTTTCAGTGAACTGAGGAAATATGGGTTACGTCCCTTAAAAAGATCATATGTGCCTATTACGACAAAGTTTTCTCCCGAAGAAATTTCGAAATATTTTAAGGATCGACTTCCTTAGGTATTTGTTTGAGTATTAGATCTACTAAGCAAAAATAAAAATAAGAACAAATACAAGCTGTATACAATTATTAATCTATTTTTCTCAGGTGGTGCATTCAAATATTCTCGTTATGTTACTGTCTTGCAAAACATTCAGTAGAAATCGTCGTCTGATTTTATTTGTCTCCGGTAATCGACAGTAAATGTAAAATTAATGATAATTAATTTCGATACGGCTTGGTCATAAATGTGACGTCATGCAAATAAGTTACGTGAGCAGGCTTTTGAATAATGTAATATCATTGCAAATCATAGAAATGACATCATTTTCTTAACATTTCATTAAAAAGTATAATTATTTTATTTTATTGACTTGCATTTTGCATGATACAGTGTACCGACTATATAATATTTTTTACATTTTTAATCATTTCCCTTAAATACTCTGACCAATCTTTCTTAGCTCTGATTATCCAAATCACTGTTTAGTGTCACTGGCTTATTTATTTGGAGATGGTCCCAAGACCCCGTCCCCCCTCATCCCCCCTCATCCCCCCTTTAAAATCCGGCGAGTTTAGACCTTTTAATATCCTAATATTGATATTTCATTTATTGTACCCCCCGAATAACAAAGTTGTAAGGGGTGGGGGGGGGTATAATTGTTTCAGGTTGTCCGTAGAGACAATCTTGTGTGCGCCATCTCTCCTCATCTCCCTGACACAGTTTAATGAAACATCAAACAAGTGATCAGTAACAACAGTAGTTGTGCATGGGGCATATTAGGTTCTTTCAGAAAAAAAATGCAGATTTACGGGACTTTGTTTTTTGTTACTATACTATATACATAGACAAATCTTGTGCGCACAACCTCTCCACATCCCCTTGACTAAATTTAAAAAAAACTTCACACAGGTGATCAGTAACAATAGTAGTTGTGCATGGGGCATGTTAGATTTTTTCAGACAAAAATTACAGAGTTATGGGACTTTGTTTTTTGTTAACATACTATGTACATAAGTTTGCATATGCAATCTTGTACGCGCATAATCTTCCGAAACCTTACACACAGTTTAATGAAACTTCACAGAAGGGATCAGTACCAACCCTAGTTGTGCATGTTGCATGTTACGTTCCTTTTGATAAACATTCTGTAGAGTTATGGGACTTTGTTTCTGTTACTATACTGTATACGTACAGTCTATATGCATACAGTCCACATAATTCTGCAATCTTGTGTGCGTCACATTGCAGTGTACTGTGTCAGTGCGTGCGGGGGAACATTTATACCTATAGTGATAGCTCTAATTTTAGAAGAAACTGTTAGCAAAACGTACATTAATTAGTGGTATTTACAATATGTGAATAGAATGGACCAGCTGACAGTGAAATATAAACGCTAATCAAGTATTTCTTTTTGTTAGTTACTCCTATAAAAGATGACGTTGTGTCAAGTATTCAGGCTAAACCAAATGCTAAATATTGGTCAGACTGCACAGTTGACACACATTTTCCGAGAGCGGTGCCCGTAGATTCTTCTAGATCTCCACTCTCCTAAATTCTGCACCCCATCCCCCCTCACCCCCATTCTTCATATACGCAAAAGCTAGTTATGGTCTTTATTTCTTTGTAATTTGTTTTAGTTGTCCCGTTCATATTTGATAACAAAATATAAGTTAAGTAGGTTTTAAGACTGTTTTAAACTTCAAATGTAAAAATCACATGTATAAGTACAAAATGTATTATGTTAAGTTTATGTTTAAATTACACATACTTATTTAGATGTATCACATCATTGATTTTATATGATTTATATAATAAACATGTATTCAATCAGATAACGATACTATTTGGGTAAAAAGCAATTTTAATACAACTTAAATATCCCAAGTTACCCCAACTGAGTGGGGTAACTTGGGACACTTGACCAATATTATATTAATTTATAGTGAAGCACAGGTTATCAGCCTTTTTTTTGTAAAAGTTTATAGTCGTCATACACTGTCTGCTTATGATAAAACTTGCTTTCTGTTTTAAAATTCAGATATGAGATATGATTCGTACATGAGTCATTCTATATTTTAGAGCTGGTAACTTTTGAAAACTGACCATCATCATTTTTTGTTTTCCTCTGGTGGATTTTATCAACAGAAGTTATCTCAATGTAAATTTAAATGAATGCGAGCTTAATACCTCTTCGTTTTACCAAAACAGAACATATTCTGAAGGCAGAACCAACATGTTTTCCCTCCTGTACACATGTAACAATAATATCAGTGACTGATACTTTATCATAAGATACAGTAAACACATCCAGACATATCTTTATAGAAAAAAAACATCTACGTCCTATATGTATCACAAAACAAAATTGTGACGTATTTCAGGTGATATTAAAAAAAAATAATTTATTACATAGTTTAGATATTAATTGTACTTTAATTCGGTCAATAGATCAAATTTTAACCAGTACTCGTGTGAAAAGAAAGCTCTAATGTTCCAAAGTACTAAGATTACTAAATAAGAAGATAACAGCGGAAATTATAATCGAAGATATCTACAGTGTTACAGTAGGGACATTTGTGTAACAAGAAGGACACCTTTTTGTTATGGCAGTGACATTTAAACAGAAAACTAAGAACAGTTCCTATGTTTATTGAACATAAAATTAGAATCATTGCTCAACAAATGGGAAACATGTCCCAGACTGAAAATAGCGAAAATGTTTTTTTAAAAAAGGTTTACAACCTCGTGATTTTTCATAACTGCAATAACTATGTGTTACGTCAAGGACACTGTCTGATACAGGAGATAAATTTGACTAGAAAGGCTAGACAAAACGTTCTTTTTTAGAAAGTCAAACAATATTTTGATTATTTTTGAAAGATATAACCATTCTGGAAAACATAACAAACAAAATTTATAACCATGTATTAAAACATTTAACATAACTCTTCTTTATTATATTGTAATGTAACAGGAGTGAAAATATGGAGATGTATGTTTAACGCCATTCTATTGTAACAGAAATGTTGAAAAAGTATCACATTTAAACGACATTAACTGTTAAAAAGATACTTATCTTGTTAAACTGTAATTTAATTAACCCTTAGCTTGCTGGCGGCAAGTGATTCTGCCTTTGCGACCAGTGCAGACCAAGATCAGCCTGCACATCCGTGCAGTCTGATCATGGTCTGCACTGTTCGCTATTCAGTCAGTAAATTTTTAGTAAACACCCCTTCAAATGATAAATGGTACTGCCCAAATTGGAAGCTGGACCAGTTCATTATAGAAATTTAGCATGGTAAGGGTTAATTATTATGATTGTACAGGTATATAAACTGATAACAAGATGACATGCTATTTATTGTAATACTAGTGACATAATTATCATTATGATATACCGGATTTACATAGCGCCCCTTTCAAGATAAACATGTTTAAGTACACTATACATACAAACATAGCCACCCACCATGACAAATTCGTATCCTCTACAAGACTACAGACACAGAGCGAGATAAAGAGAGGGACAGTGAGAAATCTGGCTAACATACTAGTAGCCTAGCCCGTCTAGTTCTTTAACATGTTCGGTTAGTAGCACTGATACACGCAAATCCGTTTCTCCTGGGAAGAACGAGTTTACTGGACTCTTAGTTAGGTGGAAGACACTCAAGAACATCTCAGAGTGTTCAAGTACTCGGACAATGATACGAACGATTGACCTTCGAATTGACATTCGAAGAGTTACCTTTAAGACTGCCGAGCAAGTACTTATATGAGCCGTGCCATGAGAAAACCAACATAGTGGGTTTGCGACCAGCATGGATCCAGACCAGCCTGCGCATCCGCGCAGTCTGGTCAGACTCCATGCTGTTCGCTTTTAAAGCCTATTGGAATTGGAGAAACTGTTAGCGAACAGCATGGATCCTGACCAGACTGCGCGGATGCGCAGGCTGGTCTGGATCCATGCTGGTCGCATACCCACTATGTTGGTTTTCCCATGGCACGGCTCATATATGGTGGTCGAAACACATGAATGATTCAACGTTGATAACAGGAAATCAAGTATCAACTTTGCATCAACGCTGAATCAAAATCATGTGTCCAGTGAGATAGCATTAAATGTTTAAGTACGATAAATCTTTTTTTTAACGCAAAAGAAAAAAAAATGAATAACCAGCTCAATAAGCTGTCCTAACAATCACCATATACTGCTTATATATTTACTTTTTACCTTTTCATGATGTTGTATGAAAAATTATTCAAAATGTTTTCGTTTGTTTTAATAATAAATGTGTGCTACTTATTCCAAGTATGTTTTCTTTATAAATTAAAGTCCATTACACTCTGAAACTAAGTGAAAATGTTGTTGTTTCTTTTCAAAGCTTTGGTTCATATCACGTTTCACAAGTTTCTTCAAACATACATGAGTAAGGTCGTTTATCATACTTTGCCATAACATCACAGGACCTTAAGTCTGGGATAACGGCGATTTATTTACTTTGGATATGTATAAATTCAGCGTCTTGTTTTTCTCTTAATGCCTGTGCTATTTTCAATGTTTTACCTTCTTTCGTCAAACCGTGTTATGTTGTTCTGTTTTTTTCTCTTTTTTCCCATGTTATTCTGCAGGCTATAGTTCTCTGGGCATTACGATTCCATGTGTTACAACTACCTTTCTGCTACCTGCTAGCCCATCCATATGTTGTGTCAACTCTTGTATCTGATTTTCAGTCTTTTTATATGCATGTACAATGTATATCTGTCATTTCTCTACTTGCTATACATCTTTTAAGTCTTGTGTTCGGATTCTTCGTGCATTTCAAGTTTAAGTGTCAACAGTGTTTGTTAGTGATCTACAAGCATTTCAATATGTTTATCTGTCACCTACTTCAGGAACCACTTTGTGTTCACTAACTGATGTTTTTGTCAAGATTGTCTAATTTTGATCGTAATTTTCACTGCTTGATTATGCATCGCTTTTGTTTTGTCCGTATAACCACAGGTACTTATCTCATTCACTTCTGCAACTACTGTTTGACCTACAATATCCATGGGTTTTTGATCTTCAAGCTCTACTGACCCGTGTGTTACTACTCAGTCATCTGCCGACTCACTGGGAAAATCTTGTTCATGAGTCTCCACCACTTGTGTACAAGATGTCGTTCTAGGTTCTTGATCTTCTAAAAATGATCTAGTTTTCTAAATTAACGTCAAACAGCTAACTGATTAATATAATTGTACAGGAGACGACATGCTAATGTCAAATGCTGAACTACATAAAAGTTTTTGCCTCCAAATAGATTCGGATTCAGGTCATAGGCGAGTGTAATTGATTGTAAACCCATAAAGTTAAATGATGAACCAGTTAAGACTAATGATAAAGTAGTGAATGAAGATCAAGAACCTAGAAAGACATCATGTACACAAGTGGTGGAGACACATGAACAAGATTTTCCCAGTGAGTCGGCAGATGACTGTGTAATAACACACGGGTCAGTCGAGCTTAAAGATCAAAAACTCCAAAATATTACAGGTCGAACAGTAGTTGCAGAAGTGCAAGAAGATACAGTACGGACAAAACAAAAACCATGCATAAACAAGCAGTGAGAATAACGGTCAAAATTAGACAGCTTGCAGAAAAATCAGTTAGAGAAAACAAAGTAGTTCCTGAAGTAGGTGACAGATAAACAGATTAAAATACCTGTAGATCACTAACAAACACCGTTGACACTTAAACCTAACGAAGAACCCGGACACAGGACTTAAAAGGTGTACAACAAGTAGAGAGATGACAAATATACATTGTACATGCATTTAAAAAGACTGAAAATCAGATACCAGAGTTGACAAAACACATGAATGGGCTACCTGAGAGTAGTGCCAGAAATTCCAGGAAGTATAAAACCAAAACCGTTAACAGATGAACCAGAAATAATAAATGAAACAGTTGCATCTGATGTTATAGAGCCCAAAGAGATAAAAGGTAATTGTAACACATGGAAGCTCAATGTCTGAGGAACTATAGCCTGCAGAATAACATCGAAAGACACAGAACAACATAACACGGTTTAACGGAAAACACTGAAATAGGACACGCATCAAGAGAAAATCAAGGCACTGAATTCGAACATAATTATCCAAAGTAAATAAATCGCCGTTATCCAAGACTTAGGGTCATGTGATGGATAAAATATGTTATGGCAAAGTATGATAAACGACCTTACTCACGTGTATTTGAAAAAGCTTGTGAAACATCATATGAACAAAGATCTGAAAAGAAACAACATTTTCACTTAGCTTCAGGGTTTGATGGACTTTAATTTATAAAGAAAACATACCTGGAATAAGTAGCACATTTTTATTATAAAACAAATGAAAACATTTCGAATAATGTTTCATATAACACCAAGGAGAGTTAAAAGGTAAATATATAAGCAGTATATGGTGATTGTTAAGCGTATTTGAGCTGGTTACTTTCTTGTTCGTTAAAAAGGAGACTAATCGTATTGAAACATTTAATGCTATCTCATTGGACACAGGATGTTGATTCAGCGTTGATGCAAAGTTGAAACTTGATAACCTGTCATCAACGTTGAATCATTCATGTGTTTCGACCGCCATTAGTACTTGCTCGGCAGACCAAAGGTAATGCTTTGATTGTCATTTCAAAGCTCAGTCGTTCGTATCATGGTCAGTGTGTGTGTGTTCGGGTTTAACGTCTTTTTCAACATTTTTTCAGTCATGGTCAGAGTGCTTGAACTCTCTATCTGAGATGTTCTTGAGAGTCTCCCACCTACCAAAGAGTCCAGTAAACTGGTTCTTCCCAGGAGAATCCGATTTGCGTGTATCAGTGCTATTAACCGGACATGTTAAAGAGCTAGACTGGCTAGGCTATGTTAGCAATATGTCTCTCTTTATCTCGTTATGTTTCTGTACTAGTAGAATATACGAATTTGTCGTAAAGTATCAGTCACTGATATTATTGTTACTGGAGGGAAAACATGTTGGTTCTGTCTTCAGATATATGTTCTGTTTGGTAGAACAAAGAAAAATTAAACAAGCATTCAGTTAAATTTACATGGAGATATGTTCTTTTTATTAAATTCACCAGATGAAAACAACAAATGATGATGGTTAATTTTCAAAAGTTACCAGCCCAAAAAATGTGACGAAAGTATAGAATGACTCTGTAATTAATTATTGCTGTTAATGAGAGACAGGAAAATTAACTACGCATCTGCTTACCATCTTTCAAATGGTATTTCCTCGATACAGAAAAACGAATGTCCGCCGTAGCACCTCAAATGTTATCTTGAAAAATGATACTCTCCCAAATGGCGGCAATGCATAGATAATATAACAGAAGTGTAAGGACCTACCCCACTATGTGGTAGGTGCACATCCTTATTAATCAGGATACCGGTCTACTTAGTAATATAACTGGCATTTGCATAACAACATCTCTGTTGATAAAGCATGCAGATACAAGTGTATGTTGCGATTAACTCAAAATGCGTTGAAATAGATACCTGGTGCAACCTCTTTGGGTGCGTCGATATTGGACAATCACAGTAGGTGCGTCATTATAGATCATATACCTTGGGCGAACCGTGACGGTCTCTTATTAGTCTAAGATGCAGTTGTTTCTCCGGGACCGCCGCTTCCTATATATAATGCGTATACACACACAGCCATGTGCATGACTGGCATAGATATGCATTGTACCAAGTAGTTGTAATTTACTTCGTGTGAGGGTTAATGGGTACTGGGCCACTAATTGTTATATGATGACCTCTTTGCAGTGTGTCTTTGCATCATATAACTTAGATACACACATGATCATTTGTGGTACAATGACCAGTGTATATACAAGTACTTTCTCAACTCTCCCAGCCGCTTACTTTGAAAAGCGCAAAGAACATCTGTGTAAATCTTCAAACGACTTTAATAATTGACATGTGTCAGTTACATGTATATTATGCATGGTGTGCAAGCTCATCATATCAGTCAGTTTACAGTGCAATTCATATCATCAAAACCAGTAACAGAGCGAGTGCATCTAGTGATAACTATCAAATTTATACATAACATCTAGTATAAAAGTGTACATAACATCTAGTATAAAAGTGTACAACGACGGACCGAGCCTATGCAATGGGTTCTTCTTCTCAAGTTATGGAACGGTTGCATGGAAATTCTTTGAATGGCAATACGGTAAACAGAATACTTTTCGTAAAGATGAATATGTGTACGAAGTCCAATGCACCTCCTTGGTTTCGCCATTACGTGGTAATTTAGACAAGGCATACCACAAGGTTCAGTTTTCTCTTCTATGCTGTTGTGTTACTTGCTATACATAATAAATAAATACAATGTTCTCCAACAGTAATTATGATAGTAAGCTAGTACTCGTTATAGTCCTGTTCAATAAGGGTTGTTATCTCCCCTGATTTATTACTCCCCTTGTGAACTCTTCAGTGCTAAAAGATAAGATCAGCATACATTAAAAATATTGGGGAGCAAACATGATTAACCGAACAGGCATATATAACAAATTGCTGATAACAATCTGTTGACAGAAATTGAATATTTATCATGTTTATATAATAATTGATAAAAGTGTAAACAGCTTGTCATCTGGTCTAATCTTGCATTATCAATTATGTGAGAAATTCTGTTACTTTGACTGCAATATTAAATAATTGAAATCATGAGTGTCCTGATATCCTAGTTTTATGCAGGATCTGAAAGAAAATTCTAAGCCTTACTGATCTTATTCGAAACAAAATTTCATTAAATACATGTATAGCTGATACTAGGAAAGACCATTTTAAAGAAGTTGAAATAAATGCCAGACATTGTTAAAAAGTGAAGCGAGTGCGGATTTCCTCTTAAATATTTCAAAAGTATTACAGACTTACAGAGCGGATACTTGATTGTTTCAATTTAAAATTAAAATACATTTCACAGATTGGAACATCATATGTAATATTTCTACGAGTGGGCAGCCACAAGAGAGCATGTAAATTCTGGTGTCCACATGTGAATTAAATTTCACTTAAAAGTATGAATAAGTCGCTTTGAAAAAATGTAAAGTTATTAGAAATTATTAAAGGTACGACAGTTTTCATGTGTATATATATATGTGTGTAAATATTTTGTTGATTCACTGAATAAATGCTTTAGATGTTAAATTTAAGAAATAGAGTATGTTTGTTATCAAAGTTTTTTTAACAATGAAAAATATGCCCCTTCACACACCCTGCTGTCATTAAAGAAACTGTTCAACAGGATTAAAAATTGTTAATATGCAGGAAGACCTTTGTTCCCTAAAGTGAACCTGGTTAAAGCAGTCAATTTCCAGTGTTCAGTTTCATGATAGTTTGAACCTCATTTAAACAGCCACATTTATCACTTTGACCTAAAGACGTACTGTCCTTAAGTTACTTATCCGAATGTAGATATATATTTTAAACCAGTCACTACCTTTGAACTTTGAACATCTAGTAAGTTTAGAAAAGGATTTAGTCCTGCTCGCCAAAACATTTTTAGACTGTAGCATTTTAAGTGGTAGGTAGCACGAGGGGAAACAAAGTTTTATTTCATAGTGGAATATTAATTTCAGAGATTGTTTTCCTTCTTTATATGCTGCAGTTCTTCCCAATTCAGTCGGTACCGGACCTTTTTCCAAAGTGACAAAAAGTTCGCTGAATTTACAGATAGTCCTTTTCAGACAGCTAATATACTGATAATAAGCTAACCCCCCCCCCCCCCCCCCCCCCCCAGTCATTATGCCATCTCAGTGATATTGAAATTACTCCATTTGACGATTGTTTTGGTTTTGTTTTAAAAAGTTAAAAACTATTTCAAGAATTCTCTCGATTTCACGAAAAAAGTCAGCTAGTTGTGAAAAAATACAAGGAAAATAATATGTCATATTGTGTTTGGTAAAATATTTTAACTATTTAAGGGACGGAATAGCTCTTCTTGATAAGTATGTAGGTAAATTCCATTTTAGGACGAAGAAGCTGCTAAAATAAACTAAAAATACCCACTACCTTATGACATTTAATTATTCACATAGAAATAGTTCAAAAGTTAGACAGTTAAGTATTTAGTAACAAGTCATTGAAACATTGTTTACAGAAAGACATAATGAAATTTAACATTTACATGTTCGTGGTTGTTGACAAGTATTCAGTCTTTTTCAACTTTAATACAAAGATCTTCCCCGTTATACACGCTCTGAAAACAATTCTTAAATGAATGCTACTTTGTAGAATGAAATTAATTTTGGCAGCATTTCATTCTAAACGCAAATTAGATCCTTTCAACAGAATGTCCCTTCAAAGTCTATACAAAGAAGTCTTGTGCTCAGGTATTTTCTCTCCAAGAGGAGTACACATTTAAAAAGTTCTAATTGTCGTTGTTTGTAACGTTGCTCGTCCTCGATATGTACTTGACAAAGTGGCCTCATACGTAATTTAACAAGTCCTTTAGTACGTTTTATTAATAATGGCCTATTTCCTAGCACATGTGTACCTCTATCTCTTCAATAAACCCTCAGTTCACGCACTGAATGTTTGTAAAAGTCAATCGATTCATCAATTCCTTCGTCCGTCGCCATTTTCTGATCTTAATTTGCTCACCGGAAGTAGTTTTTATCAAGAACGACAACTCACGCAAGGGAAGTAACAACCTTATTGAACAGGACTATACCTTGAACTGAAAGAAAGTTATGTGCCAAAGTAGATAAGATTTAACAGCCGTTTAAGCCTTGTTGTTGATATTCTCAAGTTTTTACAGTTGAGAAGAAGATACCCGAATGAAAGACGGGGACCTGTATATATAACCTTCCAGACTATACCACGTGACTAAATTATCCAATCATAAGACGGGCTTTCAACAGGGTAATGTTATCCGTCCAAGAGAGAAACACTGCATTGCGCTGCTAAAATTACATATAAATATAGACTCTGACATTTTACAGCGGGCTTTTATGAAAAGCCTGAACATATTTAACAAATCAAGTTAAAAATCATGCAAATGTTAAAAAGCTCGAGCTAAATCTTAATAGCGTACTAAAATAGCAGACGAAATTTACTACGCCGAACATAATATAGTCCTTGTATGTAAAACAATGAAATACATCAATATAACAAATGCTTTAAACGGGCTTATGATTATTTTTACATAAATATGAATTCCTGAAAGTTTTATGTTAAACAGAGACATATTCACAAATAGCCGCTATACAAAACATAAAAATAGTTCCAAAGTTGATCCGCCGCCATTTTACAAACATCGAAATGGACGCATGGCACACTTGTAGATAATGTCTAACTGGCTCCGTAGTCTGGCACTTCATGGTTAAAATCATGTTGTCAGTCTGTTCTGGAATGATTTGAACATTAGCTCATCTTAGGAATATCGATTACACTATTTACTTTAAGAGTTATTCACCTTTAAAAGTACTCTCTTCAAAGGAGAATTTAGACTGAAATTGCATAGTTAGTTTTCACGGAGAATTCAGTTCTGGCATAGTTAATTTCGGCACAGTTAAAAGGCTTCCACTTACAAGACACTAACATGACACGATTCACAGTCCATAGAAGTAAGTTTCTGCTTATAGATTTTAGGGGGTGGGGTGCATTCCCTTACAGAAGGATCAGCTGTTATTTTGATTGAACAGCTTTCTGTTACATGAGGGACATAAAAGTTGGGTACAAACTTTGGAAGTAAATTAAGTGGTGATCTTTTTCCGAATTTCCAACTGTATGTACACTAGCATTCAGACCAAGTGTCAAATAAATATTGATGGTCTTTTTTAGCTATAGAACTTTGCAGTTTTTTTTTAAATTTTACTTACTTCAAACATCTAAAAAAAATTACCTAAGGACAGTGGAAAATGTAAATTTTACATACTCAAACGTACAATAAAATATGTTAATAACATTAGTAAGGAACAAAAAAGTGCATCAATATACTAAATTAGTCACATGTTTTCACCCAAAGCAGTTTTTAATGTCATATATTTATCGGTCAGAGACCACCAATTCTAAAAGGTACAGAGAACTTACTGGTAATGAGGTAACGTCTGTGCGTTCTAATTGGTCAGTCATGTAAACAAACCCAGGAAGTGACTATTTTTTTCAAAATTGATATTTTTCACTGCATTTACAGTATTTTATTATACATTTTGACAAAATTTGCTACATTTTATGTTTATTGAAAAAAGTTTTATCAAACGAATTTCTCCCGCCATGCCAATGATGTAAACAGGGGGTTCATCTCATTCTCACGAAAATTATTTAAATAAAGTATCACTATTCATATGTTTTTCGTCCGATATTTTGGTAGAACTAAGATATTTCTTGAAAAAAAACTTGTAATTAGATATACATGTTTCGATGTATGGAAGGCCGTACACTCCATAATGTTACAATGTAAGTCTATGGGAAAACAATTAGTGGTCTCTAACCTATAAACTGCTTTAAGAATTTTTTCTAGGCCTGAAAATGTTGCGAAAATATAGAATGATTCATATAGGTGTGCAAAAAACAGTTTAATTTTTAGGAGAAATATTTGTCAGTTTTATTGTGTAAATAGCTTTTTGATATAAATAGCTTTTTAATATTGTAAATAGTTTCAGCATTTCTTGTATATCTAAGTTTATTTCATCTCGCCGGGAATATTTGCTACCCTGTTTACTGTAATTTGATAAAAGTGACATATATCTATATATATTTATATGTTATATGGATTTCATAATTTATAGGCACCAATTTTTGGCGTTTCATTGTTTAAATTGTACCAAATATTTCCGGGTTAGTAATTCTGTTTGAGTTCCTGGTTAGTTCATGGTTAGCAATGTCTTTCGAACTACATTCCATAAGGTTGTGAAGTTATATTGATACAAGACTGTGATATTTTACATAATATCTTATACTCACATATATATATATATATATATTGACATAGCATTGTACTTTTATTCTGCAAACTTAATGTAAAAATATTAGTAACTTTAAACATTACAGAATCAACTGGGACTTTGTCGACAAAAACGGCACCAGTCATGGAGTTACAAAAGCTTTCTACCACGACTCTGAATCTGACTTCGCCGAAAGAATTTTTAGTACCGGACACGCAAAGCTTCAATATACCCGACTGAAGGGATATTTCTATAGCTTTCAGCTTAAATTTTATGGTAAATATTTTATCTGCTCTTTATCAGAAAGGACTGGAGTTATCTTTACAAGTAATCGGATTTACGCCATATCCGCTTTCACAGTGTTTTGGTCTTTAGACTATCGTTACCGCCCCATCCGACTCCTTGACCACAGTTTCTCACTTACCCCTATTGTGTAGAATATGTAAACACGAGCTTAAACAAAATATTACGTTTGAAAAAAAAAACTGATGAGAACTTAAATCCGAAGACATTTGAAAATTATTAATTATGTCTCCCACCACACAGTGATGTGGGAGACATATTGATTTACTCCAGTCTGTGTGTCTGTCTGTCAGAAAGCTTGTCCACACTCTAAATCGAACATTTCTCATCTGATCTTCACCAAACTTCAACAAAATGTGTCTGCCAATAAGTGCTCGACCACTTCGGAATTATGGCCCTTGATTTGCCAAAAACACTTAGATTTCTTGCACAGTTTTACCCCTAAACCGGCGCCTATACTACTAGTATTTGTTAGAAAAATATCAACCAGGATGAACATGTTAAATTGATTTTTTTTAAAAAAGAAATACGTGTACAGTGTTCGACGATGGACTTGTTCTACTTTAAATCGAACATTTCTCATCCGATCTTCACCAAACTTCAACAAAATGTGTCTGCCAATAAGTGCTCGACCACTTCGGAATTATGGCCCTTGATTTACCAAAAACACTTAGATTTCTTGCACAGTTTTACCCCTAAACCGACGCCTATACTACTAGTATTTGTTAGAAAATTATCAACCAGGATAAACATATTAAATTGATTTTTTTTTAAAGAAATACGTGTACAGTCTTCGACGATGGACTTGTTCCAACGACATTGTTTGTGATTATCATTGTAGAACGGTGTTCTAGAGACATGAACTAACGAATGACCAGGTCTTTTCATACCGCTCATTTGTTGGGGGGGGGGGGGGGGGGCATTTTTTTATAGTTTTTGCAAGTCAAACAAAGGCCAATTCTGCAGGTTACAAATTAACAAACCGGGGTATTTTCTAAATCAGCCAGCCGTGCTATTTAACTGGAAACACTTTTTCTGGGACTTTTAATTTACAACGCATCCAAACACGCGTATTTTGATAAAACAAAAGATGTACCTGCATAACATACAAAAACATGAAATATGCTTAACAACTCAAAACGAAAAGGCGAAACGTTACAGTAGAAATTCTTAATTTAACGCATTTCATGTTGTTTAGATACGCAGAATAAGTTGAAAAAAAAATGAGAAAATTTCCTTCACAGTCAAGTGTTATTTCCAGCGGCTTATAAATCAACCGATTAGGAAATAAATCCAAGAGTACCAAACACATTTGTTGATGAATAATTAAAACTTTTATCCATATTTTTATGTTATCTAAAACAAGTGCTTTACAATTCTTATTTGTCTTAAAAAGCATATGGGGAATCTACCTGACCATTCTAGTTTAATAGCTTAAGCGTTGCAAATTAATATATGCCATTTCAAGATTTTATGTGTACCTTCCTCAAGTATTCTGCCTTTGTAAAACAACAACATACTTCACAAAAATAGTTAAGGATGGATTCGGCATAGATATCAAATAAATCTCCCTTTGTCTATATAATCTTTATGATTCAATCTACATCATCTATTTCACGATTTGAAAGCCATTTCCAAAAATACTTTCTAAATATAAGATTAGAGCGTGTAAGATTTCCTTTTAAAAGCGTTACACTCCACCTTAAAATAATGGCATGAATTATTAAAAAGGAAACAAAATTTATTGACATAGCCTAACTATGCCGTATCTAACCATCTGAGAAAAGATTACTTATGTGATTTACTTCAAAGGAATGGGATGGTTTTGTGTATAAATTCTGTTCAAATATTACAGGGATAACTCAAGAAGACGCTGGAATCTATCGCTGCACGCACCTGGATAGATATGGAAACACCATCGATTCCAAGAATGTCAGCCTTACTGTTGTCAGTATGTTCTTAAAAATATTTGTCGTCCAGACAACACAAATACAGTGAAATCATTTTTATTCGCTTAGGACGAATTTTCGCGTAGTTCGCGCTAGGACCGATGCGCGAATTAAAGACCGTGCTATTATTAATTTTATTTTTTCATTTCTAAACTTGAAACGCGCGAATTAAAGCCCGCGCGAAAGAGTTCTTTTTCACATTTGCGCGAAATTTCATGCCAGCGAATTTAAATGATTTCACAGTATATAACTGTGCAGTTGGTCTGCATTTGGTATCAAGATTGCACTAGGTATTGAATGCTACTTGGTATCGAGACTACACAAATGCATTGACTGCCGTCAGGTTGTTTTGTGTTTGGAATTGAGACTGCACACGTGTATAGAGTGTCGTCAGGTTGTTCAGTATTTTGAATCGGGACTGCATAAATGTATGGAGTGTTTTCAGGTTGTTCTATATTTAAAATAGAGACTGCAAAAATGTATAGACTGATGTCAGGTAGTTCACTATTTGGAATCGAGACTACATGAATGTATGGAGTGTTTTCAGGTTTCCGAGACTACATAAATGTATGGAGTGTTGTCAGGTTGTTCAGTATTTGGAATCGTGACTACATAAATATATGGAGTGTTGTCAGGTTGTTCAGTATTTGGAATAGGGACTAATAAATGTATGGAGAGTTTTCAGGTTGTTCGGTATTTGGAATCCAACCTACATGAGTGTATTGACTGTTGTCACGTTGTTCAGCATTTGGAATTCGAAACTATATAAAAGTATGGACTGTTGTCACGTTGTTCAGTATTTAGAATCGACACTAAATAAATGCATGGAGTGTTGTCAGGTTGTTCAGTAACTGGAATCGTGACTACATAAATGTATGGTATGTTGTTAGGTTTTTCAGTATTTAGAATCGGGACTAAATAAATGTATGGAGTGTTGTCAGGTTGGCCTGTATTTTGAATTGACACTACATAAACGTATGGACTGTTATCAAGTTGTTATAAACTTACATAAATGTATAAACTGTTATCAGGTTGTTCAGTATTTGTATTCCAGACTACATATATATGGACTGTAATCAGGTTGTTCTGTATTTTGAATCGAGACTAAATAAATGTATAGACCGTGTCAGGTTGTTCAGTAATTGGAATCGGGACTACATAGACTGTTATCAGGTTGTTCAGTAACTGGAATCGGGACTACATAAATGTATAGACTGTTATCAGGTTGTTCAGTATTTGGAATCGGAACTACATAAATGTATAGACTGTTATCAGGTTGTTCAGTATTTGGAATCGGGACTAAATAAATGTATAGACTGTTATCAGGTCGTTCAGTATTTGGAATCGGAACTACATAAATGTATGGAGTGTTATCAGGTTGTTCAGTATTTGGAATCGAAACTACATAAATGTATTGACAGTTATCAGGTTGTTCAGTATTTGGAATCGGGACTACATAAATGTATAGACTGTTATCAGGTTGTTCAGTATTTGGAATCGGGGCTACATAAATGTATTGACTGTAATCAGGTTGTTCAGTATTTGGAATCGGGACTACATAAATGTATAGACTGTTATCAGGTTGTTCAGTATTTGGAATCGGGACTACATAAATGTATAGACTGTAATCAGGTTGTTCAGTATTTGGTTATCAGGTTGTTCAGTATTTGGAATCGGAACTACATAAATGTATGGAGTGTTGTCACGTTGTTCTGTAACTGGAATCGAGATTGCAAAAGTGTATGAACTGTTGTCAGGTTGTTCTGTATTTAAAAGAGTGACTTTATTAGTGTAAGACTGTTGTCAGATTGTTTTGCATTTGGAATAGAGACTGGAAAAGTGTATGGACGTTTGTCACGTTGTTCTCTGTTTGGAAAAAGACTGCACAGTTGTTGTTGGGTTGTTTTCTGTTTGGAATATAGACGGCTCAAGAATATGGACTATATTCAAGTGTTTCTGCATTTTTGAATTTTGAATAGAGAGTTTAAAAGTGTAAAGACTATTTTTAAGTTTTTTTTCTGAATTTAGAGAGTTCTTAAGTGTAAAGACTTGTATCGGGTTAGGTTCGAAGCTGCACAATTGTATTGACTGTTGGTGACGTCAACATAATATCGTTGTGATGATTAAAACATTGTTAGTCATATTAGAATTTTATTTAAATATTAAGTTACCATTTACATAATACCCAGAACAGGGTTCTAAAATATTCTAGCACTACTGAGATTATCCATAGATGCCTGTTTTCCATTGTCGTAAACATTTATTACGTAACCGCCCTGTTATACCAGGCTTTCATTTAGAACATCATAACTTTTTTTGCTTTAGTGGACCTTAGTTTTTATGTTCATTTCTTTTAAATAATAAGTTACTAGTTATATGCTACTGAGAGCTACGGCATCCTTTTCGGACCACCTTAAATTTCGCTAGTAAAATAACACATAGTTGCGAAATTTAACAATCCCCGCGAGGTTTATAACGTTATCGTGACAGAAACCTCGCAAGGATTGTAAAATTTCGTGTGTAGTATGTTTTAATGAACGGAAAAGATACTAGCGAAATTTAAGGACTAGCGATAATTATCGCGTTGGACATGCGAAATTTAAAGACAAGCGAAATTTTGTTAAAAGACTGGAAATAACCGGTGCTACCGGTGTTTGGTGACACTAGTATGACTTTATATGCTTTATACCTCAGCACCAGCAATTAACCCTAACCTTAGCTGCCTAGGACTAAAAACGCGAAAAAAAAAACAACTAAAATTTTGCATGTGCTTAAAATGCGCTAGTCTCTCAACTTGCCGTGAAGTACTCTACATGCGAAATTTACACGATATTTATCGTTCTAAAACTTTCGCGAGGATTGTTAAATTTCGCAACTACATGTATCTCTTGGCCTAGAGAGAAGCGATAATTATCGCATGTTACAAGCGAAATGTAAGGCAGTGGGATATTTTTATAATACCGATCTAGAATCTATTTAATTACGTTTACACTTATCTGTTTGAGTCTGAGTGGTCGTTAATTTGTTTCTTGTTTTTATCACATTTAGGCTATGAATGCTACCACTGGACTGACGAAGACCTATGGGTAATGGGCAGATTTCGTACACCTATGAAGGAGAAAGCTCGGTGCGAGGAAGACCTGGGTTATGTATTTACGCAAGGGAAGAACGAAGATTTCGCGGGCTGTAAAACTTGCTGGTGCTGTAAACCAGTAAGCACATAAATTTCACAGGTTTTATGGAGTGTGTACTAGTGAAATAACATTCTCAATGCGGCTGTTTACATGTGTTTGACATATTAATTCATGTTTAAACACGTTTGCAAACTAGTCACATGTAAATGTACAAAGTTTTCTCATTGCTACCTACAGGACTCCTTAAAATTTATTCTTGTTTTAGCAGCGTAGGAAATGTTTCGATTGGCATACATAAAGTCCGATGCTTTGGAAGTAGCTGCACAAGCTACTTATGTTTCATGGTCGGGCTAGATGTTTGATGGTTATGTTCGTCAATGTTTGTAAAGACATATAGTAAATGCACTGTAATAACCAATAAATGATATCTTATTGCATTCAAATCTTCAGTGATATCCTATATCGCCATCCTAACAAATGCCTTGCTTTAAATAAATCTAGAGAGAAGGATGTGATTTGGTCGTGTAGACCCACCTCTGATCAGAAATTCATACCCATTGCACTGATTTTTGTTATCACAAAATCTTATTTAATCTCTTACATGTCAACCCGTGCCAGTTTAGGTCGATGTACGACAATTCGACACAAAATTTACGGCAACACAACACAAAATCGCGACACAACAATGTGACACGCTATAACTTCAATGCGACACGGCAGTGTGACACGATATCAAGACCTTATGCCATTCCGTCGTGCCGTACTGTCACATTGTAAGCCAGATACCATTTACCTGGAAATAGGTAAACGTATTCGCGGTATAGTCTTTTCTGATTGGCCAGCAGTGCAAACAAACCCGAGAACCCGAGAAGCAATCTTTTTACAAAACTAAAGCTTTTAACTGAATGACTATTTTTGGAGGACACTAAAGTTAGTGTTAGTGGTAACAAGTGTGTTTCTAAATGAAAAAAAAAACGATTTCATGCAAAAAAAAACAAAAAAAAACAGAGGGCCAAGACGGCCCTAGGTCGCTCACCTGAGAAACACACCATAACAATGTAAACAGATTTTACCTAGGGATTTCATGGAAACAAATATGCTGGCCAATTTTCATTAGAATTAGACCAAAAATGTGGTCTCTTGAGTAAAAATAAACAAGTATTTTATTTGATATGACCTAGTGACCACGTTTTTGATGCCAGATAACTCATATTCAAATTTGACTTAGATTTCATCAAGGCAATCATTCTGACCAAATTTTATGAAGATCAATTGAAAAATACAGCCTCTATCGCATACACAAGGTTTTTCTTGGATTTGACCTAGTGACCTAGTTTTGGACCCCAGATTACCCATTTTCATATTGACCTAGATTCATCAAGGAAATCATTCTGACCAACTTTCATGAAGATCAGTTGAAAAATACAGCCTCTATCGCATACACAATGTTTTTCTTTGTTTTGGCCTAATAACTTAGTTTTTGACCCCAGATGATCTATTTTCAAAATCGGCCTAGATTTCATCAAGGTTATCATTCTGACTAAAATTCAGGAAGATCAATTGAAAAATACAGCCTCTATCGCATACACAAGGTTTTTCTTTGATTTGACCTAGTGATCTAGTTTTTAACCCAAGATGACCCATTTTCAAACTCGGCCTAGATTTTATAAAGATAATTATTTTGACAAAAATTCATGAAGATCAATTGAAAAATACAGTCTCTATCGCATACACAATGTCTTTCCTTGATTTGACCTAGTGACCTAGTTTTTGATCCCAGATGACATATTTTCAACCTCGGCCTAGATTTCATAAAGGTAATCATTCTGACTAAATTTCATGAAGATCAGTTGAAAAATACAGCCTCTATCGCATACACAAGCTAAATGTTAACGGACGACAGATGACGGACGCCGGACATCGAGTGATCAGAAAAAGATAAAAAGAAAGAAAGAAGTGAAGTTAAGATATTTTTGGCCTAATTTTTGACAAGCCTCTCCATTGATGTGTGTATGTTTTATACAGCAAAGGAAAAAAATGCTGATTTTTATCTCTGTAAATTAATACACTGTCTTTTTTTTTATTTCTTACGAAATGAATCATATTGCACTCTCAAAGCTTGAACCAATGCAAATAAGTTGTGACAACGAAGCAAACGTGGGGCGGGGGTGGGTGGGGGGCTTCGTTTCATTCACTCGAAAGTATGTTTTTCATCCAGTATTTTGGTGAAACTGTGATAGTTCTTACAAATCAATACGTCGAACTAACAGAAATCAAATTCTGTATTGCACAGATTCCGTATTTCGCCATGCGGCTTCGTTAATTCTATGATTATATGCAGTTGTGATCATGAAAATAAACAGTTCTTGGGGCCTCCGTGGCCGAGTGGTTAAGGTCACTGACTTCAAATCACTTGCCCCTCATCGATATGGGTTCGAGCCTTACTCGGGGCGTTGAATTCTCCATGTGAGGAAGCCATCCAGCTGGCTTACGGAAGGTAGGTGGTTCTACCCAGGTGCCTGCTCGTGATGAAATAATGCACGGAGGGGCACCTGGGGTCTTCCTCCACCATTAAAGCTGGAAAGTCGCCATATAACCTATCATGTGTCGGTGCAACGTTAAATCCAAAATAAATAAATAAAATAAAATAAACATAAACCTCACCAGGAAGCTACAGACAAAATTTGGTGTTATTTTGACTAGTAGTTTCAGAGAGGAAGATGTTTAAGTAAAAATGTGGACACCGGATCAACCAGCCCATACTTAAAGCTCATCCTGAACCTTCCGTTCAGGTGAGCTAACAGAAAATAGAATTGAACATAATTTTAATTTTCTAACTTATACATAATTATATAGTATCTCGTTACATACATAAATTTTATATAATTATTTCATTATCACTTGATAATCATATACAATGTTTAAGTAAAGAAAAGAGACGAAACATATAAATAGCAATTTGTAATCACAGTTTGTGAATGGAGAATAGCCGTTTACATTTAACAGATGTTCTATTATAAAAACACGACATGATATCATACGTTTTAGATATTTTACAAGTTATACAGTACAATATAACACACTGACAAAGTTTTTACAAATATGTCATACATGCATTAAGACTAACCAGTAAAGTCCATTGCACTAAGGATGAATCAACATAAATAACATTATTGGTCAAAATGTATAAACGAACCGTATGTACCACATATGCAGAGGTGCCAAGCCGCCAGGAGAGGGTCGCATTCAGACCATCTTCATTGCAGCACACCCTGTGTTACGCAGTAAGCAACACACGAGTGTCCCATAACCCACGCCGGTGTCCACCGCAGGATAGTTTCCCCATGGTTGACAACTCGGCAATAGTTTTACAGTACTAACTGGAGTGATTCGTTTCTCTCGCTAAACTAATACATTTACCTAAATTAACAAGAACATATTTATTGTTTGACTGTAACAATTCAACTTATTTGTACATACTTGGTCTGGTATAATAATAACGTTTAATAAATTTTCGGCGAAGTTCATTGTTACGAGGACATACTAAAATAAAAAAAATATTCATCTTCCACCTCCTCTAAGTTACATATTAACTGAAATAGTCTTTCACGGCGCTGTATTCTATTACACCCGTATCTACCAGTTTCTATGTGTAGACTATGTTCTGATAATCGTATTCTACTAACATTCTTACAGATAGTTCTAAGATAGTATTCCAAGCAAAATTGTGGTTTAATATACTTATACAAAGTGTTCAATACTTGATAAGATTCTAAATCTGAAAACCATTTTTGTTTAAAACAATCAATAACTCTTTGCTTAAAAACAGGTAAAAATGCAAGCGGGTGCTCCCAAACATCAGAAAAACCAAAATCATTTAGTAGATTTTTTTTACATCAAGCGCCCATTTTTTTTTACACCACGTGAGCTATTATCTAATGCATTTAGATATAATATTTCACTTAGTATAACATTGTGGGTTAGCAATATCTTAAACCAGTACTTAACAATTTGTACGTACCTATTAATATAGCGTGAGTATCTACCCAATTCACCATAAACAACAGCATTGCTTGCACTTTCTTTAACACCCGAAAGTGTTTTATAAAACTTTAGGTGAAAACTTCCTAGGTCCTTTGACTTTGTAAAACCCCACACTGGATAAGCATAATTCAATATTGAACCAACAAATGAATCAAACAATTGCAATGGTATGTAAATAGCTAAATGAAATTTATTCATATTACATTTGTACTTAATAACACGTTCATAGCTTTTAAACCTTTTCCTACCAAGCATTGTTTATTAAGGACGAAAGATCCAGTATAATTAAAACCACGCCCAAGTAATTAAAGTCGTTGACAACTTTAGTAGGTTCACCATTATAAAACCAGTTTTCACTCGCTCTGACGTGCCCCCTTTTACATAACACAACAATTTCTGTTTTGAAGTATTAATTTCAAGACCGCATATATTACAATATTCATACAATGTATTTAAAGACTGTTGTAAATCTTCTTGGGATCTGCCAAAATTACCATATCATCCACAAATAGCAAAATAATAATAAAGTGTAAGACCACAGTCTGACTTATTTTGTAAAAACAATTTAAGATCTTCTAAAAATAAGGCAACTGGCGAATTATTTTGTTCTTGTCTTAAACCAATTGATATATTTAAACAGTCAGAGTAAGAATTACAATGTTAAACACATGATTTCACAACTGAATACACAGCTTTGAATATATTTAGTATTTTCCCATTAATTTGAACAAGACGGCGTTTCTGTACAGAGAATCAAATGCCTTTTTAAGATCAATAAAAGCGCATGGAAGTCTATGCTTCTCTGTTAACGTTTGTACAATCAAATTGTTTAAAACAAAAATTGCATCCACTGTGCTACATCCCTTTCGAAAACCAAACTGCGCATCTGACAAAATATTGTTATCCTCAAACCATTTTTCTACTCTTTACATAAGGATACTGGTAAATAATTACCCAAAATTGCTGAGTAAAGTGATACCCCGGTAATTATTTACATTTTTATTATCTCCCTTTCTATGTAGCGGAACAATAAAACCTTGTGTCAAAAGTTCATATATCTCTTCGGTATTGTTTTCCTTTATACCATTTTTGTTTATTTTATTTATTTTAGAGTTTGTGAGTTTGTGAGTTCACTTACTGACTAAGGCATTGGACTTTGTTCTTACGGCTTCCTGCGTGAGATGTTTTCATGGCCCACTAACCTATGTTGATAATGCAGACAAACGAATTAAACGTATAGTTAGAAATTTCTATCAGGAGTAAAATTTAGTTTAGTGGAAACTACTGCTGTTTTTGTGACGGAATTACTGTCCTATTATCCGCATTAGGCTAAATCATTAGCGTGCATTATACGTTTAGCCGAGACGAATCCATCAATGCATGGTTTGAAAAACTCGGCTAGAAGCAGATAATAGCACTCTTTTGTGTTCTGTTAATAGAAATAGCAGTTATACCATAACGCAATGTGCAAATTGCGGCAAAGAAGAGGGGTGGGGAGGGGGGGGGGGGCATTTTCTTTATATTACGAATCTGCAACAATCTCTGTAAACTTAAAAACATAGCATGCTGCCTGATGCACCTCATTACATACATGTATATCTTTTTTTTTTGCCAGATATCTAAATTTTTGTTTTTTGTTGTAGAATGAGCTTGAGGCCAGTCCTTTTAAAACAATTATTAGTACAAGTTTGATTCATGACTTTTAAAGCATATATATCAGGACAATCACAATCATTACTAAACTAAACAACTGATTCAATCGATAATGAGGCAGTTGAGATGTCAACTGTGCTAGAGGTCCGTCTAACATTTCCATTGAAAAAACATAATTGTTTATGATTTGGTAGAAAATATATAGCCATTAATCTTTTTTCCAATCGCATGGGACCTGGATGTAAGCGAATACATAGACTAGCTCCTATATTTTTTTTTTACATTTTTGTAATTAAATGTAGTGAACTGAGCCAGTCTATATCCTATGTCCAATATCATATGATAAACATATGATAATTTCAACATCATTCCCTGTAAAATCTCTAAATATTCGTCAAAAAAAGAATTCGAATATAGTTTTCATTATGCTTCAATCTAATTGTTTTATGAAATTTTATCAGAAATCAAAATATTTACCGAAAAAGGTAAATATGTAAAATTTATCACATCTAAGCTAGTCTAGCGAATACACTAATAGTGTTGCATATTTTAAATCAGCAATATGTTTTATCAGGCAAATCCAAAAATTATTACCGAAAGTCAAATATCTACATATCACACTAAGGGGTCATTTGTAATAAATAATTTTATTCACAGCCCATTCACAGCTGACATCTTAAAAACCTCCTTGAGGACTAGCATCAAGTTTGCTGTGTGAACCAAATGCCAAATTTATAAAATGAATTAATGTGCTGATATATGCTTTGAAAGTCATTAATCAAAATTATTTTCCACTTAGTTTTTCGGCCGCAGGTGCTTTTTCGGCGTTTCGAATCCAAAAACAATGTAGTTGGGTGATAAAGACTTCGAAACTGTCCTTCGGATTTCGGCTGGTTTCAATTTTATCTTCACTGTTTGATTCGTTTTCAGTTCTGCTTATATATGAACTACAAATTGATTTGCAATATACATTAAGCTAACGTCTGTGTGCATTAAAATATAATATCTTACTTAAAGTAAAGCATGTTACATACATTTTAATTTAACACCTAATATACTGTAAAATCAGTCAATTTCGTGGGCAAAAATTTCGTGGTTTTTGGTCAAAAAGGACATTTCGTGACGGTTATTAAACCGTGGATTTCAACTTTTGAACATAAAATGAATGGGAATTTTACTTGTTCGTTGGTACTAAAGTTAGTGGATTCACTCAACCACGAAATTCACGAAAATTAGTCCCCTACGAATATCAATAATTCCACTGTAGTCAAACTCTCGTGATAATATTCAGAAACAATCAATAAATACATGATAGTAATGATTTAAAAAAATCAATCAAAATACATTGTAAAATGGTAAAATGATATAAATGCCGATTTCTTTCAAGGTCTTCTTTCGATTCCTTTCGCCCTATTTCAAACTGAATACTAACAATTGATTTGATCTGTAACAGTAGACTAATATCCTTGACTGCATTCTGTCATAGCCAAATGCAAGAGGATTGTCGATACCGTCTTTCTTCTGCAGCATCACACCTACTTTCTTGGATGCCAATTGTACAACTGTGTTACTGTAACCCCCTAAGATAAACAACTGGCCTTTACCATCAGTACATATGCCTTCTGGTTCTTTCAAGTACTTGTAGTTGAACGTGTTGAACTTAGTCCGATTCATCATAGTTATTTTATCACTGTTCCAGCTGGTGACAAGAAGATGCTGACCATCATCAGTGACTGTGATGTGGTGTGGAACGAAAGATATTCCACATATAGAATGATGTAGCTGACCAGCGTTGTTATACACTTCTATACAACCGGTACCTGAATCACTTGTATCACCACAACAGACATACAGTTTATCATCAACATAAACAATTCCTCTACAGAAGTCACCTGTACTAAATGACCAAGTCAAACTCAGTTTCTCTTTTACAGATATAAATTGAACTTTCTCAGCAAAGCACAGAGATACTGCTACCTCATCTGGACCAACATTACATATACATTCTGGTTCATCAGGCAGTCGCAGCGAATCAAGAAGTTTATATGACTGATCTAGTCTCTTCAATTTCTTGTTTCCAAAATCAGCAAGAAGTATAGTTCCGTCTGGTAACTGAAGGATGCTGCTTACATCACATACAGTAGATTCAGATTTCTCCCTTACATCAAATTTACCATAAAGCTGTGCTTTGTATTTAGGAAGCGGACTCCGATTGTCTGGAGACGTCTGTGAGGATGGCGTAGATGCACATGATTGGCGCTCATGCGTGTTTGTGGCTACTGATGAAAGTTGACTTGCGTTTATAGGGATATCTGTAAAGGTGCCAAACATTTCAACTGAACTAAAGTATCGCTCAATGTTCGGATCTATCCTGAAATTAATAGCATCTTTCTTTACCGTCTTGGAGATAGTAAGAACATCCTGTGTAGCATTACTCAAAAACTTCATGCCCGTTTTGACTTGTAAGAAGAGATCGCACTCATTATCTCCCTTGAATGACTCCAGCTGCTTCAACATAACCTCAGCTGTTGATTTCGTGATAGTAAGAACTTTTGTATCTTGTTTGCAACTGCTAATGATTACTTCCGCTTTATCATTTAAAGCATCGAGAGTTGTTTGCTCCAGGTCATCAAAGTACTTGTTGACTTTTTTTCTAAAATCAACAATGATGCGCTTGACATCTTGTCTTTCATGCTCGATACGAGAAATATCAGCTTTTCGGTCTGCAAGAACTCTATCGGCATCGTTCAGGAAGGCACGTGTTTCTTGTTTGATGCTCTGGTACTCTTTGCTTTCATGTATTCCCTTAGCCACGTCTATCAAATACTTAGTGTTATCACAGTTACTGAAATTAAAAGACACTGCATCAGAAGCTAAAATCAGAAAGTTATAAACAAAATTTGTAAAAGATCCTTTCGAAACATAGAATGTAGCCAGGTTTAGCAATAGCTGACTCGGTTTGATTGAGGCAACGGCATTAACGGAACTTTATTACACATGCATTAATTGGATGATCCTGAAGGACCGAAAAAAGACACAGAATCCTAGTACGGGTATGTTTAATAGATTCTGCTTAAGCCGGTGCTAGGGGGCGTGAGAGGTGTTGCACATTTCATTACCTCTCATGAACAGACTCAGTCAAACCGAGTCTGCTATTATTCTTCTTGGTTGCATTCTTTGCTTCCGAAGGATCTTTTTACAGATTTTATTTTATACATGCACCCCAGTTTGTTTTACTGATAAAACATAAGATAATAAATGTTTGTTGAACTAGTTTGTACATTCTCATGACTACCATCGAACAAGATAGATATATCTGGAATTCGGTAATAACTTGTATGCGCATTTATTTACATTAAACAAAGTAAATATTTGAGAAGATGATTGAGCCGCGCCTTGAGAAAACCAACATAGTGGGTTTGCGACCAGCATGGATCCAGACAGACCAGCCTGCGCATCCGCGCAGTCTGGTCAGGTTCCATGCTGTTTGCTAACAGTTTCTCTAATTCCAATAGGCTTTGAAAGCGAACAACATAGATTCTGACCAGACTGCGCGGATGCGCAGGCTGGTCTGGATCCATGCTGTTCGCAAACCCACTATGTTGGTTTTCTCATGGCACGGCTCATACATACTTTACGTGAGACAGTGTGCAGTTGACATTATTTGGAAAAAATACCAGTGAATTCTTGAAATAGTGCTTAAAAGAATTACTCAAAATATTAAAGATTACTTTTGTATTAAGGCCAAAACTAGAAACTAGAATACGTGTTAGATATGTCTCAGGGTTAAGCATACACTGCCCGTAGTTTATATTTTCTATATTATGTTTATGTTTTGAATGTCCCGTGTAATGTCAACCATAGACGTATTTCTGCAATAAATCTGTAATCGTCTTCTGTAGTCTTGTGTTTATTTTTGTTTCGTTTAGGCTTCTTCATCCGATATTATATCAACCATATCCAATAGTCCAGTCTTTTATTATCTATATCACATATTCATAATTCACTAACTATATTAACCAGCCACATGGATGGATCACCCTTCTAATGCATAGGCCTACTTGGAATGCAATATTTATATAGGCGCATATTTCCATGTAATTTAGAAGATTGTTTTTGATGCTTAAGGTTTAGCAGTATATCACAAAACAACATATTTTTTAGTAAATGAACAGCCTCTTGACAAAAAACTTAAATATCCAATACATGTTTTTACGGTGGCACAGAGGTGACATCCGCAACACTGAATTTAAATTGTGGCCACAACTTAGTAAATCGTGTCCTCAACTTAGTAAATCGTGACCTCAGCTTATTAAATTGTGGCCACAACTTAGTAAATCGTGTCCTCAACTTAGTAAATCGTGGCCACAACCTAGTAAATCGTGGTCACAACTTAGTAAATCGTGGCCACAACTTAGTAAATCGTGGCCTCAATTTAGTAAATTGTGGCCACAATTTGATAAGTTGTGGCCACAATATCATAACTCGTGACCACGACTTATATGAGCCAATCGAAACTATAAATAGATGGATAGACAGATGGACAGATGAATAGATTGGATGGTATCTACGTACCTACCTACTTATTTATTTATCAGCACTTCCGGCCGTCTATCTATCTTCCATTCCTGTCTTAACCTTTGCAGTGACGTAGACATTTTTATGCGTCCATTTCGTATGGTCGCTGAATTCTGCCATTTTGCGTTATCTCAATGCGACCCTTTCGAGCGAAAACACGAGATTTAAACGAGTTAAAATTCGGGGACGCAGGCTGAAAACTCTATTGAGTGGGAAGCGGAGCGAAAACACGATAATTACCGGGGTCACGGGGTGAGAATTAGTAGCTGGTATGTCAGGGGTGGGGAGCGATAATTAGCGCTCCTTAAACGTAGTACTTCCGAACCGCGCCCCGACATCCAGTTACCAAATTTCACCCCGCGATCTTGTTAATCATCATGTTTCCTCTCCTTGTCCCACTAAATAGCGAGTTATCACCCCGAACACCCGCCATTTTAACTTGTAAATTTCACGTGTTTTCGCTGGGCGCTGTCACCAGGCGAAAACTCGTTATTAAACGTTTAAGCAGTGCTAATCATCGGACTTTTGCAACGCGCCCCAGACATACCAGTTACTAAATCGCCCATGCAGGGTTTCGGCCTGCGTTCTCGGCATTTTAACTTGCTAATTCTCGTGTTTTCGCTCGATGGGGCCGCGGGCTGAAAATATAATTAATTGGGCTAAAACGCGAATTGGCAGAACTTAGCATCCTTACAAATTGGACGTGCACAGAAGAGTCTAAGACTCCCTGCAACGGGTTAAACAGGAATGGAAGATAGATAGATAGACGGACAGAAAGATAAATAAATAGGTAGATAGGTAGGTACGATCCAATCCATCCGTCCGTCAATCCATCTGTCCATCGGTCGGTCCCTCCGTCGATCCATCCATCTCATGATCTATCTTCTATTCCTGTTTAGCATTTGCTGGTACGTAGACACTTATGTGCGCTCCTATTTTGCACTCCTATACAGCAGCGAAGAAAAAACAGTCGTTTCGATTGGCTAATTCTGTCATTCCGCGTTTAAGCCCTATAAAATTATATTTTCGTCTCGCGGCCCCGTCGAGAGAAAACACGAGAATTAACAAGTTCAAAAATGTCGAGAAAACAGACCGAAACCAGCCAGGGAGATTTAGTAAATGGGGTGCCTTTAATTAAACGTTTAATAGCGCGTTTTCGCCTGGTGAGCCCGCCGAGCTAAAACACGTGAAATTTACCACTTATAATGACAGGGGTTAGGGGCGATAACTCGCTATTTAGTGGGGGTGAGGAGCGAAAACATGATAAATACTACGTTTAAGCAGCGCTTATTATCGTGTTTTCGCTCCCCACCCCTGACATACCAGCTACTAATTCTCACCCAGTGACCGGTTATTACCGTGTTTTCGCTCCGCTTCCCACTCAATAGAGGGTTTTCAGTTTGCGTCCTTGCATTTTAACTCGTTAAATCTCGTGTTTTCGCTTGAAAGGGTCGCAGGAGATAACGCAAAATGGCAGAATTCAGCAACCATACAAAATGGACGCATAAAAATGTCTATAGATAGACGGCCGGAAGTGCTGACAAATAAATAAGTAGGTAGGTACGTAGGTACCATCCAATCAAATTCATCTGTCCGTCCGTCTATCCATCTATTTATAGTTTTGATTGGTTGATAGTAACTTGTGGCCTCAACTTAGTAAATTGTGGCCACAATTTACTAACTTGTGGCCACGATTTACAAAGTTGTGGCCACAATTTAATAAGTTGTGGCCACAATTTACTAAGTTGTGGCCACAAGTTACTAAATTGTGGCCACAAGTTACTAAATTGTGGCCACAATTTAAATACAGTGTTGCTGATGTCACCTCTGTGCCACCGTACATTTTTGATATTTTCGTTACCGTTTTCTGTTTATACCTCAATACCAGTTTACTTTGAACCGATTTTCAAACTCATATGAGCAGACAAAATCCACTAGTCAGGTGCACTTTGGACTGCAACAGATATATATAAACAGCAAAATCATTTCGCATCACGCGATTGCAACTGGGAACAAAACTGTTGGTAAATCAAATAGGCTTATATTAATGTTGGTCCATTGTGGTTTCTAATTCCTTTGATAACACTGTTTATTTATTGTTGTTGAGAAGCTACTTTTCTCTTCATTTTATGTCAGTTTTATCAAAACTCTTTAAACAAAGTAAGGATTTGTTCTTTAAACTGGGTCTACCTATGTTTGGTAGCTCATTAAAAATGTCAGTTTTATATACAATATATAGGGAATTTTATTTATGCTATTGTGACCTTAAGAGTTAAGTAAAGAGTTAAGTATATGGCAAAAAGAATCAGATTATCTGTTAAGTAAAATTTAACATTTAGCATTGGGCATTTAGCATAAAATATCTGCCATTTAGCATTTGGCAATTTCCATGGTGCACCGACCTTCAATCCTAATCTGGCTTTCCATACATGTCAATGATAAACTATGTTCATCGGCCGCGATCATTTTGAATAGGACAAGTATATACGTGCTGGGGAAAATATTTCATGATGGACCTGTGAATTCTTTACTTGTGGGTGAAACAGGTCTCATATGCGTAAATACGACTAGCTTCTACTGATTATAAAACATACCGTACGATTTGTTGTGAATTAACTGTTGTTATACTTTTAGTAGTTCAACCGCCACCCTTGTTTAAGAGCTACATTTAAAAAAACACGTTTTTTTTATCCTCAAGTAATAAGTAAGTAGACTCGCCCAGTTTAATCATTCTAGACGCATAGAGCGCTTACTTCACCCGATTTACATTCGGAACATTTTCACACGTTTCGGGCTTTATCGTATGTTTAACATGGGATTTTTGAACCGTCCAAAGATGTTGGAAATGTTTGTCTCATTGTTTATTTTTTTAATAAAAATGTTACTGCTTTCATTTTCTTCCATTTTTTTTCCACCCTTGCCTGAAAAAACAGTTATGAGTTTGTACACTGTTCAGACAATTGTGCTCTGTTGAAATTTAACCAAACACAAGTTTACCTGCATAAACAGAAAGCGTGATATGTCACCATGCGCGGATCCAGAGGGGGGGGGGGGGGACCGGGGGTCCGGACCCCCTCTGGAAAATCTTTAAAAAAGGAAAGAAGACAAGAAGGAAAGAAAATGTTTTTCGAAAAAGGCAACATTAGGACTGCATGTAAAGTATATGCGGCTGCTGCTACATACGACCCCGACATAATTCATATTATTTACCTAAAAGAAACTAAGAATTTTACCTTTTTACCTTCAAGAAAGCTTGATTTTATCATTTTTCCCAAATTTAACGGGTTAGTCCATAAAACTGCCCCAGAATGCAAAAAATGCAGTGCTAAATTTCAAATTTCCAGGGGGGGGGGGCGGGGCAGGGGATCGGACCCCTCTGAGAAAATTGGCTGTGTCCGTGCATGGTCACTATACCTGTCCAGTACTGGACATTATGGTAAACGCTTCTTTCCTGCACAAATGACAATTTCGCAACTTCTGTCCGGTTTCTACAAATTTCTGGCCGCGATAAACCATTTGACTTGTTATTAAACTTACGTGTGATAGAGAACTTTGCACGCACCACAGCATACGACATCATGCTCTCCGCAGTAAAATTCTCCAGGATGTTTTAAACATCGCTTCGTCGGAAATGAAACCAGTTTAGACTGGGTCACAGTCACAAACTGACTTTGGTCCAACAGTTGATGTGTCCTGTTCAGCGGAAATTTGTTGTGGTTCTTTATACAAACATTGCACATGAAAACAAAACAATCATCGCAATATCTATCAGCTTCTACGTGTTTTCCTTCTCCCTCACATAACGAACAAGGAAAGTCATAAAATGGTTTACGTCTACGCTCTAAAGCTTTAAATAAACCACCACCGGTAGCCATCTTGAACGCTCTAAATATCTGTGTATATATCACTATTTGACAAATTCAAGTAGACATTTCATCATATTGAAAAATTGAAATATATGTTCCAGATAACTTAGTCAAGTAAAAACACAGTATTACATTTAATGTAAGCTTTAGAAAAGTAGCTTAATGTACAACTTAGTCGTCAGGATCTCCTATTTAACTTCATTCTCTTGACCTAGTAACCGACTATAACTGATAAGTGGTATAGATAAAGTTCGAATGCTGTTATCTATGGAACGCTGCAGCTGTCTTATTTCGGAACAAAACAATGTTTTGTTACGTTAAAAAATTATATTATCATGTCAAGTATGGTGTTAACTTGTCGAAACAGTGTCTTATGTTGAAAGCTATAGAAACATTTCAATGTGAGATGTTATGTTGTCCAAATAGTATCTTATTATGTCAAAAACCTATGTCAATATGTCAAAGTACAGTGTGATGTTGTCTATAGAGCGTGTTAATATGCTATGCTATCATGTCAAAGTGCGAAGTTATCATATTATATCATTTTAACATAATGTGTGTGTGTGTGTTCGGGTTTAACATCTTTTTTAACAATTTTTCAGTCATATAAACGACGGTGTCTACTTGTAGCAGTGAGCACAATGGCCAACTTTATAGTGCTGTCTCACTGGTACATCTCGCCGTAGACACGTGACATGATACCCCACCCAGTCACATTATACTGACACCGGGCTGACCAGTCCTAGCACAACCTCTAAATGCTGAGCGCCAAGCGAGGATTCTGCTAGTACCATTTTTTACGTCTTTGGTATGACGTGGCCAGGGATTGAACCCACGACCTCCTGCACTCGAAGCGGACGCTCCACCACTAGGCTACCGAGGCGGTTTTTAAACATAATAAAGACATTGTTTTGACAAGTTAACACAACATTTTGACAAGATAACATAGTTTTTTTTAACATAGCAAAATCACAAGGTACTTTAACAAGATCATAAAGATTTTTATCATAAAAACACGCTCTGTAAACAATATCACACAAGTCTTTAACAATATACCATAGCTTTTTAACACAATATAACAATCTGCAAACAAGATCATACTTTGACATGATAACATGGCTAGTTAACATAAAAAGACACTATTGGGACAAGTTAACATCACAACTTGACATAACAACACAGTTCAACATAATAAGTCGCTGTTTCGACAAGTTAACACCACACATTGACAAGATGAAATGACAAGTTAATATAAGAAAGCACTGTTGCGGCAAGTTAACACCATAATTTTACATACTAATAACAACAGATCTTTTTAACATAGTAAGACACTGTTTTGACATGAAATGTCCCGTTTTAAGACAGCTGCGACGTTTCCATAGTAATCAGTACACACAATGCAAGTTCATACGGATAGTGAAAGGGTCATTAGGACATTGATAAACGTTACAGATAGGAGATAATTATTTATTACTATGTGTAAAAAGGAGAAGGTTCACTATTGCACCAAAATGGCCTAAAAACAGAAAGTCTCTAAATTGAGTAAAGAACATGTCTACTTTCATCAAGAAGTATTGTTTTATAAAACTGCACAAAATATTTTACAACATATTCATTATATAAGAAAATATAAGAAAATATCGAACATAACTGAAAATACTTTTAACATTACGGGTATGGGAAACCTTCACCTTTTAACCGAATATTAAAACATATCTGAAATTTTCGCTACGAGCACAACTGTCGACCACAATCAAAAAATCAAAGCCTTGAAATGTCTGATGGTTGCGGGTTTTTGTAGATTTATTTTCTGTTTAAATGCCAGTCTATGATTAATTGATTATACATGAATGAGAAACAAATACAAATTTAATGTGGCTCATATCTAAGATGAACTCTGCCTGACCAGCTTGTGATGTAACCATGGGCTGGAATACCTTATCATTGATAGATCTTATATAATCTAAATGGTCAGTGTGAGTGGATACAGGTTGAATAAGAACTGCTTGTTCATTAATAATTCATCCGCATTGTTCATGAATGGGACTATTTTTTTGTGTGTAGCACATGAACATCCTTTGGATGTGATTCGGAATAAAATAAAGATACTATGATTGTCAGAAATACACTTTAACTTTGGTAGCGGGGTAAACCCGCAACCAATTACCATAAATTCTGTAAAATAAGCTGGAACTATGGTCAAAATATTATGTGGTCCCGAGTGCGCTCACTACTGAAAACATTCCCATATGACCTATATATGGTAAAAATAAATGCCTGTAAAAATTTCAAAAAAATCTGCGATTTCAGCAATATTCAGTGACATGTTTTGAACAAAATAATAAATGTATTTAATAAAAACTAAATTCCTTATAGTAGATAAACATTCTGGTGGCAAACAATATATAGCTTTTCAAATTATAGCCAATTTGAAAATTCTCAAAATTGCATAGGCCATATAAGGCTTAAGTAAACTTGGTCCTTTAGTAATATGTTTTAATATTTTATTTTGAGTTGAAAGCGTATGATACAATACCTGCAGTATATTATGTACGATTTTTTCTAATCAATGAATTATCGAAGCACAATGTATTAGCACGAAATAGATCGCACATTTTACAGTGATAAATTTTTTTTATATATATATATACCGGTATAATTCTAGAAATGAGTAGATTTAATAGCCTGAGTGTCATTGATTCTAGAGCTCTCACTGCTTCAAGTGTGTTTGTATAAGTACAGCGTTTATAGGTTTCTTCTATGTTTGCCTATATTAATACGTCTTACACACACTTTTGAACCTAGGGCAATAATTTGAACAATTATGGTAGACATTACAAATCTGACACCACATGCCAAATATCAAGGCTCTAGCTATTATTATTGATTCAGAAAAGAAATGTGGCTATGCCCCCAGGCAGCCAAGTTTTTTGACGAATCGGCATAATTTGAACAATCTTGGTAGAAGGTCACACAAGAACCATTTGTGTAGAATTATTTTAAATTCAGACTAGCAGTTTCAAACAAGAAGACTTTTAAAGTTTCCACTATATACAAAAAGGGAAAACTGACCACGCCCTTTTTTTCTTGTTTTTCTTCAAATCGGTATAATTTAAACAATTTTGATAGAGGGTGATATCAAGATCATTTGTGTGAAATTATTTCAAAATTTGATCATCGGTTTAGGAGCAGATGAAGTTTGAAGTTTTTTTCTCTATTTCTAGCTCTGGTAGCCCCTATGTGCAACCAAGCTAAACCGTTTGAACAACTTTGGTAGAGGACAACCAAAGAACCTCATGGCCAAGTTTTACCAAAATCCATTTATTGATTATGGAGAAGATGTTGTTTAAACACAAATGTTGCCGACAGACGGAAGACTTGACGGCCATGTTTTTAGACGAATCAAAATAATTTGAATGATCTTGGTAGATGGTCACACAAGGACCATTTGTGTAAAAGTATTTTAAAATCGGGCGAGCAGTTTCATACAAGAAGATTTTTAAATTTTCCACTATATACATAAAGGGAAGACTGACCACGCCCTTTTTTTCTTTTTTTTCTTCAAATCGGTATAATTTAAACAATCTTGATAGAGGGTCATATCATGATCATTTGTGTGAAAATATTTCAAAATCTGATCATCGGTTTAGGAGGAGATGTCGTTTGAAGTTTTTTTCTCTATTTCTAGCTCTGGTAGCCCCTATGTGCAACCAAGCGAAACCGTTTGAACAACTTTGGTAGAGGACAACCAAAGAACCTCATGGCCAAGTTTCATCAAAATCCATTTATTGATTTTGGAGAAGATGTTGTGTAAACACAAATGTTGACGACGGACGGACGACTTGACGGACGTTGGCCCGGACAGACACAGCGTGATCATAATAACTCACCATGAGCACTTTGTGCTAAGATGAGCTAAAAACACGAGATAAAAAGAAATTCTGTTTGTTTCAAATGTAATATTAAAATTCATTTTTCTGATGGACCTCATTTTCACTCTTGTAAAAATATTGCATTTGAAGTTCACACCCTGAAAAATATTTTTATTTTACACTGAAACAAACAAAAATCCTCTCTATGTAAAGAAAATTTACAAAACATTCCTAAATCAACTTTTCATAATGACGCTACATGTACATGTGAAATAAACTTGTGATGTTGTTGCATACAGTTACATGTTAAGAGTCTGGAAACAAAATTGCTGACAACCAATGCAATTATGTTACTAGATACGTGGTTTGTCACAATAGCTGTAGGTCATTTTGTCTGTCGGTTATATGTGCCGTTCACTATATACCTTTTCCTGTGACCTAGATACCATCAAGATGAACATTCAGACCAACTTTCATACAGATCCCATGAAAAATATGACCTCTAGAGAGGTCACAAGGTTTTTCTATTATTTGACCTAATGATCTAGTTTTTGATGGCAAGTGACACAGTTTCGAACTTGAACTAGATATCAAGGTGAACATTCTGACCAATTGTCATGAAGATCCATTGAAAAATATGGCATCTAGAGAGGTCACAAGGTTTTTCTATTTTTAGACATACTGACCTAGTTTTTGATCGCGCATGACCCAGTTTCGAATTTGATCTAGATACCATCAAGGTGAACATTCTGACCAATTTTCATGAAAATCCATTGAAAAATATGGCCTCTAGAGAGGTCACAAGGTTTCTCTATTTTTAGACCTACTGACCTAGTTTTGAAACGTACTTGACCCAGTTTCAAACTTGACCTAGATATCATCAAGGTGAACATTCTGACCTATTTTCATAAAGATCCCATGAAAAATGTGAACTCTAGAGTGGTCACAAGCAAAAGTTTAAGCACGCACAAACATCGCGCGATCACAAAAACTCACCTTGTCACTTTGTGACAGGTGAGCTAGAGTGAGTGAATCAGAACTTTAACCTGAAATTCTAAGTAAAACAAGAGCACCGCCTTGCGGATGCAGACGCTCATCTATTTTTTTTTAGCTCACCTGAGCACAAAGTGCTCAAATGTGAGCTTTTGTGATCACACTGTGTCCGTCGTCCGACTTCGTCTGTCCGTCGTCAGTCGTCAAACAATCTGACTGTTAACACTCTAAAGGTCACAACTGTGGCCCAATGTTAATGAAACTTGGTCATAATGTTACCCTCAATAAAATCTTGGACGAGTTTGATATTGAGTCACCTGGGTTCAAAAACTAGGTCACCAGGTCAAATCAAAGGAAAAGCTTGTTAACACTCTAGAGTTCACAATTTTGGCCCAATTTTAATGAAACTTGTTCAGAATGTTACTCTTAATAAAATCTTGGACAAGTTCGATATTGGTTCATCTGGGGTCAAAAACTAGGTCACCAGGTCAAATCAAAGGAAAAGCTTGTTAACACTCTAGTCACAATTTTAGCCCAATCTTAATGAAAATTGGTCAGAATGTTACTCTCTTTAAAATCTTGGACGAGTTCGATATTGGGTCATCTAGGGTCAAAAACTAGGTCACCAGGTCAAATCAAAGGAAAAGCTTGTTAACACTCTAGAGGTCACAATTTTGACCCAATGTTAATGAAACTTTGTCAGAATGTAACCCTCATTAAAATCTTGTGACAAGTTAAATATTGGATCATCTGGGGTCAAAAACTAGGTCACCAGGTCAAATCAAAGGAAAAGTTGTTAACACTGTAGAGGTCACATTTATGATTGTATCATCATGAATGGGTCATGTTGGGTCAAAAACTAGGTCAACGGGTCAAATCGAAGGAAAAGCTAGTTAACACTTTAGAGACCACATTTATGACCATATCTTAAGGAAACTTGGTTAGAATGTTAATCTTGATGATCTTTAGGTCAATAGGTCAGGTGAGCGATACAGAGTTTTCATGGCCCTCTTGTTTTGTCTCTGTATAATGGAAATATTGACCACCCATCATTTTCTAAGTCCAAAAGAAACCAGAATTCTTGCAAAAAGCAATGCAGAGTTACGGTACTTGCTGTGCAGTGTCAGCTTTTAGCTGAGAATAACTGCTCCAAGTTTTAAAGTCATTAGCTTTGCCAGTACAGGAATAAATTTGGCCTAAACGCAAAACCAAGAAATCTGATAGAAGTCCAAAAGGGGCCATACTTCCTGCAAAAAGCAGGATGGAGTTATGTTTCTTGCTGTATAGAGTCAGCTTTTGATGGTGAACAAGTGTTGCAAGTTTTAAAACAATAGCTTTGATAGTTTAGGAGAAAAGCTGACCTAAAAATAAAACATAAGCAGGCAACGCCGATCAAGTTATGACAATAACTCATCTTTTTTCCCCCGAAGAATCAGATGAGCTAAAAATGACATAATTCATGAACTTCTGGTATCAGAGTTACGTCATGTCCCATTAAATGTGGATAATGGTTAGACTAAGAAACAATTACTTTAAGTTTGAAGGAAATCCATTGAGTAATTACTGACATGAAGAATGCATCAAAACTTTAAGCTAGGTGTTGACATGGAACAAACATGGATGCCAACCATGGATAGTTCTCCATATGCTTCATACATTCGTATTAAAAATCATTAAAGTTTAATTAATGCCAAAATAGGACAGCTAATTCCCAATAGCAGTGGTTCTTTTGTAGGTTTAAATAAGTAAAGTAGATTTATTTATTTTTGTCAGGTTGATTTCAGGACAAAACTTTTGTTTTATAAAAGCACTATGGTTTAAATACTTCTGCAATAATGCAGTCATAACATATATTAAACGTCCACATTTGCTTTTCTTGTCAACAGGTTGGAATTTTTTCCCTTTTCTACCCCAAAAACTTCAGACAGCTGATTTACTTTCACTTACATTACAATTGTTTTACTTTAAGTTGATTTCTGTTCACAGATTAAGCAAATCAGAAAAAGTTTCACTTGTGTTAAGGAAAAACTCTTTAGGTAAGGAGTTATACATGTCTGAATTACTCCTTTTTTATTTGTAGCAATTCATCAATTTATTGAGATTTGCATTGGTGATCACCTTACAAGACATTTAAAATGTGATTTATCAGCACACCACTAAATGACAGGCATATAAAACTGAATATTGGACTACAAATATAAGCAAAAACAAGATGACTTTCAGTCATTTAATTTTGCGATGTTCTTAAACATTTAAACCATTTAACATTCATAAAATATCACTTGTATACCCATACACATAACATCTGTAAACACATCTTTTGCACATCAACCCAGACCTAAATGCATTTCATTTTTAGACAAATTACTAAAATATTACAGAATACAGAAAGGTAAACTACAAAGATGATTTAAAAGAAACAATTTGCGCCTCTCGATGTATTTGAGCCGCGCCATGAGAAAACCAACATAGTGGCTTTGCGACCAGCATGGATCCAGACCAGCCTGCGCATCCGCGCAGTCCTGTCAGGATCCATGCTATTCGCTTTCAAAGCCTATAGCAATTAGAGAAACCATTAGCGAACAGCATGGTTCCTGACCAGACTGCGCAGATGCGCAGACTGGTCTGGATCCATGCTGGTCGGAAAGCCACTATGTTGGTTTTCCCATGGCACGGCTCATTTAATATTTTTGTTAAGGACGGCTTTTTTAATGAAACAGAATGTAAAGTTAATGTTCTTACATGCAGACAAAGGTGTACTAAAATCATGAATGGGGCTATCTAGACTATACGTATAACAAAAGCTGTCTATCTAATTACTGTGCACTTGACTATTGGAAGCTGTAGCAAAATTTTCTCAGTTGAAAATGGGGCAAAAAGTTGTAAAGTGTAAATTGAAGAAATGAAACCCGGCTCAGAACGGTCAATTCATGGTGTTAAAGACCTATGAAGGGTCTGAATGCATTTATTAACATGGTTCCTGCTTACATAAAAAACTTTCTACAAAATTTTAAGTGAAAAAAAAGTGTATTATTTTGTAAAAATGTGAGCCAGAGTTATCAAACCTGCCACGTGAGGCAATCATATAATGCCAAAGACGTGTGTAGCATTCTAAAATATTTGATTAAGTAGTTTAGTGACCCTTGAAAGACGAGGGGTCGTCTAGTAACCGCAGGCAATCATCATATTAAGTTTGACAACCGTATGTGAAAGCATTCTTCAGTTGAGTGGAATTTGTTTTCAATCTCATCAAAAAAATCATTCTGTGATGGCAAAATACACACATCAGATATTTCAAAGACCAGTAGTACAATGTACTTTCTTCACGTAACAAAAATGTAGTTTTTTCTTTATGATTACAAAAATAATATTATTAAATATATCAAAACTAAAAGCAAATGCTAACATGATTCATAGACATTGTGAAATATCAAAATTATCATTATATATCACTCTTTTAACAATGTTTAGGTTAATTCAGTATATATACATTAATATAATATCTAGTAGAAGGACTAAAATATTAACTAACTAACAATACACATTGTCTAACAAAATAACAGTACAATTCCATAACATAAGTCTTCATAATTAAATAAAAGAATAATGTCAACATTGTATGATGTAATAGCCCCTGAAAATGCTTCATGGAATAATATAAAAAAAGTTTTAAAAGAGCATAACTCAAATAAATATGAATGACGTCAACACTGTACGACACATGCCACCTGAAAATACTTGATATAATCAAATTATGAAGTCCAAAAAGGCAAACTTTCAGTTTTTTATGTCTGAAATAAAAGTTCTAACAACAGGAACATGTGCGCTTCATATTGTATAATTGATGATTCATAATTATTATCCAGTTCCGTTTCAGTTGAACAGAATCTGTAAGAGTTGAGTACACATATATAAACAAGAGCTCGTCAAACACGAAATGCCCCCCTTGATGCATTTAGTAATTGCACAAGGAACAGAAATTATATGCTCACTGTAAACAAAAGTTCTACCATTCTGGTTTAATCTGACCTTGACATTTAACCTATTAACCTAACAAGAGATTACAGATTGATCTTGGCGCCATCCACAGAGCCATTTTTGAATGTTCCAAATTTCAAGACTAGCTCAAAGTCAAAATCAAGGTCAAATTTCATTTAGGTACAAAACAATGTATATGTGGTCCAAATTTGAAAGCGGTGGCTTGAGAAATGTGAAAGCAGGTCACTAGATCAATTTCAAGGTAAAGTTCATTTCGGTAAACAGAACTATGCATGTGCTTCAAATTTGGAGGCTGTAGCTTGAGAAATGTGAAAGTAGGTAATAGATAAAAATCAATGTAAAATTTCAATTCAGAACACAAAAATATGCATGCAGTCCAAATTTGAAGCCTGTACCTTCAAAAATGTGAAAGTAGGTCACTAGGTCAATCTTAAGATCAAAGTTCATTTCGGTACACAAAACTACGCATGTGGTTCAAATTTGAAGGCTGTAGCTTGAGAAATGTGAAAGTAGGTCACTAGGTCAAAATCAAGGTCAAATTTTATTTCGGAACACAAAACTATGCAAGTGGTCCAAATTTGAAGCCTGTACCTTCAGAAATGTGAAAGTGGGTCACTAGGTCAATCTCAAGATCAAAGTTCATTTCAGTACACAAAAGTATACTTGTGGTTCAAATTTGAAGGCTGTAGCTTGAGAAATGTGAAACTAGGTCACTAGGTCAAAATCAAGGTCAAATTGTATTTTTGGAACAAAAAACTATGCATGTGGTCCAAATTTGAAACCTGTACCTTCAAAAATGTGAAAGTAGGTCTCTAGGTCAATAACAAGGTCAAAGTTTTTTTCAGTACACAAACCTATGCATGTGGTCCAAATTTGAAGGCTGTAGGTACAGAAATGTGAAAGTAGGTCACTAGGTCAAGATCAAGGTCAACTCATGTCAAGGTTCATCTTGCCACTCAAAACTATACATGTGGTCCAAATTTGAATGATGTAAGTTATGGACATGAAGATTCTAAGTTTTTCCCTATATAAGTCTATATGAACAATTTGACCTCTGAGGCAGGGCCATATTTGACCCGAGAGGGATAACTTGAACAAACTTGGTAGAGAACCACTAAATGATGCTACATTACAAAATACCAAAGCCATAGACTTTGCGGTTTTTAGACAAGAAGATTTTCAACGTTTTTCCCTATATAAGTAAATGTAAACCATGTGACCCCCAGGGCGGAGCCATATTTGACCCTAGGGGAATAATTTGAATAATCTTAGTAGAGGATCACTAGATGATGTCATATACAAAATATCAAAGCCCTAGGCCCTGTGGTTTTGGACAAGAGGTTTTTCAAAGTTTTTTCCTATATAAGTCTATATAAACAATGTGACCCTAGGGGGTGTGGCCATATTTGACCCCAGGGAAATAATCTGAACAATCTTGGTAGAGGACCACTAGATTTTGCTACATACCAAATATCAAAGCCCTAGGCCCTATGGTTTTGGACAAGATGATCAGAAACCATTTAACTGTTCCTGGCCAATGTGACCTTGACCTTTGACCTAATGACCTCAAAATCAATAGGGGTCATCTGCTGGTCATGGCCAACCTAACTATCAATTTTCCTGACACTAAGCCAAAGCGTTCTCGAGTTATTGCCTGGAAACCATTTTACTGTTCCTGGTCACTGTGACCTTGACCTTTGACATACTGATCTCAAAATCAATAGGGGTCACTTGCTGGTCATGATCAACCTCCCTATCAACTTTCGTGACCCTAGGCCTAAGCGTTCTTGAGTTATCATCGGGAAACTGTTTTACTGTTCAGGGTCACTGTGACCTTGACCTTTAACATACTGATCTCAAAATCAATAGGGGTCATCTGCTGGTCATTACCAACCTCCCTATCAATTTTCATGATCCTAGGCCCAAGTGTTCTTGAGTTATCATCCGGAAACCGTTTTACTGTTCAGGGTCACTGTGACCTTGACCTTTAACATACTGACCTCAAAATCAATAGGGGTCATCTGCTGGTCATTACCAACCTGCCTATCAACTTTCATGATCCTAGGCCCAAGTGTTCTTGAGTTATCATCCGGAAACCGTTTCACTATTCATGGTCACTGTGACCTTGACCTTTGACATACAGACCTCAAAATCAATAGGGGTCATCTGCTGGTCATGACCAACGTCCCTATCAACTTTCATGATCCTAGGCCCAAGTGTTCTTGAGTTATCATCCGGAAACCGTTTTACTGTTCAGGGTCACTGCGACCTTGACCTTTAACATACTGACCTCAAAATCAATAGGGGTCATCTACTGGTGGTGACCAACTTCCCTATCAACTTTCATGATCCTAGGCCCAAGCGTTCTCGAGTTATCATCCGGAAACGGATAGGTCTACATTCTGACCGACTGACCGACAGACCGAATGACCGACCGACCTACCGACCGACATCTGCAAAACAATATACCCCTCCTTTTTCAAAGGGGGGCATAATAAGTGTCAGAAGGACAGACAGACGGACACAGGAATGGAGGTACAAACAATAAAAACACTATATGTCTCCTCGGTCTTGGACACCAGTGACATAAAAACAAAATTCATCTCCCCTGACAAATAATAAATTATGTTAATATAAGAAGTTATTTAGCTCCAATGATTAAACTAATTTTCTATATACCCAGTGTAATAAATAGAAGCACAAAATTTCATGAATTGCTAAAACCTCTTCAAATATAGCATTTATAGCCTCACAAAATTTCATTAATTGCTAAAACCTCTTCAATTATAGCATTTATAGCCTCACAAAACTGCATTAATTGCTAAAACCTCTGTAAATATAGCATTTATAGCCTCACAAAATTGCATTAATTGCTAAAACCTCTTCAAATATAGCATTTATAGCCTCACAAAATTTCATTAATTGCTAAAACCTCTGTAAATATAGCATTTATAGCCTCACAAAATTTCATTAATTTCTAAAACCTTTGTAAATACAGCATTTATAGCCTTTAAACTATCATTTTGAGACCACCCCATAAAGCATGTTTAAATATTGCAATAAAATGGGTACACTTTATCAGCTATCTGCATCTTAGTTTAGAGTAAGCTTTATCCATATTAAACAAAGTGTGGACACCTGCAGTGTCAATTTCTTATTATTCATTGAAAATGACTACACAATCAATGAAAATCTCACCTGACACTTTCTGTGAACAATACCAGTATTTGTAAGTGAACCAAAGTGCAAGCCTCTTTAAAAACAAATCAGCAAAACTGTGCATGACATGATATTGTGCTGCAACTTTTGTTACAAAAGCAATATAGGTCTTATACAAATGAATATCCAAAATAATTATTACACTTTTGCTATAGTCGAAACTTGCATAATTTTCTTAAATCATGATTCAATATTTACACTGCATAATAAACACTGTAGTTAAGATTTTTTAACAGTAAGAACACATATTACCTACTATACACTTATTATACATGTATGGCTTGCCAGTCAATAGTCAAAACAAACTGCAGGAGGTCTGATGCATCAAGCTCTAATAGCTTTGACTATTGACCAGGAAGCCATACAGAAAGTGTTTTATTAAATTTCATAAGAAATAACTTTCAAAGTTTTTTCTCTATTTTTCATTCCAGCTTTGAAAACCTATGCTGAACTATTGACTGGTCAATGGCACAAATTATAAACCACAGATTTATACAGGACGTCATGTAATAAGAAATGTAGAGTCAGATCACTATAAGAAACATATATTTTACTGATTTTTATAAAGTTTTGACATCCTCCACTCTCCTAACCTATCCCAAGCTTTAAAATGCTGATTGTGGAGTGTTTCTTTTGATTTCAATACAATATCTGGTTTCACATGTCCATATGTTAATAGATGTCAGGATATTTCAACAATCTGAATCAAAAGACAAATTTGAAACTGTGTGTGGTTAAAGTAGGTAAAATTTGCTTACAACAATTTGACTTTTGTCTTTTTTTTTTTTTTCAAGGAAATGAATTGAAATGTTATAACCTAGAACACTATTACCATTTATCTTTGAAAAGATATTTGAGCCACACCATGAGAAAACCAACATAATGCATTTGCGACCAGCATGGATCCAGACCAGCCTGTGCATCCGTGCAGTCTGGTCAGGATCCATCCTGTTTGCTTTTGAACCCTGTTGCAATTAGAGAAACTGTTAGTGAACAGTACAGATCCTGGTCAGACTGCCCGGATGAGCAGGCTGATCTGGATCCATGCTGGTCGCAAATGCACTATGTTGGTTTTCTCATGGTGTGGCTCATTTAAATTGGTCTAGGCAAAATTGTAGCTGAACAGTAAGGCAAAGAAAGGATAACTTCAGTGAACAGATTATACAGGGTTAAAAAGGTGACAGTTTGTTAACACTTAACCAATTACTGGGAAGCTGTCAAAAATGCAGCCTTGCAACTTCTGTATATGGAATGTAATAACTAAAATAATGGACATTATAAAATTATAAAGACCCAGTTTCACAATGGAAAATAACAAAATTTTTCATTTTCCTTGAATTTTTTAAGCACAGAGGTCAAACTACATTACAGATCTAGTAACATTATCTGTATCCGTGTGGTAGAGGTATCAAGAAGTTAACACAACACAAATCCTTACACTCAAACACTAAAAACATTTGGTTATCCATTCATTAAAGCTTATAACCCAGTTACCAGTGTGGAGGGGATACATGGTTTGAAAATGCATATTTCGATGGCACCCATGCTAAATTTTAGGCTGAGTTTAGCAAAAAATATTTTCTGCAACAAAGAGTGTTTTGAATTTTTAACTTTGAAATGTTTGTACCTTCAATGATTAGCTGTGTTAGTAGTTGTACCGTTTGTGACAGTCTTTGTAACAAATACCAGATGTAGTTCTGGCAGTTAGGCATTATTCGTTCTTCATAACGCAGCCATCAGACATGTCTTAAGTGAAACAATTCTTTAAACAGTCCCTACAGTAACAAACCTTCATCATTTTGCCACTAAGAGCAAATGCAAACAGGAAGTTTCATCAGCCTGTTCTTCATTTCATTTCAAATGCATATTTCAATTGACTGAAGTCTCTGTGGTAGCTTTAGGTCTTTCATGTAAGTTTCAGTCTTTGCAATAACTTTATTTAAGTCTTTGCAGTAAGTTTCAGTCTACGCAATAACTTTATTGAAGTCTTTGACAGTAAGTTTTATCTTTGCAGTAACCTTATTGAAGTCTTTGACAGTAAGTTTTATCTTCGCTTACTGAAGTCTTTGAACATTACTAAAAACAATCTTTAATCATGAACAAACTTTATCGATTCGAATATTTTATTTGTTTGGTGGGAAAAGGAAACCTAATTCTCTGATTTAATTGGAAACAGGCATTCCTTGATTTACTGCATGTGAACTTTGTTCTAGACTGCTTATACTATCCTATCGACTGAAACTGTTATTTCAAATTTCAACCAATTCAACATTTTCAGCTTTTTAACCGACTTAAGAAATTCTGAATAAAGATTAAAACTCTAAGACAATTTTTTGCGTATAAATGAAGTAATTACATTGCTTTTCTGTTATTGTTAGAATATGTGTGTGTTGTTTACATTTTTGGACAAATACATGTACCCACAATTCATCACACTGCAGCCAAAGTTTATATTCGTTCCCTTGAACTCGGACAATTCAAACAACACTCTTTGCTCCAACTCATCGGCAGGGCCCAGCAAAATCCCTACATAATGTACACTTAATGACGTCTCGAATTTACGATAACAAATTTTGCCGGTCCTGCCAAGTTCGAGCAAACAAAGTTTGACTGTATTATGCGGAGGCAGTCCACAGCCACATTCTCCACAGTACGTATCACTTACACTGGTAACATACAGCATGTATTCTATATAAGCCGTGCCATGAGAAAACCAACATAGTGGCTTTGTGACCAGCATGGAATCAGACCAGCCTGCGCATCCGTGCAGTCTAGTCAGGATCCATGCTGTCCGCTAACAGTTTCTCTAATAACTATAGGACTTTGAAAGCGAACAGCATGGATTCTGATCAGACTGCGCGGATGCGCAGGCTGGTCTGGATCCATGCTGGTCACAAAGCCACTCACTATGTTGGTTTTCTCATGGCACGACTCAATTATCATTGTTTAGTCCCTCCTGATAACAATAAAAAACTCTTTTCCTTTGTTCAGTTCATCACTTAGATTTCATTTATTCTGCTGGTGCGTCCACTCCTATCAAGCTTTCTGTTTGTTCTTTATCCACGTCCCTCATTCTGGAAGAATAAAGAATACAAAATTTTACAAAACTATACCCTGCTTTGACACTTCCTTAATTAACACTAATTGTGAGGGCTAAGATGCTTTTTTATCTATGGTGGTATCAAGGACCTGGTTCAAATCCTGGCCACTCTTGTTACAGTGTGTCCTTGGACAAGGCATTTCATAACAATTGCCTCAGATGACCCAGTTGTAAACTGGTATCAGTAACTTGCTGGGGCTAAAGTATATTTTGTTTCGATATTTCTTAATTATTTTCACAAAGCAAGAGAATATAATCTATCTTTACCCTTCTTTCTCCTTTACACTTGTATGTACAAATTATAATCTAGCTATTGTAAGTTAATTCATTTCTGTATATATTCTGTATACTACACCAACTGGAATATTTATAGATGACTGTTTTATAACATTCTCAAAATACATTTGGTTTATAAGTTTTTATAATTACTAAGTGTGAAAAAAACAAGAGCTCGTAGAACACAAAATGCCCCCCTTGATGCATTCAGTAACTGCACACGGAACAGAAATTATTTGCTCATTGTACACAAAAGTTCTACAGCTCTGGCTCAATGTGACCTTGACCTACTGACCTCAAAACCGATAGGGGTCATATGCTAGTGATGATCAACCTCCCTTAGGCTATTAAGTTTTGTGATCCTAAGCCCAAGTGTTCTCAAGTTATCAACCGGAAACGGTTTAACTGTTCTAGGCCAATGTTACTTTGACCTTAATTCACTGACCTTAAAATCAATAGGGGTCATCTGGTCATGACCATCCTCCTATCAATTTTCATGATCCTTGGCCCAAGCATTCTTGAGTTATCATTTGGAAATCATTTAACTGTTCCGGGTCACTGTAACATGGACCTTTGACCTACTGACCTCAAAATCAATAGGGATCATCTGCTGGTCATAATTAACCTCCGTGTCAACTTTCATGATCCTAGGCCCAAGCATTCTTGAGTTATCATCCTGAAACTGTTTAACTGTTCCGGGTTACTGTGACCTTTGACCTACTGACCTCAAAATCAATTGGGGTCATCTGCTTTTTATGATCAACTGTTCCGGGTCACTGTAACATGGACCTTTGACCTACTGACCTCAAAATCAATAGGGGTCATTTGCAGGTCATGACCAACCTCCATATCAATTTTCATGGCTCTAGGCCCAAGCGTTCTTGAGTTATCATCCGGAAAACTTTTAACTGTTCTAGGTCACTGTGACCTTGTGTGTGTGTGTGTGTGTGTTCGGATTTAAGGTCTTTTTCAACAATTTTTCAGTCATATAAATGACAGTGTCTACTTGTAGCAGTGAGTACAATGCCCAACTTTATAGAGCTGCCTCACTGCAATATTACGCCTTAGACATGATACCCCACTCAGTCACATTATACTGACACCAGGCTGACCAGTCCTAGCACTATCCTCTTAATGCTGAGCGCCAGGCGAGGAAGCTACTAGTACAATTTTTAACATCTTTGGTATGATGCAGCCGAGGATCGAACCCACTACCTCCATGACATTTGACCTACAGATCTCAAAATCAATAGGGGTCATCTGTTGGTTATGACCAACCTGCCTACCAACTTTCATGGTCCTAGGCCCAAGCGTTCTTGAGTTACCATCCTATATACCGACCCACAGACCGACTGACATCTGCAAAACAATATACCCCTCCTTCTTTGAAGAGGGGCATAATAACTGCAATTTTCACTGAAATTTCTCCTTTTTAAAAATTACTTAGTCCAGCACAGCAGCATCAGGTGGGGGACTGGGAGCCCTGGCTAATACTGCAGGGAAAATACCTAGCTAAAATAGCAGGGAAAATACCTAGCTAAAATAGCAGGTAAAATACCTTGCTAAAATAGCAGGAAAAATACCTAGCTAAAATAGCAAGGAAAATACCTTGCTAAAACAGCAGGGAAAATACCTCACTAAAACAGCAGGGATAATACCTGGCTGAAATAGCAAGGAAAATACCTGGCTAAAATAGCAGGGATAATACCTGGCTGAAATAGCAGGAAAAATACCTGGCTAAAATAGCAGGGATAATACCTGGCTAAAACAGCAGGGAAAATACCTGGCTAAAACAGCAGGGAAATAGCATGGAAAATACCATTCTATAATAGCAGGGAAATAGCAGGGTAAATACCTGGCTAAAATAGCAGGGATAATACCTGGCTAAAATAGCAGGGAAAATACCTGGCTAAAACAGCAGGGAAATAGCATGGAAAATACCTTTCTATAATAGCAGGGAAATAGCAGGGTAAATACCTGGCTAAAATAGCAGGGATAATACCTGGCTAAAATAGCAGGGAAAATACCCGGCTAAAATAGCAGGGAAAATACCTGGCTAAAATAGCAGGGAAAATACCTGGCTAAAATAGCAGGGAAAATATATTGTCAACAAAATGCACTTTGTTTATAACTGCTTATAATTACTTAGTGTGAACAAATATTAACTGCATTTTTTACTACAATTTCTCCTTTTTAAAACTTTATTTTATCCAGCACAGTAGCACCAGGGAGTGGGGGGGGGGGGGGGCCTGGCTAATACTGCAAGAAAAATGCTGGGATAATATAGCTGCTAAAACAGTAGAGAAAATAAAGTCACTATTTGGAGTTCAGTTTTGAAGAAATTTTATCATGAGCCAGGGCAAAGCACAAGTGATTAAATAATAAACATCAGAACAACAATGATTTAATTCAAGACAAATAATTCTGATTCGAACAAAATATCTGGCATAACTATATCTATTTCCTTAACAACCACCACCAAATATTTGCCTGTTTTGACTGAATTTCTTTTCCAGCATGCCACTATGACATACAAACAGTGATTCTGCTGCATAATAATGTCATAGTTTATTTTATAGGTAGTATAAAATATAGAAAACTAAAATTCATTAAATATAATGCAAGGAACAAAACAGAATGTTGTAAACACCAGATTAATCCAACATCAATAGCAACATAATTATTATGCTGTATAAAGAATCCATATGAGCCGTGCCATGAGAAAACCAACATTGTGCATTTGCGACCAGCATGGATCCAGACCAGCCTGTGCATCCGCGCAGTCTGGTCAGGATCCATGCCGTTCGCTTTCAAAGCATATTGCAATTAGTGAAACCAATAGCAAACAGCATGGATCCTGACCAGACTGCTCAGATGCGCAGGCTGGTCTGGATCCATGCTAGTCGCAAAGCCACTATGTTGGTTTTCTCATGGCACAGCTCAAATCTGTAAGCAGATCTATAAGAAGATACTTTGGAAGCATAGAACACATCTATGCAAAATTACAGCAAAGATAGTTTAACATTTACCTCGCTAAATTTCTAAAATGGACTGGTCCATCATTCAATTTGGGCAATACCATTTATTATTCAAAGGGGTGTTCACTGAAGATTTACTGACTGAATAGCGAACTGCACAGATCTTGGTCTATACTGGTCGCAAAGGCAAAACCACTTGGCCCCAGAAGGCTAAAGGTTAACCGAGTCTGTTCAAGAAAGGCATTTGAAAGTGCAACATCCCTCAACACCATTAGCATACTGGCTTAAGCGGAATTTTCTAACTTAAATCCTTGATGAACTTCAAGATCCCAATAGACCAGAAAAATATAACTACTACAAGTCCAAGTGCAGGGAGATTTCTTAAAGATGCCACACAGCATTTAAAGACATATTAACCTCGACTTCCTTTTGAATTTCTACTGGATTATTTTCAAATTTATAAAACAGTAAACATAGTATGATAAATAACTAATGTTAATCACCATACTGACATCTTTTTGATAATATCAAACTTTTAAACCTCTAATGGTTCTAATTAAGCTAATTTTAAACTCCCAATTACAATTTCTTTAACGTAAAATTACTAAACAGTAAATATTTTACCCTTATAATGCTGGAGTCGGCTGATTCTGCCTTTGCGACCAGTGTAGATCATGATCAGTGTGCACATCCATGCAGTCTTATCATGATCTGCACTGTTCGCCATTCAGTCAGGATATTTTTGGTAAGCACCCCTTTTTTACAGTTAATGGTACTGTCCGAGTTGAAGATGGATAAGTTCATTATAGAAATTTAGCAGGATAAGGATAAAGGCAATTATTTTGTGTGTAAGAAATTTTGTCATAAACTACAGAGACAGTGTCAGACTATCACTTATGTGCCCTGCAGATATCTAGTTATTCATACACATATATTATCAATAAAATAGTCCCTCAGAATGGTACTATTTGTCTAGAAAATATCCGTTTGTTTTCTTATGAAGTATGTAAATAAACAAGAGGGCCATGATGGCCCTATATCGCTCACCTGTTATCATTGCACTTGAGGACAAGAAGGTCCTCAGAAAAAATATCTAAGTCCAAAGGGCAGGAACAACAAAGGGAAGAAATTTAACCAAAAAGAAAAATAAATTCTTACAAGGTACAGATATGTCAAAATACACCTAAAAATTGGAGGTACCATCCATGTTGTACCACAGAAAAGTGGTCTCAGTTTTTCCCTATGGCCAATAATAAAAAAGTTACTAAAAATAAGCTATTTATAGTAACCTAAAAGGGAAGTTATTAAAGAAAAAAATATTGTAAGTGAACAAAAGAAGGATCTGCCAAATAAATCTGTTGACATAAATGAAATTTCAGATCAGTATCTTCATTAGTTACGGAGATATACCTATTTTAATTTGAAATAAAGGGAGGTAATTTGACAAAAAATCAGTCCATAGTTATCTACCCTGATTGGCTCAGTCCAACTAATGACAATAATGAAATTTCAAATAAGTCCTATAAGTACTTACTGATATAAATCCATTTTGATTACAATCAGGGGAGGTAATCAGATATAAAATAACTCTGGAACCTACGATTGGATCTGATTTGTCATGGAATCCAAGATTTATTGTTGTTGAAGATATTTTGAAAGTTTGTATCAAATAAAACCATAAATGAAGACTCTATATGGCTGCAAAAGCCAAAATAGCCAATTTTGGACCTTTAAGGGGCCATAACTCTGGAACCCATGATGGAATCTGGCCAGTTCAAGAAAGGAACCAAGATCTTGTGGTAATACAAGTTGTGTGCAAGTTTGGTTAAAATCAAATCATAAATGAAGCTGCTATTGTGCAGACAAGGTCAAAATAGCTAATTCTGGCCCTTTCAGGGACCATAACTCTGGAACCCATTAAGGGATCTGGCCGGTTTAAAAAAGAAACCGAGATCTTATGGTGACACAAGTTTTGTGCAAGTTTGATTAAATTCAAATCATAAATGAAGCTGATATTGTGCAGACAAGGTCAAAATAGCTAATTCTGGCCCTTTCAGGGGCCATAACTCTGGAATCCATACAGGAATCTCGCCAGGTGAAGAAAAGAACCAAGGTCTTATGGTGATACAAGTTGTGTGCAAGTTTGGTTAAAATAAAATCATAAATGAAGCTGCTATTGTGCAGACAAGGTCAAAATAGCTAATTTTGGCCCTTTCAGGGGCCATAACTCTGGAACCCATAATGGAAACTGGCGAATTCAAGAAAGGAACCAAGATCTTATAGTGATACAAGTTGTGTGCCAGTTTGGTAAAAATCAAATAATAGATAAAGCTGCTATTGTGCAGACAAGGTCAAAATAGCTAATTTTGGCCCTTTCAGGGGCCATAACTCTGGAACCCATAAAGAGATCTGGCCAGTTCAAGAAAGGAACCGAGATCTTATGGTGATACAAGTTGTGTGCAAGTTTGGTTAAAATAAAAGCATAACTGAAACCACTATCGTGCAGACAAGAAATTGTTGACGCACGGACGCAAGCACGGACGGACTGACGACGGACGAAGGGTGATCACAAAAGCTCACCTTGTCACTATGTGACAGGTGAGCTAATAAAACAGTAAGAAAAAACTGTTAATGTATTATCTGCAGTCTGTACTATTATGAAATCATTAATACTTGTGGGGGACTCTTTTTCTTGGTTCAGTCCATCCATGAAATTATAAACACTGGCCTCCAGATCGTTCGACAACAACAAAAACTAGAACTGTCACAGGAGTGACTCATACCCCCACCATACGGTCTTGTCACAGAAGAATGGCAACCATAAGGAATCTTAAAAATACTTTGGAGTACTTCATCCTGGGCTTCCACATATAAGTAATACTAGTATAATACTAGTATAGTAATACAAGTAAATATATTAAATCTCTAACATAAGAGATACACTAAAAGTGAATACAAAAAAAAGTGTCTTACCGACCCATGTTACCACAGAAAAATGTTTTTACTTTTTACATAGGACTTATAATAAAAAAGTTAGAAAAATACCTAAAATACTGAAAATCTAAAAATAGGATTTCTAAAAATAGACTAATTCCTGGAATTTAAGGGGAAGAAACTCAGTACAAAAGTTAAAAAAATGTTACTTCCCTTTGGCTCTAAGCCAATCAGAATGAGATATAGTGAAAATACATCAAAATTAACCTTAAATTCTAGGTAAAAGGGGACACAATTCAAGAAAAATTAGTGTCAGAGTTATGCACCTTGTGTCACATGATGTGGGTGATGAGGTGGAACATCTATTTTAAGTCTGGATCAAATCCATTCAGAAGTAACTGAGATAAAGTGAAAATACATCAAAATTAACCATAAATTCTAAGTAAAAAGGGGCATAATTCATGAAAAATTGGTGTCAGCGTTATGCACCTTGTGTCACATGATGTGGCTGATGAGGTGGAACATCTGTTTTAAGTTTGAATCAAATCCATTTTGTAATAATTGAGATATAGTGAAAATACATCAAAATCAATGATAAATTTAAAGTAAAAGGGGACATAATTCATAAGAAATTTATGTCAGAGTTAAGCACCTTATGTCACATCATCTGGGTGATGAAGTGGAACAACTATTTTAAGTTTGAATCAAATCCATTTAGTAATAACTGAGATATAGTGAAAATACAACAAAATTAACCTTAAATTCTAAGTAAAAGGGGACATAATTCATGAAAACTTGGTGTCAGAGTTATGCACCTTGTGTCACATGATGTGGGCACATGATGTGGGTGATGAGGTGGAACATCTATTTTAAGTTTGAATCAAATCCATTTAGTAATAACTGAGATATAGTGAAAATACATCAAAATTAACCTTAAATTCTAAGTAAAAGGGGACATAATTCATGAAAACTTGGTGTCAAGAGTTATGCACCTTGTGTCACATGATGTAGGTGATAAGGTGGAACAGGTATTTTAAGTTTGAATCAAATCCATTTGGTAATAACTGAGATAATAGATTTCGGGACGCGACGGGACGGGACGCGACGGGACGCGACAAAACTGCCTCCTATATACCCCCCTCAAACAAGTTTGGTGGGGGTATAATTATTTTTTTAGGTATCTGGAAATTAATGGTATCATTTCTAAAGAAAGCTTTCAAACTTAATTACTGACAGACTATATGTTATGGAAACACATGAGAATTAGTTGTTTTATTACTTCTTATGATAAAAATCTAAAAGCGTTTTGGTAACGCTTTACTCTAGATAAACTGCCTTGATTATAAATATCTAATGTCTAATGCACAGTGAACACTAAATCCTCACAGCCCTATTGGTACAACAGCGGAAAACTTTTTTATTGCCGCAGCCGTCCGGGTTCGATTCCCGACGCGATCATCTTGTTTTTTGATTTGGCATTTTTAAAATAGTTTAGAAACTAAAACTCATAGTCAAACATTCATAATATGACCAAACTTCAATTTCAAAGAAAGATAATTTTTTAGCCAAAATCTGGAGGTCAGTGCCTTTAAACCTCAAAGAACAAATACATGTCATGCAAAAAAAAGGAATGTACAAATTCATGCTGTTTAGGCCATAACAATGTAATTTCATGCCTACAAAATTTAATGATTTCAGTATGATCAAATACTGTGAAATCATTTTTACTCGCATAGGACGAATTTTCGCGTATTTCGCGTTACGACCGAAGCGCGAATTAAAGACCGCGCTATTATTATTTTTAACTTTATTTTTTTATGTCAAAATAGAAAATTAAAGCCAGTGCGAAACAGTCCTTTTTCACATTTGTGCGAAATTTCATGCCAGCGAATTTAAATGATTTCACAGTAACGTAATAAACATTTCACAAATTAATATTCTGATATAAACTGCATCACACACACCAGCATCCTAGTATCATAACAGTAACCAGGTTTATGAAAGGTATGATTTCCGACCTTAATGTTCACAAAACATTGTTCAGTCTCCCTGAGTTTGAAATTGAAATCTGATCATGAATGTTACTAGAATTTCAAGATTAAATTCCAAAAGCTGAACATCAATACCGAATAGTCATTTTAAAATAGACATTAAGTTATAGTTATTTTAAAATAGACATGAAATTAAGATTTGATTTCAAACATGCCATTTTGATACAAATGCCAAAAGTTGACCACCACTACCATACAGTCACTTCAACATAGAAATTAACTTAACATTTGATTTCAAACATCCAATTTTGATATACCGGTATATGACAAAATTTTATTATCAAACTCATCAGGGACTGAAAATGTTTTGTGAACACGAGGCCTGTTTAACATAAATAAACAAATAAATAACTATTTAAAATACAAAGACTAAATGTACAAAGAGTGATCCAAAACTAGATTTTTCCAGAAAATTCTCTAAATTGATCATACATGAAGGTTTTTTACATTTGTTCTGTGGTTAAGTGCCATTTTTCAACAGATGGAGTATTTCATTCATGTAATGGCTGCAGTTAACGAAAAAGTGTTCCCAGATTCTGTACTGGTACTAACCTAACCTGTTCTCCAGAAATAAATGCAAACTTCCCAACATGAATCAGAGTTGGAGGACAAAATTTAATGATTTCAGACACAAGGTCTTTTATCAATCTTCAAGGAGAACATAATTATGCCTTGCCCAGGAATCAAACTTACTGTCAGACAGACTTGTACATGTACAACCACAGTGAAATCAACCTAACTTCATCTTTCTTAATCATTTTAACCACAGTTAGGAGTCAAATTTGTCTTCAAATGACTGCCTCCCTAACCAACAGCCAAGTCTGGACAAACTTTTGTGACTAAAACACTGAAATGTATTTAACTCATGCTAAATTATACTTAATATTTAACTTAAGCACTTGATCCTCCGCCAATTCTGGACTAAGAGGGGTAAACAAGTGCATTCATCAACTTTGAGCAATCTAGACGGTCTAACTTTAACTTTTTCTAAAAAGATTCAAAGGTAGATAGATCACTTTCGCCCAGAAAATTCAAATTGCAGCAGATACATGTATTCTTGTAAGTGATCTTATTTACTAAATTTGCTTAAAACCTGAAACAAAAGGTTCAAAATAAACTTTGTTTATGATTATACATAAAGATCCATGCAGCTTGACTGAATTCAAATACATTTTCTTAAACAAGAGGACCATGATGGTCCTGAATCGCTCACCTGTTCCCACATGACCCAGTTTTGAGTATGACATCGTTTTTTCTATTATTTGACAAAGTGACCTAGTTTTTGAGCTCATGTGACCCAGTTTTGAACTTAACCTAGATATCATCAAGATAAAAATTCTGACCAATTTTCATGAAGATCCATTGAAAAATATGGCCTCTAGAGAGGTCACAAGGTTTTTCTATTATTTGACCTATTGACCTAGTTTTAGAAGGTACGAGACCCTGTTTTGAACTTGACCTAGATATCATTAAGGTGAACATTCTCACTAATTTTCATGAAGATCTCATGAAAAATATGGCCTCTAGAGAGGACACAAGGTTTTTCTATTTTTATACCTACTGGCCTAGTTTTTGACCGCACGTGACCAAGTTTCGAAACTGACCTAGATATCATCAAGGTGAACATTCAGACCAATTTTCATGAAGATCTATTGAAAAATATGGCCCCTAGAGAGGTCAAAAGATTTTTCTAATTTTAGATCTACTGACCTAGTTTTTGATCGCAGTTGACCCAGTTTCAAACTTGACCTAGATATCAACAAGATGAACATTCAGACCAATTTTCATACTGATCGCATGAAAAGTATGGCTTCTAGAGAGGTCACAAGGTTTTTTCATTATTTGACCTACTGACTTAGTTTTTGATTGCACGTGACCCAGTTTCAAACTTGACATAGATATCATCAAGGTGAACATTCTGACCAATTTTCATGAAGATCCATTCAAGGGTATGGCCTCTAGAGAGGTCACAAGGTTTTTCTATTTTAAGACCTACTGACCTAGTTTTTGAACGCAGTTGACCCAGTTTCAAACATGACCTATATATCATCAAGATAAACATTCAGACCAACTTTCATACAGATCCCATGATAAATATGGCCTCTAGAGAAGTCACAAGGTTTTTCTATTATTTGACCTATTGACCTACTTTTTGATGGCATGTGACCCAGTTTCGAACTTCACCTAGATATCATCAAGATGAACATTCTGATTAATCTTTATGAAGATCCATTCACAAGTATGGCCTCTAGAGAGGTCACAAGGTTTTTCTATTTTTAGACCTACTGACCTTGTTTTTGACCACACATGACCCAGTTTCAAACTTGACCTAGATATCATCAAGATGAACATTCAGACCAACTTTCATACAGATCCCATGAAAAATATGGCCTTTAGAGAGGTCACAAGGTTTTTCTATTATTTGACCTACTGACCTAGTTTTTGATGGCACGTCACCCAGTTTCGAACTTGATCTAGATATCATCAAGGTGAACATTCTGACCAATTTTCATGAAGATCTTGTAAAAAATATGGCCTCTAGAGAGATCATAAGGTTTTACTATTTTTAGACCTACTGACCTAGTTTTTGACCGCACGTGACCCAGTTTCGAACTTGACCTAGATATCATCAAGGTGAACATTCTGACCAATTTTCATAAAGACCCCATGAAAAATGTGACCTCTAGAGTGGTCACAAGCAAAGGTTTACGCACGGACGGACGCACGCACGCACGGACGACGGACGCTGCGCGATCACAAAAGCTCACCTTGTCACTTTGTGACAGGTGAGCTAAAAACTTCTTAAAAAGTCCAGACTGTCCAAAAAGAATTTCAACAAACTTTTGTGACAAACATTCATCACTATCTTCATTTAAGAGAAATAATATCCTTAAACATTTTTTGTTTGTTTATTTTTTTCAGTTTAAGTCACACAGACACAGTCAATTATGGTGATTTTCCAGCTTTCTGGTGTAGGCCGATCCACAGTGCCCCGCCAGGCATTATTTTAGGCACAGGCAGCACCTCCGTAGAACAACCGACCTTCACCAAACAAGTTGTACTCTTCACATGACAGAGTAGACCTCAAACTCACAGCTGTAAGGGGTAAGTCATTAAAAACGAGCCACTTCAATCACTCAGCAACAGGTTAGGGGCAAGTCATTCAAAGCTAGCCACTGAGACCCTTTGTAAGCATTTCTTTTTGGGGGGGGGGGGGATTTAACGTCGCACCGACACATGATAGGTCATATGGCGACTTTCCAGCTTAAATGGTGGAGGAAGACCCCAGGTGCCCCTCCGTGCATTATTTCATCACGAGCGGGCACCTGGGTAGAACCACCAACCTTCCATAAGCCAGCTGGATGGCTTCCTCACATGAAGAATTCAATGCCCCGAGTGAGGCTCGAACCCACATCGATGAGAGGCAAGTGATTTGAAGTCAGCGACCTTAACCACTCTGCCACGGAGGCGCCCTGTAAGCATTTCTGAAAATTGTCAGCAGTAAATAATTCAGGATCACCCCATGTACAACTAGAGTGCAGTGCAGACATGCAAACCTGATTTTCCTTTTCCATGGGCCAACACCATCCACCAGGCTGTGATAAAATATAATGTAAACCAACTTAACTAAATAAATAACTGAAAACACAGGGACTTTAACTCAAAATATGGATATAAAAAAAAGCAAGTAGCACAGACAGCATGTTGAGATAGCATTAAACTGCTAACACGAGTACCGTTATGTGGGTTTGCAAGAAATAAATCCACTTGCAAATACATAGATCTTCTTTTGTGTTACAGACTACATTTGATAACTCTGTACTGTTACAAAGCAATTTTTCTGTATTTCTATTATAATACAAACAGCGTTTGATGAATTCTATCGTGTTACAGTACAAGTTTGCTGAATTCTATTATATCACAGACCAACCTTGGTTTCATTTATGTTACAGATAATATAATTCTATTATGTTACAGAACAAGTTTTGTGAAATTCAATTATGTTTCAGACAAAATTTGTTAAATTATGTTATGTTACAGAACAAGTTTGGTAAATTCTGTTATGTTACAGAACAAGTTTGGTAAATTCTGTTATGTTACATATCAAGTGTAATTATTCTTTCTTACTTAACAAGACTTGGACATCTCTTTTATATTACAGACCAAGTTTGGTGTCATTCTTTCATGTTACAGAACTACTTTTGTATAATTCTATTGCGTTACAGACCAATTTTGACGTCATTCTTATATGTTACAGACCAAGTATTGCATTATACTGTAAATGCAGAAATTTTCATAAGGGTTTAAATTTCGCTATATGAGCCGTGCCATAAGAAAACCAACATAGTGGGTTTGCGACCAACATGGATCCAGACCAGCCTGCGCATCTGCCCAGTCTGGTCAGGATCCATGCTGTTAGCTTTCAAAGCCTATTGCAATTAGAGAAACTGTTAGCGAACAGCATGGATCTTGACCAGACTGCGCGGATGCACAGGCTGGTCTGGATCCATGCTGGTCGTAAAGCCACTATGTTGGTTTTCCCATGGCACGGCTCATATAATTTTGTGAGGTCCTACATATCGCGAAAATTAATCCTCGCATAAATATTCACCATTAAATTAATATGATTCAAATTCTAGTAGGACACCATTTTTACAATTTTGTGATACTAAACCTCATGAACCTACTCAAAATTTCAAATTCGCAAAATTCTGACCCAGCAAAAATATGTGCATTTACAGTATTACAGTCAAAGTTCTGTCCCAAATGGATAGACTGACAGACGAACAGACAAGGGAAAATCTAAGTGCCACCACCAAACATGGGTGATGGGTGAGGGGGGGGGGGGGGGGGGGGGGGTATGAAGGGGGCGGGGCACAAATTTTAAATTAATCTGGAAAGTCAGTTGAATTGTTGTGTAAGGCAGGCGGCTGCTAATGCAGAATCAACTGTGTCTGATATAACCTGTACATGTGTGTGACTGTTACGATGTGCTATGACACTGCATTTTCTGATGGCATTGCATTTTCTGACAATACTGTCATGTGTATGAACTGCCAATGAGTCAATATTTTGTCTTTTCTGACAATGTGTCTGTGCAAATGAAGGTACAAAGTGTTTAAACGCAATACCTTTACTGACAAGAGATATGACTGTGCATGACTTTCTTTGTTGAAAAAGCTGAAGCTTTTAATGATAACATAAAAACATATATAAATTATAAACATTACAATGCCTTTTTTACAACATAATTGAGCCGTGCCATGGGAAAACCAACATAGTGGCTTTGCGACCAGCATGGATCCAGACCAGCCTGCGCATCCGCGCAGTCTGGTCAGGATTCATGCTGTTCACTAACGGTTTCTCTAATTGCAGTAGGCTGTAAAAGTGAACAGCATGGATCCTGACCAGGCTGCGCGGATGCGCAGGCTGGTCTGGATCCATGCTGGTCGCAAACCCACTATGTTGGTTTTCTCATGGCATGGCTCATTTATTCATGCGCATTAACTCTTTGTATTGCTTTTTCTGATAACAGACACCAGTGTGCATGAACTCTATAATGTGCTAAAGCTGAAAACAAATATATACAAGTGCATGACTAGGGTTGCCATCATGTAACTTTTCAGGACTGTACATATGAGAGATATCCCTCAATACATATAATATTTTTGTTTATAATTATCTCATTACTCAATTTTTTTAGTGGGGACAATAAACGCCCAAAACAATAAAACCAGTGCTTTTCTCCGCACGAAGTGTCTGCTAAATATTCTCAATACTTCTGATAAAGACTTTACCAAGATGTCTACAATCTGACAGGCATTTTGAACAGTGGAAAGCACCTGTTTTCCTCTCTTTGACATGTCATTAATGAATTATTTTTGTGGATACAAACATTTAACACTGTTTTTATCCAAGAAATGGAGAAAGAAACACCTAAGGTATGATGTCTTTTTGTTTCACTATTATCCCATTAGAAGCTGCCTATCAAGCAATTAAATGTTGTTATTGAGGAGAAATCACGGTTTGATTTGCTTATTCTTTCCCTTGGTTGGTTTTTATCTTTCAAGTCTTGTTCAGTGAGTATACAGACATGGGGTATCATCTTTGAATCAGGCCTCTTTTAATATGATCACCGAGCAATGCAGATTTTGTTTAAAAGTTCCAAAAAAATGTAAAAGGGAACCAAAATTTGGCTGAATAATCTACTTCCACTACTATTGGCCAAAATGACAAATTACTTGAAAAAAAAAACCCTCATGAAGCCCTGATAAAGCTCACAATCAATGCCCAGATTAAGCTCACAACCAAGGCCCGGATTAAGCTCACAATCAAGGCCCTAATAAAGCTCACAATCAAGGCCCTGATAAAGCTTACAATCAAGGCACTAATAAATCTCACAATCAAGGCCCTGATAAAGCTTACAATCAAGGCACTAATAAAGCTCACAATCAAGGCCCTGATAAAGCTTACAATCAAGGCACTAATAAAGCTCACAATCAAGGCCCTGATAAAGCTCACAATCAAGGCCCTAATAAAGCTCACAATCAATGTCCTGATAAAGCTCACAATCAATGCCCTGATAAAGCTTACAATCAATGCCCTGATAAAGCTTACAATCAAGGCACTAATAAATCTCACAATCAAGGCCCTGATAAAGCTTACAATCAATGCCCTTATAAAGCTCACAATCAAGGCCCTGATAAAGCTTACAATCAAGGCACTAATAAATCTCACAATCAAGGCCCTGATAAAGCTCACAATCAAGGCCCTGATAAAGCTCACAATCAAGGCCCTGATAAAGCTCACAATCAAGGCCCTGATAAAGCTCACAATCAAGGCCCAGATTAATCTTACAATCATGTTAAACATCTCTTACCTAGAAATTGGAACAACTCTTCTCGAGCATAAACAATGCAAAACTTTTTTCACAAGTAACAGGACTGGATCCCAGGACTCGAAATGTGTCAAACAGCTTACTGCCATAAATGCTACAAACACGGGAACAGACCCCAGATAAAACAACCAAGTATAGGAAACCTGTAAATAAAGTATTTTTTTCTTTTAAAACTACATATAAAAAATCTATTGCTTTTTTTTCTTAAAGTTTCATATAGTATTACTTTAATGGGTCAGTCACACTACACCGTATAGCGTTAATGGACGCCCAACGTATAGAAAATTTGCGGCAGAAAGTTATCCGGTGACAAAAAGCATCTCCCACTGCTGCTCAGTGCTCTAGCGATCGGTGTATGGAGCGCATAAAATGCACAATGACTGCAGGATTAACGCACATATATAGGATGAACAACGTTCAATTAACAGATATCACTGTACTAGTGACAGACTTGTACCGCGTAAAACGTAAGCGCAACGCATGAGAAACTGACAAAATGTTTTTGTCAGTTATCATCTTTTGAACATCCGTTACATCCCTTGCATGTCTGGTAGTAGTACGGCCGTGAAACAGGTCCACCGGACAAGAACAAATACGGACCGGACAAGTACAGAATAAAGAACGCACAAGTAACAAACAAAAGGCATACCAGCGCATTGCTACCATACATCTAAAGGACAACTTTATCCAGTGGTGTAAGTTCTAAATTTTGGACATGGTCAAAACCTTCCAACGGATGGAAATAACATCGCCGGACAAGGAGTGCAAGCGCCGCATGAGAAACGGAAAAGAAACGGAAAAGAAACGCATGCGAAAAAGACATAAACGGATTGAAAATTTTGTTATACTTTGGATGTCTGATAACGTTATATGGTGAAGTGTGACTGAGACTTAAGTTGTTACAAATTAACATATTGCAAAAGGGATCATTATGTAAAACATGTACATACATGTACAAACAATTTTAAACTATGCGCTACAATAGACTCAAATTATAAAATTCATCAATGCTTTTGAAAGACCCTGAGTTACGTACAATAACAATGTCAATGGCTTGGGAGAAATTCTTGTCTGTACAAATACACTTCTCTGTTTAGAATAATGCCTGAGAAATATGAGGTCAACCTCCACCATTAATGCTCAAAAAAGGCATTAAGACCTCTCAGTCAATGCGACTTAAAACTGAACATGAACAGAATTTATACATTTATTTACTCTGAACTGAACACCAATATGTCATATGTCAGTTATAATATTATAGGCATACAAAGAAAACTATTTTTGTTATTTTGTGATTATCATATTTTTTTTTATCTTTGAGTAAATAGGAAACAGTTTTCAGGTCTTCATAAAAACATGACCTGTTTGTAAAACACATGTGCCCCCATGATGTACTGTCAATAAACTGGTTGTATTATTTTCAATCTCAAGTGAGCTGAAACCTTGACCTCTGACGTAATGACCCCAATAGGGGTTATGTACTGACTACAGACAATCACACTTGAAAGTTTGATTACAGTAGACCATAGCATTCTCCAGCATTTGACTGTAAATCATATTTAGTCTCAAAATCACTGGCACCTGACCTTGACCCCAAAATAATAGGGTCATCTACTATTCACAAGAAATCATCCTACAGCATTAGACAATACTAGGTCCCAGTATTCTCTACATACTAACTGCAACAAATTTCAGTCTAGACTAGTCACTGTGACTTTGACCTTAGACCTACAGACGCCAAAAAATAGGGGCCATGTACTGACAAAGACAATCTTCCCTGGTTTGGATGTTAGGTTTGGTTGTTAGCTAAAACACTCTCCAGTTACTGATCTGAAACTTTTTCAGTCTCGCGGTCACTAGTGAACATGAACTTTGACTTACTGACCTCATAAACAGAAGAGATCATCTACTGACGACTGGCAATCATCCTATGAAGTTTGACCACTGTTAGCCTGAGCATTCTTGTGACTGACAGTAAACCAAATGGTCTACTGACAAACAGACAGAAGAATTATACACACAGTCTTCTTGGATTGAGACAAAATAATGTGCTAAGCTATGGCTTAATACTCCTGACACTTTAGCTGGTAGTCAAAAACTATGGAGTGAGCTTGGTCAAATCTTCACAGTGAACAAAACCAGTGGTGACAATTGTACATCACTGAACAAGTGTATGCTGGTGAACATGTTGTTGTCAGTGAACATGGGTATGTCAGTGGATTATATGTACATAAGTGAACATATATGTTATGTCAGTGAATATGTATGTCGGTGAACATAAGCATCACAGTAAACATGTGTCCATATGTGTCCAGATTTGTTAGCTTCATTTATATAATGAAGAGTAGTAGCTTACCCCTTTTATCACAACATCAGCTATCATAGAAAGTGGTGTTACTAGACTTAGTGCTGAGGTTGCTATAAGTGATGACGTCAGAAAACAACCCCTGCAAATATAAAAATTGAATTTTATAATTAATAAGTTGTCTGAAAAAGTACTGAGAAATCATTAAATTTAGTGGGCACAACATTTTGTGGTTTTGACAAAAATGGCTATTTTTGGGGGATATGAATTGTGGTTTCAAAATTTGAACATAAAAGGCATGGGAATTTTACTTTACTTTTCGTTGAGATTTAATTTCGTAAATTGACTCAACTATGAAATCCATGAAAAATGTCCCTTTAAGAAAATTTATTGCTTTCACAATATGTAATTTATTACAAAAGCTGCAAAATAAAACCAAGGGTTTCCACAAGTCAAAAACATTTACCACATGTAGTTTTGTCAATAATGGAAATGACAATTCCACATTTATATTTAGGGATGTTTAATAGTTCCCTAAAATTATGGTAGCAGTGAGCACAATGCCCAACTTTATAGTGCTGCCTCACTGGAATATCATGCCATAGTGACATGATACCCCAATCTGTCACATTATACTAACACAGGGCTGACAAGTCCTAGTACTATCCTTCTAATGCTGAGCACCAAGCGAGGAAGCAACTAGACTGAGTACCATTTTTTACGTCTTTGGTATGATGCAGCCGGGGATCAAACCTACAACCTCCCACAATCAAAGCGGGCGCTCTACCACTAGGCTTCTGAGGTGGTCCTAAAATTATGAATCCCTGTTATTAAATCCAAAAGCACTATAATGTAAAGTATTGTTATTGCTTTAAAAGGAAAACAAAATACTTTTAAACAAACTTACCAGAGCCACAAGAATTCTGACAGGACTGTACCAACTAGTCCATTTATCACAATAAACAATACTTGTTCGCCGTTCGGCCACTGGAATGTTTCTATTTTGCTATAGTGGAGTATCAAGAATCCCGGCCATAATAAAATTGATGTAAATAAACCAACAAAGCCTGTAAGAAAGAGAAACGACACATATACACCTGCAAGTAAACACAAATTCAGTTAATCAACATTTTTGCAATATTTATTAAGATGAGACGCCATGTAACTCAAACTATTTGCAATGGAAAAAATCTTTGGACTAGTACCTAGTTCTATCGTAATTTAAGAAAAATATAATATTTAGCGGTCAAGAATAATGTAACGAGAGCACATAAAAAGCAACTTTTAAAACTCCTGTTATTAATGTTCATCAATGTTGATAACTGATTACACAGGGAACTTTTTTTTTTTGAAAATACCGCTGCACCTGTGTTAGTGGCCACCTGCATTAAGAAACCACTAGCCTCAAGCAGACAGCCAGTTAACTTCCCCAATAGTCCTTTTTTCTTAATTTAAACTTAAGTAGGAACACCTTTTAAGCAGCCAGACTGTATCACTCCCTTGGCTGACTGTTTAACACAGGTTTGACAGTAGTATAATAAACTGACTCATGTACTCAAACTTACCAAAAAACAAGGGTATATCAAGTTTATCTTCATGGTCAACTTTTCTCCTTAAACCAACCAGATATACTGCATATAAAATAGCACTAGACAGTGCCCAGAGAGCACCTGCTGGTATATGGTCCTCAAATGTCAGGTCAGAGACACTCACCATCACAACACCACTTATACTGCAATTAAAACAAGAACCTTAAATAACAATCTATTTCAATCCTAAATGAAACTGAACCACTTCTGAGCCCATATTCATCATAGTTTAAAGTATGGACTTTAAAATGTGAATTCTAAATGTTAAAGCCACTATAAAACTCTGGAATAACATTTATCTTCTCCTCAGATGCACGTCAAATGTTGTTAAATACATAATTATGTTGATAGTTTTAAATCAATACCAGTAATCATTGGAACATATGTGTAATGAATTAAATCATATTAAATTAAAATGTGGATATTCTATTGTGAAAGTATTATGTGCGATGTTTACATCAAAACTGACCTTCCCCACAAAGGTCATTTACCTGTTAGTTAGGTTATTCTATTAACAAAACTTAGGGGTGCATGATGTTCATTTATGTATAAAAGTATCTGTAATCACATAATTACGGTCTAATCACTAAATAATATACTGAAATAATTGTAAACTTGCACAGGTCATTTAACTATATACAAACACTGTTAAATATACTGGTCGACAAAAATCAAAAGTCAAAACTTTGTTGCTTCATTAAAAGTATTCTGATAATAGTTTGAGCATAAATAACTGATTGACCATATTTTTTGGTCTAAACTGACATCGGTATTTCTAAGAATAAATACCTGATGTTCTAAAATTACCTTTACACACTTCAATTATATTCAAATACCAAAAACAGATATCATTTCTTAAGCTAATGACTTGGTAGCTTTCCATCTGCAAGGATATTGTCTTAAACCATGAAGGACTAACCAGACTGGAACAAGTTTTGAAAGACTTAATATGTCCGCTGAGGAGCCAGGGAATATAATTTACCTGACTAGGACAGCAACAGGTTTTGAAATGAAAGACTAAATCGGTCCGCTGAGGAGCCAGGTATATAACTTACCTGACAAGGACAGCAACAAGTTTTGAAAGGTCCACTGAGGAGCCAGGTATATAACTTACCTGACTAGGACAGCAACAAGTTTTGAAAGACTAAATCGGTCAGCTGAGGAGCCAGGTATATAACTTACCTGACTAGGACAGCAACAAGTTTTGAAAGACTAAATCGGTCAGCTGAGGAGCCAGGTATATAACTTACCTGACTAGGACAGCAACAAGTTTTGAAAGACTAAATCGGTCAGCTGAGGAGCCAGGTATATAACTTACCTGACTAGGACAGCAACAAGTTTTGAAAGACTAAATCGGTCAGCTGAGGAGCCAGGTATATAACTTACCTGACTAGGACAGCAACAAGTTTTGAAAGACTAAATCGGTCAGCTGAGGAGCCAGGTATATAACTTACCTGACTAGGACAGCAACAAGTTTTGAAAGACTAAATCGGTCCACTGAGGAGCCAGGGTATATAACTAACCTGACTAGGACAGCAACAAGTTTTGAAAGGTCCACTGAGGAACCAGGTATATAACTTACCTGACTAGGACAGCAACAAGTTTTGAAAGACTAAATCGGTCAGCTGAGGAGCCAGGTATATAACTTACCTGACTAGGACAGCAACAAGTTTTGAAAGACTAAATCGGTCAGCTGAGGAGCCAGGTATATAACTTACCTGACTAGGACAGCAACAAGTTTTGAAAGACTAAATCGGTCCGCTGAGGAGCCAGGGTATATAACTTACCTGACTAGGACAGCAACAAGTTTTGAAAGACTAAATCGGTCCACTGAGGAGCCAGGGTATATAACTTACCTGACTAGAACAGCAACAAGTTTTGAAAGACTAAATCGGTCCACTGAGGAGCCAGGTATATAACTTACCTGACTAGGACAGCAACAAGTTTTGAAAGACTTAATCGGTCCGCTGAGAAGCCAGGTATACAACTTACCTGACTAGAACAGCAACAAGTTTTGAAAGACTTAATCGGTCCGCTGAGGAGCCAGGTATACAACTTACCTGACTAGAACAGCAACAAGTTTTGAAAGACTAAATCGGTCCACTGAGGAGCCAGGTATAAACTTACCTGACTAGAACAGCAACAGTTTTGAAAGACTAAATCGGTCCGCTGAGGAGCCAGGTATATAACTTACCTGACTAGAACAGCAACAAGTTTTGAAAGACTAAATCGGTCCGCTGAGGAGCCAGGTATATAACTTACCTGACTAGAACAGCAACAAGTTTTGAAAGACTAAATCGGTCCGCTGAGGAGCCAGGTATACACTTACCTGACTAGAACAGCAACAAGTTTTGAAAGACTAAATCGGTCCGACTGAGGGAAGCCAGGTATACAGCTTACCTGACTAGGACAGCAACAAGTTTTGAAAGACTAAATCGGTCCGCTGAGAGCCAGGTATACAAGCTTACCTGACTAGGACAGCAACAAGTTTTGAAAGACTAAATCGATCGCTGAGGAGCCAGGTATACAACTTACCTGACTAGAACAGCAACAAGTTTTGAAAGACTAAATCGGTCCCTGAGAAGCCAGGTATATAACTTACCTGACTAGACAGCAACCAGTTTTGAAAGACTAAATGTCCACTGAGGAGCCAGGTATATGAACTTACTGGACTAGGATAATCACAAACAAGTTTTATGAAAACTAAATCAGTCCGCATAGACCATGATATATAACATACTGACTATACAGCAACAGTTTTGAAAGAATAACATGGTACCACTGGAGTACTTATTAATTACTGTACAAAATCAGACACATTTTTGAAATAAATAAATGGTCAGCTGAGGAGCCAGGTATATTACTTACTGAAAGGAAGCAACAATTTTGAAAGGTCCACTGAGGAGCCAGTATATAAACTTACATGACTAGAACAGCAACAAGTTTTAGAAGAATAAATCGTTTGCATGAAGCCCAGGTATATAACTTACCTACTCAGAACAGCATTAATTTTGAAAGACTTAAATAGTGTCACTGAGGAGCATGTATATATACACCGACTAGAACAGCAACAGTTTGAAAGATAATCGTCCCTGAGGAGCCAGGTACAAACATTACTGACAGGACAGCAAAAGTTTGAAAACTAATCGGTCCCTTAGACCAGGTATATAATTTTCTACTAAACAGCAAAGTTTTGAAAGGACTAACGGTCCCATGAGGAGACCAGGGTAAATACTTACCTGAATATGAAGCAAGGTTTGAAGACCTAAATCGATACCTGAGACCAGGTAATAACTTACCTCTAGAAAGCATAATTTTGAAAGACTAAATATCGATCCACTGAGAGCCAGGTGTATAAACATTACCTGACGTAAAGACTGACAACAAATTTTTGGAAAGACTAAATCGGTACCGCTTGGACCAGGTTTATATACTTACCTGACTAGGACAGCAACATTTTGAAACTAACATCGATCAACTAGGAGCCAGGTATATAACTTACTGACTAAACAGCAACAAGTTTTGAAAGACTAATCGGTCCGCTGAGGAGCCAGGAATATAACTTACCTGACTAGAACAGCAACAAGTTTTGAAAGACTAAATCGGTCCACTGAGGAGCCACGTATATAACTTACCTGACTAGAACAGCAACAAGTTTTGAAAGACTAAATCGGTCCGCTGAGGAGCCAGGTATATAACTTACCTGACTAGAACAGCAACAAGTTTTGAAAGACTAAATCGGTCAGCTGAGAAGCCAGGTATATAACTTACCTGACTAGGACAGCAACAAGTTTTGAAAGACTAAATCGGTCCGCTGAGGAGCCAGGTATACAGCTTACCTGACTAGGACAGCAACAAGTTTTGAAAGACTAAATCGGTCCACTGAGGAGCCAGGTATACAACTTACCTGACTAGGACAGCAACAAGTTTTGAAAGACTAAATCGGTCCGCTGAGGAGCCAGGTATACAACTTACCTGACTAGGACAGCAACAAGTTTTGAAAGACTAAATCGGTCCGCTGAGGAGCCAGGTATACAACTTACCTGACTAGAACAGCAACAAGTTTTGAAAGACTAAATCGGTCCACTGAGGAGCCAGGGTATACAACTTACCTGACTAGAACAGCAACAAGTTTTGAAAGACTAAATCGGTCCGCTGAGGAGCCAGGGTATACAACTTACCTGACTAGAACAGCAACAAGTTTTGAAAGACTAAATCGGTCCGCTGAGGAGCCAGGGTATACAACTTACCTGACTAGAACAGCAACAAGTTTTGAAAGACTAAATCGGTCCGCTGAGGAGCCAGGGTATACAACTTACCTGACTAGAACAGCAACAAGTTTTGAAAGACTAAATCGGTCCGCTGAGGAGCCAGGGTATACAACTTACCTGACTAGAACAGCAACAAGTTTTGAAAGACTAAATCGGTCCGCTGAGGAGCCAGGGTATACAACTTACCTGACTAGAACAGCAACAAGTTTTGAAAGACTAAATCGGTCCGCTGAGGAGCCAGGGTATACAATTTACCTGACTAGAACAGCAACAAGTTTTGAAAGACTAAATCGGTCCACTGAGGAGCCAGGTATATAACTTACCTGACTAGGACAGCAACAAGTTTTGAAAAGTCCACTGAGGAGCCAGGGTATATAACTTACCTGACTAGGACAGCAACAAGTTTTGAAAGACTAAATCGGTCCGCTGAGGAGCCAGGGTATATAACTTACCTGACTAGGACAGCAACAAGTTTTGAAAGACTAAATCGGTCCACTGAGGAGCCAGGTATATAACTTACCTGACTAGAACAGCAACAAGTTTTGAAAGACTAAATCGGTCCGCTGAGGAGCCAGGTATATAACTTACCTGACTAGAACAGCAACAAGTTTTGAAAGACTAAATCGGTCCACTGAGGAGCCACGTATATAACTTACCTGACTAGGACAGCAACAAGTTTTGAAAGACTAAATCGGTCCGCTGAGAAGCCAGGTATATAACTTACCTGACTAGAACAGCAACAAGTTTTGAAAGACTAAATCGGTCCGCTGAGGAGCCAGGTATACAGCTTACCTGACTAGGACAGCGACAAGTTTTGAAAGACTAAATCGGTCCGCTGAGGAGCCAGGTATACAACTTACCTGACTAGGACAGCAACAAGTTTTGAAAGACTAAATCGGTCCGCTGAGGAGCCAGGTATACAACTTACCTGACTAGGACAGCAACAAGTTTTGAAAGACTAAATCAGTCCGCTGAGGAGCCAGGTATACAACTTACCTGACTAGAACAGCAACAAGTTTTGAAAGACTAAATCAGTCCGCTGAGGAGCCAGGGTATATAACTTACCTGACTAGAACAGCAACAAGTTTTGAAAGACTAAATCGGTCCGCTGAGGAGCCAGGGTATATAACTTACCTGACTAGAACAGCAACAAGTTTTGAAAGACTAAATCGGTCCACTGAGGAGCCAGGTATATAACTTACCTGACTAGGACAGCAACAAGTTTTGAAAGGTCCACTGAGGAGCCAGGGTATATAACTTACCTGACTAGGACAGCAACAAGTTTTGAAAGACTAAATCGGTCCGCTGAGGAGCCAGGGTATATAACTTACCCGACTAGAACAGCAACAAGTTTTGAAAGACTAAATCGGTCCGCTGAGGAGCCAGGGTATATAACTTACCTGACTAGAACAGCAACAAGTTTTGAAAGACTAAATCGATCAGCTGAGGAGCCAGGGTATATAACTTACCTGACTAGAACAGCAACAGGTTTTGAAAGACTAAATCGGTCCGCTGAGGAGCCATGTATATAACTTACCTGACTAGAACAGCAACAAGTTTTGAAAGACTAAATCGTTCAGCTGAGAAGCCAGGTATATAGCTTACCTGACTAGGACAGCAACAAGTTTTGAAAGACTAAATCGGTCCACTGAGGAGCCAGGGTATATAACTTACCTGACTAGAACAGCAACAAGTTTTGAAAGACTAAATCGGTCCGCTGAGGAGCCAGGTATATAACTTACCTGACTAGGACAGCAACAAGTTTTGAAAGACTAAATCGGTCCGCTGAGGAGCCAGGTATATAACTTACCTGACTAGAACAGCAACAAGTTTTGAAAGACTAAATCGGTCCGCTGAGGAGCCAGGTATATAACTTACCTGACTAGAACAGCAACAGGTTTTGAAAGACTAAATCGGTCCGCTGAGGAGCCAGGTATATAGCTTACCTGACTAGAACAGCAACAAGTTTTGAAAGACTAAATCGGTCCGCTGAGAAGCCAGGTATACAGCTTACCTGACTAGGACAGCAACAAGTTTTGAAAGACTAAATCGGTCCGCTGAGAAGCCAGGTATACAGCTTACCTGACTAGGACAGCAACAAGTTTTGAAAGACTAAATCGGTCCACTGAGAAGCCAGGTATACAGCTTACCTGACTAGAACAGCAACAAGTTTTGAAAGACTAAATCGGTCCACTGAGGAGCCATGTATACAGCTTACCTGACTAGGACAGCAACAAGTTTTGAAAGACTAAATCGATCAGCTGAGGAGCCAGGTATATAACTTACCTGACTAGAACAGCAACAAGTTTTGAAAGACTAAATCGGTCCACTGAGGAGCCAGGTATATAACTTACCTGACTAGAACAGCAACAAGTTTTGAAAGACTAAATCGATCAGCTGAGGAGCCAGGGTATATAGCTGCACAGATCAATGTAAATAATGAGGACGTAGATGATAGTACATTCACAACACCAACTTCTGTATCATGTAAGGCAATCTGGTACGAATAATTAGCGAAAAACCACTGAAATATATCAAAATCATGATAGTGTTACTTTCTGTGCCTTACAGCTTTCTGTCTTATTACAGCAAATTAACATTAGTTTTGTTTAACACTGTTTGTACTTATTTCAAAGTTTAAAACAGTGTTTGATTCAAATACTTCATTACACTCTTCTCACTTTTAATATATAAATATAACATGGTAGTCTTTAATTTATCTGATTGATAAAGTGTAGAAAATTGCAATTTAGAGTCTGTCACTGGATCCATACTGAGCATTCAGAATGCCTTTAATAGCATGTAAGCCATCCTAATTCCTAGAAGCTAATAACAGTGCGTTTGACTATTTGAAGCTCTTCCACCTAATACTAGCTTACATCCGAAAGCTTTAAATAGCAACAGTTTCTAAGATTGAATAAGGAGCATAATTTTGCTAATATGTAAGCCAGAGTAGGTAAAACTTGCCAAGTGAAGTCATCCCATGATGTCAAAGACATGACATGTGAAGAATCTGAAAACATCTGGTCAAGTAATTCTCGAGAAACACGCTCACATTAAAAACTTCAAGCAAAATTTCTACGATAAAAAGGGGCATAATTTTGATGAAAGCTAGAGGTATGCAACCTGTCCCATGAGGACAACTCATGATGCAAAGTCTAGTGTGAAGTTTGAAAGCATTTGGCCTACCAAATTCTAAGAACCTGCTTACATGCAAAACTATGACCTGAAATTCTAAGTTGAAAAGGGGCATAATTTTGACAACAAAAACTATATAGCTATTTAACTTATCCTGGAAGGTCATCTCATGATGCCAAAGAGATGTGATTGAAAGCAGTTCGCCTAGAAGTTTGAGAAACCTGCTTACATGCAAAACTTTAACTTTTGTGTCGCATATGAGGACGAAGACGAAAGGGTGATTACCAAAAGCTTTCCTATTTTAAATATTTCATTTAGTCGACATATAAAGAAATTCATATGAATCTAAGTAAGGCATGAATCAAACACAAGGTTCATGAATGTCAAATGTGCATACTGCTTTAATTTTGTTGGCACAAAATTTGGTACTTTTGGCCAAAACAGCAGCTTTGTTCAGATACAAATCTGTAAAATAAACACCATGGAAAATTTAGTAAATGATATTGTAATTTCATTCATTCTGTTTGATTTAATTTTGCGGCTTGATGCAACAAAAAAAAAAATCCATGAAAACATGACCTCCACCAGTAAAACTGACTTCACAGTAAATGGACATAATTATAAACATTCAATTCATATGAACTATAGGAAAGAGATATGTCAAGAGGTCTTCTACACAAGATTATAAACATCTAAAACTCATATTTGTACAAATTTCTTAGTTAATCATTCATAGGAACTGAGCACTGCTGTGGGAAAACCAACATTAGGGCGGGCTTTGTGATTAGTATAGATCCACATCAGTTTGCACATCAATGCAGTCTGATCTGGATCCATACTGTTTGCTCATCAGTTGCATTAACCCTTACCCTGCTAAATTTCTATAATGAACTTGTCCATCTTCCAATTTGGACAGTACCATTTACTGTTAAAAGGGGCGCTTACCAAAAGGATACTGGCTGAATAGTGAACAGTGCAGATCATGATCAGACTGCACAGATGTGCAGGCTGATCATGATCTACACTGGTCGCAAAGGTAGACTCAAGTGCGTCCCGCATGCTTTGGGTTAAGTGCTGCAACTTATAGACACACAGCACGGATGTGTGGATAAACCAACAGTACGGATGTACACTGACCAGAGAACATAACTTACCAGACTAGAACAGCAACAAGTATTCAAATATTACAAAATATCCTATAGAATATATTTACTTACTAATATAGAAAACATGAATGCCATTTTAGCAACTTGTTTTATAGTAAGTTTACTAAGGGCTCGAAGTCGGAGTTCCTCTGCCCTCACGGCAGCTTGGTACGACAGCCTGGCAATCACCTGCTCCTCAGCGTAAGTATCTAAAAAGATAATACGCTTTTTTCAGTCATTAAGGTATTGGACCCGTAATAGAGTATCTCCTTTTTGAAGAGTATTCAATTCCTACCATAAACCTACTTTGACTGCAATTTTCAGGGGGGCGCAGGTTCAAACCCCACTGGGACCAAATTTTTTTTCTCCATGTTTTCCTTTTTTTCTTGTAAATCTTTACTTCTTTCAAGACTAATTATGGATGAATTGTACAAAAGTGGAAAATTTTCATTTTATAAGCGATTTTTTGCAGTTCAATGTGAATTTACCTCTGAATCAGGAGGGGTAGAGTTAGACATCTTTAAAAATACTGAGTTACGTGCGGTAAAAGTTCTCTATTTTGCCTTCATTCTTTAGATTACATACTGTGGAAGAAATGCAGGTAGGTTTTACTATTGCCCCAAGCTTATTTTTGAATGAAGTGAGCAAAATTCAAAACAGACCCACAGGATTCGACCTTAATTTTTCAATGTTGGAGTTAGAATTCTGTCTCATTAAATCTATTTACTTTAGGCACCCTAGACAAAAATGATTTTTACAGTTTTATTTTGTGTTTTATAATTGTTTAACAATAGTTTGATGTTTCTTTTATCAAAATTAATGCTGTAATGAATTCTCTGCAAACGTTTTAGATAGTGACCATCATATTGAATTTTGTCTGTTCTTGAGCGTGAGGAAATACCATAAATTATACAAAATTTACAAAAAACGGCACGGTAAAAGTTGTTTAAAATTTGCAACACAGTGTGAAACATTGTCAACTTTAAGAATATACCAAGCAAATGCCATTTTTTAAACATTACTATTAGGGGTCCAATACCTTAAAGTAGTTCTGCACGTTTGGATCAAAATCTTTTCTACAATGTATAATTTGATTAAACTCTGATTTTTCAAAACATCAGATTATACTTAGAAAATTTAGCAAATAAAAAAAGATTGATTTTTTGCTAGACAGATTTGAAAAATTTGGACCGCATGCAATTTTTCATAATAGGAGTCTATGAGTGAGTAAGCTGGGTTTTACGGCAAATCGACACAAAATGGTCATATGGGAAATTCATAAGTTTCATAACATTTTCGAGAATAAAAATTTTTCTACAATGTAAATTTAATGTTGTAAATATACATATGGTCTACATTGTGGCAAAATAAAATGTATGTCCATATGCCTATTTTTGACATATCTGACCATTATCAAAGTGACACGCTCATTTCACGCTGATTTTAAGACATTATTTTGAAAATTTAACATGTCAGATGTTTCAATATCATATTCAAACTTCATAAAGGTAGTAACAGTGCCACTGTTTTAAATTTACTTTTCTTTAAAGGCTTCTGAATCAAATCAAATCTTATAATTGAGCCACGCAATGAGAAAACCAACATAGTGGGTTTGCGACCAGCATGGATCCAGACCAGCCTGCGCATCCATGCAGTCTGGTCAGGATCCATGCTGTTCGCTAATTAATGCTTTCTCTAATAACAATAGTCTTTGAAAGCGAACAGCATGGATCCTGACCAGACTGCGCGGATGCTGGTTGCAAACCCACTATGTTGGTTTTCTCATGGCACGGCCTATATCATTTGATCCAGTTAATTAATGATGTCTGTATGTTAAGATAAATTGAGCCGCGCCATGTGAAAACCAACATAGTGGATTTGCGACTAGCATGGATCCAGACGAGCCTGCGCATCCGCGCAGTCTGGTCAGGATCCATGCTGTTCGCTAACAGTTTCTCCAATTCCAATAGGCTTTAAAAGCGAACAGCATGGATCCTGACCAGACTGCACGGATGCGCAGGCTGGTCTGGATCCATGCTGGTCGCAAACCCACTATGTTGGTTTTCTCATGGCACGGCTCAATTGACTCTTATCTACTTTTCAACAATATTACATCACATACCTGTAAGCTGTCTGACCTCCATGAGATTGTTAAACCGCACAGACCTGTCTCGTAAATCTGAAATAAAGAGCGCTTATTTCACATCCAAAAATTGTTAAAATTGATTTTGAAATGACATACTGCAGAGGAGTAACTATATTCAAATACAGGCCACTTTTAAAACATGAAATCAGAAGGTATAACTGACACCATATATAACGTAATAATCTCCTGTTTATATTACATATTCTGTTTAAATAACTTTTTCTGATTTCATTACTAAAATTTAATGACGATATATTTCCTTTTTAACTGTCCTCTATACTTACCATTTAAGTCATCGTGCTCTGAACCACTATTGTTCTTGTCATCATATCTCAAGGGCACATAGATTGGCTCAGTCTGAAACAGGAACATTTTTACTATTAAAATCCAGGAATAACACTTAGGTTCAAATTCTCCTATTCTGTTAATTATGGAAATCCCCTTTATTCATAAAGATTACAAAACTATTGTAATAGTTTATACTAATCTATTTTAGGTTGATTGTGAAGCAAGTTCCACAACTTATATTAATCACTCTCAACACCTCATTCCAGATGGAATCCTTTGCAATGAGGGTACGTGAGAAGAGAAGCCAGTTTCCCTTTTAATGCTGGAAGCCAAGCAAGGGAGCTACTGGTACCGCTTTTTTCAAGCCTATGGTATGACACGGCCGGGGACCGAACCCACAATCCCCCACACTTGAAGCAGACACTCTACCACTGACTAGGCTATCAAGGTGGTTATGAAAATTGTAAAATATGGCTGATAATGAAATACAGTAGAACCTCGTTAACTCAAACTCGTCACGACCAACAGAATTTGTTCGAGACAACGAATAATATACATTACACAGGGAATTTACCGGGAACTGACCACGAGTTTGAGCAAAGGGTGGTGTTTGAATTATCCAAGTTATATTAGATAAATTTAGTAAAGATTACATGTTTTTAGTAAAAATTACATAAATCTAATACAGGTAACATAAATTTAGTGAAGATTACATAAATTTAGTAAAAATTACATAAATTTAATACAGGTAACATAAAATTAGTAAAGATTACATAAATTTAGAAAAGATTACATGTATCTAGAAAAGTTTGCAAAAGTTTAAACAACAACCTACCAGTAATTCTTCTGATTCTAAACTACCTCCTTCACCAGATTGCAAAACCTGTGTATAAAAACAATGTGAAACATATTTGAACCATTCATTATAAAATTGTCTTTTCTATCTCTGTTTCATAAATTCTAATTATAACCATTACACCACCTAAACGTTTTTAGGAACTTTACTTTTGACACAAATTCTCTTTTTACTATCGTCACTGTTCAACAGACTTTTAAAGCTAAAAATGACTTATCAAAATGATACTACATTTGAGCTGCACCATGATAAAACCAACATAGTGCGTTTGCAACTAGCATGGATCCAGACCAGCCTGCACATCTGCACAGTCTGGTCAGGATCCATGCTGTTCGCTTTCAAAGCCTATTTCAATTAGTGAAACCGTTAGCGAACAGCATGGATCCTGACCAGACTGCACAGATGCGCAGGCTGGTCTGGATCCATGCTAGCTGCAAAGCCACTATGTTGGTTTTCTCTTGGCGCAGCTCAAAATTTCATTTAATATACAGCTTAACCTGAATTAAGCAGCCGCCTATTAAAGGAAGTGACACAAACTGGCTGATTAAGGCAAGTTGATGCTTAAGACAAGCTGAAGTTAGAACAAAAGTTAATCTAGGACTGGCTGCTTATAGACTAGCTCCTAGACTATGAGATACTACTTTTTATAATTTTTGTTTCAAAATTATGAATGTAGCCGGTCTATATCCTATGTCCTCTGAGAAAATCTCTAAAATAGACTGGCATTTGTTGCTATTACATGAATAAAAGAAAAATTACATATTTTAAAGTTTAAATTTTGTGACAAATTCATTATTATCAGTCTAGTGGCTAGTCTAGGCTGCTTAATACATGTGGCATCTGTGTATATCCTACTAAGGTTAATAATGATAATCTAACATCTTTATTCAGTAATATAACTTACCCCATTTTTTCTACACTGATTTCGCCATGGACGCCAAAACAAAAATCCACTGAGATAGAGTGTAAACATCGCTGTTTTAAAATAGGTGCTGAAGTATGGCTTGTCAAAGTGTTCATCCTTAAACAGGTACTGTAAAAAACAAAACAAGAGCTGTCTCTTGCCTATAACTGGACATGATGATGGTAAACAGGTGTTGAACATTTCAAAGCTTTATCTCAAAAGACTACTGGTACGAAATATTAACCAAGATTTCTAAGTCGAAAGGGGCCATAATTCAGCCAAAATCCCTGATGGAGTTATGTACTCTTGCCTATAACTGGCTATGGTGATGGTAAACAAGTGTTGAAAGTTTCAAAGCTTTATCTTAAAAGACTTTGTCAAAATATGAACTGGTACGAAAAACTTAACCATGATTTTTAAGTCAAAAGGGGCCATAATTCAGCCAAAAGCCTTGATGGAGTTATGTGCTCTTGCCTATAACTGGCCATGATGATGGTAAACAAGTGTTGAAAGTTTCAAAGCTTTATCTTAAAAGGCTTTGTCAAAATATGAACTGGTACGAAAAACTTAACCATGATATCTAAGTCAAAAGGGGCCATAATTCAGCCAAAATCCTTGATGGAGTTATGTGCTCTTGCCTATAACTGGCCATGATGATGGTAAACAAAAGTTGAAAGTTTCAAAGCTTTATCTCAAAAGACTTTGTCAAAATGTGGACTGGTACGAAAAACTTAACCAAGGTGTGATGCCGACGCCGACACCAACGCCGTGGTGAGTAGGATAGCTCTACTTATTCTTCGAATAGTCGAGCTAATGAGCCATGCCATGAGAAAACTAATGTAGTGCATTTGCGACCAGCATGGATCCAGACCAGCCTGCACATCCGCGTAGTCTGGTCAGGATCCATGCTGTTTGCTTTCAAATCATATTGCAATTAGAGAAACTGTTAGCGAACAAAATGGATCCTGACCAGACTGCACGGATGCGCAGGCTAGTCTGGATCCATGCTGGTTGCAAATGTACTACATTGGTTTTCTCATGGGAATTCTTTTTCTACTGGAAAAAAAATGGGTGAGGTATGCTTATTAGCCAAGTGGCTCGTCTTAACAAGAGATAATAAAATTTAACTTGGTCAACTTGGCCTCTGTCTCATTTTTCATATATATCTGCTTAATTAGCCAACACACCACCCAGCTTACAGCATGTCAGTAAAAACTATTTATTGACAAATAAGGCAACTGTTTTAGAATTATTTCTATCTATTTTTTATTCAAGGTCTTCGACTTGTAATTCCTTTTTCAGTTGCTTATACTGAGATTTACAAGATACGCACCTTTGTTAACTCTGATGAGGCAACCCATATCAGATCCACGATAATTAGAACAATTACCCCCAGTACAAGTCTCTGACTCTTTGTTAGTCCAGCTAAACCAAACATGTCTGTACTTCTTCAACTGACTTCTGAAATAAATCAAAAACATTTCTTCCATAACTGAGTGATTCAGGTTAGTTAAGCACTGTAAATTTTAACCCTAACCCTGTTTAATTTCTATAATGAACTTGTCCATCTTTCAATTTGGACAGTACCATTTACTGTTAAAAGGGGTGCTTACCAAAAAGATACTGACTGAATGGCAAACAGTGCAGACAATGATCAGACTGCACAGATGTGCAGGCTGATCTTGGTCTGCACTAGTTGCAAAGGCAGAACCACTTGACGCCAGCTGGCTAAGGGTTAAAACTGTTCCACAGTGCTCCTTCTTTTGGAAAGGCATTGGCTAGCAATATTGAGCTGTACACCTGACCACTGACTCTTAACAGTATACAAGTCATGTATGGCTAGCCAATCCTAAATGGAACAGTACAATTAGGGAACACTCTTGGGCTGGTCAGACATTATGCTCAGTAGGGCTTCCACTTAGTGTTTTGTGAACATTATGATGTGTTTCTTCTATTGTATTATATTATGGTATAGTTTACTTTTTTTGTTGATAAAGATTTCTTTAAGACTGGACAATGCAACCCCAGTATACTTGGCTAAACTTTTCAGAATGGAATATATCGATTTCCCCTCCAAAACCTTCTCGTTTTAACGCTATTCCTGTTCAACCACTTTCGACATTGTGCGCTAATTGTGCAAGTCAACTGAACAGGAATAGCATTAAAACGAGAGGGTGTTGGTGGGGAAATCGTAGTACCGGGCGTAGCACTTTCAGATAGGTTTTGAATCATGTGCATGATATTAACACAATATATATAATAAAAAGCTTACGCCCTGATTTTCAATTTTTGTTTACCATTCTACTTTCACTTTCGAGCTCAAAATGACGTCGCGTGATCATGTGATTGGACACACTGCCAGCTCTCTATCCTGAAGGCTGCCTACATCAAGTTTTAATTGCCTGGCATTTTTTTCATAATACACAGTGCAGTAGGGGGAACTTTCATCAGCAAAAAGGCAGATGAAGATGAATGACACATGACATCATATCGCCCATGTTTGTTTTTATTCGCTAATTTTGTGCATACAGTTAGTTTCAGGGGCAAGTTTAAAGAAAGTGTCTAGTGGTATGGATCGCCTTTTTCTACCTATTGTGGGTAATTTAAATCTTTAATTTTGTATAAACCATTTTATAAAAGATTAAGAAGCGTATCAACCCTTTATTTTATTATTATATATTTGGAATTCAGCTGAATAAATACAATATTGTCACAATATAATTTTACATCAGTTTTTTTTAATTATGTTTATGTGCCATTTCAATTTTGTATTTAGTGTTTCTCAGTTATTTACATTTCGACATAAAATTAACAAATAATCAAGACCTTCGAGTGGTTTATCGTCTGATTTACCACGGTTCAGAGTTCAGATGTGTAGGAATTGAACCATGAGGGCGTTAGCCCGAGTGGTTAAATACTGAAGCATCTGAACGATGAACCATGGTAAATTAGACGATAAATCACAAGAAGGCCTTGATTGTTTTTAATCTGACATGCTCATTGACATATTTTAATAAATATTATGCTGGACTTCATTTATCCGTGGAGTAATGTATTGGACGTCATGCGGCAATTTGACATCATAATTGACTTCATAATGCTCTCTTACTGGTCTGCGCTTCAACCGTTGTTTATTGCAGAATATACAGAACTTGATTTCCTTCTTTGTTTTTAAAACAGAAATCAAATCGAGGCATGTTAGAATGTAATTTAAACAATCAAGTGTATGCTGACAACTGTGAAATATTTAGATTGAAGTTTGAGGCGAGTATTGCTCAAATCGTATTAGCTATATCATTTGCAATAAAATTCAAGAAGTAAATAACGAGGGTTTGGAGCGAAACTGGTCTATCTGTATATATAGAAATAGAAGCAGATAGACCAGTTTCGCTCTAAGCCCTCGATAACCTGAAATTAATGGTCCATACTTCTCCAAACATATTCATCTAAAAATAAAGACACATATTATATAAACTTTCAATTTTTAAGACATTTTTAAACTATACCCGACGTCATGTGTTCTCGACATACATGTATTCTCGAGCTATTATGGAAACGGCCAGTATATTTTTGCATGCAACATAATCCTCACAAGTAAATACACAAGAGTGTGGACATTGTGTCTGCTGTTTTAAAAATGAAAACAGTTTACCTCGAGTCAAAGCAAGACAGATACAGTCTGATTTCAAATTATGTAATTAAGTTAGAAAATCTTAATGTAACTTTTAACATGGTTTAAAAATTGGTATATATCCATATATCTTCCATCAAGCAACATTACTGCTATCAAAATTTCTACATCTGAAGTCTATCAAAATGAACCATGATGACATCAATCTGCCCAATTTCAACTGTAAGAGATGGTGACTGCGTAAAGTAGCAATAGGCGTTACGTGAAAGAACTGGAACACATATTATTTTCTCAGATATAAATCAGGGCTGTCTGTAAAGGAAATATATTAGAGGAAAAGTGTTAACTTTTAAAAGAAGTTCAGCCTATAGCCTTTTGATATTGATATGGGTAGGTTTTGAAAAATATGTAGCAATTTGGGGTTTTCGAATTATTTCAATTGTCAGATAAGTTGCTGGGCAACCATATCATTTGTGCATACCCGTTGTTTTAGTTTAGAAATATTAAGAAAATAATGAAAAATGCTATTTTTATAAAACAGGTGATATTTCAAAATTATATACTTTTTGCAGTGACACAGTTTCACAACAGTGATTTTAACAGAAATGGTAAAAATATCAGTTTCTAAACATAGCTCGGGAATATATGACAGGTGCTTCCTGGTACTAGAAAGTAGGTCACTGATAAAATGTGCTATTATGAACTCAACGAAAATAAAAACGTGTATTTTTTAAAGCAGGATGATCTGGAAGGGGTAAAATTTTGAGGAAATGGTAATTTGAAAGATGAATTTATCTTATTTATTTTTTAAATATGCCTCTTTTTGTTATATTGTCGAGAACACATGACTATTGTTGTTGGGACAGTAAAATTTCAAGTGCTCCATCCCTGTTAGATATGATCTGTACCCCTACCTAGACAGTTCGAAATTCCAATATTTTTTCTTGAAAATTTGCATACAAATGTAGTAAACAATAGCTCAAAAGGATTTTGAAAAATATTCATTACTTTAAATTTTGGCAGTGGCTACAATTACGGTACCGTAATCCTAGCCTCCGGTTCTAGGATTACGGGAGTTCCGTATTCCTAGACAACTCTATGAGAATAGGCTAGGATTACGGAAGTATTTAAGAGGCATCAAAGTTATGTTAGGATATCCATAAATGACATTGTAAACTTACTCATTTCACTTAATTTCACTAAATATTTCGTGCTATCGATCGGCCGTTTTGGGTTAGTATAACCTTAATGGCGGTGCGCGGAAATATAGAATTATCTATGTTTCGTATATACCATCATCAAGTCAACACAAATGGTCTTTAATAACATACAATATGGTTATAAATCATAAAATTCAATGTAGAATCTATAGATTTTTTTTTAAATATAACTAGATTTTTTTTTTAATCTAACTTTGACACTCATATTTCTAATATATATCCGCGCGCCGCCATTAAGATTATACTAACCCAAAACGGCGGATTGAAAACACGAAATAATAAGGCAGGCATGAAAAATTAAGTGAAATAAGTAAGTTTACAACATCATTTATGCGTGTCCTAACATATACTTTATGCCTCTTAAAATACTTCCGTAATCCTAGCCTATCCTCATAGGTTTGTCTAGGAATACGGAACTTCCGTAATCCTAGAACCGGAGGCTAGGATTACGGTACCGTAATCGTAGCCACTGCCTTAAATTTTATGATTAATTTTGATTTGCCTGGCGCTTGAGTTTTCCGCGCATATAAAATCGGGCGAAACACAGAAGTATAAAATACACAGAATGGAACAGGAGATAATCTCGGGTAAGCTTGTGTCAGCGTGTTATCTTATTGAAGCTTTTGCCGACTCCGGGTCTAGCGGTCCGGTTACCAGACCCCTTTAGCCACTTCCTTCAGTCATACAGATTCAGAAGTGCTCTCTTGGACTATAGATCACGTGATTAACATCTAACATTCAGCGTACACACACCCTCAATAATAGTTGCTAATTAGTGAGATAATTTCGAGTACCAAAACAGATACAGATCCGCTGGCACTTCTAACATGTCTAAGTAAGGGAGATAATCTGACAATCTGATATGCTTTTGATTCTTTAAAAGTGACAAATGTAAAATTTTTAAATGAATACACCCCATATTCTGTAATTTTCACAGGAAGTATGACAAAAATTCAACACACATGAATACATACATCTATAACAATACGAGAAATGGTAAACTGTCCCTCTCAATCAATTTTGACATTTTTACCGGAAGTTGAGATCAATTTCTTGGTTCCATGCACTGTTTGGTTCCTACCTTTTCGGCAATATGACTTTTAACCAATCAGCGCGCTAGCAGATATTTCTGCAGAGTCTCACTTATACGGATTACTTCGGTTATTTTCATAAGCAACACCAATGTCTGTGTTGTGAAAAAGATGAAGATTATGGCCGAAAATGAATACTTTAGTATTGGCAGTATAGTCTCCTGCACAACATGTTACCAGCAGAAAATACAAGGCGAGGTCATGGCCTTTGACCTAGGAACAAAGATGCTAGCCATCAGTATCCTTTTCTGGCTAAAAATCAATTAAAAAATATATGATCATCTCGGCACTACTGCCAATCGGATATCGTGTCAAAAATGTCACTTCAAATTCTATCACTCTTTGTTCCTTTTCAAGCATAAAAAGTGTGATGAGCTTATATAAAATAAGACAAAGCCTCAAAGTGCACAAAACTAAATCAGATAATTACATAATTTTTATTATAGTCTCATCTGCAAATTCTGATTATTGACAATTAAGGGGACGCATATTGCTACATTCACAGTTCATACAGAAATGCGGAAGGGGTGCATATTCAAGAAATCGATGGTGGGAAAATAAAATACATATTCCTAAACTGATAAAATACTGATGGACACCTGTAATATTTAGTATTTTGTGGATAAGGATGTGGTACTATGAATGTAATAGGAAAACAGAGGTCTTTGTGAAAGTACATTCAACAATTTACAGTCAACTCGTCCCCTAGTCAACTCGTCCCCCAGTCAACTCGTCCCCGATTTGGTCATTTCGTCCCCCTCGGCGATTTCAAATTGGTCATTTCGTCCCCCCTTTTTCGGTCCCCCTTTTTAAAACGTATTTTTGAAAAAAGATTAAAGTATGATGAATTAAGTCGTTTTTTCTTTCAAATAAATATATTTTATGCTAAAGATATACATAAGTTTTCGTTTGTTTATAGAACTTTTTGCTTTAAAAATGATCGATTTAAGGACGATTTTCTGGTTTTTTTTCTGTTTTTTTTTTTTTCTCTTTTTTTTTTTGTAAGTCTGCTATGTTGGACAACACGATTGCTGTTTAAATGTCCGTATTTGATGCTGCTTATGTTCAAACTCTTGAATAAGACTAAACTTTTTATTAAACTTTTTTATAACTAATAATTTCCTCACTCCAGGCAGGGCTAGCGCTGGAATGGGCATTTTGAGCAAAATGCTTAAAATGCTAATTTTGGCTCAAGAAAATTCAGAAATGGCTCAAACTCTAAAAAACCAGTCAATTTTTATATAATGTTATTTTGGACCAAAGAGTGCCAAGACAGACTGTGACAAAACATGCAATAAACAAGAGGCAGAGTCCATGGTCCATTAACACCATCAAGTGACAATAAACCTGTGCCCTTGGGGTAATTAAAAGCATCTCTCACAGTTTGTTTATCTAAATTGACCTTACGCCAGACAGCCTGTAGCCACGCCTACCAGTTTTCAGGGGGAACAATTCATGCTAGGCCCGACAAACAAAGGAATCAAATGGCGACGGCAGAAATATTTTGCCGGACATTCTAGTTGATTTCGGCGTACGCTACCTCAATTCACACGTATTTCTAAAGTGAAAAGACAAAACACAATCGTTCATAAGTGGATGATCTGTAGCGAAACATAAATTCTACAAAAAACAACGATAGATTGTTGTTAAAAGCCGGGAACTGCACCCGAGTATGAGGAAAACTAAACAAGGCAGGGGGCCGAGCGGAAAACACGTAAAAAAGACGGAAATCTCTGAAACCATTATAGCTGATTTTGTGTTTTTTTTAATTGTCCGTTTCTTTTTCATTATAGAAACGTCAAATTTCGATCTCCCGGAAATCATGTAGGGTATGACTATATTAAGCAGACTAGAACATTGATTTTTATTAATTAAGGTTGAAATCAGACTGTGGATTCTGAATCCTATTTCAAAATAATTAGATAAATTAAATAAGGCAATTTACATGTAAAAAGTGTCACTTGTGTCATTTAAGAAACGTCGGATTTCGAAATACCGGAACTCATTTAAGATGCTCATATCATTGTTCAACATTATTCAGATACATAGCATTTAATGTCTAATACTTGGACATGATGTGTTTTAAGTATAAGTAAGAAAGTTCTCTTATTAGAATTAAAACGTGTAAATGATAAATAAATAAGATATAGTCCAAGGCGATGATATAGTCCATACTCATATTTCAAGACTTATACCGGCGCATCGCAGCTTAAAACAATGTTTGAGCCTACCAAAGTTCTTTATAAAGTATACAGAATGAATGCACAATTTTTTGTTTAAGAACATATCTTCCTTATACGAAATATGCTATTTTTTCTGGAATTTTAGACGAAGTTTACGCTGTCTATTAAAATGAAATTTAGAACGAAAGCACACGCCGAGTGCTAAGTCAAAACTTTGAGCGCCTGGGAAATTATTGATTAGACTCATTAAAAATAATCTTATATTAATCATAGTTTTTTATCATGTTTATTATTTGTTGTATTATCACCCAGGTATGACTTAACATACACCAGTGGGAGATTGATGTAAACCTTAAAAAATGCATAAATCATGTTTCAGGTACATTAAGGCATACTATTTACACGTTACCATTCAAATAATATAGAACATCAAATATTTGTGTTTTATCAGTACATACCAGTTACTCTGGTAACTGATGGAATACTTTTACTATTGAATAAAGAATACTAGGCACTTTTGTTAAATAAGAAAGTTAATTTTCATAGAATTTTACACTGATTTAAATGAAATAATTAAAACGTTATAACACAATGAGTGCTAAGTCGAATTGCTTTGCTTTTAAACATTCTTATAAGATTTTTAAGATCAACTATTCTTGAGGACGTCCACAGAGCCTCATACATCGTTGACAATATTCGAGGTCTGAGAGTGGATTTGGAAAAGGGAAACGCTCTAGTATTACACTCTCTTCCCTGTGTCTGTTGTAAAGGTGTCGTAACGTCACCTTTTTACCATTTTGGACGATTTTTCGGTGGTATTTATATTCTTTGACTGGCGAGTCCGGCACTAAGTTTGACGGACAAAATGGCGGCTAACAACAAGGCTTATCAGTTCTGTTATCTGATTGGTCAGTTGGAACCTGTCAATCAACACTGGCGTAAGGTCAATTGGTACTGATTAATGAATATACATGGATCAAAGGTGTTTGACTGAAGTTCCTTGATTGAATAAAATATTAAGCCATCTTTTATTATAAAATTATTTCAAATGAGTAATTCATTATTGATGCCAGTAAGTATATAATAGAATGTTTTTAAATAAATTTCTTGCTTGTTATTATGGCTGAGAAAGATAGTTCTGAATCAGGTAGTTTACCTCCTGCAAAGAAAGCAAAATCTGTGAAAAGTGAAACTACCTAGGACTCTAAATCCAGCTAGAAAAAGGAAAACAGACTTTCATTGGTTGCTTGTGGATTACTTGTAAGTTTGTGTGATTTATTTCAAAACTAATAAATAAATTCATTGCTTAAGAGTTGTCCCAGTAGTTACATGTATATAATATATTGTTAATTCATTGAGAAATTATATAAATTATGGTTTAAAATAAATTTATCCTTGATGCAATGTTTTGCTTATTATTACACAAGGACTGACCATTCAGTTATGAAGCATTTAGTATGATTTAACATTTGTGGATAATGGTGTTTTCTGCTGCAATCTAAGCATTTGAAATACCTTAAAGCCCTAAAGCTTCAGGGGGCAAAGCCCCCTGTGAACCCCACCATAGCCCTGTCATGGACACGTGAATGGTCGTGCGAGCCACTTCGATCCACGGGGTAAAAATTTGACTCAAACTTTTTTCAACCCAGTGCTAGCCCTGCTCCAATCAACTATTTACACATTTAATTCTACTAGGGGAAATTTTTGACACATTCATTCGGTCATTCGGTCAGTCAACAACTTCTCACGCAATTAAATACCAATATCACCTTCCAGTCAGCCCAATCAACGCCTTTTAATGTGATCAATAACCTTTAACACCTTTCGTATGCAGGGATATGCTCATTCTACCTTTTTTAGAAACCACTTTCTCCCTACTTTTGAAGTATTTTTTTTTTTATTTTAATGGCAAAAATGAATATAAAGCATGATAGTTATTTTTAGTAAAACATATGCGACAGATAGATATTATTTGTTTATTCTTTATTGTATTTCTTATTAAAACTTTCTTTTATTCTGACCAGGGGTAAGGATTTATTGCTCTCGCTCTTTTCTTATTATGATTTTAAAAAGTTAATTAGATTTTCTATTATATTATGTTTTTGATACTAAGGGAATTCTATTTAATTTTATTTCAGTTAATTGTCTTATATTTTCAGTATATTTCTTTTATTATTTTATCAAACCTAATTATTTAAGGTTAACTGTTTCCAATATAACTCTTTCGAAACTCAGGATGATTTTAAATACAAGTTTTCAAAGTAAAAAAAATTATAAACAAACAAAAATGTCTAAAATGTTAAGGGGGACAAAATTACCAAAAGGGGACGAATTGACCAAAATGGGGACGAGTTGACCAAAAATGGGGACGAGTTGACCAAATTTTATCATGAGGGGGACGAAATGACCAATTTTGGGGGACGAAATGACCAAATCGGGGACGAGCTGACTGGGGGACGAGTTGACTAGGGACAAGTTGACTTGATACCCATTCAACACAAAATATTAAGATTTTTTATAAGGAAAAAACAGGTTTTTTTACAATAACAGTGTTCCAAATAATGTTGAAGGGATGAGATTTTCTTTCTAATACACCAGGTTTGCTTAAACATGTAAAAATTTAACGCCACGTCATTTCAGCTCGGGATGGACGCCATATTTCTCATTGATAAAAATGTAAACAAATAAAATCAGAGTGGGATTAGCATTGCAAGGGCATAACATTCTACACAATGAATACCTTAGAACAGATATCTAAGATGCTACACAGGTCAGGCGGGTTAAATGCATAATGGCGATCACTTGAAATTCATCTTGAAAAGGTGGTTAATTTTAGTTTATTTACATGGTTTTTAATTTTCCCACGACTTCTCGGCGATTCACTGCAAATATATTACTGCGCCGGACGAAAGGTAACTCTAATAAACAATGGGAGACAACTTAGGTGTTGTTTTAAAAAAACATGTCGATGATTATAATTTCTTATCAAATAATGAATCCTATTCAGATATTCGTCTTTAATATTAGAAAATTATTAATTTCTGTGGACATTTGTCAAAAAATATTACTTACATTGGACTACTTTACGCATCAAATTGGTTTCCGCTTCAGTTGTGAGGCACTTCCGTTATACTTTTTGACAACAATAACAAAACACAAAATGAATCAATAAAGTCACTTATAAACCGACTGCTATTTAAATCAGTGTAAGTAAAGTTGTTGTTACAACATTATACATGTTCGTTACGTTATGAGATAAAGTTTATCTCGAACTGCATAATCCATTAATTACGTTTAGATGATATTGCATTTACAACTTATTTGACCCCATTTTTTTACGTGAATGACAGCATTCTCGTGCAACTCGTGCAAACAGAGTTATGAAAAGTATGGTGGAGAATTCAAGGATAAATTATAAATGACATTAAAGTGAGGATAATTGTATATTCGTCCAGTTTTGATCATTGACATGCCTGCTGTGTATTAGTAACTTTTGTGAACAAGATTATAATGTTACTTTTGCACATATACACATTGATTGGACCTCACAACCAAATTTATACCTTATTTTAGGGATTTTTAAGACAATACATTTTCAAAAGTTTGTTGAATGTGTTTTGATATTTAAGTGCATTGTAGTTCATGAATACCAAGTTAAAAATTAATAATGGCAACATTTCTAGGCCCTTATTGTAAGCCACTAGACTTCTGTAACGATAAATGTTTAATGTATTAAGGGGAATATACTCTTTTAGTTTTGGAATGTGGCATTCCTTGACCACCGTATCTTTTCTTATGCACTACTTTGTAAACAAACTAAATAATGTGTTTTAGCTTACATATGCGAAATGAAAAGCAAGACAGTGACCATATTTCACATTCTTTCTTTAAATTAGAATCTGTAGGACATTGATAAATGTTTGGACAAGGTGAAGCACTATTATTTTCGCACCAAAAAGTCTTAATTGTTGACTTTGAATGTACACAATAAGTCTTATGTAATTCAACAATAACTTTCTGGTTTCAGTTTTCTCATTTTTAGCTCACCTGTCACAAAGTGACAAGGTGAGCTTTTGTGATCGCGCGGTGTCCGTCGTCCGTCCGTGCGTCCGTCCGTGCGTCCGTCCGTCCGTCCGTAAACTTTTGCTTGTGACCACTCTAGAGGTCACATTTTTCATGGGATCTTTATGAAAATTGGTCAGAATGTTCATCTTGATGATATCTAGGTCAAGTTCGAAACTGGGTCACGTGCGGTCAAAAACTAGGTCAGTAGGTCTAAATATAGAAAAACCTTGTGACCACTCTAGAGGTCACATTTTTCATGGGATCTTCATGAAAGTTAATCAGAATGTTCATCTTGATGATATCTAGGTCAAGTTCGAAACTGGGTCATGTGCGGTCAAAAACTAGGTCAGTAGGGTTAAAAATAGAAAAACCTTGTGACCACTCTAGAGGTCACATTTTTCATGGGATCTTCATGAAAGTTAATCAGAATGTTCATCTTAATGATATCTAGGTCAAGTTCGAAACTGGTCACGTGCGGTCAAAAACTAGGTCAGTAGGCTAAAAATAGAAAAACCTTGTGACCACTCTAGAGGTCACATTTTTCATGGGATCTTTATGAAAGTTGGTCAGAATGTTCATCTTGATGATATCTAGGTCAAGTTCGAAACTGGGTCACGTGCCTTCAAAAACTAGGTCAATAGGTCTAAAAATAGAAAAACCTTGTGACCTCTCTAGAGGCCATATATTTCACAAGATCTTCATGAAAATTAGTCAGAACGTTCACCTTGATGATATCTAGGTCAAGTTCGAAACTCGGTCACGTGCCTTCAAAAACTAGGTCAGTAGGTCTTAAAATAGAAAAACCTTGTGACCTCTCTAGAGGCCATATATTTCACAAGATCTTCATGAAAATTGGTCAGAACGTTCACCTTGATGATATCTAGGACAAGTTCGAAACTCGGTCACGTGCCATCAAAAACTAGGTCAGTAGGTCAAATAATAGAAAAACCTTGTGACCTCTCTTAAGGGCCATATTTTTTCATGGGATCTGTATGAAAGTTGGCCTGAATGTTCATCTTGATGATATCTAGGTCAAGTTCGAAACTCGGTCACGTGCCATCAAAAACTAGGTCAGTAGGTCAAATAATGGAAAAACCTTGTGACCACTCTAGAGGTCACATTTTTCATGGGATCTTCATGAAAGTTAATCAGAATGTTCATCTTGATGATATCTAGGTCATGTTCGAAACTGGGTCACGTGCGGTCAAAAACTAGGTCAGTAGGTCTAAAAATAGAAAAACCTTGTGACCACTCTAGAGGTCACATTTTTCATGGGATCTTTATGAAAGTTGGTCTGAATGTTCATCTTGATGATATCTAGGTCAAGTTTGAAACTGGGTCACGTGCCTTCAAAATCTAGGTCAGTAGGTCTAAAAATAGAAAAACCTTGTGACCTCTCTAGAGGCCATATATTTCACAAGATCTTCATCAAAATTGGTCAGAACGTTCACCTTGATGATATTTAGGTCAAGTTCGAAACTCGGTCACGTGCCATCAAAAACTAGGTCAGTAGGTCAAATAATAGAAAAACCTTGTGACCTCTCTAAAGGCCATATTTTTCATGGGATCTGTATGAAAGTTGGTCTGAATGTTCATCTTGATGATATCTAGGTCAAGTTCAAAACTGGGTCGCGTGCTGTCAAAAACTAGGTCAGTAGTCTAAAAATAGAAAAACCTTGTGACTTCTCTAGAGGCCATATATTCATGACATCTTCATGAAATTGGTCAGAACGTTCACCTTCATGATATCTAGGTCAAGTTCGAAAGTGGGTCACGTGCCATCAAAAACTAAGTCAGTAGGTCAAATAATAGAAAAAACCTTGTGAGCTCTCTAGAGGCCATATTTTTCATGGGATCTGTATGAAAGTTAATCTGAATGTTCATCTTGATGATATCTAGGTCAAGTTCGAAAGTGGGTCACGTGCCATCAAAAACTAGGTCAGTAGGTCAAATAATAGAAAAACCTTGTGACCTCTCTAGAGGCCCATATTTTTCATTGGATCTGTATGAAAATTGGTCTGAATGTTCATCTTGATGATATCTAGGTCAAGTTCGAAACAGGGTCATGTGCGGTCAAAAACTAGGTCAGTAGGTCTAAAAATAGAAAAACCTTGTGACCTCTCTAGAGGCCATACTTGTGAATAGATCTCCATAAAATTGGTCAGAATGTTCACCTTGATGATATCTAGTCAAGTTTGAAACTGGGTCACGTGCCATAAAAAACTCGAAACTGGGTCATGTGCGGTCAAAAACTAGGCCAGTAGGTATAAAAATAGAAAAACCTTGTGACCTCTCTAGAGGCCATATTTTTCATGAGATCTTCATGATATTGCCATATTTTTCATGGGATCTGTATGAAAGTTGGTCTGAATGTTCATCTTGGTGATATCTAGGTCAAGTTTGAAAGTGGTCACATGCCATCAAAACTAGGTCAGTAGGTCAAATAATAGAAAAACCTTGTGACCTCTCTAGAGGCCATATTTTTCATGGGATCTGTATGAAAATTGGTCTGAATGTTCATCTTGATGATATCTAGGTCAAGTTCGAAACAGGGTCATGTGCGGTCAAAAACTAGGTCAGTAGGTCTAAAAATAGAAAAACCTTGTGACCTCTCTAGAGGCCATCCTTGTGAATGGATCTCCATAAAAATTAGTCAGAATGTACCCTTGATGATAGCTAGTCAGGTTTGAAACTGGGTCAAGTGCCATAAAAAAACTAGGTCAGTAGGTCAGATAATAAAAAAACCTTGTGACTTCTCTAGAGGCCATACTTTTCATGGGATCTGTATGAAAGTTGGTCTGAATGTTCATCTTGATGATATCTAGGTCAAGTTTGAAACTGGGTCAACTGCGGTCAAAAAACTAGGTCAGTAGGTCTAAAATTATTAAAATCTTTTGACCTCTCTAGAGGCCATATTTTCAATGGATCTTCATGAAAATTGACCTGAATGTTCACCTTGATAATATCTAGGTCAGTTTAAAAACTGGGTCACATGCGGTCAAAAACTAGGCCAGTAGGTATAAAAATAGAAAAACCTTACAGTGACCTCTCTAGAGGCCATATTTTTCATGAGATCTTCATGAAAATTAGTGAGAATGTTCACCTTGATGATATCTAGGTAAAGTTCAAAACAGGGTCACATACCTTCGTAAAATTGGGCAATAGGTCAAATAATAGAAAAACCTTGTGACCTCTCTAGAGACCATATTTTTCAATGGATCTTCATGAAAATTGGTCAGAATTTTTTATCTTGATAATATCTAGGTCAGGTTCAAAACTGGGTCACATGAGCTCAAAAACTAGGTCACTATGTCAAATAATAGAAAAAACGACGTCATACTCAAAACTGGGTCATATGGGAAGAGGTGAGCGATTCACGACCATCATGGTCCTCTTGTTATTTTAGTGAGCAATCCTTTGTGTACTTATAACAGTTGAAACAGTATCCATTTCATGTACCAAAACCTTGTACTTTTTTGCAGGTAATTTTATCATACCCCACCCACTTTTTTCAAATTTCAAAGTATGCGTCCCCTTAAAAAAGCAATGATCTGATCTTTCTCACAGACGTAAATTTCTTACACTGTGCACTGGTAATTGATGCAAAGTAAAAGGTGGAGCATGATCAAAATATACATGATGTGTTGTTTATTTTACCTGTATGATATTTCAGAATGAGGAGTGTTTTGAGTACCTAGTGGCACTTTGGGGGTCAAATTAATATTTGTATAATTGGATTAACTGACGAGTTTAATTAACCAGCTGATTAGGTAATTACGCATGCATTGGTTAATGTTGTTTGTAGCAAATTTATAACAATGAAAACAGGGTCAGGGCTCCAGATAAGCATCGTTTTATCGTTATAACGAAATGACTTTCATCAATAACGATTTAAATTCAAAAATCTGTCGTTAAAAAACGATTTGATTTTTAATTTCTGCCGTTTCAAAAACCCTTGAAATCGCCGAATATGCCAAGAAACCATCTTCTGATCGTTATGTTTACACTGATATATTTTGTCAAGTTGTTGAAGTCGTCGATAATATCCGAACCGTGCCATTATTAGTGTGATAGAATGATCTCCCCTTCAAAGAAATTGCGAATATGGCGTCGGCAGTAAGAAAGCGGGGATGAGCAAAAATAAAAACTGACAGCGCATTTCCTTTTATAACCAATTTTGTGACAAGTACGAAAAAATCTAATGAAGAAATCAGACATGGAATTATATTGGAGATCGTAACAAATGTCATTGATTCTGGTCGGAAAAAGCCAGTAAAACATAGTGGACTAAATCATTTAGTAAATGCAACAGAAAATTTTCATCAGTCATAGAAAACGGCCTATTGGTAAATCAAGCTTTATTAAATGAATAATAAACACGCTCCCTCCGACAAAAAACTAAAAGGTTAAACTTTTTGCAAAGAAAAAACTAATCGAAAATTTTTAAAAAAACTAATTGAATTTAAGATTTGGTAGTGAAAAAACTAATTGCGAAAAAAATCAAGAAGTGAAAAACTAGTTGTATGAAAAATTATCTGGAGCCCTGCAGGGTTTTTTACTTCTATAATAGGGGCCGTTTACAAGTCCCTTCCCCTCAGAAAATTTCTTTGAAATCTTGCAATAAATTTTCCCCAAAAATTGACTTTACATCAGTTTTTATTATCCCCCTTTGCCCAAATACAGAGCTATTTTTCCCCCATGTCACAAGCCTGGGCCCCTTCTCCTCTTGGTAAAAAACCCTGGAAAAGAAATGTCGCTCGTGATGTCGCCGATGCTAAATGATTGAAATAAATTTTAATAACTGTATACGAAAATATATATTTGTTTGTTACTGAATGCCTGTAATTATTATTATATATAACAAAAGTGGTATGTTGCCTCGCAGACAATTGGCTCCAACTTTGGAGCCACCAGGGATCGAATTTAGCAGTTGCTAACTCGCAAATTCAAGAAAGAACAAAAAAATGCGAGAAGGAAATCATGGCACTCAAATTTTTTCGCAATCATGTTTGAAAATTGACAAATACATTGCTCTATAAAAACTCCTTTGGGGTAGTTATTTTTACCGTTAATCACGTGACTGCTTGTAGACACTTGTCACTTTATACAAATGTATTTATCGGATATCTAAGTAAGCATCTAGAAGATATTAGTTTTTGTTTGTTGGGGCGAAAAAGGCCCACAGAGACCGAAAATGCTAGCGACACCACGGGCAGTGACCTGAAATAACCCAAAACTCCCAAGTCCAGCCAAAAATCCAAAGAATTGAGTACTTTGGCTCCTTCTTCTGAAACCAGAAATTCCCGGCCTATTTGAACCGTGAAAAAGTGGAAAACGGAGTTGAACATAAAACTTTCATATGAAAGCAAACAAAACAACTTAATAAATTTAGCACATAAACAGCCTTTAAATAATTGCTAATGGAACCCACCATTTTGCTAGTTGGAAAAAAGTTAAATTTGATCCCTGAGCCACTCGCACAAACTTTTTCTGATAGGCGAACTTCTTGGTGCAAAGTGAAATTGACCCAGAGGAAACCCTGTATGGTGACTATACAATGCTTTGTATACATGTAAAGAATTTCAAAAAGCATTTTTAGCTGTCAAAATACTGCTAGGCTAGTTGTTTTTCAAGTTTATTTGCAAAAATGGTAATTTACCAAGGGTCACACATTAAACCGGAATTCACCTAAAACCTGGAATACACTTTCCATAAACGGAAAACGCCTGTATTTTTTTAATTAAAGGTATTTTTGAAGTTTTTTTTTTCAATCATATATAACATAAATACTGGTAATTAAGTTACAAAAGGAAAATAAAATACGTTGGCGCAAAACGGTTTTATACGAGATTGAAATTCAGCCAGTATTGTTTTATTAAGCACCCCTTTTAACAGCTAATGGTACTGTCAAAATTGAAAGATGGACAAGTTCATTATATAAATTAAGCAGGGTTATCCCTTATTTTGCTTTTTCCTTAATGATTTTCTCAGAATGTCAGCCATCTAGTGGGAAACACAGTGTACATGATGTTAAGCTGGTTAATTTGTCATATGTTAGTGATGTGAAGGTGCTAAAAGAGGCTGACAGGGACACATCTCCGCCACCATTGTCTAACCTGAACTCACAGAAGGTAACCATTAAACTCTTGTTAAAGTCTTTGTCATGCCTTACGGCCAAATACGGTGTTGTTGATCTATGGAATAAAAGATAGAGAGCAAAATAAGTTTGGTGGTATATGTAAAAGGAGGAAAAATGAAATTGATCATTGTTAAGAATGTAGGGTGTTGGTAGATTCTACTCACACGATGGGCATTTAAGAAGAATTCAGTGATTTTTTTGCTTAATATTGAAGAAAAAAGTCATTTTTACAGGGAAAAATCTTAGTTGAAGGTTAGCGTGGTCCATAATTAGAATATGTTTAGTTATTATCAGTATTATTTATTCCCTGTCAAAATGTTCGTCTTTTAAAGAGGAAAGTTGTCAATGTTTGTGGTGGTGCTGTCTAGAAATAGAAACAGCAGACTTCCATTTATTTTAATGTATGAGACAGTGATGAAAATGTTGAGCCAATATAGCAAGCCACAAAAACATCTGCTGTACTTTTCTAATACATTTTACTAACATCACAGCTTTATACTTCAAATATGTTTATTGCTTTTTAGATAAATGCCAGATTACGACAAAATATAGAAGATAAGAAGCGTCAAGTAAATTATATAGGTGTAGGTGTGACACCAGAGGGACAGAAGGTGTTTAATGCCATTGTGAAAACGTAAGATATTCTTTTTTGTTTGAAATGTTTCGGTTTTGAATGTACTATTGCTTGAAAGGGAGAGATTTATAATTCTATCACATTTAAAATTTGGGTTAGAGATTTTAATTTTGCGTGCTTTGTTGGCAAATAAAACACATTTTTTTTTCATTCAGATGCGTCATAATTAATCATCAGGCCTTCGTGCTTTGTTGGCAAATAAAACACGTTTTTAGCTCGACTATTCATAGAATAGTAGAGCTATTGGACTCACCCATGCGTCGGCATCCGCGTCCCGATTTGGTTAAGTTTTTGTATGTAAGCTGGTATCTCAGCAACCACTGGTGGGAATGGATTGAAACTTCACACACTTATTCACTGTGATAAACTGACTTACATTGCACAGGTTCCATAACTCTATTTTGTTTTGTTTTTACAAAATTATGCCCCTTTTTCGACTTAGAATTTTTTGGTTAAGGTTTTGTATGTAAGCTGGTATCTCAGTATCCACTAATGGGAAAGGATTGAAACTTCACACACTTGTTCACTATTATGATATGACAGGCAGTGCAAAGGGTCAATAACTCAACTTTACATTTTACAAAATTATGCCCCTTTTTCAACTTAGGAGTTTTGGGTTAAATTCTTATATGTAAGCTGGTATCTCAGGACCCACTAATGGGAATGGATTGAAACTTCACACACTTGTCCACTGTCATGAACTGCTAAGCACTATGCAGGTTCCATAACTCTATTTCGCTTTTTTACTAAATTATGCCCCTTTTTCGACTTCCGTATTCATTCAGTTTACAAGGCTGTTGAATAGTCGAGCGTTGCTGTCCTCCGACAGCTCTTGTTTTCATTCAGATGTGTCAAAATTAATAACTCAGGCCAGATGTGTTTTATTTGCCAACAAAGCATGCAATTTCCCAAAGTATACATGTCTGAAATTGTAACATGCTGTAAGTATCTTTCATCAAAGTTCTCCTCTGCCTGATGTGGCAAAGCCTTTGGCCGCTTATAGAAAACAAGTCTAGATCAAAGTTTAATGAAAAGGGTTATTAAGGGTTATTTCAGATTTTTATGCACCCCAAGAAGACATGGTATATTACGTTTTTCTCTTTGTCTGTTGACTGGTCTGGTGGATACTAGACCATTTGGTTTTCAATCAATGACTACAGACTGCTTGGGCGACTGTAGTCAAATTTCAAAGGATGATTTCCTGTGGTCAGTAGATGACCACTATTGTTGCATGGATCAGAAGGTCAAAGGTCTAGGTCACAATTAACTCAAGACTGAAAATAAATTCTGCTCATAGGTAAATAATGCTTTGGCCTACAGTCTTTAAACTTTATATGATTTTTTTTATTACGATTTCCTGTAGTTTTTAGATGACCCCTATCATTTAGGGATCAGTGGGTCAAAGATCAAGGATGCTGAGATGTTTAGACTGAACATGGTTTTCACTCAATACTTCAGGAAGATTCGACAAACAGTTGTCAAACTTCATAGAATGATCTCCTGCGGTCAGTAAATGACCTCTTTGCTTTTGTGTTCAGAAGGTCATGGTCACTATGACTTAGAGACTTAGAATTGTTTCCATTCAATAACTGAAGAACCCTCAGGCCTACTGCCTTCAACTTACTGCACAAGGCCAGAAAGGTTGACATTGAAAGTAAAAAGGAAACTATAAATTGTAGTAATAAAAAGACAAAAGTTTTGAATTTATTACTGGCACTAGCTCAGCACATTTCTATAAATAGCAATCAAGAAAATGATAAGCAATGTAAGACAAGATATTCAAATGGAATAAAAGTTGTTATGTTATTTTCTTTGTTAATTTATACGACATAGCTTTAAACTAAATGTAATCAGCCAGTTTAGATAAGTGTTCCAGAGTTATTGCTCTTGAAATAGTTAAAGTTGCGAAAATTGTCTGCTGAATAAGAGGGTTATTTTTAAAAGTCAAAATATATTTTGCTTTAACTGGCATGCATTGTGACAGTTTAAAGAAGGGAGAAAATGTTACAATTACTTGCTGGGTTTCAACTGTCATTGAAGGCTTTTCCCACTATAAAGCTACCTCCAGTAAAAGGAGGCAGTCAAAAAGCAAGAAAAAGAATGGTGTTTCCAAATTCTGAACTTAAAATTCCCAAGTGATTGACTTTTAGGGTTTTTGCAGTTTTCAATAGTTATGCAACTTGATATGTTTATTTTGTTAACCTTTAGCCTGTTGGCAACAAGTGATTCTGCCTTCGCGACCAATGCAGACCAAAATCATGGTCTACAACTTTTCGCTTTTCTGTCAATAAATTTTCAGTGAACATCCCTCCGAATAGTAAGTGGTACTGCCCAAATTGAATGATGGACCAGTCCATTATAGAAATTTAGCAGGGTAAAGGTTAAAAGTAAACAACTTCTATAAAATACTGTTATACAATTATTTAAATTCCACTCCACTTTTGCAAACATTACGCACAAGACCTACCTTACTGATATATAGTTTATGATAATATCCGTGTTTTTTTCTCGATGAAGATAATTTTCTTAAACATTTTCTAAGTTCTGTTAGTGTGGGTGTCAGTCCCAAAAGGATTGAAAAATGCCAGTCATCATCCACCTAATTTTTCTGGTGAACGTTTGTAAATGGTTTAAATTTATTTGCAGAATCACAGATGTGAAATGGGATCGACAAAATATAGTTGTGTTTGAGGAAGTGACCATAAGACCACCTTACGGTCTAGATGATTGTAAAGGGAAGGAAGGTTGTAGGACACTTGAGCATGTCAAGAAAATAGTAAGGCACTTTCCTCCTGTTATATTACATTGATTGAAGTTTTTTATGCCCTCAAAGGTGGGCACATTAAAATGGTGCTGTCTGTCTGTGTGTGTGTGCATGCGTCCATGTAAATTGTTGTCCAGGCTGTAATTCTGGCATCCAAAAAGGGATTTTGAAATAACTTTGCATAAATGTTCACCATAGTGAGACAATGTGTCAAGGTTAACAGGGTCTGTTTCGTGTCTGGTTCATAACTGCCATCCATGAAGGGATTTTAAAATAACTTGGCATAAATGTTCACCATAATGAGACGACATGTCATGCACAAGACCCAGACCCATAGCTCCAAGGTCAAGGTCACACTTAGAAGTCAAAGGTTAACAGGGTCTGTTTCGTGTCCTGTCCATAACTCTGCTATCCATGAAGGGATTTTGAAATCACTTGGCATAAATGTTTACCATAATGACACAATATGTCATGCACAACACCCAGACCCCTAGCTTCAAGGTCAAGGTCAGACTTAGAAGTCAAAGGTTAACTGGGTCTGTTTCATGTCCAGTTCATAACTCTGCCATTCATCAAGGGATTTTGAAATACATGTAACTTGGCTAAATGTTCCCACTAATGAGACAACGTGTCATGCGCAAGATCCGCACCCCTAGCTCTAAGGTCAAGGTCACACTTAATGTGGTCTGTTTCTTGTCTATTCCATAACTCTGCAATTGTTGGAGGGATTTTAAAATTACTTGGCATAAATGGTTTGGGGGCATTTGCCACTAATAGTGACAGCTCTTATTTCATTCTTAATGGAGATCAAACTGTCTGGGTCTTGTTTAGGTATTTTCTGTCACCAAATAAGTACCCAGTTTGTGCTTCTCTGCACAGTTTTTCGGACAGGAGCAGACCCCTTGGGTACAACCACCAACATACCAGCCTTACAAGCCGGCAGATATGGTTTGATTCTTTGAACACCCAGGTTGTGAGGGACAGGTGTTGAAAGTCAGAACTTTGCCTTCACCACTGACCATGAAGGCTTTTTCATGAGAAAACCTATTATGAACTCTGTAGCATTTGACAATAATATAACCTGTACAAGTGTAGAAATGTTATGCGAGTTTCTGGCCCTCGGAACTTAATTTCCTGGTCAAGACGCTTTTGTTGACTGTATTTTGTGGGGATAATAATTATGAATTTGGGGATTTCAGTTTTAGAAGTTAAAATGAACTGAATTTTATTTTGTTAACTCTTATCATGCTGGACACAACTGATTCTGTCTTTGCGACAAGTGTAGATCATGATCAGCTTGTGCATCATCTGTGCAGTCTAATCATGATCTGTACTGTTAGCCATTCAATTAGTATCTTGTTGGTATGCACCCCTTTTAACAGTTAATGGTACATTCCAAACTGAAAGATGGACAAGTTCATTATAGAAATTTAGCAGGGTAAGGGTTAATTGGGATTTTATTTCATGGGTTATCACATCCGCAGAATCCATGAAAATTACTCTGCCATGAATATAATTGTTTTCATATTATGTCTAGATTTATTTCGAAAAATGATTTAAAGAAGAGAACAATAAACATGATAAATAAATTATTACACTCCAGAATTGGTAACTGTTTAACAGCAAGCTATATGAGTAATATAATTTCTAATTACAGGTACAGAAACATCTCAAAGACCTGGAGACACAGAGAACAAGTGACAGTCGGAAGTCACACTCGCCATCACCTGCAGCCTCGTCATGAAATCTCAGCTCTCTTTCTTGTCACCCTATACGTACATAAATCAACATCAATATATATAGTCACACAGTTATATAGTTTAACGACAGATCTTTTGGAAATGGAGAAAATTAATTTTATTAATCTTGAATGTAAATCTTTAACCTTACCATGTAGATGTCTGCTTCCAAGAATGTGTTCATATTTTAATTTCTTTATGAAGCAGTATCAGGGACCTTAAGATGTTATTGTGATGTGGTAATTACCTGTTGCTACTTAAAAGCTTTTCAACCAAAAAGAGCACAGAATTTATTTTCACATTGTAGTGGTTGACTATATAAAAATCTTATCTCAATGCTTTTAACATTTAATTTAATATTTCAGAAACAAAAAAAATGTAGGTACTGTTGATATGGATAGTCCTTAAATATTTATTTTCAGTATTGTGATGTTGTCATTAAAGATTTACTATCTGTATATAATAAGAAAAAAAATAGAGATTTTAGTTTTAAAGATTTACAGTCAATATAATAACAACAGTGACATTATAATAGTGTGACTGTGTAAGGTACATGTGTATTTAAAACATTGAGTGACCAGTGTCTGACGGGCTTTTATGTTATGTTTAAAGCCTCCCAAATAAATTGTTAATTGCCTATAAAAAATTACTATAAAATGAAGCAGCATTGTTTTAAGATGTTGTAAAATGTGGACTTTCTTGATAATGTCAAACTTTGCTTGATAGCTGTACTTGTATGTGTATTATCTTGATACATGTACATTATGTATACATATATATATCTTAATACATGTACATTATGTATACATATATATCAAATTGACACAACAGGTTTAAGAAAAAGCCCAAGTTTGAAAAAAAAAACTGGCTGTAACCTGTAGGAATATGAAACTGGATTTTACATTGTATGTAGTAGTAACTATTGATGTGGTTAAATGGCAGTAACACGAGCATGCCAACAATAATTGAAGCATTACATGTTAATTTTAATGTTCAAAGCCTCCCATCAGGATTATTTTTGACAATTACTAAAATTTCTTTTTGTAAAGTGTAAGTGCCAGTTTGAGCAATAATTATGTCTCCCCCCAGGAGACATATTGTTTTTGCCCTGTCCGTCCGTCCGTACATCACACTTCATTTCCGAGCAATAACTGGAGAACCATTTGACCTAGAACCTTCAAACTTCATAGGGTTGTAGGGCTGCTGGAGTAGACGACCCCTATTGATTTTGGGGTCACTCCGTCAAAGGTCAAGGTCACAGGGGCCTGAACATTGAAAACCATTTCCGATCACTAACTAGAGAACCACTTGACACAGAATGTTGAAACTTCATAGGATGATTGATCATGAAGAGTAGACGACCCCTATTGATTTTGGGGTCACTCCGTTAAAGGTCAAGGTCACAGGGGCCTGAACATTGAAAACCATTTCCGATCAATAACTAGAGAACCACTTGACCCAGAATGTTGAAACTTCATAGGATGATTGGTCATGAAGAGTAGATGACCCCTATTGATTTTGGGGTCACTCATTCAAAGGTCAAGGTCAGAGGGGCCTGAACATTGAAAACCATTTCCGATCAATAACTAGAGAACCACTTGACCCAGAGTGTTGAAACTTCATAGGATGATTGGTCATGAAGAGTAGACGACCCCTATTGATTTTGGGGTCACTCCATTAAAGGTCAAGGTCACAGGGGCCTGAACAATGAAAACCATTTCCGATCAATAACTAGAGAACCACTTGACCCAGAATGTTGAAACTTCATAGGATGATTGGTCATGAAGAGTAGATGACCCCTATTGATTTTGGGGTCACTCATTCAAAGGTCAAGGTCAGAGGGGCCTGAACATTGAAAACCATTTCCGATCAATAATTAGAGAACCACTTGACCCAGAATGTTGAAACTTCATAGGATGATTGGTCATGAAGAGTAGACGACCCCTATTGATTTTGGGGTCACTCCGTTAAAGATCAAGGTCACAGGGGCCTGAACATTGAAAACCATTTCCGATCAATAACTAGAGAACCACTTGACCCAGAATGTTGAAACTTCATAGGATGATTGTACATGCAAAGTAGATGACCCCTATCGATTTTTGGGTCACTCCATTAAAGGTCAAGGTCACAAGGGCCTGAACATTGAAAACCATTTCCGGTCAGTAACTTGAGAACCACTTGACCTAGAATGTTGAAACTTCATAGGATGATTGATCATGCAGAGAAGATGACACCTAACGATTTTGGGGTCACTCTGTGAAAGGTCAAGGTCACAGGGGCCTGAACATTGAAAACCATTTCCGGTCAGTAACTTGAGAACCACTTGACCCAGAATGATGAAACTTCATAGGATGATTGGTCATGCAGAGTAGATGACCCCTAACGCTTTTAGGGTCACTCTGTTAAAGGTCAAGGCCATAGGGGCCTGAACATGGAAAACCATTTCCAATCAATAACTTGAGAACCTCTCGACCCAGAATGTTGAAACTTCATAGGATGATTGTTCATGCAGAGTAAATGACCCCTATTGTTTTTTTTGGTCAAACCATCAACGGTCAAGGTCACAGGGGCCTGAACATTGATAACCAGTTCCGATCAATAACTTGAGAACCACTTGACCCAGAATGTTGAAACTTCATAGGATGATTGAACATGCAGAGTAGATGACCCCTATTGATTTTGGGGTCAGTCTATTAAAGGTCAAGGTCACAGTGGCCTGTTCATGTAAAACCATTTTTTGGAAATAACTTGAGAACCACTTGACCTACAATGTTGAAACTTAATAGGATGGTTGGACATGCAGAGTAGATGACCCCTATTTATTTTGAGGTCACTTGATCAAAGGTCAAGGTCACAGGAGCCTGAACAGTGACTTGAGAACCACTAGGCCAAGAGTGTTGAAATTTAGCGGGATGACTGGACATGCCAAGTAGATGATCCCTATTGCAGCTAACCATCAGTGTCTCTTTGACTTTCGCTCCTGACCCCTATTGACTTCTTGCCTATAGGACTTTGCATTGGGGGAGACATGCGCTTTTTTACAAAAGCATTTTCTAGTTTTTATTTATTTTGTCATAAGTCTGATTTTTAAGTGAAGATAATTTGAGCTGCGCCATGAGAAAACCAACATAGCGCGTTTGCGACCAGCATGGATCCAGACCAGCCTGCGCATCCGCGCAGTCTGGTCAGGATCCATGCTTTTCGCTTTCAAAGCCTATTGCCATTAGAGAAACCGTTAGCGAACAGCATGGATCCTGACCAGACTGCGCAAATGCGCAAGCTGGTCTGGATCCATGCTGGTCGCAGCATGGATTGAATGGATCATGACCATACTGACAATACTGGTTACATCTGGTCGCAAATGCACTATGTTGGTTTTCTCATGGCGCAGCTTTTTTATAAAACATTGTATTAATTTTATCAGTGGTCTTTAACATGCTTTTTCATAAAGTCAAAAAGTTCCAAAACTTGACCCATTTCCTAACAGTACGCAGATTAACATGTCCACCATTTTGAAATGACATCGTAATAGGTATTATAATTGTTATACACTTCAAATAGGATGTAATTTACCAGTTTTTTCTGTTTTCAGTGGTAAAAATGATGTAATTTGTTTTTCGTAGTCAAAAGCTTCAACTTTTTAGTTTAGAACAACACTTTAAACAGATACATCTTTGAATCATTACAAGAATGACTTCTTAGTACTGATAAGACATGCTGCTTTCCATGCTATTCAGCATGAATGTTATTTATACACGGTTTCCAGAATTAGACCGATAGATATAGTTATATGTAATTTACCATCAGATCTGCTCACTATTTGAAATTTACCTACAGAAAGTTTGATGATAATATGGCAGATTGTGAACAAATGGGCAACAAGAAAATGACATTAAAAACAATGGAGTAAGAGCGGCTGTGTCAACATTTTTATTCTGTTTGGTAAAGTTTTACTTTTCAAGTATATATTGTGACATTTCAGTTTGCACATATTGTAAGCCAAAAGCTGTCAGGTCATTTTGCTCTAACTATACATAATGAACTGTCTGGCAGCAAAGTAGGTAATGAAAAACATGTATTAACTTGAACAAAAAAAAATCTTATTTTAATCTGAGATGCTTCATAAAAAATGATTTGTTTTAAAATATAATTTAAAGATTTTTTATATGGCAAGAGAGCTATATTTTTTCAGCATATGGCAGTTAATATTGTTTTCCTTTTAATTTAAACCAAAGTTTGTAAGAACAAAATTTGACTTGTAATATTGAGTTATATGGTTTCAGAGTTGTTGAGAGAGGAGAAAAAAAATATGAAAATGACTAAATAAAAACAGTAAAATGTGATATTGTTTTCCTTCATACTACTGGTAAGTGCATACAACAATAAGCATGCACTAAACGTACAGCTGTCCTGGGAATCAGTCAAAAATTTCTGTGCGGATTAATCCTTAGCCTGCTAAATTTCTAAAATGGACTGATCCATCATTCAGTTTGGGCAATACCATTTAATATTCCAAGGGGTGTTCACTGATAATATACTGACTGAATAGTGAACAGTGCATACCATGATCAGCCTGCATGGATGTGCAGGCTGATCTTGGTCTGCACTTGTCGCCAAAGAATCACTTGCCAATAGCAGGTCAATCAAAGGTCAATCAGAACAAAAAATACATTGGTCAAGTTATTCGAAACTTTAATCTACTGCTAAGCTGTCTGTTCAATTTTGATTTAAAACTGATTGATGGAAATTAAGAGCGCAGTATTAAAACTTGATGCCATACAGTTCAGTGTGAAGATGTTTTACGCAACATGAGTTTGTGCAGTGTAAAATGAATCGATTCATTAAAGTATGCAGTTTAGTGCGTACTGAAACCACGTTGTGTGATTTGGAGTGGTATATCAAATTTTGAAGCCATGCAGGCAAATGTAAAGCCGTTTAACAAAATACGAGTATGTGCATTGTAAAAGAATATAAAAAGACTTATTAGTTCATAAGTTTGCCCTGTGATAAAGACGGACGAGGCACAGACAACGTCAGACTGAAACCGGTACATATGATTAATACAGTCTTAACCTATCCAGGTGTTGGTCGTTTAGTACCCCTTCCCCACCTTTGTATTTTGTTGTAAAGTTTAATGAAGATGGAGCAAAAAAAGTGGCCTATAGAGTATAAACAAGCTTTTCCTTTGATTTTAATAAGTGACCTAGTGTTTGACCCTACATAACCCAGAGTCAAAATCATACAAGACTTCATGATACCAAACATTCTGACCAAGTTTTATAAGTTTGAATAAAAAATGTGGCCCATAGAGTGTTCCTTTGGTCTGACCTAGTCCCCTACTTTCACATTTCTGTAGCTACAGCCTCCAAATTTGGACTAGATGCATAGGTTTGTGTACCGAAATAAACTTTGACATTGACCTAGTTACCTACTTTCCCATTTAATTTGGACCACATGCATAGTTTTGTGTTCCGAAATAAAATTTGACCTTGATTTTGACCTAGTGACGTACTTCCACATTTCTCAAGCTACAACCTTCAAATTTGAACCACATATATATTTTTGTGTACCAAAATGAACTTTGACCTTGAAATTGACCAAGTGACCTACTTTCACATTTCTGTAGCTACAGCCTTCAAATTTGAACCACATGCATGGGTTGTGTACAGAAATAAACTTTGACCATGACATTGACCTAGTGACCTACTTCCACATTTTTGAAGGTACAGGCTTCAAATTTGGACCACATGCATAGTTTTGTGTTCCGAAATAAAATTTGACCTTGATTTTGGCCAAAGAGCTATAAAAATAAAAAATTTATACTTCTTTGTTTTGGCATAGTGACCTACTTTCACAATTCTTAAGCTACAGCCTTCAAATTTGGACCACATGCATAGTTTTGTGTTCTGTATTGAAATCTGACCTTGATTTTTACCTAGTACCTACTTTCACATTTCTTAGGCTACAGCTTCAAATTTGGACCACTTGCACAGTTGTGTGTACTGAAGTGAACTTTGACCTTGATTTTGACCTTGATCTAGTCTTGAAATTTGGAAGATTCAAAAATTGCTCTAGCACTAATTGTACCTTTGACATGCGATACTGTGAAATCATTTATATTCGTGGGGGACTAATTTTCATGGTCGAGGGAATCCACGAAATTTAATCCCAACGAACAAGTAAAATTCCCATTCATTTTATGTTCAAAAGTTGAAATCCACGAATTCATATCCCCACGAAATTGCCGTTTTTACCAAAACCACGAAATTAAATGATTTTACAGTATATTTGTTTGTATTTGTTGTGCGTAGTCGATTCAAGCTCATTCAAAGCTTCTGTTCTATTGTTTTATGTCTTGCCAACTTAATCCTTATCATGCTGGGTACTATTGACAAGTGCAACCAGTGTAGATCATGATCAGCCTGCACATCCGTGCAATCTGATCATGATCTGCACTGTTCGCTATTCAGTCAGTATCTTTTTGATAAGCACCCTTTTTAACTGTTAATCGTACTGTCCAAATCGAAAGATGGACAAGTTCATTTTAATTTAGCAGGGTAAGGGTTTAAACGAAGGTCATCTCTTCCTATCTCGCGAATGTATGTTCACGGCATGTTTACATGTTGCTATTCACTAAGTTTGTTAATATAGTTCAGCGTAAAATACGCTTTGTCTTGAATATTTTGATAAGTTTGTAGCTATAGTTTTTTCAATCTTGTTACAAAATTATTTAGTAAAACATCTTTAGGTATAGTACAAGAATAAGTACCAGCGAGGATTGCATGAATATCCTCAGCATTCGGAATTGAATATCGTCCTCGCGACATTCCGTTAATTTAGATGACAATATCTTAGTATCATATGTCGCTCATACAAACACACGCGCTTTTACTTTTGTGAGCAAACTGCTGTACATTCGGGGAAAAAAAGATAAATAGTTCTGTTTGTGACATATATCTTAATCTGTCATTTAAAATGACATTTAATTAATTTTGGGAGTATGCAGCGCAAAGCATTGTGTACCTTGGTCCGCCATTTCAAGTACAGAATTTTTTTCTGTCGTTACGATCTCTCCGTAATTTAGAATTGTAGCACTTTTCATGCATGTTCTCCACCTCAGTCCCACCCCACCCTAAAGAACTACATTGATTGTAATATTTTATAATTATGTATATTGTCCCTAGATGATATTTCGAACAGCCTAATTACGGAGACCTTTACAGGGCTCTTGATTTCTGGTCACAATTATGGGGCTAATAGTTCGGCCTTTTAACAAAAACAGACATATACCTCTAACGTTTAGCTGTTTTCTAATGTATTACAAATCAGAATGACTATAGGCGGGAACTTGCAATATTTTATCACCTAAATAGCGGAGCGGGATATTGCAAAAATACTTCAGTTGATGATACAAGCATCAGATTTGCATGATAGCAACTGCATAGCATGCACTTTAACATAAGATCAAGGGCCACTTGAAATTATGTCATTTTCAAGATGGCCGCCGCAAAAACAAAATGGCCGCCATTTTTATGTATTTTTCAATACTTCCTTTGAGGTAAGCAAGTAATACAAAAATACGATAGCATTTTTTTTCATTTATAAACCTTTGTTTCACTTAAATACAGAAAACCGATCTGTAGTATGCATATTTTTTAATTTGTAATCAATTTTTATGACTATGCTCGTGGGTGTAGACATCTCAACACTTAGTTTTCTTTTATATTTTACTCTTTTTTTCGAACAATGGTTAAATCTGAAGCACATCAATCAATATAAGGTTTTTTTTTATATATTATTACATTCAATGCAATAAATGAACATCATTAATGCGTCTTATAAACCATGAGGGGGTAAAGAAATAGAGAAGCGTGAGCACTTGCACAGTCAAGAGTAATATTTCCTTACAATGCAAACCTTAAAATGTTGATTTACTAAATAATACAATTCGTGAAACTATACACATCGGAAATAATGTTCTAACTGAAGCATACAATATGCAGATTCAGCATTTAGTCATTTTCTTGACAGTTGCAAGAACAAAGTGCTGTGCATGAAAGGCCTGAGCGGTAGCACTTGCAATTTCCAGTACAAGAAGTCCTTTTGCAGCCACATTTTTGAAGCTCCTGGCAGCTTTCAGCTATAGCAGACATCTCCGTCCAATGAGGGATCCATACATTGTTCTGCTTAAGCCATCCCCAGTTTGACGGAGGTGGCAGTTGCTGCATGGTAACAGTTGCTTGCCCCCAGACATGACCTGCCTGAAAAACTGCTCGCTTGGTATGTTGTTTTAGAGCACCTTTTGTTGGTGGAATTGCATTATATGCTCTTTGTTTCCGGGCAAACAAATCAAGTCGAGCTTCATCCACCTTGCATGTCGTGCTTGATCGATCATACAATATAACTACAAATTGCTCTATTGCATCCATTTCCGACTCAGTTATTGTGTCTTTTGCAGCACTGAGACTACGAAATACCTCAGTAGCTGTTTCACACACATTCCATGCCTGCCATGCAGATTTCTTGCCCTTGCCGACAAATGCAGAAACAGTGTCGCAACCGGTAAAAGCATGAAAAAATGGCAAAGCTTTTGAACGTGGACCAAGTGATCTACAAATATCATGAATCGGAATAAATCTAAAGCTCTTACCTTTTCCAAAAGCTAGCCACAAAGCATCAATATTCAAATCAGGGTACACTGCAATAGCAAGAACAACAACATCTGTATCGGAACTAACAATTGTAATTGTTCGATTTCCTGTCAATGAGGCATGCTTTGCATGGACAAACATACGACTGTCGGCTTCTTCGTGATTACATGGAGCAAGTGCATTTCTGTTAATATCTAAATTGCAAACAATATCGGCACCTTTTGTTGCTATGATAACTTTATTGGTTTGCGCAGTTATCATTTTATCTGCAAGAAAACTAAATAGTTCAGTTTTATTTTCATCGCATCTAAGAAAGTTATTCCATGATTTAGGAGGTCTACTATTACCAACTACTTTTCGTCGAGCCCCAGATCCTCTTTTCTGTCGCGTTTCAGCTTTCAAACTATCTTCACGATAAACATCAAACACAACATCTACTCTGGCGTATCTTTCAGCATAGGTTTTAATGTGCGGTACAATGACCTCACTAGCATAATCATCAAATGTTTTCGCTGACCCAGGTGGTTTTGCATTTACCAAAGCCGCACCATCTATTATCACAGTATCTGCATTTGGTTCTTCATAAGTTATGTTTATACCCTGTTCTATAATGTCAAGAAGTTGCGATTTAACTCCAGAATTGAGCATGCCATTTTGCGACAACGAGGGGGGACACTTTTGATTTTCATGTTGGAAGAAATACTGCAAATCACACTGTCGGCTTTGGCATGAGATAAATAATCGCGAAAAAAGATGACAATCATCCTTTAAGCTATCAATTTTACGTTTAGCGGAGGATGGTTCAGGTTTGGCTTTTCGACTGAACAGTGCAAGTTTGTTTTTTGTAACTGGCTCATTAAAAGATGGTTTCTGGGAATCTATCATGCCCTTTACAAACTTTTCATATTGCTTATGGCCGATGCAAACAAGCTGGTTCATGGTTTCCTTTACACTACATTCTGCTACCTGTTTAGTATCGAGGGCATACAGGTCAGCTGAATCTTCTTCAAAAGGATTACCTAATTCCGACATTGTGTTTCTCATTTTGTTGACTTTTTTAAAGAAGTCTTTCTGAAAAGAGAATGTTTCTTCGTGGTGGCCTTTATTCATTTTAGTCTGTCGGTTTCTGGATATATCAGAAAACTCATCTACAAGTCTACTTATTTCTGGCCCAGCTACCATCCAACGCCTTAGAGCTGTTTGATCTTCTGTAAGGCCGATAGCACCTCCATCACCTTTTATGACTGCATTGTTTTGTTCGTGAGCTTGGTCTATAGCCATACTAGAAAACGTCTTTTCCGTTTTACGAACAGTAAAGTGACCCCTCGAAAACTCGGTATAAACAGCAGGATGCATTTGCTCCAAGGCAAGCATATCACGAAGATGAACTGGTAACCATCGGGCATAATTGATATGATCAAGTGCAAAAAAGTATGGAATAAGTTCTGAAAGAGATCCTATATATAGCAGAAAGTCAGACTCGCGATATGCGCGAACGAAGCAAAACACCAATAATTCTAGATTTAGAATGGAGCCCCAAAAACGAAATTGGGGACTTTGCTTCTGACGTATGTTACACCAATCTGTGAATGCTTGAAGTTCTCTTTCCTTGTCATCAAATTGACCCTCACTATTATTGAAAGCAGATTTCATCAAATCATACAGTGCACAGGCTGTAATCAAGTGAGCTTGTCTTGTCTTTCCTACACTGGAAGCTGATAAAAACGAGTCAGCAGTTCCAGACGTGGCTATTTCTGCCTCAGACAGAGCTCCTGTTTAACCACTGCCTTTCAACAAATCTCCAAGCAGTTTCAGTGCAGCCATTTCAATGTGCAAGCCTCCGAACATGACGATAAACTTATCCTCACCATATAAATCTGGCCATTGCCACTGAATTTGCTTAGCTAATGCAAATAAGGGCTGGTCTACCGCCATGACAGGTGTTTGTCCCGGGTTCAAAAAATGTGTAGCCTCCTTGATTTTATACATTGAATGTTTAATAGTGGCAACTGAATGCGCGGATTCTTGCAAGAGGGGCATTAGTGATGTAACACTAATATGAACAGTTGGGCCTCTTTTTTGAGAAGAATGATAAGCTGACCAAGATACTACCTCATCACTAACAACATCTGTTGTTAGGTTAACATGTCTCAGCCATTTATATTCAGCGGTGATATTCTGATAAATATATGAATGATCAGCAAGCATTGGTGGTGTTTCAAGCACTGGCGGTTCTGGTTTAGTTTTTAAGTATGCAGGTCTAACATTTGTATAAGACTCAGGAAGAGGCGATATCTTTTTTGATTTGGGCTTATCTCCTAGCAAAAAAGGGGCCCGATCTTCACCCTGCAAGTCATCGTTTGGATGCTGGAACAGGGAAATGCCAGTCCCGTGGAAGGATGATATGGCAGTTGTAGCAGATGGATTGTGATCTATGTTATCTACTGCAGATGTAGTAAAAATCCCCTTACGCAATATAGGTGGGCAAACAACACCTTCATCAAGATACCGTTGGACAACTGCTTCACCCAGCTGAGTTGATATTTCGAGGACTCTGTCATATGAAAAACAAATTCCATACTGGAACAAAGTGTCAATTAGTTGGCGCTTTCTTGTCTTTGCAAACAGAAGGAGTCCAACGTAAACGGCAAACGGAGTCTCTCGATCAGATGAATGTCTTTGAGATGAACCAGATTCTTTTGGTGCTTTTCTATGGCAGTTGTACTGCAAAAGCTGAGCAATTGCTTCATCTGATTTGGTTATACCATTCTCTAGCTGGGATTCTATATCAGGGCCATGCTCAATCATTGACACAAGCTCCAGTAAACTTTGTGGAACAGCATCCTCGATAGCCCCTTCGTCGAATTTTCCTTCAAATTTTACGGTGTGTTCTAGCATTTCCCTTCGGACTATTTCAGCTGTTTTAGCCAAATGTATAGCATCACTTTCAGTACAAGCTGAAGCTAAAGCAGGACCGACATCTTTTTCAAAAGCCATTAAAACATTTCTGCCCTTACTAAAAGCTTTTAGTTCAGGAATTTTAGCAAGCAGTCTTTCCTTTAGCCTGGTTGTGTTAACTGATATATCTGCTATTCCAAACTGCTTAAGTCGACATTCATATAAATTGCTCAGATCTGCTAATTTGAACACACACCCACCAGGACTGTATCTTTGAGTTTCTGTAATATGCGCAACGAGTTCTGCTAAAACTAGATTATCAGCTTTTGACTCAGCATGAGATTTAGTCAAGTCCGGATTCGCTTTCTGTTGATTCAATACTGCTCTCTCTCTGTTATACAAAGCTGTGAGACATGTGGGGTGATATTTGAATTCTTGCGCAACAACATCACCTGCACTCAACTTTGCAAAGAGCTTTTTATCCTGCAGAACTTCTGCACATTTCTTAAGTCTTGTGTTTAGCTTCATTGTCATTGCTTCTCTTTTCTCAGTGCGAAAACACTGTCCTTCGCAAAGGAAGCAAACGATTTGCGATGTAGATGCACTCGCCTCTGACTTTGATGAACTTCTAGTAAACTTTTCTCCTGTGTCTGAAGAGTCTAGTTCTTCTGATTTTTCATGTTTCTTCTGGGCACGTTGAAGTTTAGTATTGTTAAACTTCAGTTTACAGGATTCATGATATCTAGCTTTATGTCTAACAAGGGTACTTTCAATACCATCACCATCATCTAAAGGACGAATGTCAATAGCTATTGGCATTTCATTAATAATGTGAAACTGTGGAATATTTATTGCCAGTGATGCAAGTCCACTACCGGCTTTAGGGTTTGTTTTCTTATCTGGCAAAATTAATGATTCTGAAGTGTCTACCTGACACAAAAAGCATTTTAACCAATCAGTTTCCAATTCCTCTGCCAGAGAAACCGAAAGTCGAATTCTTTTCGACATCATCAAATGTTTGAAATAGAACAAAAACAAAAGCACAAATACTCAAACTTATTATGATATATACAAAATTCGTATGTTAATACAAAGTATATACTATTATAATTAGAAGGCCGAGGGACTATCCTTTTACCACCTTCAAAATATATTTCTATAACACTTTGCTGTATGGGATACGACTAGGTTCGTTGATGTTATTCCTACACCTAGCCCGATCGTTCATCCAGTGACATTTAACTCCCGTGCGATCTGTACACCATCCGGAAGACTGAAGCCCCGTCCTCCTTGGCTCGGCTTTCCCGCGTTGGCACATTCCGTCTATTCGGATACGACTCTTTAACCATTTTAGGGGCGGATCAAAGAGCATTTGGGAGACTTCGTACAAGTTTTGAAGTTGTCACTGAACCCCATGCCGAGTTGCACGACAATGAACTACACCAGAGTGCCCTGGTAGTGTTTGTAGTTCATTCTATAGAATCATTACACATATCATTTATTTATAAATAATTAAAGATTTTGTTTTAGCTGATCTTGAAAAATGAAATGGGTCCGATCGCAATGGTGACTATGTCTTAGACTACCTGATAAACGATGTAGACTATATAGAATGTCCTTTGTTAAACGTAGCACTTGATGGTGAGACCATAAATCTCATATATAAACCCGCCATTACATGACTGAAATACTGTTGAAAAATGGCGTTAAACCCAAAACAAACAAACATATATAAAAATTTTCTCCGGCTACATTGCCCTATAAAATATACGTGTACCAATGGCTCGTAAATGATTTCAATTATGACCTAGATAATCTCAGGGATCAGCAGATTACCAAACTCTGTGCAACTGCCTCAACTTTCCGATGAACAGCCTATATTTGCTATCGTCTATAGCATTCAACTTCCGTTAAACTCTTATGCGTTAGCCATATAGCTCAAAATGTTGTTACAATTCTGCAACTCTTCTAATGTCTTCATTTAAATAATTTATTAATTTATCCGCCCTAACAGCGTAGTTGAAATAACGTTATCATCAAGGTACTGGGATAAATTATTAGTTGAATCCTCGATGTGTCTACATCAGTCGCTGGATACAGAATGTATTCCCTGTCATTTATCTACCTATTTTTACCTTAGCAGAAATGAGCTTTAATTGGTGCTATATATAGAACTTGCTTCTGATTGGTTCTAATTAGTAAATAGAATTTTACAAGGGTACTTGCTTTAACAAATATTTGGTTCCCTTTAACTTGTATATATGATAATGTGCGATGGTGACATGCAGCTATCACCGTAATTAATCCAAATCGGCCATAAATGATCCAAATTCTATTATGTACAGTAATTATAGCACTAATACAATGTTAAAGGATTCAAGAACTATAATTATGTGCTTATAAGTCCATTTAAATCATATAAGCTTCTTTCAAGCCAATATCATGATATATTTCAGGTTTGTCTGGCACCAGGATCCAATCAACATCGATAGGTTTAAAGTGAACCTCAGATCTGGTCGTGATAAGAACGCTATTTAAAATTCTGGCGGCCATTTTAAAGGTGGCGACCATCTTAAATGGTTATTTATTTGGAAAAGAGGCATTAAAGATAAAACTAGCAGCATATTGGCACATATTCATTGTGAAAACATGTTAAATTAAAACAAATATGACACTTTAGAAACTTACATATGTTGATTATACGAAAAGATGACTCGATTCTGGCAGCCATTTTGAAACTTGGCGGCCATCTTGAAAATGGATGAATTTTAGGTGGCCCTCGATCATTTTTGAATTTGGGCCATGTAATGAACATTCAGTGAAAATTTCATGCTTGTATCATCAAGTGAAGTATTTCCCTAGATATTCTTACTAAGCTGCTCCACTAAAACCCGGTAAACATTTATCAATGAGGAAGTTCTGTTATGTTAATTTGCGACAACCAATCAAATGCTTCTTCTTTTTTTTATAAAGTTTAATGGTTATCATCAACGACTTTGTTTTGATCATTTACCTGCTCCTTTTGCACGTTAATACAAATATTTTGATGAATTCGATCTAAAAATAAACAATGCTTTAACATGTTTTAACGTGTTTTATCGTATGATTAACAACGGTACATAGTTCTTTACTCGAGTGTTTAAATATCAAAGCATGTGAATGATGAAAAGTGGAAATTCTGACAATAAACCGCTAGTTAAAACATTAACGGGACGTCATTTGGCAATTTCGTGAAACCCTTTCATTATCAATAACAGCGGCAGGGATATATAGCTGTCATTCAAACTGCATTGTTTGTTTGACTTCTTCTTATTGTCTAATTGTTTTACATTGTTCTTTTTTTTTTTTGCAAACTTCATTCGTTAACACATCCATAAATATACTGCTGTAGGGTTTCGTTCTAGTTGTGGTTCTATGTTCCTTATCGGTATTTGCCGGAGGGGACTAAAGTTTGCCCCTGTCCATCAGGTCGTTCGTCAGTCATACGAAATTTGATCCTGCGATAGCTTTTAAAGTACAATATACTTTTTGTAGTTGTAGTGTGGAGAATATGCGTGTCATTTTATTTTGTTGCGATGGCAACAAATGTAAAGATACAAATTTTCCAAAATAAGGGAACAAATGGATCATGTAATGTACATCCGTGCAGTCTGATCATGGTCTGTACTGTTCGCTGTTCAGTCAGTAAATTTTCTGCGAACACCCATTTAGAAAATAAATGGTACCGTCCAAATTGAATGATGGACTAGTCCATTGTAGAAATTTAGCAGGGTCAAGGTTAATAAGTTTTTATGAAACGTGTTACATTAACAGAAGGCAAAATAGAAAACATGAAAGTCTGTTTAGTTTTCCCACAGTCTATCCTTCTGGTCTGCTTGTCCATCGGGCGGGCAGAGCCTTGCGTTATTATATTTGATTCAAGTCATGTAGTAACCTAAATATGAAAATTCACTCGCGTAATATCCTGTTTATGGTATTTTAATAGAGATTGTCGTTTATGTAAAGGAATAAATGTGTTATATTTATTTTTAGACATATTTAGTGAAAATAGAAGGTCTAGCTTAGCTTCCTCCATTTTTTGTCGTATACACGTCTTGACTTCTCATTCTAGTTAGTATATGTGTCGCATACGCGACTTGAATTCTCGTTCAAATAACGAACGTGACGCAAACGTGTCTTGAACTCTCGTTTAAATATCGAGTGTGTCGCAAACGCGTCTTAAACTCTCGTACAAATAACAAATGTGTCGCACACGCGTCTTGAAGACTCGTTCAAATAACGAATGTGTCCCAAACGCGTTTTGAACTCTCGTTCAAATAACAAATGTGTCGTACATGCGTCTTGAATTCTCGTTCAATAACGAATGTGTCGCAAACACGTCTTGAACTCTCGTACAAATAACAAATGTGTCACACACGTGTCTTGAACACTTGTTCAAATAACGAATGTTTCCCAAACGCGTTTTGAACTCTCGTTCAAACTACATTTAGTGAATGTATCCGATACGCGACATGAACTCTCGTTCAAATAACTCTCGGCGAATGTGTCGCAAACGCGTCTTGAGCTTTCTTTCAAATTACTGAATGTGTCGCTATCTGCAACATCAGGTACACAGTTACAACATTTGTAATTGTCCTTACCATACCGAGGAGCAAAAGTTTATCAAATCTGATTAAAAGATGTTATATAAATGCACGTGCGGTCACACAGTTAGAGAAGGAAGACACTGACATCGTGACTGTTAACAAGTAAGTACAGCCTTTGCTTAGAATCTCAGTGCAATCATGTATGCATTTTTTAAATTAATTTTACATTCAAGGTGTTATACATATTTTAAAGAAATATTACAAAGAGGAATAAAAGTTTTCAAATTTTTTTAAGAATATACGACGTACAAAACTGGACAAAACACTATGAGCCGCGCCATGAGAAAACCAACATAGTGGCTTTGCGACCAGGATGGATCCAGACCAGCCTGCGCATTCGCGCAGTCTAGTCAGGATCCATGCTGTGCGGATGCGCAGGCTGGTCTGGATCCATCCTGGTCGCAAAGCCTCTATGTTGGTTTTCTCATGGCGCGGCTCATATCTCAACTAAAATCATCATTTCTTTGTTTCTGGTCTTTTTGAAACTTCGTCTTAAAAAGTATTTACAATTAAATACACTGCTGTGACGTACTTCTTTGAATATTAGTTTTGTCCATTATATAGGTTATACGCGTTAGCATCGATCTGTCCATTATTGCCACGATAAAATTCATTATTTTTGTGTTTAATTAAGAAATGAAATCTTGTTTTTGTATAGAATATATAGTCGTGTTTAAAGTATTTCGAGGAGGAAGGACAGTAGTTTTTGTAGATCTGTGCGTATTGCAAAATTTATTTTCAATCTCTAAATAAGAAAATGGTTGAAAATCGATGAATTACGATCTGTAATTGAATTACTTCATGTTTGCTAAGAATGGCTCAAAATTGCTGAATTACGATCTAAATTCACATCTGGGCCATAATAAGAGAAAATGGCTAAACAATAAATATGGATGAAATAAAATGTCTAATGAGTCTTAAATCGATTTTTCTGACCTATGGAATGCTGTCTTTCCTGTAACGTTATCACAAATGAAGACGTAATATAAATATAATTGAGCCATGCCATGGGAAAACCAACATAGTGGCTTTGCGACCAGCATGGATCCAGACCAGCCTGCGCATCCGCGCAGTCTGGTCAGGATCCATGCTGTTTGCGAACAGTTTCTCTAATTGTAATAGGATTTGATAGCAAACAGTATGGATCCTGACCAGACTGCGCGGATGCGCAGGCTGGTCTGGATTCATGCTGGTCGCAAAGCCATTATGTTGGTTTTCTCATGGCACGGCTCAATTATTGTGATGAAATGATTTAAAAAGATTTTCGCTCAGTCATTGTTAATGCTTTGTATTATAGAATGGTTTCCATGGAAAGCATTCATTCTTAGCTTTACCGAAAGTAAAAAAAAAGGTCATCGTTACATACTACTCACTATATTCCACTGTCTTTCAGAAAACTGCGGAAAAAAAAACAAGAACAGAAAATGAGAAAACTAGCCCAAGTATTACTAGCATTATGCTTCATGATTCAGACGAGTGTTGTGTCTACTAAAGACTTAAAAGTAATGAAAAAATGGATACCATACAGGGAATCCAACCGCACGATCAGTACGAAATGGAACGATGTTAAAAAGGATGTACGACTGGTTCCGAATGAAATATGCGCATTCGTTTGCGACCCAGATTGCATCGAGTACAGTTGTCCTGATGGCGTATGTTGTGAACCTGGTTCGCCTGAAAGCTCATGCTGCCCTCTCGATCATCCATTATGTGTCTCTGTGGGTTGCTGCACAGCGGGTCACCCTAAAGTATGCGGCCAGTATTGTTGCAAGGAAGATGAGACCTGCTGTTCACTCGGCTGTTGTTAAAGTTCGACCATCTACCGGGGAACGGTAACCGGAAAATATTGCCGAATGACATTGAACAATCCGACAATTTATTTGCTCTTGATAATTAATATGTGATTTAAAGACAGTTGCTTAACTTAAATACGTGATTTGTGTATTTGTTACTAGATATTAGTATATTTAATGAACAATCTTTCAATTTAGTAACACAGTGACTTAAAATGACAATGTCTTATTTTCTTTATTTAATTGAATACAAAATAAACATTGTATAATTATTTTTTTACTTCCTGATTTAAGATATCTAACTATAAAAATGTATGCCACGTATCCATTTTATCGTTAACGTATTAATATGATATGCTCTTGGCATTAATTTTCCATCATATGTAACATGCGTTTTTTAAGAACGTCAGTTTCTAAACACTATATCGTACATGTTGAAACTTTCTATAGTACGTGTTGATTTAGAAATGACCAATTAAATTTTGCAGTTTGTTGGTTATTTGAACAGATCTAAAAAAAAATTAAAATCGATATTACGCTATTGCTTATTTGACAGCGAAATTTACTGGAAAATTAGGGAAATCTGCCAAAAATTTCCCGTTCAATTTAAAGCAACAGAAAACAAAAAAGTGACGATTTAATATATGAATAAAAAAGCCAGTGAATACTTTTGTATATTTTGTTTATAGTATATTCACAATTTCCAGGTTGCAACGTACCAATCCAATATGTGAGCCGTGCCATGAGAAAACCAACATAGTGGGTTTGCGACCAGCATGGATCCAGACCAGCCTGCGCATCCGCGCAGTCTGGTCAGGATCCATGCTGTTCGCTTTCAAAGCCTATTGCAATCAGAGAAACTGTTAGCGAACAGCATGGATGCGCAGGCTGGTCTGGATCCATGCTGGTCGCAAACCCACTATGTTGGTTTTCTCATGGCACGGCTCATATATGTTCATGTTCTTAGTTTCTCACTACTATTTCCGGTTTTAACATTTACCCTGCTATATTTCTAAAATGGTCTGGTCCATCATTCAATTTGGGTAGTACCACTTATTATTCAAAGGGGTGTTCACTGAAAAATTACTGACTGAAGAGCGAACAGTGCAGACCAAGATGAATGAGCCTGCAGTAAGATACAAAATGTATTTAAGTGGCATTATGCGCATCTTACTGCACATAATATGTTTTGGTGAATGTTTTATTAAAGCAATTTTCCGTGGCTGTGCATTTAAATTTGAAGTTTGTGCTTTAGAAATAAAGAAATTGGACTGATAAAATATAAGTAATGTTCTTTTTCTTCAATATTCTACGCAGTGATCTCCCTTACCTATAGGTAGAGATTTCTAAAGTTGATGGGAAGCAACTCCTGCGTGCAGTTTTGACTTTCGTTTAAAAGACCAGTCAAAATAAAAAAAAAATCATATCTGGAAAGTTATAATTTCTTACTGGTAACAGGAATAATTTGGTTTATTGGGTTAAAAACAAGAATTTCCTCCACCTTTTTTATTTCAGCTGGAACTTAACTTGAAAAAGTCCACTTTAATAATAATGCGAAGTGTCACGGCACTATTGTCTATCTGACGGTTAAATCCTCCCTTGATTCTCAATCCCTACAAAATGATCTTCATTCCCAAGAAGTCTGGGAAAAGGACTGATCAATGGAGTTCTATTCAGATAAGTGTGAGGTGTTGAGGATTACTCCAAAGAAAAAACCTATCATCTACAATTATACACTCCATAATATATCACTGAAAACTACAGAAGCTGCTAAATACCTGGGCGTTACACTAAGTAAAGATCTCAGCTGGTCAAAACACTTGATAACATCACATCTAAAGCAAATAATTCACTTAGATTCATCAAAAGAAATGTCAAAACAAACAACAGAAAAGTAAAAGAAACATCTTACAACACCTATGTCCGCCCACAGCTTGAATACTGTTCCACTATATTGCACCCTTGGCAAAAGTCCCTCACATACAAAACTGAACGAGTACAACGATCTGCAGCTCGATACGTATGTAACAACTATGGTCAAACAAGCAGTGTCACCCAAATGCTTAATGATCTCAACTGGCAAACCCTTGAACAACGTCGCATTAGAAATTCCCTTATTATATTTTTCAAAATAAGGTACAGTCTTATTGCAGTTGACCATAACCACCTCACACCTACAAGGAACCTGAACTACTTGATCCCACAATCTTACACGCAATACCACTCAAACTCCTTTTTCCCAAGAACAGTTCGTTCCTGGAATGGTCTCCCCCCTACATGTACAGTCCAGTCCCAGTTTGGTTCTATTCACTGAGAGGCTGGCAACTGTAACTTTCTAATCTATATCTATGTTTTTATCTTAGTAATTGTAGTTCTTTTTAACTTTGCACCTAATGAGCTTGCTCATCTTTTAACAGTCTATCCCACACAAGGAGCCTTCCAGTTATAATCAGAATTGATTGTTGGGCAGTACACAATAGATGTAGATGTAGATGAAGTGGATAGCAACAAAAGATTAACAAAGGCTTATACAAACTTTAGCTCCTTTATGATTTTGCAGCATTTAAACTTTTAGCAACTTCTTCGTTCACTCATTTAACCCTTTTCATGCTGGACGCAATTGATTCTGCCTTCGCGACCAGTGTAGATAATGATCAGCCTGTACATCCGTGCAGTCTGATCATGATCTGCACTGTTCGCCATTCAGTCAGTATCTTCTTGGTAAACACACATATTAACAGTTAATGGTACTGTCAAAATGGAAAGATGAACAAGTTCATTATAGAAATTTAGCAGGGTTAAAGAGACATATCTATCATATGTAAAAATGGACAAATAGAAGTGAATACCACGATGCTTGAGTTTAAAACAGAAAAAAAGACCTTTTAATGACTTACTCTCATGAAATTAATGGACCTTCATCAAATTTAGCCTGTAGCATCATTGTAATAGTTCCGCTTGGCCCCTTTAGAGGACACTCTCATTTATACTTAACACAGATGTTGTCATTCATATATTCAAAGGGGCCTCCGTGGCTAAGTGGTTAAGGTCGCTGACTTCAAATCACTTGCCCCTTACCAATGTGGAAAGGTCGGTGGTTTTACTTAGGTGCCCGCTCGTGATAAAATAATGCACGGTGGGGCACCTGGGGTCTTCCTCCGCCACCAAAGCTGGAAAGTCGCCACATGACCTAAAATTGTGTCGGTGCGTTTTAACCCAACACAACAAAAACAAATATATTCAAGCATAAATAGTCAAGGTCAAGTCACCAACTAAGGACCAGTATGGCCTTCTTATTTGATTTATTTTCTTGCAAAAAAAAATGATTGAACAACTTTTTTGGTTTCGACAGAACAATCCACAAGTCACCTGTGTGCCACCTGCCACCCTATTTTTTACCATAAAAGTATAGATACATCGTGTTAGAGCATAGACATTTGAATGAAAATATCCACTTTATTTGCAAGCTTATTCTTTATCATATAAATTAATTAAATTAATATATTAAATAAGATTTTATTTACATCTCTTTCACATTTGATATATTTGTTTGTACTTGTTGAGCGTAGCCAGTTCAAGCTCATTCAGTTTTTGTTGTATTGTTTTATGTCTTGCCAACGTAGCTCTTATCATGCTGGACACTACTGACCAGTGCGACCAGTGTAGATTATAATCAGCCTGCACATCCGTGCAATCTGATCATGGTCTGCGATGTTCACCATTCAGTCAGTATCTTTTTGATTAGCACCCCTTTTAACTGTTAATGGTACTGTCCAAATTGAAAATACAGGAATTTAGCAGGGTAAGGGTTAAAACGAAGGTCATCTCTTCCTGTCTCGCGAAAAGGTATGCTCACGGCATGTTTACATGTTACTATTAACTAAGTTTTTTGATATAGCTCACCGTAAAATACGCTTTATCTTGAATATTTTGAGAAGATGTCCCTGGTTGATATTTCTAACAGCCTAATTCCGGAGACCTTTACAGGGCAACTTATTTTTGGTCACAAGGGGCTAGTATTTCGGCCGTCAAGTTAAAACAGGCGTAAAACACGAATGCGGTATTTTTGGACATCTGATATGTTTTAGTTCTGTTACAAAAATATGTATTTCAGAAGAGGTTTGGTTTTATTTTATGATCCACATGTTTCAGTGTCATTTATACATCAGATTTCTGACCCACTGACGTATTCCTTTGCATTTCAGATGTAGCATTATAACATCCCCAACTCGATGTCTAAATGTATTTCAAGTCAGTATGGCAATAACTTGCAGTATTTATCACCTAAACCCGGTAAACGTTTATCAACAAGGAAGTTCTTTTATGGTAATTTGCAACAACTAATCAAATGTTTCTTTTTTTTAAATAGTTTAAAGGTTATCATCAACGACTTTGTTTTGATCATTTACCTGCTCCTTTTGCACGTCAGCACGAGTATTTGATGAGTTCAGTATAAAAATAACCAAGGCCTTAACGTGTTTTATCGTACGATTAACAACGGTCCAGAGTTCAGATGCGCGAGGGCCTTTACTAGAGTGATGAAATATCCAAGCATGTGAATAATGAAAAATTGTTATTCTGACCTCTGGTGAAAACATGAATGCGATGTCATGCGGCTATTTTACGTCATCATTGACTGGATAATTTTCTCTCATCGGTCCGCGCGTCAACCGTTTAATCCCCGCAGAATATGCAATTCCTCACTTTCAGTCTTACTGACAAAAACAACGCGCAATTTCTCATTTGCGCTGTCACACATTGTCAGAATTGAGAGAGAGAGAGAGTTTGTGAATTGTACAGTTAGCCTGGCGATAATTTCTGTCAACCGAGTTGTTCCGTTCACTTTGCCTATATTGTTTTACTTTTTCTTTGTGTTTTTGAGTAAAAATCATGTACACATCCTTCTATACACTAATAGACTAGGCGGCGTTCTTGGAGCGTACCTATTTGGATCTTTGTCTTTTTGTAACGCGCACTGTATGTTTGGTATCCAGCCCTAACCCTTTCCCCTTTGATCGTGACTAATGGAACGGATGTTACTCCATTATTGGCACTTCTTAAAGACCACTGCATTTGTTCTAGCTCTCAATGGTGTTTCTCATGTTATTCAGCCTTCAGCAAAGGCGTTCAGTACATGCGTATGTGGTTCTTTTTCATGTTTGTATTTAATGTATTTTACAAATTTAGGTCCGTTCGTCATACGAAATTGGACTCTGCAATATCTTTTAAAGTACAAGATACTTTCTAAGGTGGCAGTATATGCGCGTCATTTCATTTTGTTGCTATGGCAACAAATGTTGTTGCAATGATAACAAATTGTCCAAAAATAAGGGAGCAAGTGGATCCTGTAATTGCTATAAAAGTGCAAAAGCTTTTTAATAAGTTTTTATGATACTTGTTACATTGACAGAAGGCAAAATAAAAAACATAGAAGTCTGTTTAGCTTTCCCTCTGTCTGTCCTTTTGTCCGTCTGCCTGTCCATTCAGCAGAGCCTTGTATTTTTGTATTTTATTCAAGTCGGTTAATAAAAGACACCTGTCTTATTCGGAAACATATCGTGAAAATTAAGACAAACTTAGCACCCTCCCTTAACTGGGTGCACGACATTTCGTCGAAACACGTTTGGTCGAACAGACAAATGGACGAAAAGACATTATGCCTAATGGGCATTATGCAGAATGCGACAATTAGTCGATAAAATTAACAGACCACGACACTTGGTCGAAAATAAATTATTATTGATAATTACTCAAATTAACCGACCAGTAAACGCCTAAAGGTGTTGTTTGTTGTTGATTCCCTAAAGTCCTTTTGATTAGAAAGAATATTAGACGAATTATGTTCACAAACGAGAAATCATAATCCGGTCTTGGATTTTCTGATTGGAATAAGCTTTAACATCAAATATTGACTTTATGGTGTATCTAGACAATGTTATTTAAATGAAATTAACTAGCATTCAAATTAGTAAATGTGTCATAAACGCCACTTAAACTCTCCTTCAAATAACGAATGTTTCGCAAACGCGTCTTGGACTCTCGTTCAAACTAGCGAATGTGTCACATGCGCGACTTGAATTCTCGTACAAATAACACGTGTCGCAAATGCGTCTTGAACTTTCGTACAAAGAACGAATGTGCCCCAAACGTGTCTTGAACTCTCGTTTAAACTAGTGAACGTATTGCATACGCAACTTGAACTCTCGTTCAAATAACTTTCGGCGAATGTGTCTATGTGTCGCAAACGCGTCTTGAACTTTTTTCAAACGTGCAAAGATTTCTTCTGTCTTGAAATATGATCAGGTACACGGTTACTACATTTGTAATTGTCCTTACCATACCGAGGAGCAAAAGTTTATCTGATCTGATTAAAACTTGTTATATTAATGCCCGTGCGGTCACATAGTTAGGGAGGGAAACCGCTCATTTTCTTACACAACGTGACTGTTTAACAAGTAAGTACAGCCTTTACTTAAAAGTGCAATCATATATGCTTTTTGAATTTATTTTACATTCAAGATATTATGCATATTTTAAAGAAATTTTCTAAACAGAAATAAAAGTTTTCAAAAATAAATTAGAATATATGACGTACAAAAACAGAAAAAAACCACTTATCTGTACTAAAAAAAATATCATTTCTATGTTTCTGGTCTTTTTGAAACTTCGTCTTAAAAAGTATTGACGATTAAAAACACGGTTGTGACGTATTTCTTTATTAGTTTTGTCCATTCTATAGGTTATGCGCATTAGCATCGATTTGTCCATTATTTTTAAAAATGGGCTGTTTTCGACTTGGCAATAGCCTATAGACTGTTAGTTGCATTGCCACGATATAATTCATTATTTATGTGTTTAAAAATATGAAACCTGGTTTAGGAGTTCCATTTTTTTTGTATGGAATATATAGTCGTGTTTAAACTGTGTTGAGGCAGAAGGACAGTGTACTCCTAACACCACCAATGTACGCGCGTTGCAGTAATTTTGTAGGTCTGTTTGTATTGAAAATTCATTTTCAACCTCTAAATTAGAAAATGGCTGAAAATCGATAAATTACGATCTGTAATTGGCTGAATGAATTCACGTTTGCTCCGAAGTAAAAGAAAATGACTGAAAGTTGTTGTAAAACAATGAACAGGCATTAAGGTCTAAATTCAGTTTGTTCTGAAATATAAGAATGGCTAAAATTTGTGAAAAACAATGAATTATGGTTTAAATTCACATTTTGACCAAAATGAGAGAAAATGGCTAAAATGGATGAAATTCAATGTCTTAGGGTCTAACGTTTGTTCCCAAATAAAATAAAATGCTGAAAAACAATGTTATGCCCTTATCTAATGGCTTGTCGGTCAACAGTCAAAACTATTGCACAATGTCTGACAGTTGTTTAAAAACCAAATATTTCATATGACGTCGTGACTTGTATAAACAATCGTATTGAATCTAGTGGTTTGACATATGGAATCCTAAAATTTATTACAAAAATGTAATATTTATAATTATTATTAAATCTATATGTACAGTCCTTTCCATTGGTCTAGATGTAGTCACATAATCAATGATAAAAAGTCGTATTGGTTAGAGACCACCAATTGTTTTTCCATAGACTTACATTATATCATTATGGCGTGTACGGCCTTCCATACATATGTATATCTAATTACATGTTTTTCAAGAACTATCTTAGTTCTACCAAAATATCGGACGAAAAACATATGAATAGTGATACTTTATTTAAGTAATTTTCGTGTGAATGAGATGACCACGTTTACATCTTTGGCCTGGCGGGAGAAATTCGTTTTATAAAACTTTTTTCAATACACATAAAATGTAGATAATCTTGTCAAAATGTATAATAAAATACTGTAAATGCAGTGAAAAAATATAAATTTTGAAAAATATAATCACTTCCTGGGTTTGTTTACGTGACTGACCAGTCAGAACGCGCAGACGTTACCTTATTCAGGCACAGTTATACATTTACCTCATTTCCAGTAAGTTCCCTGTACTTTTTGAATTGGTGGTCTCTGACCTATAGACTCGAAGGCGGAACCAAAATCACGTATTGACCTCCAGCTGTGACGTCAACACGGTTTGACGTCAAAACAATGCGACGTCGTACACAATTTACCACGAAAAATTACCAAAGGCTGCAGATACTTGTATTTAATATTTATTCTAGGCTGGATTTAATAATAAAACAATTCGTCACCTTAGCGCAAAAAGTGAATAAGTCCTTCTTTAAGACAATGCATTTATCCACTTTTTGCGTTGAGGTGATGAATTGTTGCATTCTAAGTTCGGTCGATAGGAGGATTTATCAGGTTTTTTCAAGGAAAGCATTCATTCTCAGGTTTATCAAAATTATGAGAAACATTATCATTACATAACGTTCCATTTTCTTTCAGACAACTGCGAAAAGAAAAGAAATGAGAAAACTAGTCCCTGTGATACTAGCAACATGTTTCATATTTCAAACGAGTATTGTGTCTACGAAGCAACTGAAAGTAAAGAAAACATGGAAACCGAATTCAGGCATTATTAGACAAGACCATAGACAATCCAACCGAACACACAGTACGAAATGGAGCGATGTTAACAAGTATGTACGGCTCTCTCCGAATGAAATATGTGATATCATTTGCGACCCAGTAGAATGCATCGAGTACAGCTGTCCTGATGGCGTATGTTGTACACCTGGTTCACCGGAAAGCTTATGCTGCCCTCTCGATCATCCATTGTGTGTCTATGTCGGTTGCTGTGCGGCGGGTCACCCGGAGGTATGTGGCCAGTATTGCTGCGAGGTAGGTCAGACCTGCTGTCCACTCGGCTGTTGCGAAAGTTCTGGCATTTGTTGCGGAAGCGGATGTTGCGAACTTACAGAGGTTTGTTGTTTGGATCACTGCTGCGACGCCGGGGACACGTGTTGCGGAAGCGGATGTTGCGAAAGTAACGAAACATGCTGTGGAGGAAATAGTTGTTGTAAACAAAATGAAACTTGTTGCGGCAACGAGTGTTGTACAGAGGGCGAGAAATGCTGTATGAAAGATGGTCAGCAATCGTGTTGCAGTGGAAAAGAATCCAACGCTTGTTCGAGCGCACAGTATTCTGACCCATGTCCTTACCAGTTTGACGTGCATCAGTGTCAGCAAATGAGCTATACAAATCAGCCTCTAGCGAAATATACGGAGAAAGATTGCCCGGATATTTTGAAGACAGGAGTTCTCTATCGCCCATTAAGAGCAGATGAATCATGTTATGAAGGGCTGAAGGCAAGATCACCGCATGCATCAGAATCTGTGCTCTCGTTTGTCAACTGCGGCTCTAAGAACGGGTATATGTCACAGTTCATTTCTTCTACATCTTCGCTGGAAGTAGCAAAGTCATATCAAAATGGAACTATTGATGTTAAAATCGCACAAATTGACGTCAATAAAGACCTACTTGCTGCCTGCCATATTGTCGACCTGACGGACGTGGGTCAACGTAAGAAACATCTAGGAGATGCTAAAAGCAACCAGTTTGCTGCTGAGGTATGCGAGTATCTTCTAACGTGCAACGCTAGAGTACCATGTAAGGAAGTGACCGGTAAATGAAGAGGCAATTTCCTATCATCGTCTACTAGTATTCTCTTTATTGATATGGAATTATTGGCTATATTTAGTAATTTATCTGAAATCTTTAAGTATATTCCGTACGGGGTATGGTAATCGGATAATACATTGAACAACCCGACATTTCATCTGCCCATATGCGATGAAAATCCAGTTGCTTAATCTGAATATGTGTTATGTGTATCAGTTTGATATATAATTATTATAATTTTTAATAAAAAATATTCCAATTTGGTATCACAATGACTTAAAATGACATTTCTTACTTTGTTAATTCTTTTGAATGTATAATAAACCTTATATGATTAATCTATTTTATTTTTACTTCCTCATTTACGATATCTAGCTGCTATAAAATGTATGTAACGTATCCATTTTATCTTTAATGAAGTAGTGGGTATTGATAATTATCGGTTTAGTCAGTATTTATTTGTGGTTCTTAGGAACACATAGGTAAATAATTGAAAGTTTCATTGTTAATTTAAGAAATTGCCATATTGCCATAAAACTGCTGCGAGGAGAGAGAGAGAAAGTGGGGGAAGGGGAGGGGGTGAAAGAGAGAGGTGTTGCATTTTTTCATTATTTCTCAAGAACAGACTCCATCAAAAAGTGAGCTCTGCTATCATATAGCTTGTTTGCGTACTATGCTTGAAGGCACCAGATGTAATAAAAACCGAAACTAAAAAAAGTGTGCATATTTCATTTTACGCACTAAAGTTTAAAGTGCAAGGTTCGAAAAATACAATTATTAAGCACAGAGACGAGAAAGCAGGGCATTTTGTACAGAATCACCTGTCAAATACAGTATAGACACTTGGGTTACTGAACGCATGCCCCCTTCCCCAGCCCCAACTTCACTGCGCCGTATTACCGGTTTTCCGTCGTCATTTTATATCCTGATCCAGATAATAATCATCTAAAAAACGTAAAACTTTCTTCAGCATTTTTGTTTAAAGAAAATCACCTGACATTAGTCTGTGTTCAGACCTAATGTTTTGTTCATAGGAGAGAACTCTTGAGACTATTCAAATTCTGTTTAATTATGTCCCTTTTCTTCTCAAAACATTAGATAATCAGAGCCAGTACTGAGGAAGTCAGAATTATTTACAGATTTTTTTTTTCAAAAAAAAAAAACAAAAAAAAAAAAAGATTATCTAGTCGGTAGCCAGACTAACCTGACATCAGCTTAAATACACAGTGAACGTTACAAACAGCTGACAGCTGGTCCTCACGTTTACTGCGCGATCTGTACTTACCGCTGGAAGCTGGGAGTCATAGGTAAAAAAAAAATTAAAATGGAGTGGGATATTACACAATTGCAAGAATAATATCGGCAGCGGTAAAGATCAGGTACTACTATGAGATCTATACACGGGAAATCTATTGAACAGTTGCAAAGAGAAGAGTACATTTTGTCTTGTGTGTATCTAATCTAATTAAAGGTGACTTTTTTTAACTTAGCTGAGATATGTTTTACATATTTTGCATGAGTGAACTCTTGGCCTTAATATATTATGTTATGAAAAAAAGGTTATAGAGGTGTGTAGTAGTTGCAGGGGATGGGCTGTGTGGCTATCGACAGCTTTAAGATGACCCCCTCACCCTTCCTCCACCCCCTCCACACACACACACGTGCACGGTCGTAGGAACACAAGCACGTTCTTGGGCTTTATTCTAAACCTATATCCCATCTGTGGATACCAGTAAGAGCAGCGTTACAATGTTGATAAACATACATTCTTAACATCTGAATGGAAATAAATAAGTTAAACTAACCGATATATTGATTCGTTTTCAACAAATATATAATTACAGGTAGGCAAAGCCATTAATGAAACGTAATGCATCGATAACATTAAACCACTAGTCCCTGGCACACCTTCAAGGCGGAGTTGTATGATGTATTGTCATAAATATGATTATACTATCTTATCCAACAAAAGTGCAAAACAACAAGTGAGACAGAAGCCTTGAAAAGGCGACATAAGGTGTTTACACAAAACAGAGACCTTGTTTAAAAGAATTGTGCATACATTAATTTTTGTCTGACAGGAGAGATGAGGGAGAACAGATGATCTTACCTTAATTATGTATATTCACAATAACAGTATAACGAAATTTCATATTGTATGGAAAGCCATAGCTGTCTTCTGATGCCGATATAGCATTTTATGCTGTACATATTTCAGTATATGAAGTGCCTCTACTTGTATGTGCAGTGCTTATACATGTATATGATGCGCTTAACACTGTATATGGGGTGCTTTCAACAGTATGTGCGGTGTTTTTTAACTTTATATACGGTCCTTTCAGATGTATATGCAATGCTTTCATCTGATTGTGCGGTATATTTAACTGTGTATGCGATCGTTTCAACTGTTTGTGTGGTGCTTTCAACTTTGTATGAGTCGCCTTTATCTGTATATGCTGTGCATTTAACTATGTATACTGTACTTTTAACTATATGCGGATTTAACTGTATATGGGGTACTCTTATCTGTATATACGGTAATGTTCACGTTAGATTTTTTGCTTTTGACTTTATATGCGATGCATTAAACTACATATGCTGTGCTTTTAACTTTATATGATATGCTTTCTACTGTATACGTGGTACTTACAACTGTATATGAATTGGTTTTACATTTTCATGCGGTGATTTTAACTTTATATGTGGTGCTTTCTAATGAGTATGCGGTGCTTAAATTTTAACGGTAAATGGGGTTGTTTCACCTTTCACTGGTCCTCTTATCAATATGTGTAGTAATTCGATTTCCATATTCGGTACTTTCAACTTTATTTGCGGTGATTTCAAGTGTATATGCGGTGCAAACTTCATTATGTTTAAACAACATTATGAGATCCAGTTTATTACGAAAATTATCGAGCATCGCCGAAAACAGCTGACATTAGGATTTCATACAAGGGTATTATTATTTATAAACTTGTGTCGACATTGTCTTTAAGCTGGGAGAAAATGCAAAGAAAACAATAGGAAATTAAATAACATATGGCTTATTTTCCCACTTAAGGCAATAGAAAATTAGTTTTTAGATTCTCATCCCCGCCCGCCCCTATATGAAACCCCCCGCCTCGAAATTTTTTATTAGTCAAAATTCTGATATCCAAAATTTTATATCCGGATACCAGTACACTTGCATAAACATTGCATAATTCTCGAGTTTAAAGAAAATGTTTGACATATTGTTGTGATGCAAAGACAATTTAACAGCATTTGACAGTATCTGATATTAAAATTTACCATGACATTACCTCTTATTATAATAAATTAAGAGAAATGATCATAAAATATCGGCAATTCACACGACTAGCAGACGTTCTGGCAACCTACTTTCGATTTCAAAAACTTTTAGAAAAAGGTAAAGCCAATGTATTTTCTTATCCTGATTTGATTGTTATTGATTTTTATTGATTATAAATAAGTATCTGTTGTCTGGATTTCAATATTTCAATTGTGTTTAACAGGAACATTTGCCTTCGTGGGGGAGCCTGACATGACATTTTCACGTGCAAAGAATACTGAACTAACTGGCTATTTGTTTCATAGATCTGGAAATAGGATAAAAATATGTTATGTATGCAAGTGCATCTAATTAAGAAACATCTAAATTTTTTCAGGTGTAAAACTACTAGATTCCTCGTATTTTATACTTTAAGCTTAAAAGTCAATAGCATCATTATTGGTTACAGGGTATATATAGCTTTTAGCACATGCTCAGCAGGAATGACAGATTGATTGTTCTTTACAGGTCGTGGTTGTACTTTGACAGAACTAAATATTTTGAATTTGCAAATACACTGAACAGACAAATATTGATTTGCCATTGTTGTAGATTTAATTATTTGTAGATCTACAGGATACAATGAACCTTCAGACAAAATGATTTACTATCACATTATAAATAAGATAAAAGTTTATGACATGAAATTATTTTTTTTTCATAAACATATGTATTTCAAAATGAGTTTAACATATAAAAGATTTCAAAGACACAGCAACATACACTAGAATATCAATACAGTGATATTTTAAATATAATTTGTCAAATTGACCTCCAGACCCCCATATTTCCAAATTAAAAAATAAAAAATAAAAAGTGCCCACCCGCCCCATTTTTTCTCAAAATTCTGATGAGAATCTAAACATTTATTTTCTCTGGCCTTATTTTCGCATATATAATGTTAATCTCGTTATCGATTTTGACGCTCGCTAATTATTTTAACATTGATTTTACCCTACGGGATATCGAATGTTCAAAGACTCTCTCACGTTCTCACTCTGTTTTATTAACGTTTCGGCCTTCAGGCATTTAACAAAATGACAAATCACGAGTCATGGCGCGTTCTTTCAAACCAATAACAAACGAAATACAAAGCCGGATCTGACGTAACGTTGTTAAACGTCACCGTCAAGTCCCGCTAATATTTTTTTTTTATGATTCCTACGGAATGTCAATAGTTATCCTGAAAATATTAAAAAAAAATATAGCACTGTTATTACCCTAAGGGGTATCGAATGTTCAAATACTCTATAGTTTTCTCTCTGTTTTATTAACGTTTCGGCCTTAAGGCCTTTATCAAAATGACAATTCTAACATGACTCGATTTGATTTCCAGTTAAACAAAGAAGGAATTCAAGCTCTGTATATTCTGCGATAAACAACGGTTGACGCGCGCGGACCGGTAAGAGAGCATTATGACGTCAATTATGACGTCAAATTGCCGCATGACGTCCGATACATTACTCCTCGGGTAAATGAAGTCCAGCATAATATTTATTAAAATATGTCAATGAGCATGTCAGAATGAAAACAATCAAGGCCTTCTTGTGATTTATCGTCTGATTCACCACGGTTCATCGTTCAGATGCTTCAGTATTTAACCACTCGGGCTAACGCCCTCGTGGTTCAATTCCTACGCATCTGAACTCTGAATCGTGGTAAACTAGACGATAAACCACTCGAAGGCCTTGATTATTTGTTAATTCTAACATGGTTCGATTTGATTTCCAGTTAAAAAAAGAAGGAATCAAGCTCTGTGTATTCTGCGATAAACAACGGTCGACGCGCGGATTGAAAAGAGATTGCCGCATGATGTCCGATACATTACTGCTCGAGTAAATGATAATATTTATCAAAATATGTCAATGAGCATGTCAGAATGAAAACAATCAAGGCCTTCTTGTGATTTATCGACTAATTTATCACGGTTCATCGTTCATATGTTTCCACTAGGGCTAACGCCCTCGTGGTTTAATTCCTACGCATCTGAACTCTGAACCGTGGTAAAGTAGACGATAAGTCACTCGAAGGCCTTGATTATTTGTTAAATAACGAATAATTCTCTACATCATGGCGTCACTCAAATGAATACAACAATAAATGAAATATAAACCCGCAACTGACGTAACGTTGTTAAACGTCACCGTCAAGTCCCGCTAAAAATCGAAACACATTTATGATTCATAGGGAATATCTGTAGCTGTCATGTTAATATGAAAGTACATTGTATGAATGAAAAGTATTGGGACTAATTATAATGTAAGTGCAGAAGCATATCAAACTCGAAACAGTCTCATGTTAGGCCCCAAAAATATGTGTGTTTCCAATCTCCTTGAAAAACAAATTGAGGTAGGTAGGTAGGGATTTTTTTTTTTTTTTTTTTTTTTTTTTGGTATCCAAGGATAAAAAGTAAACACGCTGTCTGTTTCTGCTTTCATAATCCTATAGAATTATCTGGCGGAAATAAAGACAATTTGAAACTCGGAACATGTTGTTATATATTTTCGGATCCTCTGGGACCTTTGCTGAATTCCTTTACAAATACAATATCCTGATATCAAGAGGTGTTTTATAGAGGATATGGCCTCTTCTTGTTGCTGTGGCACTTTTAAAACTGAACTTGGCTCTTGACAGCCAGAAAACATTGATCACTAGGTGGCGTTTGACAGTTGCATGTGCCATGGTGTCAGATGAACAGACTGACTGAATAAAGCCTGGTCCGCAATATTTTAATGTGACTACATTTTTTGATTCCAGAAGATTGTCTTTGTGACCTGACTATATTCAAGCAATTATTAACGCCTAAGAGCCAAAATACCATCAAATAAACCAGATTCCAAAAATGATTGCACATTCTAGCATAAAACAGTGCAGTTCTTGTCACTTTTCGGGGGTGTTTTAATTAACAGGAGAGAAAACGTGTGTTAACAGAGAGATTCTCGCGCTCGCGAGCTGTCATAACACCTTTTTATATTTGCGCGTTCCGTGGCAAAGCGTAAACGTCATTCGGCCCCAAAACAGATAATTAAAAAGGAAATGACGTCAACGTGAAAAAACAACGTAGACTTTACCGCGCATTTCATGAAAATTTGAGGGTCAGTATATTCATTTACCTGGATTTTACGCGTTTTATGCTAGAATAGCGTTAGCGCATGTTCTTTTCGTGATTTAACATCTTCAGAATCCCTCGGGTACCAACCAATCCCTCGAGATTCTGCAGATGTTATAACACGAAAAAACATGCGTTATCCCTACAACATAATGCCAGAAAACTATAATTTCAAATGTTATACATGTGTATTAAGAATCCATACACTATAAAGGCAATACTATATATATAAAACAGCTGTTGCATATTATCTAACATTTTCATTAAAATGGTTATGTCTATATCTGTACGCTAGGTGGGTGAAAAATAAATACCAGACAAAAAAATTAAAATCTGTTGTATTCAAAATCTGGCACAGTTTATAGAAGAACTTGAATTGAAACATTTTAAATCATGCATCTATAGGTGTTTGTATAATTTCCAGCTCGAAATGTATATATGGAATCAAACTGACTATTGGCCTTTAATATAAAAATTGTTATTTTTTTTTAAAGTTCTAAACCGTTTAAAGTTTTTACCCCTCTAGAAGATGAGATATAGGCATAGCCACTAACAAAATGAAGTAAAAATGCACATAATTATTTTTATACAGTGACATACTCTTGTATATTATTACAGAGCAAATAAAGCATGGTGTCTTTTATAAAGCGGCATTATGCGCATCTTATTGTTTTTGGTAACTGTTTTAGTGACTTGGTGTTGAAAAATATTCAAGTTTTTAAATATAGATTGTAACAATCAAAAAGCAGAACTGACAAGCCTTTCGCCCCCCCCCCCCCCCCCCCCCCCCCTTCAGACAACAATCCAATTAAAGCAGAGAACCCCAAATTACAATAAAGCTGCTGTATTTTATTCTGTTCTTAGAAAGTCCTTACACAAATATCAATTGAGCTGAATCAAAAGTAAAGCAAAATCTCTCTCGGGTGGAATTTGTCATACAAGTCATGTGCGAAAAATGTTCACCCAACAATAGTTTGATGGCACAACAAAATTTTAGTTATATGGGTACATCATATAATTATTGTTAGAAAACAATGCAATGCAAAACATTATGTGACGGGACAGACTTCTGGAAGGTCATTGGTCCTGACTCGAGTTTTTGCACTAGGTCCGACGATTTCTCAGCAACTGCCGGACCATATGTCCGAAGCTTTGTGAAAGAAATATTTAATTTAAAGACGGAATACGAATCCAGTCATACCATGTCAATCATTCAGGATACAATTCCAATTGTATCTGACAAATGCCTCACTACTGACATATACTTCTCACATATTTCTAGTGTTTACATTTATTACAAGTAGCTCAACGTATGAAACCAAAAAAGAGGCGACATTCTGACCGAATATTTTCGTTTGGGCCGACAATATTTTTGGCTTTGTCGGTCCAAATGACGGGTAGATTTTTTTCAACTTTTCAGAAGTCTGCTGGATCAATTTTCACATGCGTCAGGCTTTTGGGGGGCAGTGATATACAAACCATCTGGTGTATTAATAAAGACAAAAATATTTTACATCAAGATTCACAACAAAAATCTACTGCCAAAACATGACCGTGCAGGGGCTCTGCCTTTTTGATCCCTGTATAATTACCGTTACAGTATCGTAACATACATGATCCGTGTATAATAACCGTTACCGTACCATACCTTTCTGTACGACTGCTGTAGCACCTCTCGGTGTGTGCGACCATAGAAACAAATTTTGATTTTTTTTCTCAAAACCAATAAAAAATGTTTGAGGTCGGGGGGAAATGGCTCAGGTCGGTCGGGAGCCTGAAAACACACCTATTGTTTTGGCCACACACTAAAGGTGTGGACTGACAATACAAACAAAATTAATACAAAACGTTTACTTAAAACCAATTTTCCCCCGGAAAAGTCAATGTTACTTAAGCCTTAAATTGATTGAGTTTATTTATATTCTCTCCAAAAAAAACAACAACAAGTTTTGCTCTCGTGTTAAGTCCATTTGGTGTCTCTTTCTGCAATTCGTGGATCCACTCAAGTTCCTTGATCTGTCGGTAGTATCTACTGTTCTCTTTCATGTGCTCTAACACCGGAACACCGACATCATCTATGTTATGAGATCAAGCATACTGAAATGTTCTGCCACCAGTATTGTACGTTTGAGCGTAGGGATTAGGAAGCTCAGGGGCTTCTCTGCATGCCGTCACCTCTTTCACAAACGGTTCCATTTAGGGCCACCCCCGCCAGCTTCAGTCAGGACACTGACAGAAAAAGGTCAATATACTTATGACCTAGTGCTGTCAATGCCCTGTGCCTTCTCGAGACGTGCACTCACTGGCGGGCTGGAGAAGACACATCTTCCTTGAGATAATGTAGGGGAATATATACTACAATTATATGTACAAAAAATAGGCAATGGCAAACAAACATATTCACAAAATTTTGTATTTAACCATCAAGCAATTACTTAAAAAAACATAATTAGATTAGTGAATAAATAGTTTTAGATCAGACAAAATAAAAACTATGAAAAATAAGTCAAATTTACGTATAAAGGGAAGTAATTCCATTTTTTTAAATTTTATAATATATTTCCTGGATTTAAATCATTTATTTTTGCTTTAATAGTGTCTACTGATCGTATCTGCATAATGATATAAAATTAATTTAAATTAGATATAAAAGAAAAAATATGGCTTATTTTCGCGATGTTTTCGAAAATATTCGTTAACTTTCATAATATTCCGATCTCATAATGTAGTTTGCACATAATGTTATTTGCACCGCATACAAAGTTGAAAGCACCGGATATAAATATAAAGGTACAGCATATACAATTAAACGAACCGTATATACAGTAGAAAGCATCACATATACAATACAATGCGCCACATATAAAGTTAAAATCACTGCATGTAAATTCAAATGAAATGCACATACAGTTGCAGGTACCTCATATACAGATGAAAGTTGAAAACACCGCACAAAAAGTAATTCCGATACAAAGTTATAAGCACAGCATATGCAGCTAAAAGTACAACATATACAATTGACTGCACCACATGTACAGTAGAAAGACCTGCATATAAAGTTAAAAAGACCACAAATACAGATGGAATCACCGCATATACTATTTAAGCACCACACACACAGTTAAAACAACCATTATACACTATTAAAATCACCGCAAATACAGATGGAAGCGCCGCCTATACACTGTTAAGCACATCATATACATGTATAAGCACTACACATACAAGTAGAAGAACTTTACAGCATAAAGTGCTAAATCAACATCAGAAGACAGCTATGGCGTTCCATAATATTGGGATAGGTGGATACATTAATTGCGTATGCAGCAACGAAGAATTTTATAATAACAAAAAAAAAACGCATGCCAGAAGCCTTGATATGTCGACAGCAGGTGTTTACACAAAGCAGAGACGTCTGATAAATCATCTTTTTTACAAGAATTGTGCATATATCAATTTTTGTCTGACAGGAGCCTTGAGCTTTATAAAGATGTAAACAAAATATGTTTGTACTTATTGAAGACCTCTCCATAGTGTTGCTTTCAAACTAGGAGGATTTAGACTAATCTACTAATTTTACGGCGTTAGATTTCACTTTCTAGCGCAAATTACGGTGAACCAGTCTAAAATGGTCCAATGCGCTTGCGCACAAGTAAGTTTTGAAACCCTCTAAGACGAAAATAATTGTTCGTTTAAGATAAAGAAATATAGTGTAATACTACTGTTACAAATGTTGGAAACGGTTCGGTTAATATTAACAAAAATATATAGATATATATTTACTATGAATCTTTGTAACGTCAAAAGTTGCGACCCATGCTAAAATTCTTTCAAGTGATATAAATAAATGTAAAGTTTTTAATGACTATTCATCCTATTTTCTTGAAAAAAAAAAAGTATCAAAATATACAGCAATAATTAGGCTGTAGTAAAGAATTAAAAAAATTATCGTTTAATCACAGTTATATGAAATAACAACACCAACTGCGTGAACAAAATGACGAAAAAGTGTATGTAATTTGTAACATTATTTTTTTAAACAAACAATACCTTTAGGGAAATTATTCTTATTTTAAGTGATTGAAATTGCAGGAAATTTTGCATGCTTTGTCATTGAACACGTTTGTGGAGTCATTTTGACGGTTGTGAATACGTTAAAAACAAGATGGATGTGTTTTCCGCGACCGTTGAGTTATGTAATTTTCACTTAAAATAATACAAAATTAAGACATGTTGAGCTATAAAATGCTGAGAAAAATTCATTATCTGAAAAAATCTAACTATTTTCAGATTATTTTACTTCGCTGTTTTCACAGTATCTGTATCAGCAACGCTAAGGTAAAAATTAGCCTTTTCTTTGTTTGTAGTTACAGGAATACAAGTTCTTAAAATTGTCACGTTTTCAATTATTAAACGTATGAAAAATTAACCATGCTTTGTAAACTGCGATAACAAAAACAAATCTGTTTTCTTTTTTGTATTTTAACAAGTTTGATCAATTTCGCTTACTTTTCTCTGTAAAATGATAGTCTAATTTAGAAAATGCTTTCAAAGATGATATTTTTATTTACAGATGAATGAGTTCTTAAAATTGTCACACATTAAAAAGAAACTAACGTCAAAAGAAAATAACGTCAATGCGTTTTATTCTGTCTTCTATTCAATAACGGCAAAATACAAGGAATATACCTACAATGATAGAAAGGTCTGTCATTTGTTTAAAAAAGTGGATTTTCAAAGAGAACCATAAAAATTGATATGTATATTTCAGATTATTACCGCGGTCTTTACTATCCGAAAACAGGATCTCTGTCATACAATATTCAATCTGACTAAAGTACTTGATCTTCTAAACGAAGATCTGAGAACGACCCATTCACATTCGTCTTCTGTATATTTTGGATTTCCAATATTGCTATTTTTATTTTCGCAAATCTATTTTTGTTTGAACCAATCAGACAACTTGTTCGAATGTCAGAGTAAGAAAAATTTGCAGTTAATCCAGGGCTCGAACCCGGGACCTCTCGCTTACAGAGCAAGTGCTCTACCGACTGAGCTAACCGCCTATCTGATATCTTTCGACATAAAAATTGTTGATATCAAAAACCAAGGCTTTTTAAAGCTTGCAGAATGTTGTAAGTTAGCTTTTGATTGGCTAGCGGGAGGGCTGTCAGAACGAGGCCATCAATAGCTCGTTGTCAGATCCTATGCGTAGCGTAATAGGAGATGTACTTTAGTCAGATTGTACAATATTATAATGAAAAAAGAAACGCGAACTAATTCAAGTTAAATAATGTGTGTTGTTAAAGAAATTGATTGCAAACGCTCTATTTCGTTACCGGTTTATTTACAAGAAACCATTCTTGACATTGTGGGTGAAATCTCACAGTTATAAAGAAACACAAACTTACGAGACAGAAAAATGTTCTTTAACATTCAGATGTTATAAACGGTAATATCTGTACTGTTAAAATGTTTTTATTACATTTAAATGTACGCTTTAATATAAGTATGCATTGTTTTTATAATATAACATGAAACAAAAATATGCCTGAAATGAAATAATAGCATTTAGACGTCCCGTATTTATCATGTGTAAACTACTGATTTTTCATGATTTTGACGTCGTTTTTATGTTACACTAATGGGTTGCAACTTTTGACGTTACCTCAGTATTCAAAGATATGCATATGAAGTGAATCACGTTAAAATGTATTTCGTTCAATTAAATACATTTATTGTTTAACTGGCGGGTTCGTTTGCGCCGTTCGGAAGATCTGCCGGAATAAGAGTTCTTCCGAGCTTCTGTGTCTTCCACCCGATAGTCGGAGATGTTAATCACGTGATCAAAACAAGGCGGCAATTCGACATGTAAACCTTACAAACTGAGTAATAAACTATAACAAATAAAATGTTTAGAATTTCTTTTTCACATAGCACATTAACAATAAAAATCTCTGAAAAAAAATACATTTAAAAAAAGAATGATATAGTTTTCACTTCCGGCAGACGTCCGTTCGATTGGGATTTTCTTCTAAGCTTTTCTAAAGCTCGGAAGCTATTCTCTTGGGCCCAAACGAGCGGGGCTGTTGACAAACAAGCCTGTCAGGTGAGGTTCTTGCAAAAATGGTAAGATGCTAATTTGGCAGCTTTCACCAGGGCCAGATTCAGTGTACAATTATTGCAGTGGTAGCTTTTGAACATTTTTAAATGAAATTCAGTAACTAGGAAATGCTTGGGCCTACAGTCTTCGGACTGGCGGAGGTTGATCATAACCTGAAGATGACTTATTGATTCTGAGGTCATTAGGTCATCATCCCCCAAATTAGCATCTTACCATTTTTGCAAGAACCTCACCTGACAGGCTTGTTTGTCAACAGCCCCGCTCGTTTGGGCACAAGAGAATAGCTTCCGAGAAGCTTTAGAAAAGCTTAGAAGAAAATCCCAATCGAACGGACTATGACTCCTAATATGCCACAGTCACCTGCAACAGGGAAACTGTTTTTCGTCTATAACACAACCTATCATATAACCAGAGGCATAGATAACAATCTCTGATATAACTTTAAATGGAGCAACACTGGACCTCTCCTAGGTTTCTTTTTTAAAAGAAGCCTACTTGTCTTAAATATGTATTTTCACAACAACAATGTAGCGAAATTTCATAAGCGGTATTCCTGTTCAATTAATTAAACTTGCCATATTTCATATAATATAAAAATATTAGAAGCCAAATTTCTTGAGCAGTTGCCATACCACATATACCAGCAGGATCGTTTATAAAATCAGGGTTATATCATGTTAAAATAGATTTAGGTAGCATCCTTTCCATGATAAGCACGTTCGATGAATGCATACTCCATCGGCACAGATAAGGAGCGATCTGACCAGGAGGACAGAGTAAGGGAAAAGCCCCAAAAACAGAGAGATACTTTCAGATACTAGTATTTCCGGTTGACTTAGCCTAGCTTAGCGAATGCAATCATGGCTCTTTCACAATGTATAGCACCCATATACGTAAAACCTTCCTTTGTTTCTAGGAAAAACAAGTATTGGCCTTTCAGTTGGATGGAAGATGGAAGATACTCAAGAACATCTCAGAAATTTCCAGTGCCTGAACAAGGATTAGAACCATGGACCTCTAGATTGGCAGTCATTGTGTTACCAATAGACCTCCGGGCCACACTTATGTGCTTTGAATTTGTCAAAAATAAAGATAGTTCACAGTGTTAACACATAAGTGACATAATTTTCTGTGTAGAATGTACACCAAATTTGTATGCCCAAAGGACCACTGACACGTTTGATAGTGTAAAAGACTGCTTACATCATAAAGAATAATAACCCTTAAATATGTTATATCGTTAACGTTAATGTAGTTCTGTACGTTCGAATTAAAATCTTTTTTAATATAGAATTTGATTAAACCCTGAGTTTTCAAAACTTCTGAATATACTTAGAAAATCTAACAAATAAACAAAAGATAGGGTCGTGTGCTTGATTTTTTTTTTTGTGTGGGGAGGGGATTATTTCACGAGTCGTTGCCGTTTTAATCAATTTAGATTTTCATTTCCGTATACTGAGCCCAGGCTTTATCCTACTTATCCGGAAAGAAATGATGTTACACAAGACGGGCACCTACTTTTGTGAGTAGTCTTCTTAAAACTGAAACATTATGAATATTGTCAGGGCTTGGTACAATTTGAAAGGCTATTCAAATAACATCAGAGGTACGGCCTTTGATTCTGTACAGATTATGTTATATATTGCTCTACTATATTTTTTGCAAAGGAAGGTAGTGAAAATCGATCACACGGAATGTACACCGCTTTAAGCTCAGGTAAGTCGATTTTTTTAGTTACATATGGCCAGTTTTTCAACTCTAGCACTAAGAAAGGCTCAAACCAGTATTAGTTAAGCAATCGCTCAACCTTGTTTTCTAACGGATTTTTACTAATACTCGGCGGATATATTTGCGATGTATTAGCTAAGCCTTGGTCACACACTATGAACATGTAGATACAGTCATCGGACCGTTTCGCTTTATTTTTCATATATAAAACGTGTTACTTTGGTGATTTACTACTTTCGAAAAAGAAATTCTCATAGAAATCATAGAAAAATACAAAGACACAGAAGCACTAGCGCCCGTCTAATGAATGGAAAAAAATATTTGCTGGGAAAAAAGGTGAATTTATTTCAATGTAAGACTACAAGCATTCCTATGTTTGCTCATTGTCTTATTGTTTTCATTATTCCTTCATGTACAAAACACGTGCAATATGCACTTGTAATTAGGAATGCATTTGTAAATTTAAATTAATTGTATAGGTACTCAAACTGCACTTGCAAATGCATGAATTTCAAAATCCACACGTCATTGAAAGGAGACGTATATATGTAGACGTGCGCATCCATTATATATGTTCAACTACATATTTTTGCGTTACATGTAATTATTATTAATTACATGCACTTATATAATTATTCTTGCCCATATATTTTGAAACGTGTACAAACGTAGCGAATTTAGTAAAGTTAAAATTGAAGAATTGAATCTGTTACTTTTTTAGCTCGACTTTTCGAAAAAAAAAATAGAGCTCGCCCCAGCGTCGTCGTCGGCGTCGGCGTTGGTTTATGTTTTTTTATAAAGTAAAACTTCTTTAATACTAGCTTTACAGAGAAATCTATCCAAAAGTCCAAGTCGTCGTACATAACGAAAGGGTTTGCTCAGTCCCGTATCATTCCCTCCCTCCTCAACATTTCTGCTTTAACTTCATGCTAGAAATTTAAGTCCATGTCTAAATATTCCGCCTCCATCTTTTCTTAAACCACCTATGCACCAGGTTTAAAATAACAATAGAAAGATAAGCCATTGCTGACACCGCTCAAAGTAGAAAAATCCAATCGAAGGTTTAACTTTTGTCGTGCTCCGTTATTCACGTGCTGACTTAAGCGTTGTAAATATATCCGACGCGGCTTAAGTCGGAGCTTAAGTCATTACTTAATAGTTGAAAAACTGGCCATTAGACCAACTTTGTGAAAGAACACACCGCTCACCGTACGCCAAAGCTTACAAGAACTGTTTCTGACGTATTACGCACTCGTGCAGTGAGGTTTTCTGCATAGAAACCGTTTACACCAAACACAAAAATATCAAAGAAATGACTGATTTGCACTTACCATCTGTTCAACATACACAGACGTGTAGTCAGTTTCAACTCATGTATACTATTGATCAATTGTTTCAAAGTCAATTCGTAAACGTCTACAGTCATTAAGAATGTACCTTTATGTTTCGATATTATTTGTTATTACTTTTCTTTACACTTTTTGAAACATTAACCGTGTGATTTTAAAGTGTATTTTGTTTTCTATATTTTAGTTTAGCGCCATCTTTCAAAGGTATTTCAGTTATGAAAAGGTAGGCAGCTAACCAAACTAGTGTACCTGGATTCAGTACCAGTACTAACCCGTTCTCCGCAAGTGAACTCCAATTTCTCCATATGAATCAGAGTTGGGGGACGATTTCAGAAAAATGTGTTCTTTCAAATCGTCACGGAGAAGGGGGTCGAACTCACGACCCTGCTTGATTTTAAAAAGCTGATTTTAATGTGAAATGCAACAAAATGTGTGCAACGTATGATTCAATCTTGTTTACAAATGGAAAGGAAGTATAATGTAAATATAAGAAATGAAACTTTTTTTTTCGGTGTTCATGCGAAATGAACGACAGAATAGGATCGGCAAATTAAACAAGAATCGCTAGCGATTCTTATTCTTATTGAATTTCGAAGCGGATGCTTGAATCTGGTATAAACACGATAATTTGAATGTGTTTTGTAAAATGAATCTAAAACTGGACTCTGAAACAAATGATAAAATATAGTTAAAACTGCTCTCTCTCTCTCTCTCTCTCTCTCTCTCTGCCCATGCAGACCATGCGTGAATGAATCCGTTTAAACGGCGAAATTTCTTTGAATTTTCATATTTGGTGTAAATTGTATCTATACAGAAAACCTCATTGTACAGTATTAATCTTGAAACATGTGCAAAAAATTCAGAAAATACTGAATGTCAGAAACGATCCTTGAAAGGTTTAGTGTACGTTGGGCTAAGCTGTTGAAAAATGATGGTCCAAGTAAATAAAAAAATCGACGTGCCAGAGCTTGAAGCGTGAACGTTATACACAAAGGTACACATGACGTACGTACCTACTCTTAGACTAGTATTTTGTCTTTGTGTTGCACAAACAGATTTTTTAAATTTATTACCTAATTATCAAATTACCTAGGGAAAGACAATATATTAAAACCCATGTCAACCAAATGTCCTCAAAATTCTATAACACTTCTGCTTAGAATAAAACTTATTTGATCATCAGTATTGTGTTAAATTTGAACAACACACTCGATATCAACGACAGCTTACTATCGAACTGAAAATACATTTGAGCCGCGCCATGAGAAAACCAACATAGTGCGTTTGCGACCAGCATGGATCCAGACCAGCATGCAAATCCGCGCAGTCTGATCAGGATCCATGCTGATCGCTTTCAAAGCCTATTGCAATTAGAGAAACCGTTAGTGAACAGCATGAATCCTGACCAGACTGCGCGGATGTTGGTTTTCTCATGGCGCGGCTCATTTTCAGCGTGAAACAATACTGAATGACGATTTACGTATCATTATGATTGACACTGTATGTATAACTTTTATTTCCAATAGTTTAAATTACAAGGAGAAATACACGCGAAAAGGTGTTCTTTTTCATATGGGTCCTCCCACAAGTCAGATACAATGTCACATGTGTGGATCTTTTGATACAAATTTGTTCATGCTAACATTTTAACTTTATTTGAGAAGAAACAAAAACAATTGTCTTTGGTAGAAAACAAAATGTGTCTAAAATTTGAGATGGCGATTATTTATTCGTGTCTTACAGTTTTGATTTTCTGGACTTATCCAGCCTCTGGACAATTTAGTAAGTACAGTATCTATTTGTTACTTAAGTGTTGGATAGAAAATCTTATACTGCAGGAATAACACAAGTTTACTTCGTGTTATAACGTCCCGATACCTTAGTTCGTGCACCAGCGAATCCCGAGGGTTTCTGCAATTTTATGCAGGGAAAAAGAACTTGCGTTAAACGTGTAAAAAGCTGGACTAAATGAATATCAAGTCGACAACCGTTCGTTACACTTTACACGTATGTTAAATTATGCGTTATGTATAGGGACGTTATGAAACACGCACCAATAGTCCTTGTTAATACCCCAGTCACACATACGGCGCGGACAGCTACGTCAAGCCACGGATAAAAACGTAGTAAGCCGTATCGAACCGTACCTTGGCCGTACGGATCGGTACGGATTGATACGGATTACTACTTTCAGGTACGGCTCAGGCGCGGATCGATACGGATTACTACGTTTCTATCCGTGGCTAAACGTAGCTATCCGCGCCGTATGTGTGACTGGGGTATAATACACGTTTCCCCCGTCAATGAAGCGAATCCGTAATGATAATAGGTAACCTTCGTTCTTTTACGGATTCTCTGTATGCAATTTCGGAATTCCTCGGTCCTTGTGAACAATCAGTTGCTGTTATGACCGAGGGGTGCCGAAATAGCAAACGAAGGATAAGTAATCGCCAATTTTTAGTACGGAACCACTGCTGCATCATTCACGAGAGTTGCATGATTCTTTTATTTATAATCTTGTGCAGAAACACGTATCTATGTCGCTCATTGTCAATCCACATGCAGATGAACATCTCAGTATCACTATCAGATGTAAAACATTACGATAACGCACAATTATTTACTTTAAGATTTTATAACAAACAAATACTCTACATATATGTATATATATAAAAATTTAAAGTTTATTTTGTTGTGGCATGTTTTATCGTGTAAATACAGCAGCATACAAAAGGAAACACTAGGCTTAAAGTTATTTTTTTTTTTTTGTCATTAACACTTGAATATAAATTAATTTCACAATTGAAATTCCGAGTAAAGATGAGATGTTTCTGTTTACAAGTACATGTATTTATTCCTTCATGAACATGTATTTACATTTCTTCTTTCTTTTACTTCATAACTAACGCAGAAATGGGTTTTCTTTATGTTGATATATTGATCAATTTTATCTCAAGTATGATTGTCAAGAAAGCTTGTTACAGTTACGAAAATAAATTGCATTAATTACATATCTAATTGCCAAAATGAAACAGCAAGGTGTTTGGCTATTGAAAAATTGAAAAGTGTAAAATTATATTTCTTATTAATATTTTCCAGAACAATACATCGTTTAACAGTTTCTAGCTTATTAAAGTGCTTCTTAATTTCAATGACTTTGATGTAAATCTAGAAGCATGCTGCTTTAATATATTATGTATAATTATAAATTTATTACATGTTTCTATATAAACAGCGGATTGTGGCGGACAGCTTTCAGCCGATCCAGCAAGCAATGGGACACTGACATCACCAAATTTCCCTAACAATTACCCTAACGATGCAGACTGCACCTGGACAATTAGATGCAGCGGAACCGATCAGAATGTTACTATCACGTTCGATACCTTTATATTAGAAGGAGGCGACTGTTTTCTTTATGACTGGGTCACAATTGATAACGGTAAGTTGGCTATTGTATATAACTGTTGAATTTGCATTTGTGTAAATAGAAAAAAATGCAAAAGTATTACCTTCCGTATGGTACAATGGTATAAAGTGAAACAAGTTATATTGTTATATTCTGTGAGCAAAAAAGTCTTATTTCCCTAAACCAGATTTTCTACATAGAACAAGTTAGACTGGTCAATTTTGAGCACTACGGCTTCTGATTGGTCATCAGACCGGTAAACTATTCATTTGAAATAAAAACATAATCTGTTGGGATGGTTGTGATACTGTGATCAGCCTTTAAAACATATAACTATTCAACAGTTCTTATAACGTTTACAAATGTCATTTAAATTAATCACTGAAGAGTTTTCTAATTTAAAGTACATTTCGAAAACTTTATTGAAAATAATGCGTCAGAATTAGAGCAAAATCACACAACTTTATTTATTTGAATATCCTAACCCATTTTTAAAAGTCGGTAAATATGCATCAATAAATAAAATGCATCTCTTGAAGTAACTTGCTGCGTCTATTGCTGTCCTACGTAAGAAATTAAGGTGGAATGCGCCCCAAATATTTTTGCCGAATTTCGTCCTGAAATTTGTACTGTATAAATTTCAAGGTATATGCGATTGAGCTCCGGTTTTACTTTGTCGCCATATTGTTCGTGTTTTTTGCTGTTGTGTCACAAACATGGCCCCTGACGTCACTTTTCGTGCAACGCCCAGTTCCGGGTGCTTTCGGCTATGGAACAATATTAAGGCAAAAATTGTATGTTGCTTTCGTACTCATGTAAGCCATTATTTTACACAGTGGCATCAACATTTTGACATTTGAAAATGCATCTTGCATTCTTATATGCCCATATCTCTATATCATACTAGTATAGTTACATGTGACCTTCTGCGTAAGTCTGCAATATTTATCTTGTTTTTGGACATCATGGCTGCAGTGTGACATGCAACATTCGATGCATTGACAGGTGGTAAACTTACATCGTACATTATACATGCATTTGTGTTGTATATTTGCAAACGATAAGAAATAAATTGGTTCCTGCATTGTGTGGATGAAACATTTTAACTTTGGCAAATGCGCTTACGTATTGCGATTTTTTCTACCTTTGCACTTCACATGTCGCTAAGCCGAATACAACATAACATAACGCAGCATGCAATGTAGCATGTCACGTTCTCGCACCAGAGGGCGCTTCGTGTTCGGGAGCTTCCGCTAAACCACGGAAAAATACGACACTGCGTATCGTGGCTACGTGTCCCGTAACCGGACCTTTAAACCTGTTTGATTTGTCGAGGCGTCCATTAATCAAGTTTGAAACGTTCGGTATATCATCAAGCCTGTACACCTGTTATTTTATTGCATAAAATAAAGATTCTTGTATGTTATAAGTCTTATACCGTTCCCTAAAAGTAGAATTAAAAGCTATAAGATCCATCAACATTTTTTCATCATTGAAAGCCGCTCTTTCAATTGTTAATCATGTTATATATCTGTAGTTCGCGATCTATAAATAGATTTTACATCATGGCGTAGAGGATGCAATGCCCGCTTTGTAATCGAACCGAGCTGACGACTCATTATTTCTTTTTTAGTTTTTTTTCCGGTTTCTTTTTAGTTCTAAAACAAGATAAACATGATGGAAAATGAACATAAGGATTAAACATCTGGTAATGAACTACTGAAGGCTTGTCGGCGTTTGTCACATCTAAAAAGAGCAAAGATTTAGTTATTTGGTTCACATTACAGGTATACGTTAACATTAACTTAGGTTTGTAAATGATTAATTAATATTAAATAGGAAACCGTCATTAAAATGTACATATATAGTCTATTGTCTCAAAAACTGAAAGGTCTTGGTGATAAATGGGCTATATATGGAATGGAAATGCTTGTGTCTACATACATTTCTCTCTATACATAAATCAATGGCCTCATAACATTGTATGTTCGAGACCCGCTCGGATCGTCATATGAGGTAGCCGTCCAGATTACCTACGACTGGTAAGCTACCGCCCGTGCTCGAGATATTGCCTGGCGGGGCACCTGCAGTATGGTATTCCCCACCACTAGAAATAAGTTTTCATATGGCATCAAAATAAAAGTTTAGTGATTTTACGGGGAGTAATCATTTTGAAACTATTCAAGCTAGGGTCTTACACTCTGTAAATTTCTCTTTTTACTATTTATCAGTGTGTAAGGAGTCTTGTTATTATTTATTCAACAAATGAAAAATTATGTAAAAGTACAGCGACGGGATATGATTCCAGAATGTTATGGCTTCAGCGTGTTAAAACGTATTTTTCACATTAGTTGAAAAATAACTAGAGTACAATAAGGGAGATACTTCAAACTAATAAGAGATTAGTTCTTACGCTTTGTACTTCCTCACTTACTTTCTTGAATGCCCTTCATCAGATGTCGAAAATATTAAACGGGAAACAAGGACAAAATTCACACATTATTCAAGAGAGTTTTGGTTCTCGTGGTTAGACTTTCCCTCATTACATGTACTTTCTTTAAATTCCCTATATTTGTTGCAAATTAATCGTTCAGACAAAACAGCTAATATATATGAAGTTTCTAAAACTATTTAAGACGAATTTATGGTTTTTGAGGTAACATTATCTGACGGACTGGAATTCGGTATCTCCTTCCCGCTTTTCATTGAAGCAGTCTGAAAGACAGTTATACCCCCCACCGCTGCTATGGTAGTGAAAAGGTTGATAGTATTGAATATCAAGTATATTTTATAATAACCTTGAACATGAATGGTTGACCCATGGGTTTTGCGAATTATCTCAATAAGGTGAACACTTGGCTAAATTGCAAGAAAATCCTTCAAGTGGCTTAGCAGAAAAGGAAAGGACAGTTAATTGAACATTTTAGTTGTGACCTTGACCTTGAACTGTTGAATTTTGAATTCTGCACATCGTATTGATAAGGTGAATATTACAGCCAAGTCATATTAAAATCCTTCAAGTTGTTAAGTAGATACAGCGCGAACACAAAACGGAAGGCTCAAAATTTGATCTTAGAGTTGTGACCTTGATCTTGAGCTGACAGTGCTGACTACGAGTTCTGCACATCGTCTTGGTGACGTGATCAATTGACCCAAATTTCATGAAAATCCTTCAAAGGGTTTAAGTAATAATGAGCGGACACGATTGTTACGGACGGACTGACGGACGGAGACCATTTCTATAGCCCGCACAGCCCCCAAACCCCAACCACCACTCATGGTGGGGGGGGGGGGGGGGTTAAAAATGTCAACTAGCAATGGCTGCGTAGCTCTAGTGAGCAGTTTTGGAACCTACAAACAAAATAACTTAAAAGACATCGTGAAGGCGTTATTGCACAAAGCTTCATTCACTTGATAATGTTTCCACTTTTGTACATGTATCTGGAAACTTTAATTAGACATTTAAGATTAAAGAATCTGGAGTTTCAATTGTCATTTCCTTGTAATTCATCTTTTCAGAAGGTAAAGTTTGTTCTTGCCAGATTCTAGATTTGATGAAACAAAAAGTTAAGGAAATACGTCATCTTTATATCTTTATATTCATAATTGTTTATTATGCCAGACTGTTAAAGATATGGATGCTAATTTAAGCAACATTGCAGAACCTTTTTCGCGTATCATATATTTTGTCCGAGATAAAAAGGTCCATCACATAAAGTTAGATCTCGACAGAAATGTGTGTTGAATTGTCTTTTATAAAGTTGAAGACACTGACCTCCAAAAACACTTTTCTTTACCTCGAGTAAAGCGTAAAAACGCTTTTCGATTTTCATCGTAAAATTAGTAAAAACAACTATTTCTCACATGTTTTCATGATAGTCTGTCAGAATTAAGTTTCAAAGCATTCTTCAGAAACATAGAATTAATTTCCAGATATCTAGCAAAAACAAGCGGGCCATAGCCCTATAAATCGCTCAAAAGAGTTTATCTGGCCTAACTGACCTAGTTTTTGACCCCACATGACCAAGAGTTGAACTTGACCTAAAGATCGTCACAAACATATTTATTAAATGTCATTAAGATTTGGTTACAACTGTGACCTCTAGAGATTTCACAAGCTTTTCCTTTGATTTGACCGGGTTCTCTAGTTTTTGACCGCACATGACCCAGATTCGACCTTGACCTAGAAATGATTAAGACAAACATTCGACCCAGTTTCATAAAGATTGAGTCACAACTGTGGCCTACCGCCTCAGTAGCCTAGTGGTAGAGCGTCCGCTTTGAGTGCGGGAGGTCGTGGGTTCAATCCCCGGCCGCGCCATACCAAAGACGTAAAAATGGTACTAGAAGCTTCTTTGCTTGGCGTTCAGCATTAAGAGGATAGTGATGGGACTGGTCAGCCCGGTGTCAGTATAATGTGACTGGGTGGGGTGAGGCAGCACTATAAAGTTAGGCATTGTATAGTTTTTGACCCCACATGACCTAGATTCAAATTTGACCTAGAAATCATCAAGTCAAACTTTCTGACTATGTTTCATAAATATTGGGACACAACTATGGCCTTTAGAGTGTTCACAAACTTTTCATTTGGTTTGACCAGGTGACCTAGTTTCGAAAATGACCTAGAGATCATCAAGACTAACATTCTAACAAAGTTTCATAAAGATTGGGTCATAAATGTGGTCTCTAGAGTGTTCACAAGGTTTTCCATTGATCTGACGTACTGACCTATTTTTTGATCTAACATGACCCAGATTCAATCTTGACCTAAAGATAATCAAGACTAACATTCTGACCAAGTATCAAAAACATTGGTACACAAATGTTGCTTTTCATTTGATCTGACCTGGTGATCTAGTTTTTGATCCCGCATGATCCAGATTGGGTTAAAAATGTGGTCTCTAGAGTGTTAACAAGCGTTTTATTTGATCTAATCTACTGACCTAGGTTTTAACTCCACATGACCCAGTTTCAAACTTGACTAGAGATTATCAAGACTAACATTCTAATATTCTGACAAATTTTCATAAAGATTGGGTCAAAAATGTGGTCTCTAGAGTGTTCACAGGCATTTTCTTTGATCTAACCTACTGACAAAGTTTTTGAGCCCACATAACCCACTTTCAAACTGGACCTAGAGATCATCAAGACTAACATTCTGACCAAGTTTCATAAAGATTGGGTCATAAATGTGGCCTCTAGAGTGTTCAGAAGGCAAATGTTTACGCAAGACGCACGCCGACAGACGCCGGTCACTCACAATAGCTCACCTTTAGCACTTTGTGCTCTGGTGAGCTAAAAAATATTTTTTTCCGTTGTTATCGAACGGTCTGGAACCCAGGGCCATGACTCAATATAATTTCAAGTTGTTTTTATTTCATTTGTTTTTCTGTTGTTTCTTGTACTCCTCAACATCTTTAGATTTGGGTAACCTCCAATTCTGTTGCCGTCTGCTCTGAAGAAGAAAATAACAGGAAGGAGAGTTAATCAGAAAGCGACAACACCAAGTTTAAAAAACTAACATGTCTTCATACTGAAAAAGGACAAACTTAAAGTATCCCTCACATTGGCAATAACTCCAGAATAAATAACCGGACATAGAAGTCTCGATAATATGCAAATGTCCACTTCATGCTGATGGTGTATATGAAGATTCATTTCATTGGAAGAATAAAAAGAATAATTGGGGCATGGTAATACGGAACTCATATCATAAAGAAACATGTTTTGCCGAACTGATTCCTTTATACCTGATATAAGTGACTTCGGTGTGTTCGTATCACATATAGTCATTAAGCCTCTACCTTTAATTCAGTTATGTTAGGAGCGAAGAACATTAAGTACCGGTACAGAACCCAGAAACACTGTTGAGTGAATAAATTTAATACAGACCCCTAGCTTTATTCTATTTTTTCGCAAGTTAGAAAATGCATGCGGGCTCTTCTAATGCAGTTCATGTAAAGAAACGAAGAACAGCAAGAACCGGTACAGAAGCAAGAAATAGTGATTAAAGTTACATGCCTCCAGCTTTATTTCATTTTTTTTTCGAAAGTTAGAAAATGATTTCATTAAAAAAAAGCACTTCCACAGTGACGCCGTTCATATTTCAGAAGATTTTGTTTCACAAAAACACTCTTTAGTGAATAAAATATATAGAAACTTGTGGCGCTAGAACTGAAATGTGATAAAAATAGAAGAAATTAAGCTGTACATTTTTTTTCATTAACATTAAAATGTTTCAGTGGTTAATCATTTTTATTTTCTCAATACTAGTTAAACATGAGAGCCAAACTGTCACAATATACACCCTTCACAAAAACATTACTTTTGACTTTTTGAAGTACTATTCCTATTCAGCAGATTAGTTGTCAGTTTTCTAAATGTTGACGGATTCCAGAGCTTCGAGGACTATTCTGTTTGTTATTGAACTTGGCCAATATAACATGCTCATAAACATTATGCCTAAGTTTGATTAAGATTGGATATGATAAACGAGGGACGCTGCCAATATTGCGATTTTCTTGTTAAATGGCTATTGTTCCAGAGTGCCTTAGAGTATTATTAGGTTATCGAATTTGTCTGAGATTTTATGCTCATTAACATTGTGGCAAGGTTGGTGAACATTGGATAAAAAGTACCTAAGTAACAGTTTACACTCAGTCTGTCAGATTTTTTTTTTAGTTTAGTTTAAGTAAACCATCGGCCGTGATACAACAGACACTGGGATAATCCAGCAGACTGTCAAACTTTACCGAGTTATGATACCAAGATACCCTGTAACGTTCCAGATAAGAACTGCTCAAGTTAGAAAGCGGACAACTTTAGTGATCACATAATACGTCCCGTTTCGAAGCGGGGGTATAAAATGATATTTTGATATTATTCATTCTTCAGTACGGCCATTTTTAGTGGGGTTTTTTCACCATAATAAAACTAAATGCTGTTAAAAATATTCATTTATAAAGCAATACTTAACAAACGCATACTTTACAAATGCAAAATGCTTAGAACGTTCGTTCTTTTAAGAATTATCTAAATGCCTTAACATATTTATATAAAACATACACACCTTGTAGATATCAAAACACCAGCACTTTGTGATGAACTTTCAGGTACAGTATCCAAATGTCTCCACAGTTCACGTGAGACAAATGTTGACCACAGTGCTCTGAAGAAAAAAATCCTTTAAAATACATATCAGTTACTGCAAACACCAAAATTCAAAGGCACAAAGAAAATTTGACAGATATCAATGGCAGGTTTCAGATAAGAAAATGTCCTACGGTAGCGAAATGTTAATCAAAATGTGCACACTGAATTTCTACATGTAATTGTGTATGTTATATATTTTTATTAACACTAAAAAGACAATGAAAATGTCCTTGTAATGCTTATCTGAAAATGCTGACTATTTTCTCTGAGACACTTTAGTAACATCCTTTGTCCTCACCAAGTTTCTTTCAAATCAAGCAGTTTCTCCCCAAAACTCACTCATTTAGTTCAATACACTCAACAAAATTCCTAATCGGCCATTTTATTTTTGTATTACTATTTTGTCAATAATGCAGGTATTTGCACGAAATTTTACATGCCGGCATTTGAATAGGTACTGCAGCTAATTACTAATTTATGTTCGGTGACTCATGGCCAAAGTAACCGCATTAGGCATTTTGCCTGATATTGGATATTTTCACGTGCAGTGCATGTGCACCAACATGCCCGTGTTCTTTTATAATTTTGGCATTACTGACGAAAGTCCAACTAGAAAAACACATATTATGGTGAAATTGACACAAGAGCAATGGGATCGAGCTGTCAGAATGTTGCTAGCTGGGACACATTTACGGCAAGAGTGTTATTGTTTTTACAATTTTATAGAATTTTGATGTTATTTGTTTGTAACTGTTACTTTGATGGTTATTTCCATTTATAATCTTATTTCCGTTTACAAGAACCTTCACTCATTGGTTATCTACCATCCGCGCTCTTTTTTCGAAATTTAACCAAAGTACAATTCATTGAAATGACCGATTTTAAGGTGCGTTGCTCTTGTGTCAATTTAACGATGATATGTGTTTTTCTAGTAGGACTTTCGTCAGTAATGCCAAAAGTGCTCATTAACACGTGCATATTGTGGCACATGCCCTGCACGTGCAAAATATGCTAAATTGGCCAAAACGCCTAAAGCAGTTACTTTGGCGGTGAGTCGTTAAAAAAGATAATTAGCTGCAGTACCTATTTAAATGTCGGTATGTGAAATTTCATGTAAATACTTGCATTATTAACAAAATAGTAATGCAATAAAAACTGACCGATTAGGAATTTTGTTTAGTGTAGTAGGGATCATAGCACAAATCTACTGATTTTGAGTTTTTGAGTTCGATCCCCAGGCGGGGCGTATGTTCTCCGTGACGATTTGATAAATGACGTGTCTGATATCATTCGTCCCCAATTTCTGATTCATGTGGGAAAGTTGGCAGTTACTTGTGGAAAACAGGTTTGTACTGGTACAGACTCCAGGAACTGGTTAGGTTAACTGTCCGCTGTTACTTAAATGAAATACTGCTGAAAAATGGCGTTGCAAACCAACACTGTACACTTAAATATTTTGCACAAATCTATTTCGGAATTTCCTCTGAAACTCTGCAGCCAGGTGGAGGAAGGAGATGGGAGAGGGAAGGAGGTAGGACAAGGGTTATCTAGCACTGGATCGGGCTTGCCACTCCGCTCCCTTCTCGGCCGACTGTGGGGGGGGGGGAGGGGGGGGGCACGGGCCCTGGATCCGGGCCTGAGTATACACCATTGACGGTCCAAGAAGGCAAGATGTACGGAACCACTAGTCAGTATGATGAAGTAGTATATCAGATTACAGCATGTCCGAAAGCGAGACGAATATATGAAGTAGGAAAAATCAAATCAAACTGAATATCAAATAAAGGCATGTACATAAGTACATATATGTAAGAATGCAAGATGGGATTCCGAATGTCAAAATCAAGCAGTCAACTTGTCAGACAGAGACACGTGTACGCAAGAAGGCAATTTGCAATTTTTGCCTTAATATTGTTCCATATTCGGCATTTTTCCTTCCCTGCGCTCTGAATGTCATATCAATGAAAAATACAAAATAATTGTCACTTTGCATTCAGAAAATGCTACTTAATGGTATAAAATTCAGCGAATTAAGATTTACGCCTAGGATGTCAGAGACGATATTGTGACATCAGAACGGAAAAACTCACATCAAGTTTTGTTACAAATTTTGCCTTAAAATCCAGTTTATAAAAAATCGACTCAATGAAAAAACGTAAAATTTTTGTATGTTGTTTCGCAACGTGTGTACGTCTAGTAGACACATAAATACTTAGGGGTCACCGACTTTAATTTTTCAATATTTGACGATATTTTATCCCTACCCCAGTAAGAAGTGACACGCTTAATCATCATTTTTTAACAAAATAATCTAAAGAATATGCGATGTATTAACGGTAAATTCGGAATGAATTGATGAAATGAATCGACACGGAAGTATTGAGAGACATATGGTGAGATTTGCTAAGAAAGTGTTAAAGAAAAAGTCGATTTTTTTTAAAACATGTAATAACATTCAGGTGATTACGGACATGTTCCGAAAAGAAGAATTGTAGATATGAAATATCTTAATGAGATATTTGATAAAGGGTGTAAATTATGTAAACGACCTTTCGCATCAAAGGATATTATCGAAAAAGACTTTTGATCATTGTTTAATCAACATGTATAATGTGTGTTGATTCCTTGATATGACTTAAAATTATTTCAATTCAAGTGTTCAGATTGTGAACACGAAACTACAGTTTCTACATCTATATCCAGGGCATCCGGAGAAACAGATATGGCTTTACTTTTCCGTACTACATAAATATTAAAGCTGCAACTAGTGAGGGTTTTATGAAATATTTTCTAGTATTCATTATTAAGAGCTTGTAACTGCACTTGATCAAAAGGTTCCCGCCAAGAAATAAATTATTTGCATCGGACCAGCAGTTGCGCTTGATTGTAACAAAAAGACACTGTCTCAAGAATAAATTCTCTGCGTCTGACCAGCTGCAATACTTTATAATCATCTGAAGATCTTTTTATGCCCCCGAAGGGAGGCATATAGTTTTTGAACCGTCTGTCGGTCTGTCGGTCTGTCCGCAATTTTCGTGTCCGGTCCATATCTTTGTCATCGATGGATGGATTTTCAAATAACTTGGCATGAATGTGTACCACAATAAGACGACGTGTCGCGCGCAAGACCCAGGTCCGTAGCTCAAAGGTCAAGGTCACACTTAGACATTAAATGATAGTGCATTGATGGTCGTGTCCGGTCCATATCTTTGTCATCGATGGATGGATTTTCAAATAACTTGGTAGAATGTGTACCACAGTAAGACGACGTGTCGCGCGCAAGACCCAGGTCCGTAGCTCAAAGGTCAAGGTCACACTTAGACATTAAAGGATAGTGCATTGATGGTCGTGTCCGGTCCATATCTTTGTCATCGATGGATGGATTTTCAAATAACTTGGCATAAATATGTACCACAGTAAGACGACGTGTCGCGCGCAAGACCCAGGTCCGTAGCTCAAAGGTCAAGGTCACACTTATATGTTAAAGGATAGTGCATTGATGGGCGTGTCCGGCCCATATCTTTGTCATAGATGGATGGATTTTCAAATAACTTGGCAATAATGTGTACCACAGTAAGACGACGTGTCGTGCGCAAGACCCAGGTTCGTAGCTCAAAGGTCAAGGTCACACTTAGACGTTAAAGGATAGTGCATTGATGGGCGTGTCCGGTCCATATCTTTGTCATCGATGGATGGATTTTCAAATAACTTGGCATGAATGTGTACCACAGTAAGACGACGTGTCACACGCAAGACCCAGGTCCGTAGCTCAAAGGTCAAGGTCACACTTAGACGTTAAAGGTCATTTTTCATGATAGTGCATTGATGGGCATGTCCGGTCCATATCTTTGTCATTCATGCACGGATTTTAAAATAACTATGCATGAATGTGTGACACAATAAGACGACGTGTCGCGCGCAAGACCCAGCTCCGTAGGTCAAAGGTCCTAAACTCTAACATCGGCCATAACTATTCATTCAAAGTGCCATCGGGGGCATGTGTCATCCTATGGAGACAGCTCTTGTTTTTTAAAGAATAAAGTCTGTTCGCTGGACTAGCTACTCTGCCTTACTATGACCTCAATATCTTTGTCTCTTTGTCTCTCTCGTGCGGAAAGTCGGGACTTTGATCGCTAGTCGTTTACCAAGGATATAAAAATGATACCAGCATTATACGTATAGAACAGACTCTTCTCTCAACTCGTAATCTCGCACGAATGAGATGTGGAGATTGATATCTAAATTGGTAGAATCTGTTTCATGATTCACAATAAATTAATCCGTATAAAAATATTAATTTCATATCAGATAGAGGATCTGGTATACTATTTTCGTACTGATTATACATGTGAAATGGAGCAACAGTCCGACATGCGTCGATAAATATTTCTGGTAAAATCAGACAAACCCTCATATTATAAAATTACATATGAACGAAATTTCTGAATTGTTAAAACATGTTTAAGTACCTGTTTTCACGAATTAAATCATCAACTGACCGCTTATTAGCTTTTTTTACAAAGCTAAGTTAGCATTTTGCATTAGACTGAGAAGATTAGTAACAGAAAAGACATCTATTGTTCAAGCTTTGAATCTGCATTTTGAAATCATCAATAGGAATAACAAATGGATAGTAAAATGTGGATATATTGTCCTTAAGTATTGACCTGACCCTCAATAGAGAAATAACTACTGCATAAGTATTCTTTATGATTTAAATAATATCACATGTGCAAGTAGCTGCGGGGACAAAACGATTAGCCATCAATCTCGGAGTTGTGGGTCGTAGTCCTCTGTCTAAAATCTTTTTTTTTAAATGTTATCTCCAATTTTACAGGACGGAAAATTAATACACTTATCTATTTATTTTCTTATGGTTCATTTATTGAAAGAAATATACTTGTATTCAAGATATTTTGTAGTGTCGATTAAAATCTTTAAAGGTATCTTAGATAAAAGGACAAATTACTCCCGAAAATAGATACTACAAGAGAAAACAATTAGAATTCGTGAAAATCGTTGCAAAAGACATTGTAAGAATAAAAGCAAATACGGTAACACTTCATTATATTGAATTTAAAAAATGGTCTGCGGTAATTTCGTACCCGTGGTAACGTGCGTGGAAGTCAGGCGGTTAACTATAAAGGTTATTTCTGTAATTATAGATATTTTCAGGATACATTATTGCGTAAAGTAACGAAAACGTCCGAAAACGTCCGTAAATATTAGCGAAGATTGATGAGTGTCAGGTCAAATACTTACGGACAATTGTACAAGATATACATTTTGTCAAAGGTGTTTCCTTTCACTAGTACATGGCATCTGAAGCTGAGATCGAATATATCTTGAACATTTCTTATAATAAAAAACATCTCGTTTTAAACAAGAACGTGAGTTGTGTAGGTTGAAACACATTCTTTTTTTACTCTAACGTCATATAGCCACAAACCATGTGGGGGTGAGGGTAAAGTTATGTTATATTGCGAAAAATTACAGTCGGTGACCCGTAAGTATTTATGTGTCTACTAAACGTACACACATTGCGAAACAACATACCAAAATTATACGTTTTTTTATCGAGCCGATTTTTAATAAACTGAATTTTAAGGCAAAATGTTTAGCAAAACTTGATGTGATTTTTTCCGTTCTGACGTCACAAAATCGTCACTGACGTCCTAAGCGTTCAATTCATTTCACGAAATTTTATACCATTGAGTAGTATTTTCTGTTTGCAAAATGAACATTATTTTGTATTTTTCATTTATATGACATTCAGCGCGCAGGAAAGGAAAAATGCCGAAAACACTCGGAACTCGGCATTGCATGAAAACTGACGTCAGGGGCCATGTATCTGACACAATAGCAAAAAACACGAACAATATGGCGAAAAAGTAAAACCGGAACTCAATCGCATATATCCTGAATTTTGTACAGTATCAATTTCAGGACAATATTCGGCAAAAAATTTGGGGCGCATTCCACCTTAACGTCTGTCATCCAAGTAAATTGGTAATGAAAAGTAATCAATATAAAATTAATGTTTAGGTGAGAACATTGGAAATGGTGATCTTGGACGATTTTGTGGAATACTTACATCGATCGACGAAATTGTAAGCCATGAGAGTGTTGTGACTATCCATTTTAGGAGTGACAGCGAATTTGTCCAAACAGGTTTCAACTTAACATACACTTGCAGTAAGTATTAACATCATAGCAACTTTTTATTTACCTATGTATGTGTCAGCTAGTAAGTATTAACTTCATAGCAACTTTTTATTTACCCGTGCAGGTTTCAGCTTAACATACACTTGCAGTAAGTATTAACATCATAGCAACTTTTTATTTACCTATGTATGTGTCAGCTAGTAAGTATTAACATCATAGCAACTTTTTATTTACCCGTGCAGGTTTCAGCTTAACATACACTTGCAGTAAGTATTAACATCATAGCAACTTTTTATAATCTGCCGTTAAGTATTTAGCATATATGTACTAGTATGAAGATAGAGGCTGAAGGTTGAACAATAAGTATAATGCATTTTCTTGGGAATTATTTTTTTAAAGTTTACAACAAAGTTTTTATATGTATCTTAAACCGTAAAATACCAATTTGAAATTATATTTCCTAAACATTTGAACATTTGCATTGCTTTTGTTTTCTTTCATTACAATTCCAGGGAAGGTAATCTATATATTTTTCTACAACACAAATGCTTACGTAGTCTGTAGTAGATAAATACTAGTATTAAACATATGCAGGCTGTTGGAATGATTTATTTCAATTGGTTATGGTTTCTTTTCCAAATGTATTGCTTGTTTTTAATTGGTATTCAGCTGGGATAACGGACCCCCCGGCAACGGATCCCCCGGCAACGGACCCACCGGCAACGGACCCCCCGACAACGGATCCCCCGGCAACGGACCCACCGGCAACGGATCCCCCGGCAACGGACCCACCGGCAACGGATCCCCCAATTCCTGGGGACTCAGAAAGTGAGGAATCGGACTCAGAAAGTGAATCAGATGTAAGATCTGGCTGAATTAACGCTTATCTGCTTGACAGGGAATGGCTCTTGACATACATGGCGATGTGTAAAAACATCAAATTGAGCTGTTTTCCACAGTATAGTGCAGCTTAATTCCTTCAAATCTAATGCGCGATTTATATAGTAGATAATGTATTTGTTACATATTTTGCCGACTAGAGTGCATAAGTTTGCAAAACATTTTCTCATTTCTCTTTTTTAACATATTTTGATTAAGATAAATGTCATTTTCTGAAGGTGTGTCCCCTTATATTTAAATAGAGCTTTGTTATTAGGTGTAAATTACCGAGTGTCATTGCTGTTCCATTGCTAATACTGAACGAGATTGCTACTTGATAAAGTTGAAACTAGCACTACAAACAGGATACATATTTAGTTTAATTATCACACTTCATTTATTGCATTTCAGTCATGACCAGACGACAGAGATGACAACAATATCCAGATGACAATATAGAACTTAGCTGAATTTGTGTATGCTACTAAAGCTTCAAAATACTTAATAAAGTATAATTGCATCTTTGTCGTTTTTATTGTTTATAAACTGTATCTACAATATTGAAAGAAATTCACCCCCGTTTATGATTTACTGACTTACAGGCCTATTTGTGTCTGACGAAAAATAAAGGTTCAGGCAAATATCTCCAAACCGTCGGATGTGGTCTAGTTTCAAGACTTTTAGTGTTCGAGTCCCTGAATTGGCCTCCACTGGCTATTTAGTGTTAGGTAGCAGGGTACACTTAGATGCGAAAATTTTGGGCACGGATGGTCTTACATGTAGCGAGTCGCAATATTGTACTTCCCTTATGAGCAGAATCAGGGTGGCCATTTTATAAATTGCGTGCATGTTTTGTGCTTTTAATTAATGGCAAGATCAGGATTCTCATACAAGAATAAAGGAAGTTATCAAAATGAAAGGTTTACACCATCCATGAAAAATAGCATGCCAAAATCATCAATTTTGCACTTTTTGAACAGCCTGCAATGATCCCGCTGCAAGAACCATGCCCAATTATATTGCATTTCTCAATTTAGTAGTCCTTACAGAACGTCAGGATATAAACGGAATGGGGGTCCATCCAGCTCGTTTTTTCACAAAATAGCGAAAATGTTCCCGAGTATCAATCAAAAAGCACAGAACCCTTCCGTGATTTGAATTTTTCCGCGAAAAGGTGTCTCATTGATCATACAAAGCTACCAGCAGTTAGTTTTCAAACTGACATCAGAATTTTACATGTATCGGCTGTATAAATTTTCTAAAGAATTAATAATCATTATCTCTCGCCTTAATTTACAGACATCCAAAATCACGAAGTTCTATTTGTAACCAATATTGACGGGGGCCAAATTTCGAAGTGTACCCTGCTACCTTAATGACACAGAGCTGATTCCGCTATCTATACGTTCTATGAATTCCGCTATCTATACGTCCTGTTAATTCCGCTATCTATACATTCTAAAGACCAAAAACGATCAATGGGAAGGCACACACTATGAGTGCTACTGGTGATTTCCACAATTCTCACCGTGAATTGTCACGCTCCGTATTTTGTAAGTTGAACTGTTTAATGCAAGATAGTTCTGGTGCAAGCAAGTGCCTTCTATAAATCACAAAGTCAAAGCTCTGAAAGGACTGATAGCCAGTGCTTCAACCGATACACCTGAAGAATCAACATTTTCGGTGTGCATAGACCGGTCTTGATTTGAACAATGTTGGTAGAGGTCCACTAGACAATGCTACATGCCAAATATCTAAGCTCTGTGCATTGTGGTTCAAGACAAGAAGATTTTTAAAGGTTTTCCCAATACAACTCTATGTAAAACTAAGTTCGCCCCTGGTTGGGGTCAGTTTCAACCCTAACCCTAACTCTAACCCTAAACCCTAACCCTAGAGCGGAGTGATTCCGAATATTTCGAATGTGAATATAAAGTTCATAATTATTCCAGAAACCGTTGCTGCTTGTTTTGCTGTTTAAAACAGTAGTCCTCAGTTGCTCACACACAAGATTTTAAAAAATAAATATGGCACTATTTTTACACGTCCACTCGTCCAGAATATTTGTGTGGTGCGGTCAAATAGAAATAGAAGGAAAACACAAACGACGCGAGGTTGAAAGGTGCTAAAGCACTGGCTAAAAATAGACACTGCAAACGACTCTGAAATTTATAACCTAAACCCAGGTATAATATGTTGTCTACATGATCACATAAATCATGTATGGTCGAGAGGTGAGGTTATACAAAGCTGCTATTACCTCTGGTAATCAAAGCGCTGACAGAAAGGTTGAAACTATACATTTGATGTGCAATAAACCACTCCGGCCACTTCTATGAAACAGTATAACATTCAAACCATTTGCATCAATGTTACATTATGTTTTAGAAATTCTGCTTTGACTAAACCCACCAAGTGTCTTGAACACACTGACGGGCTGGGCAAGGCAGCCCTTCATCGGCTTAATTAAAATTTACTCTAATGATACCAATGAGAAATAGTGTCAGTTTCATTAAAAATACACAAATATTCACAAAGAGAATATAGATAATAGAAATATTAGATCCATGTCTTTTGTATTCAAGTTAAAGAGGCATACCCAACATCTAGGATATTAATATATCGAACTATTTCGTTTTGGGCGAATAATCGCCTATATAGCATCTGTCTATAATAAATCGCTATCCACCCAAAATTGTACAACAACAACTTGATAAATAGTAAAACATGAATTCCACTTACTATTGCTGGAATGTTTAGCTGAAATTTTGAGAGCTGATGTTGTCTTATGCGTGTAAAATAATCAAGAAAGAAGGTGCATGTAAAATAGCGTGGTTTTCACAGCGAATTCGTTTGCTGCTCCGGCGCCATATCTGTTGTGTTCTTTAAGTACACTGCTTAGTGATGTTTGATGTTTCTTTGATTCAATGATTCATTTACACATAGTTTCTGGAGATATTTAATTGCACTGAGTTATAGCTATGTATGCGCCTTTAACATTTAACAGTCGTTACTTTACGCTAAAAATCTATAGAAAATGCTATTTTTAAACTGCCAGTGTGTCATAGTTTCTTGTTTGATTTTCTTTCTGAAGATACATGTATATACCATTATAAAGCTTGTGATTTGAGCTTTTCAAAGATGTATCTTCTTCTTCTTCTTCGTTCGCAACTACACTGTCAGACCAGTAGCCTCGATGAAACTTGTGGTTTGCCGCAGATCCTCAATGCCTCTATACAGTTTCTGGTGTATTGATGTATCTATCGGCCAAATCGCAGCTCGCTCCTGGTCATGCCTTTTACATCTCTGAAGTATATGCTCCGCAGTATGATCTTCTTCACCACATGGACAAGTTGGCAATGATGCCAGTCTGTATTTCTTGTACATGTGAGCATTGAGCTTGTTGTGCCCTAAGCGGAGCCTGACCATCATCACTTGTTCAGACCGATCAAGCAGATGAAAAACATCTTCCTCCATCCTTGGTCTCGTTAGTGCCTTTATGATGGTGACTTTCTCCTTGTAACTCACAGGTTCTGTTGGTTGTTCTGACTGAGCTCCTAGCTTAGCCAGTTTGTCTGCCTCTTCATTGCCTGCAAGTCCACAATGGGATGGAATCCACTGAAGTGCTACTTTGCAGGTTATACTCAGGCTCTGCATTCTCCTGGCTGGCTGCGGAGCTTTATTGTTGATCAAAGCTTCAATGACAGACAGTGCATCTGTGAGAAAGACGACTGATGAGCTTCCTTCTGCCGAGTCTTCAGCCATTGAGACCGTCTTCATGAGTGTTTCAGTCTCCGCCTTGTAATTACTGCAGTGTTTTCCTGTGGCTGCATGTAGTGTTTCTCTCTTGCCAGATGGGTATTGAATGAAAACTCATGCTCCTCCATCTTTAACGGCGCATGTTGCTGATCCGTCTGTATAGATATGAGTCCATAATTCCGGAGGATAGTCTTCATTGATCATAGCAAGTGTGAGGCTCTTCGGAATGCCTTCATCCTCTTGCTTCCCGCGGTCAAGACGAGGAACAGCAAGTCTCACAGTCACTGAGGACATATCATGCGCTAGTGGGTTTATAATGTCTTCACTACCTAGGGGAGTCGTTGGTATGCTAAGCTCAGTTTTGAACTCTCGGTTGTGTTTCTTTGCCTCATGTACGAAGCTGCTACGTTTGAGCCGATTCTTTGTTTTAGAAATTCTGCTGTGTAGCCATCTACCTTGGCTTTCATGGGATGGTCTTGAAAAGACCTGAACTTCTCTGCTTGAAGCAGAACCTTTGCATGTCTTCTGTCTTGTAACGGCTGTGTGCCTGTTAGCTTCTCCATGAAGGAGATGGTGTAGACTTTGTAGCACCTTCATGATCCGCACTGCTTGGTTCTGAAACTTGTCTAAAGCCTTTTGGTTTAATTTGGGTAGAGTGGGGGACCAGGCAGTTGAGCTATACTCTAAATGGGATCTCACTGTTCCCTGATATACTGTCTTGAGTATTTGCTCATTTGCTCCCCACATTGTTCCAGCAAGTTTGCGCATCATGGCAAGCTTTCTACGGGCCTTCTCTTCTGCTTGACTAATGTGGAACTTCCAGGTTAGCAGTTTGTCAAAGGTCACTCCGAGGTATTTTGCCTCGTCTGCTTCAATCAGCGAAGTATTTCTCATCTTGATTTTACCCACCCTCTGCTTTGACAACAGGGAGAATAGTGTGGTGGACGATTTCTCTGTATTGATCGATACACACCAATCTTCAGCCCAAGCTGAAAGCTTGTTGATGGCTTCTTGCATCCTGTATGTGGCTGTAGTGGCATGTTCTTCCTTACACCATAACACCAGATCGTCAGCGTAGAGAGCAGCCTTAACTCCTTTCGCTCCTTTCGTTCAGACACCAGATCATTGATGAAAAGCAAGAAGAGTGTAGGGGATAAGACTCCGCCTTGTGGGACACCATGACGCAACAGGAACTTCCTACTGCTGGCATGTTCTAAACTGACTCTTGCTCTCCTGTTGTGTAGGTATGACTTAATCCACCTCAGCATGTGACCTCCTACTCCAGTCCTCATCAGCTTGAAGAGGAGTCCATCAGTCCAGACTTTGTCAAACGCCCTCTGCAGATCAATCCATGTTGTAAGCACAACTTTCTGCTCTTGGAAGTCGTCCTCTATCTCTTGCGATAGATAAGTGGTCTGGTCCTCAGTGGAGCGGAATTGTCTGAAGCCAGCTTGTTGCGTTGCGAATAGGTTGTTAGTCTCCATGTACCACTTCAGGCGTGCATTGACAATCCTCTCCATGGTCTTTCCAACACAGCTGGTTAGGCTGATTGGGCGATAGCTTGCAGCCTTCTTTGGATCCTTCCCCTTCTTGTGGATGGGGATCATGACTGCCTCTTTCCATATCTGTGGAAGCAGTCCTTGTGTCCAGCTGTTGTTGTAAATTTCCAGGAGTTTGCAAATTGCTGCAGTGCCTAGATGGGTCAGCATTTCATTTGTGACTCCATCTGGTCCAGGAGACTTCTTTGTCTTCAACTGCCTAAGAGCTGTCGTCTGTAGCTCATGCAGTTTAAGACTCTGCTTCATGCATTCTGGTGTCACTTGGCTTGTCTGCCTTTCCCTTTTTTTCTCTTCGGGCTTCCCTTTGCCGTTCCCAGTTAATGGGGATGTTGGAAACATCTTTGTAGTTAGAGGCAAAAGTGTTTGCCGCTTGTTTACCCGTCAACAGTACACCATTCTCTTCCAAAGTTACTGAGCCTCTTCCTGTTTCTTCATCGTTCAGCTGTCTCGTCAATCTCCACAGCTTTTGGCCATCTCGCTCTAGGTTGAGCGAGGCTGTTTTGTTTCTCCAGCTCTTCCTCTGTGCTTCCCGTTTGTGCCTGAGGAATTTGGCCTTGGCTCGCTGTAGAGAGAGGTTACTTTCTTGTGAGGGATTGTTTTCTGCTTCCTCCCTGGCTTCTGATAGCTTTGCCTGTAGAGTCTTCAACTTATCACTCCAGTAGGGCTTATAGTCCTTTCTTGCTCCCCTTGGAATGGCGCTGTAAGCAGCCTTTAGTATACTGGGGTTGAAGTCTTTGACAACCCGGTTGATGTCTCTACCTTCCACTCTGATGTCTTTACAGAGCTCATCACTCAGACTTTGGCAAAAGGTCCATCTGGGGATGTTAGGTGAAGTAGAGGCTATACGGTCCGTATTAAGATGGACTCGGCGATGTTCGCTACCTCCTAGTTGCTCATCGACTTCCCGCTTGACATGTCCATGTATGTCATCAGTACATAAAGCAATGTCCTGGGTTGACGTTTTTTGCCAGCTTCTGGAGTAAAAAGTTGGGGGATCATCCGGGTTGTTGAGGAGGTTAAGCTTGTTATCATCTTGCCAGGTCTCCATTTCCTCTCCACGTTTATCCAGGTGGTCATATCCCCAGTTTTGTGAGTGATTGTTATAGTCTCCTACAATGATGAACCTGGTTTCATCAGTTGTAACTTTGTTCAGGGACAGAGCTTTGTCACTTGGAGAGTACATATTCACAATGTAATGTAACAGGTTTGAAAGGTTCGGAATATTGTATATTATATAAATCATTGTTTAATATGTTACGGAGAAAGATGATAAACTGTAATACTTGAATCTAAATAGAAAATATTTTAAGTTTGCTGAATTATCAAACCTGTCACAAAACATGTAGCCCAAGGGTTAAACAGGTATACTTAGTTGTTTATACCATTTACTTCCGGGATCAAAGTTAAATATTTTTAAGGAAAAAGGCACGACGAATTGCGTAATTTTACATAGTGGCTAGACTGCTTAATTAAATATATATGTTGAAATCTAACTATCTAGTTAGATTTAGAGTTAGAGAGAAAGATGGGTTAGAAATGCTAGATTGATAAGGTCACCTTTACTTGATAATATCTAGCTGAAAATGTTATGTTTGAATATTAAAGACTGTTGCTATGTTAAATAAAACTGGTTAAAAGGTTATGTTTGTTGTATTAAATGGCCACGCTACGTTACAACGCGCGTTTCTGGAGCCGCAGACCAGGATGAACTTTTGGAATGTTGTCAGGGCACTACGATGAAGTACGCAATACCACTAGATGATCACGCCGAGAAACAAGGTTAGAAAACTGTCTATTCTATTTGCTTGTTAAATAATTTATTTTAAAATGGCAGTCAGCAAATTTTTCAAGATTTGGCTATTCAATTAAAAAATGTTTTCACCGCAATAGGAACTCAGAGCGTACAACATATGATTTCAAAATTTGATGGTAATTCTGAAGACTATAAGTCATGGGTAAAATCAATAGAAAAATATTCTATTTTAAATGATTTAAATGATGATAGAAAGAAACTAATTTGCTATCAGACTGCAACAGGACCAGTGTCAGATTTTATACATAGATTTATGAACGAAAATCAAGATTGTACTTGGGCTGCTTTGAAAAATGCTTTATTTACTAGATTTTCTACAGTACATGACTCACAGCATGCTTTATTTCTTTTGCAAAGTATAAAACAAAAACCTGATGAAAATGTAAATGTCTATGCTGAAAGATTATTAACTTTGGCAGAAGATGCCTATGAAAATCAAGATCAAGGTCAAAATCATATTGCAAATTTAGCAATTATTCAGAAACAGTTAATAGGTCATGTTATTGACGGGTTAACAGAAAATTTTCTTAAAATGAAAGTTATGCGTGATTCGCCGGAAACTTTACAGGCTGCAGTTACGTCAGCTATGAATGAACAAAATTTAAGAAATCGATTTAATTTACGATTCGGAAATGTTACTAGCCAGCAAAATTCTTCAAAAACTTGTCAAAAAGCTAAAGACTTAGATCACACTCAGCAACAAATTCGTTGTCAATACTGCCGAAGGCTAGGTCATAATGTCAAGCAATGTAGGACACGTCAGAAATATGTTCATGCAATATTATTACGAAAGAAAGCCACTAGACATATGCAGAAATTAAGCCAAAGTAAATTTCAAAACAATTACGATTGGAAAAAATATATTGATTGCTGGAATTGTGGGAAATTAGGACATTTTATGAGAGAATGTAGAAGTGTATTGAGACCTAAAAGAAACATATTTAGGCCTTTAAACTAAGATCTTCCTGTCAAAAAGAAGTCGATGGTAGGAAAAATGATTTATCAACGTATTTTATAGCGCTAGCAGGAAATCCAAACTCTTGTACAATTAGAATAGGGAAACAGAAGATTAGGGCATTAGTAGACTCTGGAGCAGAAGTCTCATTAATTAATAGGAGGACATATGAATCATTAAATAGGAAGCCAAAACTATTTAAAAATCATAAAGTTTCATTACAGTCTGTAAATGGTAATTCACTGCAAGTCAAGTCATAGTCAAGTCAAGTCATATTTTATTAGAGTCTCATCTTTGTGTACATTACAATTTACAGATAAAACCATTTACATAACACAAAGCCACTCCTTCATAGGAATTATAAGAGACTATAAAACATCCTTATTAAAAATCATTATTAAAAATTCTATTTACATTCTACCAATATTATTACCAATATTTAGCTCATTAATTACAAAGTGTATATATTCTATTTTGTTTGGCTATGATATTATATAGTTATATAAAAAAAAATTAGCTAAAATTTATGACTATTCCTATTTATAATCTTTTAAGCATGATGTACAAAATTCATATTAAGCTAATTTAAAATTCCCAATTTTCTTGAGCCATTAGAAGGTATTGATAAAATATATAAACAAACTGCTACTTATTATTGTTAGAGTCATTTCAACTTACAGCCATAAATTCATATTATTTTAAAAACTTCTCCTTAAACTAAAATTACTTCTCAAAGGTTCTAAAAGAAAAAAACAAACAAACAAAAAACAAAGTTCACAGTGAACACCAGATTTGTCAAAATTATCTGCACCCAAGTTGTAAAATATAAAACCAGAATACTATATATTACAACTACAGAGTCATTTCAGCTTACCATCTTATTTTAAAATTTCTACTTAAACTAAAATTACTTCTCAAAGGTTCTAAAAAAAACAAAGTTCACAGTGAACACCAGATTTGTCAAAATTATCTGCACCTAAGTTGTAAAATATAAAATCAAAATACTATATATTACAACTACAGAGTCATTTCAGCTTACCATCTTATTTTAAAATTTCTTCTAAAACTTAACATTACTTGTTAAAAGCTCTAAAAACAAAGTTCATCAGTGAACACTGAATTTATAAAATTTATCTCCTGAACAATTTTAAGCATCTAAGTTGAAGTATTTGGAAGCAGGCTTTGGCAGAAAGTTTTACTATATCAGAATTCTGAAGTATAAAGCAAAGTTTCTCTCTATCAGACAACATCTCAAAAGTGTTACAAACGTTTCGTATTTCTACACACAAATCCTCACGGATTTCATTGTATACCGGACAGTGCAGAAGGACATGGATCTCGTCCTCAACACACAAATTACAATTAAAACATGTTCTACTATTAACATCCAGATTTTCAAACCGACCGGTTTCAAGACGGATTGGTGCCACACCACACCTAAATTTTGACAAAGCACTTCTATGATGAAATGGTAAATTATATTGCAAATATTTTTCAACACCAGGTTCCTCTTTAAACAGTCTATAAGTTCTTAGTTTGTTACCACCACTACTTCTATTTGAGACATTCCTATTCAATAACATTTTCCATTTATCAAGTTCAATTGATACTAGTTTACTTTCTACCATGTCAACAACATTCTTTGCACTTAAAACTTGTGTGTTATTAACATCTACATCAATGCTATTAAACATTTTACATATTCGGAAATACTGGTTTTTACACCTGGAAGAAGCACTCCGTCTGGCCCAATCAAAGATCTTTTGGTTAAGCCTTCCATTATCCATATTTGACATTCTACAAAGCTGTCGTACAACCGACCCCCATTGCCGTACTATGGATGGTTTCCACCCCATTTCTCCAATTACCGCCACATTTGGGGTATATTTTCCGACCCCTAAGAAGTACCGCATTGCTCGATTCTGAATAGCGTTTATACAAGAGAAGGACTGGTCACCCCAAATAGAAGCACCATAGTTTAAAATAGGCCAAACCGTGCTGTCGTACAGCTTCGAGAATGTCGTGTATTAAAAACCTCCTACCTGTTTACTCTTTGATATGAGCAGACCAAGTGCTCTTCCAGCAGACAGTGCTACTGACTTTGCCATTTCAGCATAATCCATAAACTCATTCAATATTAGACCCAAGTATCTATAACTATGAACAATATCAATATTTTGGTTACATATTTTAAAGCTAAAAGATGTCAGATTTGTACTTTTAGTTCTAAAATGTATAACTTTTGACTTATCACAATTTACAGACACAGCATTTGTATCACACCATATACTAAGACTATCAAGTAAAATTTGCAGGTCTTCTGCCGTTTCAGCCAGTAGGACAACATCGTCCGCGTATAACATTATGCATACAATTTCATTATCTATCTTTATACCAACATTTAGCTCTTTCAAATAATCTACCAGATCATTGATGTACATGTTAAATAAAATAGGTGATAACGAACAGTCCTGTTTCAAGCCACAGTTTACATTGAACCATGATGTATCAAAACCATTCACTCTAATACAACATTTTACATCTTTATAAAGAGAATGTACTGCTTGAAGTAGTCTACCCTTCAGACCTGATTTCTGTAACTTATCCCACAGTTTGCTTCGATTAATAAAATCATATGCTTTTCGGAAATCTATGAATGCTGCAAACGTACACTGTTTTTTAAGTTTTCTTGTCTCTATGATATTAGTAATCGAAGAAACATGGTCTATGGTACTCCTACCCTTGACAAACCCATTCTGCTCATCATTTATGATGTTATTTTCTTCACACCATTTGTAAATTCTTTCATTTAGTACACTGGCATATAACTTATACATGACTGGGGCCAGGGTAATGCCTCTGTAAGAAAGCGGGTCACGAGGATCTGCTGTAGAACTTTTTGGAACAGGTGTTATGACCCCTTTTGACCAATCAGACGGAACCATTCCATTGGTAAAACAGTGATTGAAGAGGTCTATCAACATTACCAAGGCTGTTTCATTTTTCAGTAAATCCACAGGAATATCATCGAACCCAGGTGCTTTACCATATTTTGCCTTTCTCAAGACATACAACACTTCCTCATGAGTAATAATACAATCAAACACTTCCTCAGAGGCATCACCTAGCTCCAGACATGTACTTACCGGTCTACCCGCTATGTAGATGGATACACCAATCTTATTTTTCGAATAGGTGGAGAAAAAATAGAACATAAATTTTATATGGTTTCAAATATGAATAGAAAAGCAATACTTGGAAGGGACTTTCTCATTCAGAACAAATGCAGAATTTATTTTGATCTTTTATCAATGAGAGTTAAAAATAGCTATGTCACGTTACAAGAAGATGTACATATTGCTTCAGTAGTTAGATTGCAAAAAGATACTGTAATTAAACCTCAGGCAGTGCATATTTGTACAGGACAATTAAGGAAAGACTCTAAACTAAAGAATTTTAAAACATATGAATTAAAAAGTGTTGAAGATGGTTATCTTAGTACAGAACCTGGTTTAATGGTAGCTAATTCAGTCATAAAGTTACGAAAACATCGTAGGTTTCCTGTTATGTTAGTAAATTCTACAAATAGAACAATTAAACTAAGAAAAGGATGTGCTGTCGCAACTGTTGAACAAATTGATGATAAATGTATAGCTTCTGTGTCTGATGTCAATAAATTATCAAACAATAAGGGTGAACAATCAAGTATAAATGCAAAAGAAATAATAGCACCAAAAGAACACTTTCAGTATGTAGAAAAATTAGTTCAAACAAATAGGGACGTTTTTGCGAATAATGACTCAGAATTGTCACAGACAGATACGTTTACAATGAAAATTCCTACTGTAGAACATGAACCGATAAAACAGCGACCATATAGAGTGCCATTAAATGATAGAAAAGTTATGAGTGATGCTATAGATGAAATGCTCAAGGCTAACGTAATAAGACCTTCGTAAAGCCCTTATGCAAGTTCTGTTGTACTGGTTAAAAAGAAAAACGACAATAGTCTTCGTTTCTGTGTCGATTTTAGGTGTTTAAATTCCCTGGTGAGACCCACAGCATACCCTCTACCTCATATCGATGATATATTGGCTCTTTTAAGTGAATCAAAATACTTTACTACCCTAGACTGTCGCTCAGGATTTTGGCAAATACCGATTGATGAAAAAGATAAAGAAAAAACTGCATTTACTACATTCAGGGGTCTATTCGAATTTAACGTTATGTGCTTCGGATTAGTTAATGCCCCTGGGGTGTTCCAGGAATTAATGTCTAAAGTCTTAGAGGGATTAGATTTTGCTGTGGCATATTTAGATGACTGTCTTATATTCAGTAGAACATTAGAAGAACATAAACGCCACTTAGACATTATTTTCCGAAGGTTAAGAGAGCATAAACTTAAACTTAAGTTGAAAAAGTGTCAATTCATGCAGCCTAAAACCGAATACTTAGGTTTTGTCATAGATGAAGATGACATCAGACCAAATCCTGATAAAGTTTAAGCTATTAGGTCACTTCCGGTTCCAAAAAATGTGTGTGAAGTTCGAAAAATAATCGGGGCTTCCTCGTTTTATCGACGGTTCATCCCCTCATTTTCAGAAATAGCAGAACCTCTTATAAACCTTACAAGGAAAAAGTCATCATTTATTTGGACAGAAGAATGTCAGAAAAGTTTTGAGAAAATTAAAGAACAATTAACAGCTATTCCTTTCTTATCCTACCCAGATCCAAACAAGCCGTATACATTGTATACCGATGCCAACGATAGTCATGTGGCAGCGTGCTTAACTCAAGCGTGTAATTCACCAGAATCAGATGAAAATAAAGAAAGACCTATATATTTTCTGTCTCATAAACTAAGTGAAACACAAAAGAAATACAGCACTATTGAGAAAGAGGCATATGCCATCTTTTATTCTTTGCAACGTCTAGATTTCTTTTTACACAATGCTGAATTTACAATCAAATGCGACCATTCTCCGCTTCAGTATTTATTAAAAAGTAAAATGCAAAACAAGAAAATTCAGTTATGGGCATTGTCTATTAGTGGTTACAACTGTAAGATAGAATATCTTCCAGGAAAGGCAAATGTTATTGCTGATTTCTTTTCACGACCACCAGAATCTGAAAATAAACAAACAGAAAGTAAGCAAGAAATTGAACCAGATATAAAAGACAATACCTACAAAATTTCTGACAAAAATACAGTGAAAAGCATAAATGTTATAAACTCTAACAACTTAAACCCGAAAGAAGTAGCTAACAAAGAATATCAAAAACAAGATTCTTTAGTTGAAACTGTCCCAACCTTTGCAGATTTAGATACTAGTATGAGATTAGAACAAGATAAAGATCCTGCAATTGTTCAGATGAAAATGCAACTTAAGCATGGTGACCCAAATAAGGCTGAATTCAAGAAGTATTTAGAAGTAGACAATGTTCTATACTATATTTCAAACCCAGATGAAGAACCAGTTATGAGACTGTATGTTCCTAGTCATTTGAAATCATTAGTTATAACAGAATATCACAACAATGGTCACCCTGGTACACAACGTATGTTTGCAACTATAAAAACAAAGTACTACTGGCCAAATATGTTTAAAGAACTTCGTAAATATGTAACAACTTGTGTTGACTTCCAGTCTAGAAATTTGACAAAGGTTAAAGCGCCCTTAAGAGAAACAAATATTGCACCATTTCCATTTGCTATTGTTTCAATAGACATATGTGGTCCTTATGAGAAAACACTTAGTGGCAATCGTTACATCATTTGTTTTGTTGACATGTTCAGTAGTTTTCCAGAAGCTTTCGCAGCTCCTGATAAATGTACAAATACAGTAACAGATTTACTTTTGAATGAGATATATCCTAGATATGGATGTCCTCTCCAGATAATTCATGACCGAGGGTCAGAATTGACGAGTTCTGCCTTTAGGGAGGTCCTGAAAGAGTTAAATATTGACAATGTATCATGTACAGCATACCACCCTGAAAGTAATGCAAAGCAAGAACGAATGCACAGAGTTCTGCATGATATTTTAGCAAAAAGAGTTCAAGGTAATACACGTGAATGGGATCTTCATCCTAATATGTCTTTAGCAGGCATACGTCACAATGTTTCTTCAAGTTCAAAGTTCACACCTTTCTATTTAGTATACAACAGAGACCCGATTTTACCTATAGATAATTTGCTAAAGCCTAGAGCTAAATACCATGGCGAAGAGTTTCACAAGATAGTTCTTTAAGAACAAATTCAAGTTTCCTTACAGCTTATAGACATTTAAAACGCTCAAAACGAAACTATAAGGCACAAGTAGACAAAAAAGCAAAAGACATTAAGTTCGAAATAAATGATCCTGTCTATTATAAGAACTATCAAAGAAAAAACGAGCTTGAAGATCGCTGGAAATCGCATTACAGAATTCTTGAACAAAAAGGTCCAGTTACATACCTTATTAAGAACCAGCTTGACAACTCAGTTGTCCAAGTACATGCAGATCAGATTAGGCTTGCTGACATTGCTGAATGGCCCGAACGCAAAGCTGTTAAAGGTTATCCAAGACGAAGGGTAAATTATGTAATACCTCCAGATGATTCTAGCTCAAGCTTTAATGATGAATCTGATGTTTCTGATACTGAAATATCAAATAAAATCAGAAAAGTTAAAATGCCTGAAAGCACTAATAGAGTCCGTCAAGAACGCGAAAATTCTTCCTCAGAAGATAACATTCCTTTAGCTCAGTTAAGAAAACATTTAAGAGAACAGAGTAGGGAACAAAATGACTCAGAAACTGAACAAAAAGCAAGCAATACTGGCGAAAGTTCAGCTAGTATGGGTAACAATACAGAAGAAAGCAATTACCTTGATAATGAATCCCGTATGGAATCAGGTGCTTCGCATTCTGATCAGTCCATAGAGACAGATGACATGGATACACAGTCCTTGTCAAACGAGTCTGAAAATAATCAAAGTAACATGGTTATTGAAAATGTTACAAGACACACAAAGACACCTAATCTTGTTATGAAACATGATACTAATGACAAACAAAAATATCTGCAAATGATATTAAGTCACATGGCTGAGAATGAAAAAGCAAAAATATGATGTTAAGTCAAATGGCTAAGAATGAAAAAAGCAAAAATGACATGATGCAAGGTCTGCTAAAGACATTGTTTTAGACATTAACTGTTACACAATTGTTTCAGGGCTTAAACGAAGGTCCTATCTTAGAGAATACTTTGCTAATTTATAGCATAACATGATACACAAGAGATTGGTAGGAAAAGTAGCGCTATATGATGACGTTAATAAATCCAAATGACTTCACCAAGGTGTATATTCATATACACTGTATTGTTTTTGTAAATATCTTCAATTAAAGTTATTGTTCATACATTTATTATTATAATTGTTCGGTGTTGGTTAAGTTCCTAATGCACAAAGTTATAATTTCTGCATAGTAAAAGGCTAGTAGAAAATACAAGATACAACCACAAAGTAACATTTTTTTCTTTAATTCTGTTTAGAACAGAATACCTATGCTGTTATTCACATTTGTAATTATTGTTATCAGAATATTTTAATGTCAAATCATTTAGTGTTCTGAGACATGTGAGAACAATTATATCGTGAGGTTCACTAGTTTAAGCATACTTTAGTATTGTAAGACGCATGAAAATAGTCATAATGTGAGATTTACAATAATGGTTATTGATTAATGTTTACAATAAAGTAAAAAGAATTGCCTGGCTAACATTTTAATGTATATCTTGTGTTTTGTTTCTGCAATTTAATGTCGGCTGCAGTCTGTAGAGTATTAAAACCGGTGTCACGATAAGTTTCTCCACGCACCTGTTTACATTTACTGGTGTCATGATAGATTTCTCCACGCACCTGTTCCAGAAACCGGTGTCATGATAGATTTCTCCACGCACCTGTTCCAGAAACCGGTGTCATGAAAGGTTTACACACGCACCTGTTACAAAATCCGGTGTCATGGTAAATATCTCCTAGCACCTGTTTAAACGTATTTCTGAAGATTTTAGTTTAGATTAAGAAAAAAGAAAGTTATATTCAACCCATTTGAAGTTTCTATACGAGATGTATGTTTTATTAAAAGCACATACGCTTTGCCAGTATCTAATGATATTTGATTTTTTTACACGTAAATTTTCTTAATAGTAAAATGCAGATACGACTAAAAATTAGAGGCATAACAACAATTTGATAATCTATCATAGAATAAGCCGAATAAGTAAGGCTTACAATACGTAATTACTTTTATTGCATATATGATTTTGTTGATATAGATTTAGTGTTCTCAGACCTTTTTTGTGAGAACAAGCATATTATTTTACTAGCCATTTAGCTAAAGCACATTTACCGCGATAAATTTCCACAAAATGAATAAATTGCTGTAATCGTATTAATTCTATTTTTTGTATCAAATATACATGTTTCAAAGTTCATATCCTTAAAGTATTCATTTTAAAGTTATATTGTTCTATCTTTAAATAAAGTAAACATGGTAACAAAAGCTGTGAAATAAAAAGAAAAATGCGGTAACCAGTACAAAAGTGTAATTCGTTTAACTATGTATCAAATTCACTTGCCCGAACAATTTTGGCGAAATAATTCATAAGTCTAAGTCTGTTTGCATATGCAAATTTAATATTAGAGTATTTTTATTTAAAACAATTTATATCAGTTAAAAGATAAATATATAAAGTACTTACCTTGTAATAACTTGAATACGTGTAATCATTCCTCCTGTCCATTGTTATATCCTTTTATTATAATTATCTGAGTGCTCGTATTACGGTGGAACTTTAATTAAATTTCAAGCAAAATTTCTAAAACACGTCTGCACACAATACAAGCAAGAAGTACAATGCCAGTTAGCTAACAGTTCCTGCCACAAATACAAAAAGGGACTGACAAATTCACGGTTGAACGCACGATATTGACCAATGAGAAACTGCGTAACAATACCAGCCCTCAAGGACTTATTATCAGTCAACTTTATCAGCAACTTCCTGGTGGAACGCCAAAGTGATAAAAGATAAGATCATGAATAATACAACAATCAACGAAAAATAACCTCGAGCTATAATGATATATCAGTCTTTCTCTCCATCTACAATTAAAGAAACTTTGTTAAGACAGAATTTATGAAAAATGTTAAAATGGAAAAAAAAGAAATAATCTGAAATTCTGTGTAGAAAACAACAAAGAAACAAGACAAACAATAAACATTTTAGCAACAGATATATTTACACGATGTCAGTTTCTCGTCAGTGTATTATACTTTTAATTACCCATGCAATTCTTATTGAAAATACCCGACACAGTTTGCAAATAAATTGATTATGAAGACTATTTTATCAAGATGATATGAAGACTATATTTTGACCTAGCTGAAAACTGTAAAGAATTAACATTTTAAAACTAACTGGAAGTATTTTAGACAGTTTTAGTGATTAGCAAATTCAGGATCCCACAGCCATCTACTACTCCGCAACGAGATGTATGCATATAGAATTCAGCAACAGCAGAGAATTGTTACGGAACTATGGGACGCCAATGTGAACAACATGAAACAGCAGACTTGGTACCACTTGCGGACAATTGATGTTTATACTCTGCAGAGAATTAGCTGATGTTGGAGGCAGATTTGTTTAAAACTTGTATCATTTATTGTTTATTTCATTTGAATATTTAAAAGAAAGAAAGGAAATTTATACAAAAATTGTTTTCAGTGCATACAAATGTATTTATAAAATGTTTACTCTAGATATAAGTCTTTCAGAATTTATACTTTTGAAAGAATATTCTGTATTTTTTAAATAAATAGATATCCGACTCGGCGTATACACTTGTAGCATGAACGCAATTAAAAAGAAAATACATGTTCAAGGCATATAAATACCTTGATCTTTAACCTGTACTTTATACATGTGAGCGTATTTAATTTTCAAATATTAGCATGTTTACGGCTGTTGATACCAATAAACATGTACATGTAGTATTTAAAAACCAGATATGTAATTTTGCTTTCTAATTTCAGAACCAGTTATGTTTTATATGTATGGCAAGCTCTGATAGATGCATCAGAAAGACGGAATTTCCACTAAACATACGAAAAACGAAACAAACAGACGCTTATCTGACAAACGTGATACTGTACAGTTATAGATATTATATCTGTATTCTGTTATATACATGTAATCGTGAAAATATAGACAGATGTGACTTTTGCAAATGAAATACTGTTTAATTTCAATGTTTAATGTAATATTGTAAAACTACAGACGAATGTTTTAAAAATATATATATATAATGCCTTTTTTTGTATGAAAGAAATCATCACGTTTTAGGAAATTCCTCCATTATATTTGTATTATGCTTGCACTAACTATTCTGATGCTAAATACTGAGAAAATTGTATCTGTCTGTAATATTATGTACTTTAAATTGTCTTTTAATATGTATGTGTAAAATTACCCAACTGTTTAAGTCGTGCATTCAAAAGCTAATTACGTTTACTAAAATTATGCCTGGCGAACCCTCGGCAACATTAGTCTTTTTTTTATTATTTTTTTGTGGAAGAAATGAAGGGATTTGTAATGTAACAGGTTTGAAAGGTTCGGAATATTGTATATTATATAAATCATTGTTTAATATGTTACGGAGAAAGATGATAAACTGTAAAACTTGAATCTAAATAGAAAATATTTTAAGTTTGCTGAATTATCAAACCTGTCACAAAACATGTAGCCCAAGGGTTAAACAGGTATACTTAGTTGTTTATACTATTTACTTCCGGGATCAAAGTTAGATATGTTTAAGGAAAAAGGCATGACGAATTGCGTAATTTTACATAGTGGCTAGACTGCTTAATTAAATATATATGTTGAAATCTAACTATCTAGTTAGATTTAGAGTTGGAGAGAAAGATAGGTTAGAAATGCTAGATTGATAAGGTCACCTTTACTTGATAATATCTAGCTGAAAATGTTATGTTTGAATATTAAAGACTGTTGCTATGTTAAATAAAACTGGTTAAAAGGTTATGTTTGTTAAGGTTATGTTTGTTGTATTAAATGGCCACGCTACGTTACAACAAGTTTCAAGTTGAACTCGTTCTTTCTGAGGCTCAGAACTTGGAAGTCGGATTCATCCATATGGACAGCACTGATGTTGTTCCTGACCGATGTCATGATGCCTCCTTTTCGTCTGCTAATTCTGTCACAGCGAAACCTCTGACTTTGAAGGATTTCTCTGGTTGTAGGTGAGTTTCCTGAATACAACAGACATTGATGTCTTTCTCATGGAGGATATGTTCAAGTTCAGCTTTCTTGTTGAAGGCACCCTCTGCATTCCAATGCATCGACCTGAAAGGACATGGAGCAAGTCACGTGGCAGGCTTTTCATCCTGTACAGAATTTTTTCATTCGTAGATGTGTGATACACTAATACTTAATATTTAAATGATAAAATATTATATCAATGTATATATTCTTTTGTGGTTTTTTTTTTCAAATAAGAAAAAAACTTGGGTCACGTGACATGTTTCGACCATTTTCGTCACAGGCTTAACCTGCGTGGGAGCCATCTGGTCTAGTCACGTAATGGCGGACAGGTTTTTGAACACTAATTTTTCACTTGGCATGGCCACAGAGGTCTTAATTAAAGCTGTTTTCTGTTTAAATTTCATTGTGGATGTAGTTTTAAAAAAATGGGAGAGGGTGTTGTATTTGGTGAAGTGAAACTCAATTTTAGTATGAGCAGTATTTCCAGGTCACAGCAGTGTGATTTTGATTTGATTTTAAAGTAAGCAAATGTGACAAGAGAAATCTCTCTTAGAAGATACATGACCCCAAATTTTCTCTTCATTTTCATATCAGTTTTATCATAACTCTTTAAAATGAGATAGGATTTGATCTCTGAAATGGGTTTAGCTATATATTTCTATAATTTTCGCCTTTCATGTGGTACATTTGACTTAGATACAAGAATTTTATAATTTGGTGGTGGTGTAGGATTACCACGATTATCGGAGATTTGTGGAAATATGTTTTTTCTTAATATTAAATTGTAAAAACAGGTTGATGTGTATGACGTCATCAATAACTGCGTACATAACATGTAAACAAATAATCAGCTGTTCAGTGAGATGATAACCTTTGATAGAGATATGTAAAGTGTGTTGAGTAAATGGAAACGTGTTTACATTACTTCTGTTAGGATTCTGGTTAGGAAAGTGTGGTTCGTTTGCATAAACTATAGATATTAGTATTAGATTTTTTAGAATAAAATTTAATATATTTTGAATCCCTTCCCGTCACAGATACCACTACCTTAAAATAAGACAAGGCACTAGTCTGGTTACTGGTTCATATGTGTGATATAATCAATACAAGGCATATTCAGTGGAAATGTCATTTATTTTATATGACAGAATATAGAAAATATACACCGGACATATGTCTGCATATCAACAACACACATAGGTGGGGTCCAATTTCCATGCCGACACCCTAATAATACAGTCCCGGATGCTCCTCAAATATTTTGGATACCCAACTGACTTGGATAAATGGATGCCGTCAGACTCAAAAATATCCCCAGATGGATTCCATAAACCACACCGGTGTTTCCATAAAACAATTGGCAGACCTGTCGTTTTAATGGCTGCCTCAATTGCAATGTTTGCATCAATGACACGGTCATTATACCCACTGAAAGGTTCAGCGTCCCTCCGAATAATTTGACATACAGCCACTTTTTTAACGTCAAGACCTTGTATCAAATATGCTGCAAAACTTGTCAAGTTAATTGCAAATTGATTTACTGACAAATGAGGAATAGATATATCGTTCGAGCCAATGTCAATAATGACTAGGTCCCTCCCTGCAAGGAAACTATCCTGCGAGTGCAACTGAATGCGGCGCCGTAAAGAAAGGCCACCGATTCCCTTGCACCATATAGAATATTTATCATCAAGACCTAAATTATGCGGCATCATGCCTTTGTCAATCATTTTTTCGAGCCGTGCTACGAAACTGTGGCCAAAAATTGCCACTGATAGGGCCATATCGTGTTCTTTGTTCTCCGACTTCCTTTGTTTACACACAGAAGTACCTGAATACACCGCCTCCTCGCAAGAATGGACCCAGTCACCAGTGCCAAGTCAAACCGTTACCCTTTAATGAAACAAATACTCAGCTTCTTTATGTATCCTGACGATAACTGTCTCAAAAAACACAAATTCTTGTTCAAAATTAAATAGCTGCGGCAATGTTTCCGTTATCAGCAGTGGGCGATCACATGACGCACCCACGCTAATTATGAATACCAACGAATCGATAGAAAGATCGTTGTCGTCCGAGATGCCACCTTCTAGACTGGGACCTAAGCGAGGTGACTAGAGTGACTCAAATAAATTTCACTACGTTCAAATCACATTAGATTGCCATGACCTGTAGATGACCCCAGTTGTTATTAGATCATTAGCTCACAATAAAAAAGGACATTCATTATGACTGATCTTTATATACATTGATAGCGGCGGAAAAACTCTTGACTTGTTGATTTCTTGCAGTCTCCAGAATACGGTTATAATAGGTTTCAACGCTTCGCGGTTTCAACCTAAAAACAACATCTAACAATTCAATTGTAGAAAATGTCATTCTTTACATGGCGGAATGTTTTTGACAATAAGAAATAGACACAAGCATTAAGCAGTCCCGTCCGTTTGTTTGTCTGTCCGTCAGCGTGCTTAGTATGGCAACAATATTATATATATATAGTGAGAACAACAAATTAGTGCAATTTTGTAGAATTACATAGCAAGTTGGAAAGACCACTGGCGCCAGACCAGAAAGAAAATGCCTCTGTACATGTTATACCCTACCCCTAGGTATTCTATAAGAACCATGGTCATGAAGGGGAAAATATTCTAACCCGTTTCAATCGCGCATTTCATACCTAAAGCACGCAGTCCGGTAAATGTGTACTATGGATATCAAACAAGTGGTAATTTATCTTCCATTGTGTACCGGTCACATTTCTTCAATGCTTTTTATCTTACAAAAACAACGCGTAGTTTATACTTTTTTCAACGTTACATAAAAAACTTGCTTGACCTTCCCTGGTGAAGTTCCGTTCTAGATTACAAAACCATTCTGATTGGCTGTATGTCAATCGTCATTTTACTACACGTGTTCGCTAATATGTGAAAATGCAGCATAAATGTGCAAAATGAATAAAATAAACAAAACGGATGTAGACTAATGTATGATTTCAAATTAAAAATCATATACAAGATGAATTTCATTCATCATTTCGAGTTTTAGTGTAAAATTGTGATTTTTTTTAATTCTGTTTTTGTTTGTTTACGTTTCGCCTAACATGTGCACACTGCCGTGACCTCTAGACCGGATGTTCATTAGGGAAGGTCAAGCAAGTTTTTTCTGTAACGTTGACGAAACATAAAGTATGTTGATAATCTCAGCAATATGGAATATTGAGACAATGTGACTGGTGCACGTTGGAAGATAAATTATCGCTTGTTCAATATACTAGGTGCCCATTCACCGAACTGCACGTTTAAGTTGAGAAATGTTCGTTTAAAAAGGGGTTAGTATATTTTCCCGTTCATGACCATGGTTTTTACAGAATACCTAGAGGTAGGGTATAACATGTACAGAGGCATTTTCTTTCTGGTCTGGCGCCAGTGGGCTATAGTATTTATTTGTAACCATCTGTATTCAAGAAATTACTCGAAGTGTTAAAGACCCATCATGAACTAGTGACCTACTTTTTCCTCCCACATGAACTTGGTACAAATCATTCTGATAATACTGGTATAATACTTCTACAAGATGGCAGGTGGAGAATTTAGGCCCTCCTTGAATGTATTAACGATGACGAAAGCATAAACTACGTTGATAATCTCAGCAATATGGAATATTGAGATAATGTGACTGGTGCACGTTGGAAGATAAATTATCGCTTGTTCAATATAATCAGTTCCAAAAGAAAGTGTGCACTTTTTAAGTTTAAATATTTCGAAAAATTCCCCGACGTTTTTGTTTCATTTTTTTCATACACTAACTCTCAGGCATAACTCAAAATCTAAAATGCACACCAATTTGTTTACGAACTGATTTAAATTTTGGTACCAAACATTTTAAGTTTTCATGAAAATAACCGAGAAAAAATAACAGAAAACTAAGTGCACACTTTCTTTTGGAACTGAGTGTATACTAGGTGCCCATTCACCGAACTGCACGTTTAAGTTGAGAAATGTACGATTAAAAAGGGGTTAGTATATTTTCCCGTTCATGCGCGTAGCGTGGCATACTCGGTTACTCAGCTGAGTATCATTTAAGATCCAAAAATAAAAAGGTTAAAAACTCAAGAAAAGAAGCAATAAAAAACTGATCAGGAGTAGGTATGGAGGTATGGAGGTATGGACAATGTCATAGCATATGAGTATGCTGTTGTCTTGGTCATTGACTTTGTTATAATTTTTTGTGACGGCAGACTGCTGTTGCTCTTTATCAAAATTTCTAAATTTTGTTTTTTTTTTTTCTTGCTCCACTTGCACTTGTTATTGTAAATACTTATTTAAATTAAATATATTTAAAATTCTAAATACACATATGATTTCAGATGCATATATACTATAGCTACTATTGACCATAAGAACAATCTTCTTAATGGCAATTGTCCATCACTAGTAAAATAACAACTGTGTCTGTAACAACTATGAGTTCCCAAATATTCTAACATGGCTCGATTTGATTTCTAGTTAAACAAATACGGAAATGTTATGATTTATTGTTTAATTTACCACAGTTAAGATGCTTCAGTATTTAACCACTCGGGCTAACGCCTTTGTGGTTCAATTCCTACGCATCTGAACTCTGAACCGTGGGAAATTAGACGATAAACCACTCGAAGGCCTTGATTATTTGTTAATTATTTCCTATTTCGCTACGCTCAAACAAAACTAAATTATCTATCCCATAATCAAAGAGAATGAACGGGAGCAAAAAGAACAAATTCATAAATTAACATTTAGGCTTTGTTATCCGCATTGCCTTAGTATAACACTCAACATCAGTCATATAAACTATCAATTCATTAATTTCTACCTTATGAATATACTTTCTGGGTCATTATGCTAAGAGGCACCTACTCATCCCTACTTCACTCAGTCATGGGAAAGGGGACTATTGAGAAACAAAGTTTCAACACTAGTCACCTTCTTATGCCCTGACACCCATTTCCCAAAATGTATTGCCAGTAAAATACATCAATCAAAATTATTTAACGCATGAAATAATTATACATCCTACACCTCAATACCTTTGAAATACGGTAATACCTCGATTTCTTTAAACCTAGGTTACACATGTGTAATAAATGCTCATAACCAGCATTTACGGTAAATTCTCTTTTAAATATTGCAGTTAAAGAATAATGTTGTAAGCATTATATTGATTTCTAGACCAAGGTTATTTTAGCCATCTGTTGCATGTTTACAATGTTTACAAGTTGCATGTTGCATTTTAATATAACAATCCTCTTGATTTTCAAAAAATGTATCTCTACATCCTTGGAAATCAAGTAAATAATGATACAGAGACAAGACAAAAGTCTTGTGACAGATGTTTAGGCTCAAATATAAAGTCCAAGTTCATGAAACGATAATAAAGGAAATGTGTAGACGACATTAGTAATTAAATATTTGAACTTGAAGAATGAAATAAGAATCTATTGAAATAGCTTCATCATTTTTTTTTCTGTTTTGAAATTGTGCATAAGTCAAAGTTTGTCCTCAGCAGTCTAATCAGTTCCTAGGCAGTTTATAGTATTTATTGCAAGGTGATTTGCATATATTCCGTTGTAACACGTATGCACACATGTGTACTTTATTTAAGAATTGAATGCTATATTCTGGGACTTCTTGCAAATTCATGAATCGCGCTAGTGATTCTTTTGATTGATTGGCAAGAAGCCTTCCGGTGTGGTTCATGCCCATATAAACGCACAAAAATACCATTCAATTTTACGACAGCTTGCTACGAAAATAACTGATTTGCTTTCCAGGAGTATCAGAAAATCAAAATAAATGTCAAGATATCGATCTTTTAGTCACAGTAAAAAAAGACACGCCCACGTTCAACTATAATTCGCCTTCTGATAAAAATACAGTTCCTGGCTTTATTTAAAATATGTTTAACTCCAGTGATAATTTATACAGTCATATCATTCAGTTGTGATCTTTGACGTCAGAAAAATTAGTTAAAGCTATAATTAAATGTTCTTTTTGAATGTTTTGGCGTCCAATTTTGAAATAATGTTTGGAACGAGGCCATTTTGTTCATGTTTTTGGTGAAGGACGTCAGATTACGCGTGCAATCTCGCGGAAGGGACCGTCATTGATATCATTACTGCAATGTTTAACGCTTTTGTCTTTCCATAGTAAAATATATAGTGAATGCAAGTTTTGTATACAACAAATAAGTTTGGAAAAAGAGCTCATGTTGCTTAATTTGTGAATAACAAATTTCGTCCTGAATAAATAAACAGCCTAATTCAAGTCCTTCCAAAATGCCAGCCCCACCCCTCTCACCGACCCCGATTTGTATCGTTCATCAACTTATATAGACCTTATTTTACATTCCGAGCCGTTTGAGAATATTTTGTTCAAAACTGAGGAAGCATAGTTTTGGTGAGAAAAGTCACCAGAAGCCGGACCCAGCCGGAGGAGGGGATTCCTCTCCCCCACACTCTTCCCTTGAGTAACATCTAAACTGATCACGCTACGCCCCTGGCCGTTCATGACCATGGTTCTTATAGAATACCTAGGGGTAGGGTATAACATGTACAGACGCATTTTCTTTCTGGTCTGGAGCCAGTGGGAAAGACAGTAACAACCTACTCTCCTTCAAATCCCTAACAATGTTCTTTTTTCTATATGTATATCTTCAGAGCGTTGCAAAAGTTATTGTAGAACCCAGTTTTCAAAGGGCGATACTTCTAAATTTCTCTCACACTCCTCGGGTTATATTGAAAACAAAAATTTGTAAAAATGTTAGTTATTATTTGATATAAAACAGCACCGACAATAAACTTTTTGGGATTTTTGACATCTAGATTTTTTAGATCATCTGGTAACTGATTACTTCAGTAATTTAATGCTTCAATGAATCTTTTGTAATTCCTCTTGAATGCTTTATACAATGAATTTGTTCTCACTTAAAGTGATGAGATTGGGATGTGAGACTTTGGAGACATGTTTTCACAAAATTTAATAATAAAACATTGGTTTTTGGCCCCATAAAACTGTGAGTACTTTAATAACGTTCGGCTTTACAAGCCTCTGAATCTCTTCCTGTATGATTGGAAAAATGTAAATTTAAAATTTGCAAATTTCACACTTTAAAAATTAAATCCTGTTTTCAATTGTTTCACTTTAGTAGGAAACCAAAAGCATTATATAAAACAGTCAAGTGGGGTGTAAATGATTCAATAACAATATTTACATTAAAGCACTCGCAATTCTCTCCGAGAAACAAAATTGTACAAAGTTCCAAACTTACAGAAAATTCAACGCTGTTTTTATTATTTTCGATTCTATCTCGAAACTTCATATGAGAACCGAATGCATTGTATACGGCACATAAGAGGAGTAACAGAGGCTTGAGTCAAGCCGTACTCACAGTTTTAAACGCCATAATCGGATTTTTATTTTAATTTCTTGGACATCTGTATCTAAAGCCTCAAACCCGAATGCATTGTATACGTCACACAAGAGGAGTTACAGAGACATGAGTCAAGCCGTACTCACAGTTTTAAAGCGCCATAATCAGGTCTTTATTTTAATTTCTTGGACATCTGTATCTAAGGCCTCAAACCCGAATGCATTGTTTAAAGTACACAAGTGAATTACGAAAGATTTGATGAAGAATTAAGTTATTGAAATAATCACTACGAAAGCCGAATCGTGTCAAATGAAAACATTTACTGAATCTGTTATCCAGTAACGAGAAAGGATCTCATAATAATTGGGACAGATCTCGTAACTATGAGACAGTAATCTCGTTATAATAATCTTCTGAGCAAGGCCAATGACCCTGTAAAGTCTGAAGGGGCCTGTTATTGATTGTAAGTTTAGGCCTTTCTATAAGACTTAGGAAAAAGGCATCACGGACACTCACACTTTGAGTAGTCATCGCACCATCAGATAGGTAATAGTAGCGACAATCTGTAGGGGATGGGGAGGGCAATCACCAAACCTGTCATTTACCATCTTTCTAAGATTGTATCGATTTTAAAATAGTTTCTAACAGATTTGACAAATATTTAATTAAGGAGGTAGGTTACCTTGTTACAAGGGTAAATTCAAATTAGTTGAACCGCAGCATTCTTTTGTATTTCGTGTAATATGAAGTTTTAACTGCTACAATCTCAATTTTGTTTGTCTCTGTCCCTTCAAGTTCATTTTTTATCCAGGTTTGAAGAACATGACCCTCCAAACGTATTTCATATTGAAAGAAGAAGGAAAATATGGATATTTAACACTTTTCAGTGTATTTTAATTTCATTGATATCCGTAGAAGTCTGCATAATTGATAATTTTACTAATATGCACGTTAGCTTTCTAATATAAGCTTAAAATGTATATGTCGCGGGGCTCGTGTTTCCATGGTGACGCATTTTCTCTAATTTTTAAACAAGTATGTATAAAAATAGGGGTTTTCGACGGCTTCAGTGCCATTCTGTTAATGACCAACATGGAATATTCGGGTAATATTATTAGCAAAATACCAAGCACTTTACATGGTACCCTATTTTTCTTAAAGTTTAAAGTAACCATGGCAACAGAGATGTTTAAAATAGCTTATATCTTGCTTTTTGTCGTAATTTCTTATTAAAAGTATTGAATAAGATTATCTTTCTAGTTGATATAGCTTTAAAACATATTATTTCTAACGTAAGTTATATTTTCGTGTTATTTGCATTTATTCAAACAAATTTCACAGCTTAGAATACTTACAGCAATACCCTTTGTCTGGAATTTTTCATGGAAAAATCGTTCAGCATGCTGCTATTATTCTCATGGATATTGTTGAAATGAAAATAAAAAGCCGAAGCTGTGTTTCTTAAATAGACCAGTGTCAACGCTTTTAAATTTTACATTTAGATACATAGGTCACGGGCTTCGTTTCCATGGTAACATCAATTCAATTCAAGAAACCACAATTTTCTACTGAAATTTGAACAATTTTAGATCTTAGTTTTAGTACATAAGTAACAAATTATCAACGGAACCTGAAAAATAGGTATTACAAATCAAACTGCTAGATTTTCTATTTGAAAATGGCCGTAACAAGTAACCTTTCACCCAACTATATTCCAAATAACATTGCTTATCATCATCCATTTTCTTACATTCCGCATAACATTTCAATATAACTACATAAAAGAAGCAAAATATTGCTTATTATTCAGAGCAAAAGACTGATAAAAAATATTTCAGCAAATAATGGTTATTTGAAATAGTTAAAATAAAGAAAATGCACAGAATTACGTACTTTCAAGGTAAAAGCTATTAATTTTGCGCGGTAACTGACACGTAACGTCATGACGTCAATGACGTCATTTTAAGGCAACATTGTTTTGAAGCGTTTCTGCGGCAATTTATTCATTATTTCTGCATTATTAAACCATAAAGCATCAGATCGAAGACAGGTTCATGATTTGTTTTCAGAAGAATGAATATGCAAACACATTTAGTTTGTCGTAAACGTCGTCGTAAATCGTCACGTTAGCTTCCGGTTGGACATGCGCACATACAAATATGAAGGTAAAATACCTCCTTAAAATAAGCACTATAATTGATCTTCCGTAGTTTACAAACTACATCCCAAGAGTATACGGGATATGAGAGGCCAAGTTTAAGAAGTATTTTTCAGGTCTGTGTTACATTTCCTAAAAAGCTCGAACCACTGGCCCCAGACTAGAAAAATAATGGAATTGTATATGTTATACCCTATCTATACTATGATAACAACGGGTCAGAAATCATTTGTTCATTTGACCAGCATACACCCCTATGCGTGCTATAATCATTACGTAAATCAGTTTTTATCAAATCTGTCAATTCTACAAATTGACCTTATTCTAACAAGCTGTACAAAATGATATTTGAGCCGCGCCATGAGAAAACCAACATAGTGGCTTTGCGACCAGCATGGATCCAGACCAGCCTGCTCATCCGCGCAGTCAGGTCAGGATCCATGCTGTTCGCTTTCAAAGCCTATTGCAATTAGAGAAACCGTTAGCGAACACCATGGATCCCGAGGCTGGTTTGGATCCATGGTTTTCTCATGGCGCGGCTCATGTATGGACTTGTAAGTGATTATGTTGCTTGGTTGCGTTATATGCTCTTAAAGGATCGCAGGTTTTATTTATATTCATTCGAGACAGGTCTTTTCGTTGAAGGGGGTATAAGGAAAGTGAACAAAACATTTAAAATTAACAGAAAGCGTCTTTAAAAGATGAACCAATTTTATTACTTCCAAAAGGCGTGGGCGAGTCACTTTGCTAAACAAATTATGCATTGTAACAATTTAATAAGTAACTAATATGACTGTGGTAATTTACACAATAAAATTGTTTTCAAAGTATGGTAAATTTTAGTAGTATAAATACAATTTCTTTATTTTTTATTGAAACTAAATACACTTGCATATAAAAATAATTAAATTTTCAAGGCCAATTTAATTTCGAATATCAAAACCTTTAGTCCATCTGTATAGCTAGACGCCCTGCCGTAACTGGATACAAACCTTACAGTGCTTTATAAATTCACCCTGCATCATAGAGTCACGTTTTGGCCGCGCCGTTGTGCCCCGTTTCTGACAACCACGTTTTGGACATTTTAGCCGGGTGCCACGATGTGCCAAGTTGTCACCACGCGCTAGCCACGTAATAGCCACGCTGTTGCCTCGTGACACGATTGAGAATATCAAAGTAAGGTTATGCCTTGCTGCCGCCATGGTGTCGCCTCGTTGTCGCCACATTGCTCTACGCTGTGCTTCGTTATGCCACGCTGCCGCCACGCTGCAACCACGTGCAGCTTAAACTCGTCACGCATTGGCTGGCTGACTGGCCTTAATTATTTGGCTACCAAACGGCCACGTCCACTTTGTAGTACTTTGTTGGAAAACGGCAGCGAATTCTGAACATGTCCGAAATTAAACTTTCCAGTTCACGTTTTGTCACGTTAGATCACGTTTCAGACACGTTGTTCTTCGTTGGCTTACGTTGTAGCCACGTTTCCGAACGTTGCTATACGTGGCGGCCAAGACGTGAAACTATGATTGGGGCATTATCTATGTGCGTAAACGTAGAAGCACAGAAATGCCAACTTCTTTATAATAAGTACGCTGAGAAAATGCGTTGTCATGAAAATGTCCATTTTTCAGTTGAATAAAGTATTAGGCTGCGTTGTTCGATTGCAAGAAGTATTTTCAACTAAGTAAACTATGGAAGTATTGGGAAAGAGATTTTAATCTGTTTGTTGAAATTATCTTTTCTATTTTTCTTTTCACCTAGGTATCACTCAAGTTAAAGGATCCAACTTGATACGTTGCCGGGCTGTCCGTTACGGAAACTACTACAGTAGCGTGTATGTGTACTCTTTTATTGCCTTTTCCATAACAAGATACACATATTAAATGATGTTATTTAGATTCAAGCATTCCAAGAAAATATACCATATAAAATATTGGTTTATTTAGTGCTTTTTCTCTCCAGGCTAATACAGTTATTTTGAATTATACCTCAGTCTTCTTTCGTAATTTACACTACGTTTTTGTATACAAAAACATTTACACAACCATACGAACTCGTGCACATAAGAGATGATGATATTTTCATATGTGTACTATCTAGTAAGTTGAATGATATCTGGCTACACTTAAATATACATGGTTTAAAAATTAAAAATAGACTCAACTGATATTTATTTGTATAATAAAACTTTTTCTTTTTAATTTTCAAATTATCTATTTACATATTGTTGACACTTCAGATATAATCAGATTCTCCACGCATCCATGCATGTTCAAGTACAACAAAGCCAAACCTTACTATGATATTATATACGTGTTTCAAAGTAATGTTACTCAAATTTACGTTACGTTACGTTACGTTACATTTTCAGATACTACTCCTATTCGGGAGGGAAAGGTTACGCCCGGTACAGTCGCGTATATTCCCACGCGACCAACCATTATCCAGCACTGTATAGCTACATGTTTGAGTGGTTTAAAACAGATCAGTATAAAGTCATTTCGTGAATTTTAACACAAACATTTGATAATTTTAGGTTTTATTTGTTTATTAATAACTCCCTTACACCTTTAAACGATGTTTCAGCAAATAACTTTTTATTTACACTACAGTAAGTTCTTTGATTTTTATGCCCCCGAAGGTGGGCATATTAAAATCGCACTGTCCGTCCGTCCGACCGTACCTTTGTAAATTCTTGTCCGGGCTGTAACTCTGCCATCCATAAAGGGATTTTGAAATAGCTTGGCGTAAATATTTACCTTAATGAGACGACGTTTCATGCGTAAGACCCAAACCCCTACCTCCGAGGTCAAGATCACATTTAGAAGTCAAACGTTAATAGGGTCTGTTTCGTGTCCGATTCGTCATTACCAACTTTTAGTAACATCTCGAAACCGATAAAGCGGGACAGATCTGCCTATCATAAAAATCAATAAAACCAATAATCCGATATCATCGCTATCGGACGGATTCGTTGATTTCCGTACTAATTGTTGTTGTTGTAGTAACACGGTGGAAAAATCGATAAATAACATCTTTGGTCATTATCAAGGGGGTGCGCAAGTTGAAAGATATCGACCTATAATAATGTATTATGGAAAATCTCGTTGCTGATATGTGTTATGCACCGGTGATTGCTTGACAAAGATAAAATATAATTGAAGTCACTATGTATGACTAATCTCATCATACAGGATTTAAGCATGATTTTTTACCTCTCATGTTTTTTATTAACAGATCCTATTATATGCTGAGTTAAATTATAAGTAATTTTTTAAGAATGAACTGTTACACGAAATTATACAAAAACCGTCTTAATTAATAGAATTAATTAACAAAATATCAGTAAATGAATAAATTACATAAAACATATCAGTATTCAGATTTATTGTATGTGTATATTTGTGTTCATATTATTTCCATAAAATATATATTTTAACCTTCCGCTATAATCATGCATGTTTGTAATGTATATATATGACGATGAACGTTTAATGTTCAAGTCTTTCTGTAAATAAACTGTCATTATCTGATGCATTTACAGGCGGGCGGTTTGCTAAACGATATACTTGAATTGAATGAAGTTTTGGTAATTATTAAAGTGAAAATGAGAACAAGTCGAAAAATTATATAATACTTTATTAATTGTCAAATAAAAGTAATATTTAAGAATATGAATATGTTATCTAAAATATTTAGAAATCGTTACATTTTATACATCGAACACATAGATTTACTTTCTTTTTAATACATGAAACATCATGCTAACGTATATCTATGTACAGAAAAGAAATATTTACGCACACGAAACTGTCTGTAAATAAAATAAATATTCAAGAATATGAATATGTTATCTAAAATATTTAGAAAGCGTATATACTTCCTCTATACGCGCTTTCTTTCACATATTTTGAACATTAGAATATGAGTTTTTGATTCTAAAATATTTTCAAAATTCTAAACCACTAACGTTTTTCGATTTTCATCGTAAAAGGTAGTAAAAACAGCAAATTCTCATGTATTTCCATAACATAAAGTTTGTCAGTAATTAAGTTTTGAAGCCTTCATAAGAAATATAGCTTTTTTTTTTCAAGATATCTAAAAAGTATTTTTGTTGTCGGAGGCCGGTCGCTTTAAAGAAAAAGAAATATAGAAATAAGACTTATACTGTTAAAAGGAAATACTTAACCCTTACCATGCTGAACACGATTGGTTCTTCCTTTGCAATCAGTGAAAATCATGATCAGCCTGCACATCCGTGCAGACTGATCATGATCTGCACTGTCTGCCATTCAGCCAGTAACCTTTTTGGTATGCACCCTTTTCATAATTAATAGTACTGTCCAAATTGAAAGCTGCAGGACAAGTTCATTATTGTAATTTAGCATGGTAAGGATTTAGTTTCTTATTTCGTACCTAAATAGATATATCATATTTGCGTGACATGAATAAGTACTGCTGAAAAATACTACTACCATGGTATACTTTAACTATAAATATATTGTTACAGAAAAAAAAAAAACATTAAATAACAATAACTTCATCAATATCTCAATTTTAGAATAGCAGACTTAACTAAGTAATAACTTAAGATTTTTCGTGATGTTTGGGCCAGGTTCTTTACTCAGTAAATATTTACGGAACAACTCTGTTAACGATGTGAATTCTAAATTTGTACTGATTCTTCCTACTGTCATACGATTCATGAAATAAGGGTAAAAATCGTAAAAACAAATTTCATGAAAGAAAGGGAAAAGACTATATAAAGACAGAAGAAAGTGAAAAACATATATTACAACGCAAAAACCATAAAACCATAAAAATACCTATCACTTATAGTAAGTGGGGTAACATATCTTTTATGACCCGCCTTGAAACAACACTGACCGGATATTGTTTACCTCTAGGCAATATTGTAATACACAATAAAAGTCAAAGGGTAATTTTAAGATATTTGTTACAATTAAATCAAATAATAGATATCGCATTTTTTTTTAAACGAATGATTAAAGAATGTACCAAAAACATGCATTAATTTAAGAATACAGAATAATATATACAAAGGAGGTTCGGAAAGAAGCAGAATTATCAGTTCATCAAGGCTATCTTTCAAATTAAAGTTTGGTCATATTATGAATAATAGAAAATGATTTTTTTTTTCTTTTTTTTTTTTTTTTTTTTTTTGTTTAAAAATTATTAAAAAGTCCCATATGAAGAAAAAAAGATGACCGCGTCGGAGATCGGACTCGGACCGCCGCGGCAATAAAAAAGTCTCCAGATCGTTCGGCAAAAAATAATATAGGTATCTGGAAATTAATAAATTAATCATCGTTATATTTCTTAAGAATGCTTTGAAACTCAATTACTGACAGACTATATTTTACGGAAACACATGAGAATTAGTTGCTTCAAGTATATTTTGCGATGAAAATTAAAAGCATTTGTATATTTAATTGCGAATTGAAGATTAAATCCTCCATAGCGTTATTTTAAACGACAGCGGATCTAGGTTTCGGCGTTTCTGAGTTCAACAATTAATTTGTTTTAAATTGTCTAATTACAATCTTTTTATTATTTTTTTTTTTTATTTTTATTTTTTTTTGTCAATGTGAAGTTGCCTACAATTTATAGGCTTTGAGCTATAACAATTTGTACCGACAAAGTCAGACTAGCAGACGACAATATTTTCCGTAACAGCTTCCGAGTACTTACGGATAAGGGCGGAAAATGCCGGAATTTTTTAAGAAATGTTCACTGTACACACTAAAATGCAAAAAGGACCAAACAAACCATTATAAAATTTAAAACAAATTACACATAACGAAAACTGAATAATTTTTCTACATTTTTAGGGGTATCGAATTTTTGATTTTTAACGGAAAATATCTCATTTTATCTGTTATATTTGAAAATGTCAGTTTTTTTTATCCGTTTCCTACAGAGTCTATAGGAACTGAGGTGGGTCTATTTAAAGCCAAAAAGGACCAACCAAATATTAAAAAAAATTTTTTTTAAATATTTATATTATCCGGAATAAATTAAACTTTAATTTGTGGGGTATCGAATTTTTGATTTCCAAATAGAACTTTTTCTATTTAAGTTTAAGTATTTTTTACCTTCTTTGTTTATATAGGCAAATTTATCGATTTTCCAATAGATCGATGTTACTAAAAGTTGGTAATGAACTTTGCCATTCATCAAGGGATTTCGAAATTACTTAGCATAAATGTTTATCATAATGAGACGACGTGTCATGCACAAGACCCAGACCCCTAGCTCCTAGGTCAAGGTCACACTTAGAGGTCAAATGTTAACAGGGTCTGTTTTTTGTGTCCGGTCCATAACTCTGCCATCGTAAAGGGATTTTGAAATGTCATTGCATAAATGTTAACCTTAATCAGAAAATGTGTCATGCGCAAGACCCAGATCCCTAGCTCCAAGGTCAAGATCATACTTAGAAGTCAAATGTTAATAGGATCTTTTTTCGTGTCCGGTATACAACTCTGTCATCAATGAAGGGATTTTGAAACAACTTGGCATAAATGTTTACCATAGTGAGACAATGTGTCACGCGCAAGACCCAGAACCCTAGCTCCAAGATCAAGGTCACACTTAAAAGTCAAGTCAAAGGTTAATAGGGTCTGTTTTATGTCCGGTTCGTAACTCTGCCGTTCATCAAGGGATTCCGAAATTACTTGGCATAAATATTTCCCATAATGAGAAAACGTGTCCTGCACAAAATTCAGAGCCCTAGCTCTAAGGTCAAGGTCACATTTAGAGGTTAAAGGTTAACATGGTCTGTTTCTTGTCCGTTCCATAACTCTTCCATCGCTGAAGAGATTTTAAAATTACTTGGCATAAACGTTCCCTATATTGAGATGACGTGTCAGACGCAAGACCAAGACCCCTAGATTCGAGGTCAAGGTCACACTTAGAAGTCAAATGTTAACATTATATGTTACTTGTCCGGTCAGTAACTCTGCCATTCATCAAGGGATGTTAAAGTTACTTGTCACAATTGTTCCCCATTATGAGTTGGTGTGTCATGCTGAAGACCCAGACCCCTAGCTCCAAGGTCAAGGTTACCTTTGGAGAACTTTTTTTATCTGGTCACAAAATAATTCATACCTAAACTATTCTGGAATATTTTGCGCAGAAAAATGTAACATTCTTCGGCACACTTCGGGGGCGTTTGTCACTAATAGTGGCAGCTCTTGTTTGAGGTTCAATTTTAAATACTTAGTATATTTTGAGAGTTATGTATACTTGTATTTTTCCCTATGAAATGTCAAGGTCAGTAGTGGCTGTTGGTCAAGTTACCTTAATTAAAGATGCACCACAAAATAACTGTATTCTTTTGTATTTCCATGATGATAATTATAATTTCTTTGCATGGAGAAAATGAGAAAGAACAAGTATCTAGTTACAAATTGACAGTGACATATATAAGGCCAAGACAATGTGTTTAATGTCTAAATATATTATTGAATTAATAGTATGCACGGTACTTCATGTATTAAGGTAAGGTTAGACCACACTTTGTTTCTACAGTGTAAGATAGTTATTATTCTATGTTTATTAAACTATACTGAGAAGAGAATGACTGAATAAGTTTGCAGATGAAGTTGTGAAAACACATTTATTCATGGAGGGCCTAAATTCTCCACCTGCCATCCTGTAGAATAGCTGTATTATACCAGTATTATCAGAATGATTTGCACCAAGTTCATGTGGGAGGGAAAAGTAGGTCACTAGTTCGTGATGGGTCTTTAACACTTCAAGTAATTTCTTGAATACAGATGGTTACAAATAAGTACTATAGCCCACTGGCGCCAGACCAGAAAGAAAATGCCTCTGTACATGTTATACCTTACCCCTATGTATTCTATAAGAACCATGGTCATGAACGGGAAAATATACTAACCCCTTTTTAAACGTATATTTCTCAATTTAAACGTGCAGTTCGGTGAATGGGCACCTAGTATATTGAACAAGCGATAATTTATCTTTCGACATGCACCAGTCACATTGTCTCAATATTCCATATTGCTGAGATTATCAACATATTTTATGCTTTCGTCAACGTTACAGAAAAAAAACTTGCTTGACCTTCCCTAATGAACATCCGGTCTAGAGGTCACGGCAGTGTGCACATGTTAGGCGAAACGTAAACAAACAAAAGCAGAATTTAAAAAATTCACAATTTTACACTAAAACTCGAAATGATGAATGAAATTCATCTTGTATATGATTTTTAATTTGAAATCATACATTAGTCTACAGCTGTTTTGTTTATTTTATTCATTTTGCACATTTATGCTGCATTTCCACATATTAGCGAACACGTGTAGTAAAATGACGATTGACATACATTTTCACAACAGCCAATCAGAATGGTTTTGTAATCTAGAACGGAACTTCACCAGGGAAGGTCAAGCAAGTTTTTTATGTAACGTTGAAAAAAGTATAAACTACGCGTTGTTTTTGTAAGATAAGAAGTATTGAAGAAATGTGACCGGTACACAGTGGAAGATAAATTACCACTTGTTTGATATCCATAGTACACATTTACCGAACTGCGTGCTTTAGGTATGAAATGCGCGATTGAAACGGGTTAGTATATTTTACCCTTCATGACCATGGTTCTTATAGAATACCTAGGGGTAGGGTATAATATGTACAGAGACATTTTCTTTCTGGTCTTGCGTCAGTGCTATAGCCTATTTATTAACGGATAATGCGAATGCGATAATGTTACACACTGATAGCCACACGAGAACTACATGCAGATATAGACTTGTCATAGTACACTACTGCGGGAAATATAAAGTGGTAGTATTGGACTGGGAATTCATGGCATGCATATTCCGACTCAGCTGCAACCATTTGGTGTAATAATTCTAGAGCCAGCAGGAGGAAAAAAACCGTTTCAGTGCATATACGAAATAATACGGTTTTGTTGAGATTCGGTCAAAATATGCTCCCGTCGTGCAAGGTGCACAGAATAATCACTAATAAATACATGTATATCATTTTAGCACATTCTCGTAAAAACGGGATAATAAGTTGAAACGATTTCACTGGCGGAATGTATATTACATAAAAGACAATTTTCCTGTGTAATCGTGTATTCACATATACAAAAGTATACTTTTTTATTATAATTATTTTATTTTGAGCTGTAACATTTTTTTTTTATATTTATTTTGAGCTGTAATAAAATGTGAGTATTTGACTACAGTTACAATGGTTATTACGACTGCAATGCAACCGCCTTTTTTTCCTTTTCGATTTTCTGAAGTAGGTGCCATGTTGAAAAACGGTCTATTACTGAGTGAAAATCTAGAAAGTACAACCCAAAATACTAATAATTTTATAAGAAACAAAACCAATATTTTTATAGGATCATCTTCTCATATTGGCCATGAAAAGTGCAAAAATTACCTAATTCTACTTCAAATCACGTAAAACGACGTTTGAATGCTTATTATATTGTTCAAAGTTTCGTCCAATGTTGGATTTGTGGCATTTTTTGATGGAATATCACCAGTTCAAGCTGATAAACATTATATTACATACCAAATGCTGTACTGGTAATTGTTTCGCAAAATGCAAAACCGTGCACAGAAGTTGCACTTTTGGCCGAAAATTATACATGAATATAAGATTGTCTTAGTTAGACGTGAATTTCTCACATTTTCATACAACGACACATATTCGCATCAATGCGTAGACTCATGCGCGTGGCGTGGCATACTCAGTTACTCGGCCGAGTAACATTTTAAAAAAGCTGAAAACTCTATAGAAGCAATATAAAACTGAACAGGAGTGGGTATGCGTGTAGGGACAATGTCATAGCATATGAGTATGTTGTTGTCCTGGTCCTTGACTAATAATGTTTGTGACGGCAGATTGCATTTGCTCTTTTATCAAAATTTCGATCAAAATTTATAAATTTTGTTGTTTTTTTTCTTGCTCCACTTGCACTTGTTATTGTAAATACATATTTAAATCTAAATAAATTTAAAATTCTAAATACATATATGATTTCAGATGCATATATACTATAGCTGCTATTGACCATAAGAACGATCTTCCTAATGGCAGTTGTCCATCACTAGTAAAATTTGGAAGGATAAGCAACCGTGTCTGTAACAACTATGAATTCCAAAGCATTATTTCCTAAATAAAAATAAGTTATCTGTTATCCAATAATCAAAGAGAATCAACGAGAGCAAAACGAACAGATCATATATTAACATTTAGACTTTGTTATCCTCATTGCCATAGTATAACACTCAATTTCAGTCATATAAACTATCAATTCATTAATTTCTACATGGAAATCATACCGTTATGACTATATATTTCCTGGTCATTATACTGCAAAGCACCTACTCAACCCTACATCACTCCGTCGAGGGAGGGGGTAGTATAAAGTAGGACTGTGACGATTACTCGGTTAATCGGATCCGATTCGATTACTAGGTGAAACCGGTTTCAATTTTGCAAAACCTATAATCGCTTTCAATCAGTAAACATCACGCGTCGTACTTTATACATTTTTAGACCAGCACATAGATCCACAGTAATACTTCCACTAAAACACATGAACTGAACATAATAAATAGTCTCGGATTTGCCTCTCATGATATATCTAAAATGAAATACATCAAAATATGACTTATTGTCACATTGCTTGCAATCGATAAAGTCCGTAAGTTTCTAATGAAGTCAGCTACTAAAAGTACCTTGACACGGTCGTTAGGAAAGAAAACAGCATTTTCAATATGGCGGCCAATTAACCAGTTCGATTCGATTTCAAACAAACGATTAACCGGTTTCGAAATTTTGAAATCGTCCCTAGTATAAAGAAAACAAATTTCAATTCCAGCCGCCTTCTTCTTATGCCCTAACACTCATCTCCAAAAATTTATTGCAGAAAAAAATAGATCAATCAAAATTAATCATGCCATGAATTCCCAGTCCAATACTATCACTTTATATTTCCCGCAGTCGTGCACTATGACAAGTCTATATCTGCATGTAGTTCTCGTGTGGCTATCAGTGTGTAACATTATCGCATGCGCATTAACCGTTAATAAGTAGGCTATAGTATTTATTTTTAACCATCGGTATTCAAGAACTTACTTGAAGTGTTAAAGACCCACCACGACCTAGTGACCTACTTTTTCCTCCCACGTGGACTTGGTGCAAATCATTCTGATAATTCTGACAATTTAGACTCTCCTTGAATTAATGTGTTTTCACAGCTTTGAACAATTTGCAAATTTATTCAGTCATTCTCTTCACAGTATAGTTTTATAAAAGTTCCTTTATTATTGTTTCGTGATACAGATTTTGTATTTCAGCCTAAACATCTGTCACAAGACTTTTGTCTCTGTATATTTATTATCCACCGACGAAAGTCGGAGGGATATAGTTTTGGCGTTGTCTGTCCGTCCGTCCGTCCGTGCCCGCGAAATGATGGTTAAGTGACTGCATAACGGTACTTTCTCTTTGATGTCATTCATTCCGTTCTGTTTATGTGACTTTTTTCTTTTTATGTGACTGTTAGAACAATAGAGAGAACAATGGGGGTGTCACATAAATACCGTTTCGTTAGAACTGTCCGTCTTTCTGTCCGTCCTTCCGTCCGTCCGTCCGTCCGTCCGCCCGGAGCCATATCTAGGAAATGGTTGGGAATATTTATTTAAAACTTCCTATACATGTTCATCACTATGAGTTCTTACGGCCCGTCAAGTTTCAGTCAGATTGCCCAAATAACACCAGAGTTATGGCCCTTAGAAATTTCGAGTGTTAACTATATATGGTACTATAAATATGGCAATTTCTGCATAATAATTTTTGATATATTTGACCTAGAACTATGAAACTTAAACAGAATTTAGATCACCATAATGTGGTTGTGTACACACAATTTCGTTCGTATTTATTTGTAAATTAAGAGTTATTGCCCTTTAATTGTATAAAAATTCACGTATTTGTATATAACAAACTTACCATTTGGTAGAATTTCATTAAATTTCTTTCATTCTTTTCCATGAAAATTTATTGTAAACATGTGAAGTTGTGTACCCACACCTGATCACCCCCTTACCTTGATCACACCCCTCCCTATCCCCCGACCCCCCCCCCCCCCACCCTAAAAAAAAACAAACAAGAAAACAAAAATCCTTATTTAATTCTTTTTAAACAAACTTCATATACATGTTAACAACATGTGAAGTTGCGCACCCACACCTGGTCACCCACTTGCCTTGGTCACACCCCCCCCCCCCCCCCCCCCCCCCCCCCCCCCACCCCTCCAAAAAAAAATATTTTTTTTTTCATTTCTTATTTTAGATTTTTTTTCAAACCTTCCATGATTATTTATCAACATGCAAGTTGTACCATTCCCCCACCTCACTCCTCCACCCAGTCATGCCCACCACTGATCATGCATCCTCTGCCCCCCCCCCCCCCCCCCCACCCAAACTTCACCCTTTTACCTTTTTTTTTTTATTTTTAATTTTCCATCAGTATTTATAATCAACATGTGAAATTTTGTTTCCTCTCCCGTTCCCCCGCACCCCCACCCCCTAAAAAATAAATATATTAAGTTGTGACTGCACAAACCTTGTCCTCAGCCATGTTCAAGATATCGTACCGGTGTGTTCTCTTAAGAACATCTGTTCTTTTAAGTTCAAATGTACATGTTAAATAGCAACACCTGGTGCCAAACCACTCAAAGACAATATTTCGTTCCAGTTAAACTTCAAGCTCACATTTCAATTAACTGCATTTAATTTTAATAGCTTGAAGCTTATTACAGTAAGCATATCCCATTCAAAATAAATTCTTTAGTCAGGATCAAAGTATCATACATTTATTATGTACTCTTTTATTAAACATTTGTTTTCTGTTAAATTGATTTTGACTAATGAAATTATTTGCTTCTTATTAACATCTTTAACTTTTTGCCGGATATATTTTTTTGCCATTCCTCACCACAAACCCTTTCGGCGGGGGATACCAATTCATCGAATTTTGCTTGTTTACTTTATGGTTTCCAATGATGCAGTGATTCATTTCACCGAAACTGTTTTGAAGTTTTGAAAGGAAGACAATTGTGATATCAAAAAACATGCAACAGATGGCAAACAATAACTTGGTCTAGAAATCAATATAATGCTTACAACATTTTCCTAACTGCAATATTTAAAAGAGAATTTACCGTAAATTTAGGTAAAGAATGAAATAAGAATCTGTTGAAATAGCTTCATCATTTTGTCTGTTTTTAAATTGCGCATAAGTCAAAGTTTGTCCTCAGCAGTCTGGTCAGTTCATAGGCATTTTAGAGTATATACTGCAAGGTAATTTCCATATATTCTGTTGTAACACGTATGAACATATGTGTACTTTATTTAAGAATTGAATAATAATTTCTGTGCGTTTATAAGGGTATAAAGCACATTGGTACTTCCTGCAAATTCATGAATCGCACAAGCGATACTTGGCCTTCCAGTGTGGTTCATACCATATGAACGCACAAAAAATTCTTATATTTACATTTTACGATAGCTTGCTACAAAAATAACTGGTTTGCTTTTTAGGAGTATCAGAAAATCAAAATAAATGTCAAGATATTGATCTTTCCGTCATCCTGTAACAGAACAGCCAAAAAGGCCCGCCCACGTTCAACTATAATTCGCCTTCCGATAAAAAATACAGTTCCTGGTTTTTGTTTGAAATATTTTAACTCCAATGAAAGTTAATACAGTCGTGTTCTGTGATCTTTGACACCAGAAAAATTAGTTAAAGCTATAATTAAATGTTCTTTTTCAAAGTTTTAGCGTCCAATTATGAAATAATTTTTGGAACGTGACCATTCTGTTAATATTTTTTGGTGAAGGACGTCAGATTACACGTGCAATCTCGCGGAAAGGATCGTCATTGATATTATTACTCTAACGTTGTTTTCTATGAAAATTAACGCATTTGTCTTTCCATATAAAATGTATAGTGAATGCAAATTTTGTATACAACAAATAAGTTTGGAAAAAGAACTCATGTTGTTAATTTGTGACCTGCCTAGTCCAAGTCCTTCCAAAATGTCAGCCTCGCTCCACTCCCCGACCCCGATTTGTAACGTTTATCAACTTATATAGACCTTCCTTTACATTACGAGCCGTTTGTGAATACAATGTATTTTGTTCTAAACTAAAGGAGCATAGTTTTGGTTAGAAAAGTCACCAAATATTTGCTCTATAATTTCCACGGGGAGGCTCCCCGGACACCGCCGGAGGAGGGGATTCCTCCTCCCACACTCTCCCATTGAGTAATATCTAAATTGATCACGCTATGCCCCTGGTAGTTCTTTAACTTTGAAATAGAAAGAAAAGGTATTCTTAAAACAATGCGTACACTAATAATGTTAAAGCCACAACTTTTTTTACTGTTTCCGGGGTACGTCGATAGATGGTAATTCTTGGCCGTCGCATTTACAAAAGCTTAAATGTTTTTATATTTTATTCATATACAAATGTAAACGGCAGTTCAAAAGTGTATCCAAATATTCATCTACATTAACAGTTAATCATTTCGTCATGGTTCTGTTTTTCTACCAAAAAAAAATAGACTGAAAGGAATTGATTTAATAGTCATCCACCGCTAAAATACAAAAAAAAAAGACATAGTATTTTTATTTTCTTTCTTTTTAATCACTTGCCCCTTACAGCTTTTGTTTCGAGTGTACAATTCTTTCAGAGCCTGATACCCGCCCTTGCAATATAATGCATGTGTTTGGAGGGACACCGGTGTTTTCATCGACAATCAAGTGCTAGAAAGTCGCCAAATGACCTATAATTATGTCGCCAACAAAAATAAAGTGTTTTCAAGGATAAGTAACTTCGGTGATCGGTAAGCTGTCAAAATACAATGTATTATGTTTTCATGTAAAAGTGATTTTCCTCATCAAAAGACATCTGTTGCGTATTTGCAGGGCTCTTAATGGCAAAAAACTTGAAGACGTCATACCTTACTGACAGTTTAATGCTCATAAAATTGCATCATTAACGCATGATTAAGTGAAAAAAGAATTGTTTGACGTAACTTATTGTGTCTGATGCAACAACATGTTATAGCTTTCACGAGCCGATAGTTTGATATCGCCGCAATATGTGCAACTGTCTGCAAAATTTATGATATAATGCAATTTTACCGGTCATTGAATTATAAGGCACAAGGAAGTACAAGTTGCTTTTGTTCGTTCGTCCAAAATCATTATTTCTAGAACTTACAATGGGGGGTGGTTAGTGGGGATGGGGATGGGCTTGGGGGTGGGGGGAGTTTGTTCGTTCGTCCAAAATCATTATCTTTAGAACTTACACGGGGGAGTAGGGGGAGTTGGTTTACGTATAAGGTGTGTCAAGGCGATTATATGTATACGTGTTTAGCCGTTACTTGTGAAGTATCCTGCCCAACTGTATGGGTGCCTCCACATATTATCCAACATTTAAGTTCATATTGACTTTTTTCCTTAATTTGCAATTGCTTTAGGCTACAAATGGTTCGCATTTATATCCCTTTTACTAAATGTTCCATAATGAGATTACAAACTTTCGGAAACAACATTAAAACGTGGCCTTAATCATTTTATTTTTAAACTGCTAATACAGCTTTAAGTTTGAATATATGACAGACTTATGTGTAGACAAAAATATGTATCATAATACGAAACGTATGAGTGGTTAAGGTCACTGACTTAAAATCACCCCTCACCGATATGGGTTCGAGCCTCACTCTGGTGTTGAATTCTTCATGTGAGGAAGCCATCCAAGTCGGTTGTGTCCGCTCGTGATGAAATAAGGCACGGAGCGGCATCTGGGGTCGTCCTCCACCATCAAAGCTGGAAAGTCGCCTTATGACTTATAATTGTGTCGGTTCGACGTTAAACCCATTACAAACAAAAAAACGTAATTTGAAAATTCTAAAAAAAAACACTGATAGTTTTTAATTTTCCAATTGTTGCATGTATTTGTTGCTAATGAGATTCGTATTAGTTCATCAACAAAGTAAAGGTTGGGTTATATTATAGTGTATTATTTTCAAAACGTTAAGCCGTGACACTATCACTGTTTTGTACAAATCTATACTAATATATAATTATCATGTCCATGATGTTGTTGTTAGGCAACCTTTGCTGAAACGCTAAGATTTCGGCCCGCCTCGGCGGGGCGATATTATATGAAAATCTACGATAAAGTCCGAAAATCTTGGGCATGGAGAAAAGAAACTTGACTGGAAGGTTCCCGCCAAGGAATAAATGCCTTGCATCAGACCAGAAGCTGTGCTTAATTGTAATATGAAAACACTCTCCCAAGAATAAATTCTCTGCGTTGGACCAGCCTCAATGCCATATCGTCATCTGGAGATCTATTTTTCAGGAATAAAGTCTCTTCGCTGGACTAGTTACTCTGCCTAACTGTGACCTCTCTGTCTCTGTCTCTCTGTCTCTATCTCCGGTGGGGCTCAAATCCGGAGCTCTCGATCCGGAGACGAACGCTCTACCATTGAGCTATCATGGCACAGTAAAGTAATTTTTTCTTATGGTAGAGCGTCTACCTCCGGTGCGGAAGGTCGCGGATTCGATCCCCAGTCGCGTACCAAAGATGTGAAAATGGTACCACTTGTTCCCTTAATATGCTCAGCATCACACTGGATAACCGGCTATCTTGACGCCCGCTGGAAATGTAACCCAGCTGGAAATGTAACCCAGCTGTAAATCGGTAGGTAAAGTTTTTCATTTATTTCTATTAAAACGAAGCCAATTCTTGCAAATCAACTTGACAGTTTTGTCAAGGAATGACCATGGCTTACATTTACAATTTCTGGGCCGAAAACGATCGTTATGTTTTGAGATATTCGCTGACAAAATCTTCAGTTTGAAAAATAGTGCATATTGCCATTTTGCCAGCTTTTGATGGTAAAGGTGCCTCCGGGCTATTACAGAAATAGAGAAAAGTGGAAACTTCACAGGTCGCTCAACACGACAAAAACGAAAATGTTGCAGGCTCGGTTTGAGCCTGTTCATTGACGGTAGTGGAAATGCATGTTACCGTCCACGCACTCTAGCCCCGGGTTGAGCAGAACTCAACATTTACACATGCTAAAAGTACAAAAAGCAATTTAGAGACATCCGCAGATGTATTCAAACGGCGGTGAACATGGAACCTTCAATGATACACGTGTTGAGGCGTGTAATTCCGTGAAGAGCGGCGTTTGGTCCCCAGATAAAATAAAGGGTTTGCCCCAAACGAGAAAACAATGGGCAGAACTAAACAACATGGAATATAGGAAGGGGATCTGAGGTTATGGAGCCTGCGTATCAAAGGAACTGTCAAAAGACAAAATTAAAAAGCAGGCACCATATCCAAGGGGTGATTATACAATACCCAAGACTATGAAAGCGGGAGTATTGGAACCACCAAGGCCGAAATGGTCATGTTGAGAAACTAAACAGTACCAATAACACAACATAAAAGTCGTGCTGAACGATCTGAGAAGATCGAAATATAACAGCCCTGATTGAATGTACGGGGAAACTTTTTACGGCCGCCACACGGCACAAAAACCTTGGGTTTTGCAAGTGCAAATGATTGCCTCTGGTCATCAGTCCTTTGAATTTCGTCTGAAGAATTCAGTATCTTTAATGAATCTAAAACTGCAAGTTGTTGATGTATAGAGGCAAACAATTGAAAACGACTGTTTCAAAACTAAATAAGCAGAACTTTGCAAAATCTCATATGACTGTTAATCAGTTGTTTCTTAACATCACAGCCACATGTAGCTTAAATCAAAATATAACAAGGTAGATCGGAACTCTTATTTACTTGTTTACGATCTTTCACACTCAGCTATCAAATAAAACCGCATGAAAATAAAAGTTCTACTATACGACACAATATATTTGAAATTTTGTCTATGCATGTAGGAATTGCCAGTCTGGCACAAAATACTTATTTATAGTTCTGTGTTAAATTTTTTTTTATTATATTAACACTGGAGGTGGTCATTACTAATACTTGTATCATCGGTAACACATGTGTGAAGTTTAAAAACCAATACTTAAAAAAACAGTCCATGCATGTAGAATCAGAGCCCGGACAAGACACTGTGGGCGGACGGACGGACGAACGAACGAAAGTAACAAAGCAACTTTTAAACCCTAAACCAAAAGGACAATGATAATGAAATCAACAAGAATTACTCGACATGGCAGTAAGGACCTAAGTATATACAAACATACAAACTGTTTACTGACTGCACGTATACACATTTTACACAAATGAAAGACGAAAGAAATCGCAAAACACAGACAAACTAAACAGATACAAAATATACATAAAGAAGATACACTATGAGGCATATAACATGTCTACAAGACAGTTTTTTTTACTTTTATACAGCTGTGTTCTCGATAGCCGACAGCTGACTTCAACGACTGCCTATTTCAAATACAGCGGCCGTGTTCGACAGTCATTTTTTCTCGACCATGCCTATTTAACGGCCAATATACTTTTTCAGGAATGACGTAGAACCCGAAAACTTCACACAGGTGTTCCGAAAGGACACGTCTGTTAAACCAGATGATAAATGTTTTCACAGGTTGTTCATAAACAAAACAATCTGCGCAAAACTTCGGATTTTTGCTCGATTTTTCAAACTGAAGATTTTGTCAGCGAATATTTCAAAACATAACGATCGTTTTCGGCCCAGAAATTGTAAATGTAAGCCATGGTCATTCCTTGACAAAACTGTCAAGTTGATTTGCTAGAATTGTTTTCGTTATAATAGAATTAAATGAAAAACTTTACCTACCGATTTACAGCTGGGTTACATTTCCAGCGGGCGTCAGGATAGCCGGTTATCCAGTGTGAGCATTATATGGATAGAACAGGCTCTTCACTCAAACTCGTAATCTCGCATTAGCGAAATGACCATTTTTGAAATCGTCAAAATGACCAAAATGGGGACGGGTTGACTCGGCACGAATTGACTAGGGAACGAGTAGACTGTAAATCATTTATGAGAGATCATTCCGTATTAGAGTGGCAGAGTTGAACTTTGCCGCAGGGGATTCGGGTTTGTGACGCATCCAATGATATAAACAGGAAGTAAAGATGACATCAATACCGGCCTGTGACCGGAAAAAAATAGAGTACGTGAGCAAATTTTAACGCCATTGTTTAGTTTAAATTGAATAAGGACTGTTTTGGGTCAATTAATGACTTATTTTTGTAGTTATTATGTTTTGGAAATAATAAAAGATGTGTCCTTTCATCAAGCCTAAAGTCATCTGTTTATTATACTATTAGACAACTTTGATGTTAAGTCCAATTGTTGGGAATATTTTACTTATCGATGTAAAATCGTCTAGCTCACTAAACAGTGTTTTAAATCAAAGTGTAGCAACTGACTATGTCATAAAATAGCATGTTAAAGTGATTTCAAAATTAAGATGATTTGTAATTTTGATGTTCGTTTTAATATGTTTTTATTTCATGTCGTACTTGTGGTGATATTTGTTGTTGTTTTTCGTTTGAACTATATTTGTGCATATCTGTGTGGAAGATTAGCATCAGATAAATGAGTTACCCTCTATAAATAAAGAATTTACTTACTTACGTCTTTTCAGATTTTTTACAATTCCTTTTCCTTATTAGGTCAAGGGAAATAATTCAAACAACAATGGTAATAAAAAGCTAATGCGTTTATTCCCTTGCCTAGCTTGAAACGCGGCATTCAATTCAAGATACTTATTTACAACAAGGCATTAATAATTATTATAATATATGATAATAATATATTATCATATGTTGATTAATTAAAATGTTATAAAAACCCACTGATAAAAACAATTTTGTTGGTCGTTCGGATTATTTGGCGAAAATTCAGTCTTTGTCCTCTTTCTGACCACCATTCAAGCAAAGAATGTATTCAGCAGTCATCAATAAAACATAAAAATAGTCATAATTTCTCCAATTGATACTTGGCAGAAGAGCGGAATGTATTTTCTATCCAGAAGAGTTACAATTAGGTCCATATTCACAGTAGATTTCCAAAATTACCTCATTAGTCAAAGGGAAATAATTCATACAACAATGGTAATAAAAAGCTAATGTGTTAATTTAATTGTCTAGCTTGAATTTATTTATTTATTTTTGTTTGGTTTAACGTCGCACCGACACAATTATAGGTCATATGGCGACTTTCCAGCTTTGATATTGGAGGAATACCCCAGGTGCCCCTCCATGCGTTATTTCATCACGAGCGGGCACATGGGTAGAACCACCGGCCTTCCATAAGCCAGCTGGATGGCTTCCCCACATGATGCCTAGCTTGAAACATGGGATACAATTCAAGACACTTATTTACAGTAAGTCATTTAATAATATATTATTATAGTTTATGTTAATTAAAATGTTATAAAAACCCACTGGTAAAAACAATTTTGTTATTACATGTGGATTTGTGATATGTTTTTTTAAGTTACGAAACTCGGAATAATTCTCGTTTTAAATCGTAAATTTGGTTAAGTATTCAAAACTCAACTCATTTTTTCAAGGATTTGCGATATACTGTAGTGATGTATATTATGCTAAATGTCTTGTATTTCTTGTTTTAATCAAATTCAATTCATTTTTATGCTAAAGCTTTACATTTATTCATAATTTGATAAATAAACAAGGACATGAAGAATAAATGAGAGACTAATTTCATTGATAATGGTCAACTGAAGTCATATAGAAATGTTTGAAATCATGAGTAAAGTGTTCCAATATATCAGGAAGGTCTAATACGTATCAGTTGTTCCAAAATATATATATATATATATGCTTACAGTTTGTGTATACAGCCAAGAGAAAACTGAATTGTGAAGTATGTTGAATGGAATACTAGCAGAAGATGAATTTCATTTTGTAAATTTCTACTTAGTAGCAAAAAGCCAATTCCGATTGCTACGATTATTTTTTTTTTCGTTTTATTGTGAAACTGTTAAAAGAATTATATTTTATTAATCTAAAGAAGTAGAAATTGCAATAGTTTAGGTGTAACAAAATGGGTTCTATCCATTGGCACCTTTTCAAAAATATGATTGCCTCTATTCTATAAACATGTACCCTCAAGGAAAGATTATCAATAGCAGCATTATATTTTTAAACGTTCTCAAAACGTTTCAATGTTTCTTAAGTTGTAAAAAAAGTCTTGTAAACCACTTTTAAAAAGCATTAAAATTATTCAGTATCATATTTGCTGAACTAGTGTATGAACAATTTTGTTTTCTTCAGGCGAAGCTGAAAAGGAATGAAGTTAATTCCCAATAAACTGTCATAAAAAGTTGTGGTATTTAAACCCTTGGAAAAAAAACTTGTGTCATACATTCCCTAGAAAGGGAAGAAGTAGGTTGGCAAAATTTGTCGCTCCTTTTTATGTTAGAAGGGGGCGTGCTTGTTACGCGTGTTTGTGGTCGCACGGTCACATTTTTTTTTTTTTTTGGAATGCCCCATTTTTTAGGGGAAAGGGTGAGAGAGAGTGGAGTGGTTGAGAGTATAAAGTGTATAAATACCTACACGTACTTAAAGAAAACCGTTCTGAAACGTAATGAAATGTAAAAGAAATCTGAAGAATCTCTAGAATTATTCAACAATCATGGCATTGTGACGTCATGACGCAATCCGCGTGACATTGCGCAGGTAAAATGATTATAACTTGGTTAAAACCGTTGAAAGTCATAAAATAAAAAGACAATTTGTTTCTTTTACATGTAAACACCATAGTTTACATATTTACATATTTACGATCTTAAAGTGAAACAAACCAATATCTTTTATTATACTGAAACGCAAAAGATGACATTCTAATGGCATTTCTGGCATTGCAGACGATTTTGCGATTTGAATTGCAAATTGTAAAATATAGCAAAAGCTCGATTTTATTTTATTTATTTTATTTATTATTACTTTTTTTTTTTTTTTGCTGATTTCTGCCATTTTGTTTTGGCGTATTCGCGTGTTTAAAGAGCGCCAACACGCCAAAACACCAGAAACGACAAACAAGCGCCCATACGACAAATACCATATTTGTGATTCTGGCGTGTTCGACAGGGCCTTTCGTTGATAACGATTATTATTCTGTTCGACTGCTTTGTTGAAGTGTTTCTGCTGAGACCTTCAAAAATTTATTTTCAAGTACAGTTAAAATGAATAATGAAAATCAGGGGCGTAGCGTGATCAATTTAGATGTTACTCAATGGGAGAGTGTGGGAGGAGGAATCCCCTCCTCTGGCGGTGTCCGGGGAGCCTCCCGGTGGAAATATTAGAGCAAATATTTGGTGACTTTTCTAACCAAAACTATGCTCCTTTAGTTTAGAACAAAATATTCACAAACGGCTCGGAATGTAAAGAAAGGTCTATATAAGTTGATAAACGTTACAAATCGGGGTCGGGGAGAGGAGCGAGGCTGACATTTTGGAAGGACTTGGACTAGGCAGGTCACAAATTAACAACATAGTTCTTTTTCCAAACTTATTTGTTGTATACAAAATTTGCATTCACTATACATTTTATATGGAAAGACAAATGCGTTAATTTTCATAGAAAACAACGTTAGAGTAATAACATCAATGACGACCCTTTCCGCGAAATTGCACGTGTAATCTGACGTCCTTCACCAAAAAATATTAACAGAATGGTCACGTTCCAAAAATTATTTCATAATTGGACGCCAAAACTTTGAAAAAGAACATTTAATTATAGCTTTAAATAATTTTTCTGGTGTCAAAGATCACAGAACACGACTGTATTAATTTTCACTGGAGTTAAAATATTTCAAACAAAAACCAGGAACTGTATTTTTATCGGAAGGCGAATTATAGTTGAACGTGGGCGGGCCTTTTTGACTGTTCTGTTACAGAATGACGGAAAGATCAATATCTTGACATTTATTTTGATTTTCTGATACTCCTAAAAAGCAAACCAGTTATTTTTGTAGCAAGCTATCGTAAAATGTAAATATAAGAATTGAATGCTATTTATTGTGCGTTCATATGGTTATGAACCACACTGGAAGGCCAAGTATCGCTTGTGCGATTCATGAATTTGCAGGAAGTCCCAATGTGCTTTATACCCGTATAAACGCACAGAAATTATTATTAAATTCTTAAATAAAGTACACATGTGTTCATGCGTGTTACAACAGAATATATGCAAATTACCTTGCAGTAAATACTCTAAAATGCCTATGAACTGATCAGACTGCTGAGGGCAAACTTTGACTTATGCACAATTTAAAAACAGACAAAATGATGAAGCTATTTCAACAGATTCTTATTTCATTCTTTACCTAAATTTACGGCAAATTCTCTTTAAAATATTGCAGTTAGGAAAATGTTGTAAGCATTATATTGATTTCTAGACCAAGTTATTGTTTGCCATCTGTTGCATGTTTTTAATATCACAATCGTCTTCCTTTCAAAGCTTCAAAACAGTTTCGGTGAAATGAATCACTGCATCATTGGAAACCATAAAGTAAATAATTATACCGAGACAAAAGTCTTGTGACAGATGTTTAGGCTGAAATATAAAATCTATATCACGAAACAATAATAAAGAAACTTTTATAAAACTATACTGAGAAGAGAATGACTGAATAAGTTTGCAGATGTTCAAAGCTGTGAAAACATTTATTCAAGGAGAGCCTAAATTGTCCCAGTATTATCAGAATGATTTGCACCAATTCCACGTACATGGGAGGAAAACGTAGGTCACTAGGTCGTGGTGGGTCTTTAACACTTCAAGTAAGTTTTTGAATACCGATGGTTAAAAATAAATACTATAGCCTACTTATTAACGGTTAATGCGTATGCGATAATGTTACACACTGATAGCCACACGAGAACTACATGCAGATATAGACTTGTCATAGTGCACTACTGCGGGAAATATAAAGTGATAGTATTGGGAATTCATGGCATGATAAATTTTGATTGATCTATTTTTTCTGCAATACATTTTTGGAGATGAGTGTTAGGGCATAAGAAGAAGGCGGCTGGAATTATGTCTCCCATCACACAGTGGTGTGGGAGACATATTGATTTACTCCTGTCTGTATGTCTGTGTGTCTGTCTGTGTGTCTGTCTGTCACAAAGCTTGTCCGCACTCTAAGTCGAACACTTCTCATCCGGTCTTCACCAAACTTGAACAAAATGTGTGTGCCAATAAGTCCTCGGCCAAGTTCGAGAACTGGCCAAATCGGCCAAGGCACTTCGGAATTATGGCCCTTGAATTACCGAAAAACGCTCAGATTTTAGGCGCATTCCTGGAGCCAAAAGGAACCCTATACTACTCATCAGTAGTATAGGAGTCCTTTTGGCTCCAGGAATGTGCATGCAATCTGAGTAGTGTAGGAGTCCTTTTGGCCTGATGAATGTGCATGCGCTCTAGTAGGGCAAGTTCGATAATGAGCCAAAGTACTCCAGGCACTTCGGAGTTATGGCCCTTGAATTACCGAAATTCGGCCTTTTTACTCTTGTCCGTGCTCTAAGTCGAACATTTCTCATCCAATCATCAGTAAACTTGAACACAATGTGTTTGACTATAAGCCCTCGGCCAAGTTCGGTAACTAGCCAAATCGGCCCAGGCACTTTGGAATTATGGCCATTGAATTACCGAAAATCGGCCTTTTTACTCTCGTCCGTGCTCTAAGTCCAACATTTCTCATCATTTTCTTCACCAAACTTGAACCAAATGTTTTTGACCATAACTCCTTGGCCCAGTTCATCAACAAGCCAAATCGCCTGAGGCACTCCAGAATTATGGCCCTTGAATTACCCAAAATCGGCCTTTTTACTCTTCAAAGGTATATTTGTAGTGAGTAAACAGTATATAAAGACTGACTTGCTATTTAGATGATTAGGCAGTTGTGGGAGACATGCGCTTTTCTCAAAAGCAACTCTAGTTGAAATTTGTTTTCTTTATACCAGGGCTGGGACGGTTTCAAAATTTTGAAACCGGTTAATCATTTGTTTGAAATCGAATCGAACTGGTTAATTGGCCGCCATATTGAAAATGCTGTTTTCTTTCCTAACGACCGTATCAAGGTACTTTTAGTAGCTGACTTCATTAGAAACTTACGGACTTTATCGATTGCAAGCAATGTGACAATAAGTCATATTTTGATGTATTTCATTTTAGATAGATCACGAGAAGCAAATCCGAGACTATTTATTATGTTCAGTTCATGTATTTTAGCGGAAGTATTACTGTGGATCTATGTGCTGGTCTAAAAATGTATAAAGTAAAGTACGACTCGATTATAGGTTTTGCAAAATTGAAACCGGTTTCACCTAGTAATCGAATCGGATCCGATTAACCGAGTAATCGTCCCAGTCCTACTTTATTCTAACCCATCCCTCGACGGAGTGATGTAGGGTTGAGTAGGTGCTTTGCAGTATAATGACCAGGAAATATATAGTCATAACGGTATGATTTTCATGTAGAAATTAATGAATTGATAGTTTATATGACTGAAATTGAGTGTTATACTATGGCAATGAGGATAACAAAGGCTAAATGTTAATTTATGAATCTGTTCTTTTTGCTCTCGTTGATTCTCTTTGATTATGGGATAACAGATAAAATAATGCTTTGGAATTCATAGTTGTTACAGACACGGTTGCTTATCCTTCCAAATTTTACTAGTGATGGACAACTGCCATTAGGAAGATCGTTCTTATGGTCAATAGCAGCTATAGTATATATGCATCTGAAATCATATATGTATTTAGAATTTTAGATTTATTTAGATTTAAATATGTATTTACAATAACAAGTGCAAGTGGAGCAAGAAAAAAACAACAAAATTTATAAATTTTGATCGAAATTTTGATAAAAGAGCAAATGCAATCTGCCGGCATTCGTGGTGTTAGAAACATCTTAAAATGTGAAAGATTTTAAATTAGCTGTATTTTCTGCTTTAAAATAAGCATCTACAGTCCATAAAAAAAACAAACGTGTTTGTAAACATGGACGGATCCAAACGGAAGGGGAAGAAGCATTTTATAGAAATATTTCGATGGCAAAATACAATACATATCGTAGCCCTGACTAACCTATAAAACGGGCCAGTCTATTTTATAAGTACAACAACACGGTTTACACATTTAAACGAGTTGTACAGTATAACATTCCATAGTTATACAAGTTTCATTTATTTCATAATAGTCATTTATTACCAGTAAGTAAAAGACAGATTTTGAAGACACAATGACTGAAATTTCTTATTCTTATGGTTGTTACGAAAACTGTCATAAAACCAAACATTTTTATTTTTTTCACATGGAATATTCAGATTTTATTTTGGAATACATATTAGTATGTGCCAAATGATTTGTTCTTCCCATTGATATCCCTAACAGTTTCCACTCTATTTGCGCTGGTCCTCGACACTTTCATGAACACTCGCAGACTTTCAGGAGGTGGTGCCAAACGATTTCTTCTTCCCATTGACATCCCTAACAGGTTCCAGTCTATTTGCGCTGGTCTGCCACACTTTCAGGAACACTAGCAGACTTTCAGGAGGCGGTTCTAAACGAGTTATTCTTTGCTGTGTCAGCTCTCATTTGTATAGCAGGGTTACTCGGGAACCCAAAAACGTGATGTGTTCAGTCACGAACATTCTATATTGAGCATCAAGGTCAGTCACGTGAAACTAGGTAGGTCAAGGTGAATGAGTTTGTTAGCATCAAGAAGTGTTTGCAACATATAAGGGATTTACAGTGTATCTACTACTCATGTTCTTTATAATATTCAACTTATATGAAACACTTTTCCAAATTTAGCTCTTGTTTTAAAGTATTGTTGTAGAAAACAGAATCTAATGCATATGTTGCCATGGTAACACAATTTAATAATGTTTTTTATAGAAAATGTGAAGGATTTTAGTTAGCTACTAGAAATCAGAAACAGCTGACAAATCTTGCCAAATACGTACGGTTTATCATGAATGCCTTAAGCCGTTCACAAGTTTAAATTTATAGCTATAGAATTTATCTATGTCCGTTCACAAGTTTAAATTTAAAGTTACAGTATTCATCTAGGTCCGTTCACAACTTTAAATTTTTAGTTTCAGTATTCATCTATGTCCGATTTATAGTTACAATGCTCATTTATGTCCGTTCACAAGTTTAAATTTATACTTACAGTATTCAGCTGTGTCCGTTCACAAGTTTAAACTTATAGTTAAAGTATTCATCTATGTCCGTTCACAATTTTAAATTCATATTTACAGTATTAATATACTAGTATGTCCGTTTTATAGTTAAAGTAATCATCTATGTCCGTTCACAATTTTTAATTTATAGTTACAGTATTCATCTATGTCCGTTTTACAGTTTCAGTATTCATCCATGTCGATTATCAAGTTTAAGGGGACGCATATTGCTACATTCACAGTTCATACAGAAATGAGGAAGGGGTGCATATTCAAGAAATCGATGGTGGGAAGATAAAAAACATATTCCTAAACTGATATAATACTGATGGATACCTGTAATATTCAGTACTTTGTGGATAAGGATGTGGTACTATGAATGTAATAGGAAAACAGAGGTCTTTGTGAAAGTACATTCAACACAAAATATTAAGCTTTTGTATCAGGAAAAAACAGGTTTTTTACAATACCTGTGTTACAAATAATGTTGAAGGGATAAAATTTTCTTTTTAACACACCAGGTTAGCTTAAACATGTAAAAATTTAACGCCACGTCATTTCAGCTCGGGATGGACGCCATATTTCTCATTGATAAAAAATGTAAACAAAAAAATCAGAGTGGGATTAGCACTGCAATGGCATAACATGACATTCTACACAATGAATACCTTAGAACCGATATCTAAGATGCTACACAGGTCAGGTGGGTTAAATGCATAACGTCGATCACTTGAAATTGATCTTGAAAAGGTGATTAATTTTAGTTTATTTACATGGTTTTTAATTTTCCCACGACTTCTCGGCGATTCACTGCAAAAAGTATTACTGCGCCGGACGAAAGGTAACTCTATTAAACAACGGGAGACAACTTAGGTGTCAGCACGGGTTTGATTTTTAAAAAAAACATGTCGATGATTATAATTTCTTATCAAATAACGAATCCTATTCAGATATTCGTCTTTAATATCAGAAAATTATTAATTTCTATGGACATTTATAAAAAAATATTACTTACAGTGGACTACTTTGCGCATCAAACTGGTTTCCGCTTCAGTTGTGAGGCACTTCCTTTATACTTTTTGACAACAATAACAAAACACAAAATGAGTCAAAAAAGTCACTTTTAAACCGACTGCTACTTAGATCAGTGTAAGTATAGTGGTTGTTACAACATTATACTTGTTCATTAATTTACGTTAAGTTTTTCTTGAACTGCATAATCCATTATTTACGTTTAGATGATATTGCATTTACAACTTATCTGACCCCGTTTTTACGTGAATGACAGCATTCTCGCGCGACTCGTGCAAACAGAGTTACGAAAAGTATGGTGTAGAATTCAAGAACAAATTATAAATGACATTAAAGTGAGGATAACTGTATATTCGTCCAGTTTTGATCATTGACATTCCTGCTGTGTATTAGTAAGTTTTGTGAACAAGATTAGAATGTTACTTTTGCACATATACACATTGATTGGACCTCTCAACCAAATTTCATACCTTATTTTAGGGATTTTTAAGACAATACATTTTCAAAAGTTTGTTGAATGTGTTTTGATATTTAAGTGCATTGTAGTTCATGAATACCAAGTTGAAAATTAATAATGGAAACATTTCTAGGCCCTTATTGTAAGCCACTCGACTTGTGTAACGATAAATGTTTAATGTATTAAGGGGAATATACTCTTTTAGTTTTGGAATGTGGCATTCCTTGACCACCCTGTCTTTTCTTATGCACTACTTTGTAAACAAACTAAATAATGTGTTTTAGCTTACATATGCAAAATGAAAAGCAAGACAGTGAACTTATTTCACTTTTTTTTCTTAAAATTAGAATCTGTAGGAGATTGATAAATGTTTGGACAAGGTAAAGCACTATTATTTTCGCACAAAAAAATATCAATTGTTGACTTTGAATTTACACAATAAGTCTTGTGTAATTCAACAATAACTTTCTTTTTTCAGTTTTTCTCATTTTTATTTTAGTGAACAATCCTTTGTGTACTTATAACAGTTGAAACAGTATCCATTTCAAGTACCAAACCTTTGTAACTTTTTGCAGGTAAATTTTATCATACCCCACCCATTTTTTTTCTAATTTCAAAGTATGCGTCCCCTTAAATTTATAGTTACAGTATTCATCTATGTCCGTTCACAAGTTTAAAGTTATAGTTACACTATTCGACTACGTCCGTTCACAAGTTTAAAGTTATAGTTACAATATTCGACTATGTCCGTTCACAAGCTTAAATTTATAGTTACAGTGTTCATCTATGTCCGTTCACAAGTTTAAAGTTATGGTTACAATATTCGACTATGTCCGTTCACAAGTTTAAAGTTATAGTTACAATATTCGACTATGTCCGTTCACAAGTTTAAATTTATAGTTACAGTGTTCATCTATGTCCGTTCACAAGTTTTAATTTAGTTTCAGTATTCATCTAAGTATAATCCATTGTTATATGTTGTATTTTGTTGTTGTTGTTGTTGTTGTTTTCTATCAAGAAAAAAATCTCTGTGAAGAATTCAATTGATATAAACGGCTGTGACCCACTGTCCGTGTATACAAACGATTAGCATTCTTATCGTCCGATTTTATGTATCTAGATAAAACAAAAAACGATAAACCACTCTCCCCACAAACATAAAATTACCAAGCATCGAGAAGATGGCACTGACATCGAAGATCGAAAATCGAAATTAAATTTCTAGCCAGCTTTAAATTTCGAGCCAGCTCGAAGATCGAAATTCAACATTGAATATCAATTTCGTGCTAGCTTTTAACTTCTAGCCAGCTCGAAGATCGAAATTCAACACAGAATTTCGAGCTGAAATTGAATTTCGAGCCAGCTCGAAGATCGAAATTCAGATTTTCTAAAACTAGAATATCGAGCTGGGGTTGAATTTCGAGCCAGCTCGAAGATCGAAATTCAGATTTAAAGTTGAATTTCGAGCTGGGGTTGAATTTCGAGCCAGCTCGAAGATCGAAATTCAGATTTTCTAAAACTTGAATATCGAGCTGGGGTTGAATTTCGAGCCAGCTCGAAGATCGAAATTCAGATTTAAAGAAAAAGTTGAATTTCGAGCTGGGGTTGAATTTCGAGCCAGCTCGAAGATCGAAATTCAGATTTTGAAAAAGTTGAATTTCGAGCTGGGGTTGAATTTCGAGCCAGCTCGAAGATCGAAATTCAAATTATCAAAAAGTTGAATTTCGAGCTGGGGTTGAATTTCGAGCCAGCTCGAAGATCGAAATTCAGATTTTGAAAAAGTTGAATTCGAGCTGGGGTTGAATTCGAGCCAGCTCGAAGATCGAAATTCAGATTTTCTACAACTTGAATATCGAGCTGGGGTTGAATTTCGAGCCAGCTCGAAGATCGAAATTCAGATTTAAAGAAAAAGTTGAATTTAGAGCTAGGGTTGAAATTTCGAGCCAGCTCGAAGATCGAAATTCAGATTTTGTAAAAGTTGAATTCGAGCTGGGGTTGAATTTCGAGCCAGCTCGAAGATCGAAATTCAGATTTTGTAAAAGTTGAATTTCGAGCTGGGGTTGAATTTCGAGCCAGCTCGAAGATCGAAATCAGATTTTGAAAAAGTTGAATTTCGAGCTGGGGTTGAATTTCGAGCCAGCTCGAAGATCGAAATTCAGATTTTGAAAAAGTTGAATTTCGAGCTGGGGTTGAATTTCGAGCCAGCTCGAAGATCGAAATTCCAGATTTTGAAAAGTTTGAATTTCGAGCTGGGGTTGAATTTCGAGCCAGCTCGAAGATCGAAATTCAAATTATCAAAAAGTTGAATTTCGAGCTGGTGTTGAATTTCGAGCCAGCTCGAAGATCGAAATTCAGATTTTTTCAAAAAGTTGAATTTCGAGCTGGGGTTGAATTTCGAGCCAGCTCGAAGATCGAAATTCAGATTTTTCAAAAAGTTGAATTTCGAGCTGTGGTTGAATTTCGAGCCAGCTCGAAGATCGATATTCAGATTTTTTTAAAAAGTTGAATTTCGAGCTGGGGTTGAATTTCGAGCCAGCTCGAAGATCGAAATTCAAATTATGAAAAGTTGAATTTCGAGCTGGGTTGAATTTCGAGCCAGCTCGAAGATCGAAATTCAGATTTTGAAAAAGTTGAATTTCGAGCTGGGGTTGAATTTCGAAATGGGCTGGGGTTGATTATCAAAAATCTGAATTTCGATCTTCGAGCTGGCTCGAAATTCAACCCCAGCTCGAAATTCAACTTTTTCAAAATCTGAATTTCGATCTTCGAGCTGGCTCGAAATTCAACCCCAGCTCGAAATTCAACTTTTTCAAAATCTGAATTTCGATCTTCGAGCTGGCTCGAAATTCAACCTCAGCTCGAAATTCAACTTTTTCAAAATCTGAATTTCGATCTTCGAGCTGGCTCGAAATTCAACCCCAGCTCGAAATTCAACTTTTTCAAAATCTGAATTTCGATCTTCGAGCTGGCTCGAAATTCAACCTCAGCTCGAAATTCAACTTTTTGATAATTTGAATTTCGATCTTCGAGCTGGCTCGAAATTCAACCCCAGCTCGAAATCAACTTTTTCAAAATCTGAATTTCGATCTTCGAGCTGGCTCGAAATTCAACCCCAGCTCGAAATTCAACTTTTTCAAAATCTGAATTTCGATCTTCGAGCTGGCTCGAAATTCAACCTCAGCTCGAAATTCAACTTTTTGATAATTTGAATTTCGATCTTCGAGCTGGCTCGAAATTCAACCCCAGCTCGAAATTCAACTTTTTCAAAATCTGAATTTCGATCTTCGAGCTGGCTCGAAATTCAACCCTAGCTCTAAATTCAACTTTTTCTTTAAATCTGAATTTCGATCTTCGAGCTGGCTCGAAATTCAACCCCAGCTCGATATTCAAGTTGTAGAAAATCTGAATTTCGATCTTCGAGCTGGCTCGAAATTCAACCCTAGCTCGAAATTCAACTTTTTCTTTAAATCTGAATTTCGATCTTCGAGCTGGCTCGAAATTCAACCCTAGCTCGAAATTCAACTTTTTCTTTAAATCTGAATTTCGATCTTCGAGCTGGCTCGAAATTCAACCCCAGCTCGATATTCAAGTTTTAGAAAATCTGAATTTCGATCTTCGAGCTGGCTCGAAATTCAATTTCAGCTCGAAATTCTGTGTTGAATTTCGATCTTCGAGCTGGCTAGAAGTTAAAAGCTAGCACGAAATTGATATTCAATGTTGAATTTCGATCTTCGAGCTGGCTCGAAATTTAAAGCTGGCTAGAAATTTAATTTCGATTTTCGATCTTCGATGTCAGTGCCAACTTCTCGATGCTAAATTACCAGTACCCTTTTGTCAATTTCTTATATATATGTTTTGTGCACATGTTACTGCAAGATGATTTTTTGTAATCTGTGTTAATTCAATAAAGTTCAGTACTGTTCTGTTCTGCTAGATTTTTGCACTTTAAGTGAAGATCTAAATATGCATGATTTCAATGTAATAGAAGATTCATTTATTTAAAAATAGCCAGTTATTACCAATAAGTGAAAAACTGACAAATTGAAGAAACAATGTTTGAAATAGTTTACTTTTATGGTCATTACCCGTACAAAATCTGTCATAAAAAACAAACATTTTTAATCTTTTCACATAAAATTTTCAAATTTTACTTTTGAATACCTTTACTTCCAAATAATCAACTTATTAGAAACATTATTTCAAATTAAGCTTCTTTTTTAAGTACTATTGTAGAAAAAGGAATTTTTAATGCATATTGTTTCCATGGTAACGCAATTTGAATAATGTTTTTAGAGTTTTTAGTCATAGAAAATATGGAAGTTTTTAATTCGCTGTATTTTTCTACTTTAAGTAAGCATGGTTGAACCGTAATTTTCACACATACGAATTCGTCACACGTGTGAAAATTTCGTACGAATTTCTCACACATTGTGTGACAAATACGTGCGAATATGTCACACATTTGTGAAAAATTAGTTCTGTACCAGCCCTGGTTTGATGATACATGTTATGAAAAACGCTATGAATTTCTACGTTTTTTGAATAAGTACCGTAATAATCCTTGTAATGAAAATAGAGTAAATATGGTAAAAGCCAGGTCTGAGTATAACATTTTGTTACGCAAATGTAGATATGCTTATGATAAAGAAAAAACAGATAAATTGTTACAATGTAGAATTAAAAATGCTCGTATGTACTGGAACCTACTGAAGGAGTCTGCAGGTATAAAACGTTCTAATATTACATTATCAACTTTTGAAAATTACTTTAAAGCAGTTAATAATCCATTAGATAGATATTTTTCGCCTGATGAAGATATTTTATATTTTAACGACAAATACAGAAATATATGTATATCTAAAGAGGAAATCTTGTCAGCTATAAATCAGCTCAGTAATAACCGCTCAGGTGGTCCAGATTTGATACTTAATGATTTTTTGATCGCTGGAAAACATGTTTTAGTTGATGTATTTTACAATTTATTTAACAAAGCCTTTGATATCGGGTATTTTCCTGAACGGTGGTCAGAAGGATATGTTATTCCATTACACAAAAAAGGAAGCATTAATAATGTAGATAACTATAGAGGGATAACTTTGTTAAGCTGTGTCGGTAAATTATTTACACGTATAATTAATAATAGATTGCGAAATTGGGCTGAATTGTATAATGTATATATTGAAGCGCAAGCTGGATTTAGAGCTAATATGAGTACTGTTGATAATATTTTTGTGTTGCATGGTTTGATATCACATATGTTAAACCAGGGGAAACAACTCTACTGTTTGTTCGTCGATTTTAGTAAAGCTTTCGATTACGTAGTTAGGGATAATTTGTTGTATAAGCTTGTCAAACTAGGTTTACGTGGTAAAATTTTAGACATCATACAATCTATATACAGTTCTGTTAAATCAAGGGTGAAATACTTGAACAAAGTTAGTGAAGAATTTACATGTACACTTGGTGTTCGTCAAGGGGAGTGTTTATCTCCCTTTCTATTTTCCATGTATGTTAATGACCCTGAGGATACGTTCATAAGTAGCGGCTTAGATGGAATAGATGTACAAATGTTTAAGATATTTTTGTTACTTTATGCAGACGATATTGTAATTTTTGCGAATTCTGCTAATGAATTACAAGACAGTTTAAATTTATTAAATAATTATTGTAATACATGGAAACTTAAAGTAAATACATCAAAAACAAAGATTATGATTTTTAAAAGAGGCGGTAGGGTACCCGTAAACCTTTCTTTTTATTATAATAATAGTGAGATAGAAATCGTCAATAAATTTACATACCTTGGAATAGTATTTTCTACTGGAGGGGCATTTAATGCTGCTAAAACCACTTTAGCGGGCCAGGCACAGAAAGCAATTTTTCAATTAAACAAATACCTGTATAAGTTTACTTATATAACTGCTAAGTACAAATTAGATCTATTTGACAAATTAGTGTCACCAATTTTAAATTATTGTAGTGAAGTTATTGGTTTTGGTGATTGTCAAAGTATTGAAAGAATACATTTACAGTTCTGCAAAAAGTTATTAGGAGCAAAGAAAACAACACAAAATGATTTTATATATGGAGATTTAGGAAGAATGACCTATCAAACATTGCAATCGTATAATATATTAAAGTATTGGATAAAGTTGTTACATAGTAATGATAGAAAATATGTTTATAAAGTTTATCAATTGTTGAAAGGTGATTTTGAAATTGCGCCCAATAAAGTGAATTGGTGTTCTTCTGTTAAAGTGTTAATATGTTCACTAGGTTTCTATGACGTATGGTTGCAACAATACGTTGGTGATGTAAATGTTTTTCTATTTGTTCTAAAACAAAGACTTAAAGATAATTTTATTCAAAATTGGCATAGTCGATTAGAAGATTCATCGAGGGCACTTTTTTATAGAACGATATGTATATTTGAGTTTCATGACTATTTAAATGTAATTAATATTGATAAATATTCAAAAGCCTTGTCAAGATTGAGAGTTTCTTCACATAGATTAAAAATCGAATCTGGTCGATGGACAAGGCCAGTAAGTACTCCTATAAATGATAGAAAATGTTCATCATGTAATGTTTTAGAAGACGAGTTTCATTTTATTCTTGAATGTTCATTGTATAGAGATATTAGAAAGAAGTACATACATAAAAAGTATTGGAGACATCCTAGTATGATTAAACTGGTGCAGTTATTTGAATGCAAAAGCGTAAGTCAGATTAGAAATCTTGGAAAATATACATACTATGTTTTTGCTTTAAGAAATGAAATAGTTTATGGTACAAATAACATTTAATTATCTAGATGGGTATATTTAGTGAAGGATTTCCCATTTCTTTATAATCTACATTATTATCAGGTCTCTTATACAAAGCTTGATGTAATGTTTTCTAGTTGTAGAATGTGAATTATATTTAACACCAGAGACCGTGATCAATCTTACAATTCGTTTTCCGGTAAGGTTGATATCCATCGGTTGAAAATCGTTCAAATCAACTGAATTATATTTGCTATTACATTTTGTCCATCAATCTTACTTTTCGTTTCGGTAAGATTATGGTAGAAATAAAATTTAGATATGTTCATGAAATGTCGTAAATAATTATAATTATATTTGAGTTGTAAATAATTATGTATATGGAATTCATTAGATTAATAGATCTAACTGATCAATTTGGGATATCAAACATAATACGGCCAGTGTTTTATGCATTTCTCTATATGATGTCATATATTTGTTTTTTGTTATACAACTTTCTGTTTTGTAACGTTTTTATATATTTGTGAAAATTATGTTTGTCTTACTTTCCCCATATATATTGTATATCACCACTGTTCGTTTATATTATGTATATGTGTGCCACCGTGGGCTTATAGCCCAGTGGAATATATTTGAATAAACTTCTCAACTTCCCTATACCCCCTCAAAGCAGAAACGTATACTTCACAAGTCAAAAAAAAGTAGAAAAACATATGTAAAAATATTGTTCATACGAAAATTTCACACATTCCAAACAACTTTTTAAGCCACTTAGACAGATCAGGGGGGTGGGGGGCATATTTTTTTGCTATGCTTGAAACAGCTTCATTTTTCACAGGGTGATAGAGCATATTGAGTAGATGATCCATGCAGAATTTTGAGTCATTGGATCAAAGGCCAAAGTCACAGGGGGTAAAATGTCATATTCTTCAGCACTCAATATCTTGATAATCGTTTGACACTGACACTTCTGTCCATCGAATTTCGTGTCCTGTAAATTACTTCATGATTCACGGATCGGTTTGCAAATAACTAGGCACAAGTGTTGACCACATCATGACAATGTGTAGCGTGCAAGACCCAGGTCCATAGCATAAAGGTCAAGAACACAGTGCACTTTGTTGATTTACACTGTATAAGAATAGTGATTGTGTTGTTGGTGTCTGGGGCATTACGTTGCAATGCATAAGTGGGATTATAGAATGACTTCGCAAAAAATGTTAACAATATGGCCTGTCGTCCACTTTGCCGATAAAATTTTCCTAGTTTTGGGAACCTTTCGGGATCATTAATCAATAAGAGGGTCATGATGACCCTGGATCGCTCACCTAAGTAATACGAGCTACATGTTTCAAATGTCATTAAGAAAGTAGGTCAGTAGGTCACATTTATGGTCACTTAAAGTCAGTTTTAAGATCGGCGTGCAAAACTGTACATGTCATCCAAATTTAAAGGCTGTACTAGTATCTTAAAAAACAATTAAGTAGGTGAGTAGGTCATATCCACGGTCACTAAAAGTCAGTTTTAAGATAGGTGTGCTAAACTGTACATGTCCTTCAAATTTCATGGTTGTATCTTTAAAATCAAGAAGTTAGGTCAGTAGGTCAAGATCACAGTCAAGCGAACCCTAATCGATTGGGGTCATCATATACTTATAATTGAACAGTCCAGGAAATATGATCTGATAATTTTATATTTGACCCTATGGGGATAATTTGAACAATCTGAGTAGAGAACCACTAGATGATGCTACATTAAAAATATCAAAGCCCTAAGCTTTGTGGTTTAGGACAAGAAGATTTTCAAAGTTTTTCCCTATATAAGTCTATGTAAACCATGTGACCCCCAGGGCGGGGCCATATTTGACCCGTAGGGGGATAATTTGAAAAATCTTGGTAGAGGACCACTAGATGATGCTACATACAAAATACCAAAGCCCTAGGCCCTGTAATTTTGGACAAGAAGATTTTCAAAGTTTTTTCCCTGTATAAGTCTATATAAACCATGTGACCCCCAGGGCGGGGCCATATTTGACCAGCAGGGGGATAATTTGAACAATCTTGGTAGAGGACCACTAGATGATGCTACATACAAAATACCAAAGCCACAGGCTCTGTGATTTTGGGCAAGAAGATTTTCAAAGCTTTTCCTTTCGGTTGCCATGGCAACTAGAGTTCTGTATGAGAACCACTGGTGATGCTACATTATAGCCCTTAGCTTTGTGGTTTTGGACAAGAAGATTTTCAAAGTTTTTTTCCATATATAAGTCTATGTAAACCATGTGACCCCCAGGGCGGGGCCATATTTGACCCTAGGGGAATAATTTGAAAAAATTTGGTAGAGGCCTACTAGATCATGCTACATACCAGATAGGAAAGCCCTAGGACCTGTGGTTTTGGACAAGAAGATTTTCAAAGATTTTCTATATATAAGTCTATGTAAATTATGTGACCCCCAGGGCGGGGCCATATTTGACCCTAGGGGAATAATTTGAACAATCTTGGTAAAAGCCAACTAGATGATGCTACATACCAAATATCAAAACCCTAGGCCCTGTGGTTTTGGACAAGAAGATTTTCGAGTTTTTCCTTTCGGTTGCCATGGCAACTAGAGTTCTACATGAAATTAAATTCTTTGGGCAATTTTGAAAGGGGGCCACCCAAGGATCATTCCTGTGAAGTTTGGTGTAAATCTGCCCAGTGGTTTTGAAGAAGAAGATTTTTTTACAAATTGTTGACACTACTACACACGACGCACGACGGACGACGGACGACGGACACCGAGCATACATACATATATGAGCCGCGCCATGAGAAAACCAACATAGTGGCTTTGCGACAAGCATGGATCCAGACCAGCCTGCGCATCCGCGCAGTCTGGTCAGGATCCATGCTGTTCGCTAACAGTTTCTCTAATTATAATAGGCTTTGAAAGCGAACAGCATGGATCCTGATTCCTGACCAGACTGCGCGGATGCGGATGCGCAGGCTGGTCTGGATCCATGCTGGTTGCAAAGCCACTATGTTGGGTTTCTTATGGCGCAGCTCATATGTAAGTAATCTGACATTAAAATATGAATTTCTGCAGTAGTTAGCACACTGGGCTGAACATGTAACGGTCTGGTGTTCGAATCTCGGCATCGGCATTCTATTTTTCATGATTTATTTTTGTTTCTTGTTTCTTTATTGTGTTTTTTTTTCTTCTGAAAATACAAAAATGGTTGCTCGTCAATTGATCAATAGCTTGAGTTTGCATTTTTTGATGGTAATATAACTTGATCTCTTGAAAATCTAGCCAGCGTTCAGTATCGGCCAAATTCAGTGCATTCAGTGCTTTGCAGAATAACTCCAGCAGAATAGCAGAACAACTTGCCAAGATGTAAGATGTTCACTTTTGACCCTGACCCCCCCCCCCCCCCCCCCCACACACACACCCACACACACACACACCCGCAATATGCCCTTGAAATTTGTCGTTCTGCTATTCTGCTGGAGTTGTTCTGCTATTCTGCTATTCTGCTTACTTCACACAGACACTCTGTTGAACCGTAATTTTCACACTAGGATTCGTCAAATGTGTGAAAAAATTCGTACGAATTCCACACACATGTATGACGTATTTGTGAAAATTTCGTTGGTACTAAGAGGTGGTTTAAAAATGGCGCTCGAAAATTTCACAATACCTACTTGCGACATATTCGTACGTATTTGTCACGCAATGTGTGAGGAATTCGTACGAAATTTTCACATGTGTGACGAATTCGTTTGTGTGAAAATTATGGTTCAACAAAACACCACAAGTATAAAATTTCATAGTAATAGAGATTCATTTTTTTTTTCTCAAAAAAGTCATTTATTAGCAGCAAGTAAAAAACAATGGCAAAAATATCATTATTATGGTTAATACCCATGTTATAAAAACTCATAAAACCAAACATTTTTAATATTTTCATGTGAAATTTTCAGGCCATTTTTCTAAATAATATGCCTTCAAATACTTTTACTTTTTAAAAACCATATTTCAAATGAAAATGTTTTTTAAGTATTATCATAGAAAAGGGAATTTAACATATTTTTGCCATGGTAACAAAATTTGAGTAATGTTGTAGATTTTATGTTATTATCATTTTATGTATTAAGAAGGGATCTAATTTATATTATGCCAGTGTAACAGAAGATTAATTTCACTCAGAATTGTTAGCCATTACCCGTAAGTGAGAAATAAACTAGAAAGAAAGGATAATTAAAATGTTCTGTTTTTATTTTTAACATCAATATTACAAAATCTGTCATAAAACTCAAAAATTTGAAGATTTTCATCTGAAATTTTCAGGATTTTTTTCTAAATGGATATACATTCTAAATATGCAAAAATCTGAAAATGTCAAAATTCCTCATCTGGACCCATTTTCTCAGTCATGGTCACAATTATATGTTTATATGAATTTATTACTTTGGCATTCAATTCACCATAATTTATTTGAACTTAATAAAAAAAATTCTTTTCAACCTGATTAATGTTTATACATAATTTTCGGGGATGGCATGTCTAAGTATTGATGTTGTGTTTGTTATGTCCCTATTTTTTTTTAAAGTTGTATATCATTATAAAGATCGCGAGTAAAAGCAGTGAGCTTCTTTCATACATACATTAACGTTGACTTAATTTACCAAATTAATGTCAAAATGTGCAAAATTCAAGAGTAAAAGTCGAGAGTTTATACATAAACGGAGACATATTTTGGTAACGTAGGGTAATGTTTGTCACATTATTTCCTTTTTCCTTTTTAGTTCCTCTGTCATATGCAAGTCTATATATTAAAGTCAATGACTCAATTTTGTTTTAAAAGTTGACTTTGGAACCATGGTGGGGGCCAAGCATAAGGATACAAACGCAGCATAAACGGTTTATTTACCAATGGTGTGTTTGCCGCAGACGGTTACAAGACGGTACCCAAATGTGTTCCTTTCCTTTGTTGTCTATAAGTTTTACTTCGTCTATATTTTGTCAGATTCCCAAGTGAGAATTACGTTCTGTTTGTCTTACTAACTGTGTTATCCCCAATGAAGCAAACACTATGTGTTTTTCACCATCTATTGTCTGTAATATCCTAACACTACCTTTCTCAAGTTAATTAAGATTATTCCTCTCAACAGTACCCTATGCTCGCCTTAGTTTGATACGGAAAAGCCATAATACTTCAGATTTTGCAAACGGTTTTCCCACACAGTTATTTAGTGTTTTGTGGTAGCCAGCCTTTCCGTACTGTCAGTGCTTTGATCTTTCACTAACATACAGTTTATTGGCCAATTCAGAATTGTTCCCCTTGGGAAAGTACCATCTCTAACTCTATTGCTCAAGGGGAACCAGTGTTACTTTCAAGGGGGATAAACTACTATCACAGGCCAGTAGCTGGTATCACAGTAGCCAGTAGCTGGGAATGCTTTGCAATAAACGCACATATACAAAATATTTGGAAAGCTCCAGTACATTTCTGTACGTATTTTCATGTACAGTGATAAGTTGATAATCATCCGCATGTATTTGTATTTATTACATAATCGTTTCTATTCCCCGTTAAGTTACACTGGTACCGGAAACGTCAATAATTTTCCATACACTGACGCCTGAATTTCATATCGGGTGCGTGATGTAATCCAGTGTGTGTTGTTGCACTATTTTTTTCTATTTAGTTCTGTATCGTCAATACTATTCAGGCTATTGAACATATTTATGATATATACATAATATTTGTACGAGTAGATGCGTATGTAATAAAAAGGTTATCATCTTTGCATCGGGAAATATGCACTCGTTCCTCAGCGGAAGAATATTGCGCTCCTAAAGTCGCGCAATATTTCCGCTGAAGACCTCGTGCATATTTCCCGATACAAAGCTAATAACCTAAATATATGCTATGACGATAAATCACTTTCAACCTCTTTATTCAACATACCTACGAATTTCTTGCCTGAAGTACAACATGTATTTCACAAAACGCCAGTTTTCAGTTCCCATTGGATACGGAAAATATACAATGGTATAAGCAACAAGAAACATTGACAGAGTAATGCTTGAATAATTTTATTGCGATATATAACACATTCTATAGGCTTTTAATCCTGTGATAGAAGCAGATGATGAAGCTGTCCAAATGCAGAATGTTTATAATTTTTATTACTAAAAAAATACACTTCTTTCAATACTTCACATGAACTTATTCAGTCAGAGCATTAAAAGGAGTTACTAGTAATAAACATAAATGAGCCGTGCCATAGGAAAACCAACATAGTGGCTTTGCGACCAGCGCAGACTGGTCTGGATCCATGCTGGTCGCAAAGCCACTATGTTGGTTTTCTCATGGCACGGCACAAATGGACTCAATTATAATTCTAGATTATTAATCAGATATTTACATCCATGATTAACAATTTTAACAATTACTGAAAATTTGAATTAATAGAAAATTAACATATTTTAAGGGCATACCAGAAATTGTGACAGTCGCATTATAAAGAAAGCCATTATGGCCCGATAAGTTCAATGGTTAAATGCAGGTTATAATCTTTGCACATCAGTAACGCATATAAACGGATACAGTTTTTCAGTTTACAAAACCTTCATATCCAGCAATTTAAAGAGAAAAAACTTTTGATACTTCAAAACCGGTCATATTTAGCGATGGAACCCTTCTTCAGTTTTAACAATATTTAAATGCGCTATCGCCGTGACTGGTTTAAGAAAATGCATTCCATAAAAAATCAGAATATAATCTACATTATCACATTCTATCTTCCTTTTGCTTTTAACAAATCAAATTTGCATATTGTACAACTGCATATTTAATCAGTGCAACTAATTACAATAATATCTCAATATCGTTTATATATATAAATGACAAAATGTTCCATACAATACTGAAAACTTATATTTTTAAAATATATCTTCAAAATAACGTTAATTTAGAATATTGACTAGATTCTGACGGAAAAAGTATACCCGTTACAGAGCGTTCAAAGCATTTATTTATTATCTTCATTTTTGCTTTTTGGAAGATTTGGACGATGATTTTTTGGACGCTTCCTTTTCGGACGATTTGGGCGACGATCCCTTTCCGGACGATCCCTTTCCGGACGCTGACGATCCCTTTCCGGACGCTTTCTTTTCGGACGATTTGGGCGACGATCCCTTTCCGGACGATCCCTTTCCGGACGCTGACGATCCCTTTCCGGACGCTTTCTTTTCGGACGATTTGGGCGACGATCCCTTTCCGGACGATCCCTTTCCGGACGCTGACGATCCCTTTCCGGACGCTTTCTTTTCGGACGATTTGGGTGACGATCCCTTTCCGGACGCTTTCTTTTCGGACGATTTGGGCGACGATCCCTTTCCGGACCCTTTCTTTCCGGACGACTTGGACGATTTTTTACTGCTCCCTTCAGTTTTAGCGGACTTGAGTCGATTTATTAGATGTCCAAATTTCTTCGTAATGCTTGGTTTAGCCATACACTTATCCTCCATCAACTTTTTCATTGTCGGGGAATGACAGGCCTGTAGAGCGCAAAATCCACGTGTGTACCAAATATCATTTTGATTACACGTACAGAATTTATCTCCAACTTTGACAATGTCTGAGTACTTTATTATTGCCGCCCCCTCCCTACATGTTTTCTCTGAAAATATAAATTGAATTGATTTTGATATATTGCAATCTAGAAGATATTCCTTCCAGGCTAATTCAAAGACTCTTTGCAGGAAAAAAATGCTCTCTTGATCACCAGTAATTCCGTATATAGATTTTGACATTTTATAAGAGTTATAGCCATGTATTCACACACAGAGTTGTTGGTCTGATTGCCGTTATTGTCACGCCCTTTCCATTCCTCACGAGACACAGGTACTAATTATTTCATAAGCGTTCTCATGTGTGATTTAAATTGGTTGACAACTTTCATTACAACCTCCATGATACTAGTAGTCCGAAAGATAGGGCACGTTCATTTACTTTTTCTGAGCCCAAGCAAACACTTTATTTCATTTGACGGCCAATAAATTTAAAGTTGCAGGAATTCCATTTCTTTGTTGCCAAAGCGGGTGAAAAAGCGGGTGAAAATTCCAAATTTTCAACATTGGTGCCAATATCGTCGCAATAGTTATTTTTTAAAATTTCCGTTTATTTTCTAAAGGAAGCCTTTCTATATCATTTTTTTTTCATGAGAATGGATTTATTGTATAGAAAACATAATTTTCAAAAGTGCACTTGCCCCTTCATTTCTATTTTATATGTTTTATATGTAAAAATAATGCTTAAATATGCGCAAAAATAGTACATTTTTTACGATTTTCGCATTCACACAACTTGTCAATATTTGTCATTTCAAGAGCGTACATGGAATAATGTTGTGGTAGCTTTATGTCTCTGTAGCATGCCTCTACTTGATAATAGTATATAGTTTCTTGCCAGAGATGTTATGCTAAGCAGAAAAAATATGTTTGTTTACATATAACCAACAGGCCGAACACTTTTTTAACTTTCATTATGATCCCCATATTACCTTGGCATGACCAAATGTGAAGTTAAACCAGCAGAAAGTGTTAGTCTGGTTATAGATCTCCCCATATTACCTTGGCATGACCAAATGTGAAGTTAAACCAGCAGAAAGTGTTAGTCTGGTTATAGATCTCCCCATATTACCTTGGCATGACCAAATGTGAAGTTAAACCAGCAGAAAGTGTTAGTCTGGTTATAGATCTCTCCATATTACCTTGGCATGACCAAATGTGAAGTTAAACCAGCAGAAAGTGTTAGTCTGGTTATAGATCTCCCCATATTACCTTGGCATGACCAAATGTGAAGTTAAACCAGCAAAATGTGTTAGTCTGGTTATAGATCTACTTCAGATTAAAAAAAAAACAAAGCATTAACTGGCTAGGGAATTGTGAATGACAATCCTAATTTATTTTATGCTTTTCAGTGAAATACTGAACTTTGTCAGTGAAATAAAATTGATATTTTCACTGCTTCAAACAATGAAAATATCATATATTTTTTACTGGTACGGAACTAAAGCTAGGTCTACCATTATACTTGAATGCAGGCACGTAGGAAGCATTTTCAGATGGGGGAGGTGGGGAGGGTTTTTTGTTTTTGTGTTGTTTTTATTTTGTAGTCTTTTAGTTTGAGATGGGCTAAGCACTAGGCCTACTGTGCTAAGCTGTATACCTAGCACGGTGCCTGCTTAGTCAATCTAAAACAATTACAAAACTGCAGGTTACAGCTAAAATTGACTCACTGTCAAAAAATGCTCAAATTATCTCCACCACGCCTGACCCCCCCCCCCCCCCCCCCCACCCCCTGTTCCTAAGGCCCGGGAATGCGAGTGAATATAAATTATACATAATCGAAAATTCCTTGCAAAATATACTTCAGTAAAGATATAGACATATATAAATATTTACAGGATCATAAAGACATACTTTCCATCTTAATAAAATCGACTGTGACTCAATGCAGACTTGGAGCGCCGGTATAAATTACTGACTCCGGTATATATCGGATTAATTAAATTTGAACGAAAACTATCTTAAATGTGTATATTTTGTAATCATGGTGATACTAATCCTAACCTTTAGTCAGTATTTTATGCATATAATGCACTAAATGCGTGCGGACATGCAAAAATATGCATATTTTAGCCGTGCGCTACAACTGATAATCACTTTCGGGCATGCACAGAAGCCCGCTCCAACTCTGCAACAAGAAATCATTTTTTTCTGCATAGATATCATGACGTCATGAGGGGGTAAAATTGACATGATTTGTTGAAAACCATTGAAAATACATAAGATAAAATGAAAAATTGTTTATTTCAATGCAAGATCGGAATATAATTCACTCGTGAACACCAAAATTTACAGTTTCACTCGTTGCTGCGCCACTCGCGAAAATCTTTATTTATTGTGTTTACTCGGTGAAATATATTTCGATCTAGATCTATATAAAGGATGTTTGTTTGCTTTGAGTGAATATGGATTATAACCTCATTGAGAGGTGAGAAATTGAGGTGAGAAAATTTCAAATATTCGAGGTGAGATATATTATCATTATTATTATTATTATACCAGATTTATATAGCGCCCTTTTCATGATCAATTTCACGTTCAAAGGCGCTTTACATAGTTCAAATGCAGCCACACAGGGCGCATAATTCATTGATCGCGGCCGATGAGCATTTTGAATAGGACAAGTATATACGTGCTGGGGAAAATATTTCATGATGGGCCTGTGAATTCTTTACTTGTGGGTGAAACAGGTCTCATAAGCATAAATACGACTAGCTTCTACTGATTATAAAACATACCGTACGATTTGTTGTGAATTAACTGTAGTTGTACTTTTAGTAGTTCAACCGCAACCCTTGTTTAAGAGCAACATTTAAAAAAACACGTTTTTTTTCATCCTCAAGTAATAAGTAAGTAGACTCGCCCAGTTCAATCAACATAGAGCGCTTACTTCACCCGATTTACATTCGGAACATTTTCACGCGTTTCGGGCTTTATCGTATGTTTAACATGGGATTTTGGAACCGTCCAAAGATGTTGGAAATGTTTGTCTCATTGTTTATTTTTTGTTAATAAAAATGTTACTGCTTTCATTGTCTACCACTTTTTTCCACCCTTGCCTGAAAAAACAGTAATGAGTTTGTACACTGTTCGGACAATTGTGCTCTGTTGAAATTTAACCAAACACAAGTTTACCTGCATAAACAGAAAGCGTGATATGTCATCATGCGCGGATCCAGAGGGGGGGGGGGGGGGGGACCGGGGGTCTGGACCCCCTCTGGAAAATCTTTAAAAAAGGAAAGAAGACAAGAAGGAAAGAAAATGTTTTTCGAAAAAGGCAATATTAGGCAATATATGCGGCTGCTGCTACATACGACCCCGACATAATTCATATTATTTATCTAAAAGAAACTAAGAATTTTACCTTCAAGAAAGCTTGATTTTATCATTTTCCCCAAATATAACAGGTTAGTCCATAAAACTGCCCCAGAATGCAAAAAATGAAGTGCACCGGGCGATGAGAAAATGCTGTTCCTATGGTCACTATGACCGTCCTACTGACTAAATTACAAGACACCAGTGAGCCGTAATCTTTTACCAGAGAGGGACAGGCAGAGTGCCCACGGCAGAGAGATCAGAAATCAGATACAGGCTTGTCCGGCTAACTTAGCCTAGCTCGTTGCGAATAGACAGCTTGGTTCTTTAACGTACCCAGTGTATAGCACTGATACACGCAAGGATTGCCTGGGTTCCTGACCAGTACACCTCTAGTTGGGTGGGAAACACTGAAAAGCGTTTCTGAAAATTCCCGAGTAGCTGCCGGGGATCGAACCCCCGACCTCAGGATTGGAAGGCCAGTGTGCAAACTACTGAGCTATCCGTCCACCTGGTGGTATTAATTAGAAAATGTACCGGAATCGTTAAGTCATCACATGTGAAAATAATACATTTAGGCGTCGTCACGCTATGTACCCGGATAATCATAACTCTGTTCAGCGACCCTAACTCAGTGCCAACATGGCGGATGTAAAGCCGATACAACTTTGTTTTCTGTGTAATTACGATGTATAAAGGAATGTTTCTGTTGTTATATCTATCTCCATTGATCAAGTGTATATTTATTTCAAAATGTATCATGTTAAATATATCAACCCTTCTGTTTTCAGGTAGAGAAACGACGAACAAGGCAAATTTTTCAATGAAAACTTTTACAAAAAATCTTTAAAAATACTTATATGCTTTTGATGCCTCGACTATTTTGTTGTTTGAAAGCAAAAATATACTGCTTTATAGACCCTTTTACATTATGTTGTTAACACACTACATGTTGACACAATACATGTTCAAATGTAATGAAAGCGAGAAAATGATTAAAAACCTAACATTGAGTTGATAAAAACCGAACTCAGTTTACATGAGGATGGATAAAAACCTAACTTAGCACGCGAAATTGCGTGAACGGATTAAACTATCTCAAGCTGAATTTACTTTTAGAAATACTTTATTTTAATTGTTTACGTTCTGATGTTTTTAACATTACTTTTATCGTGTGTGTATTTTTCATTTACAACTTTGTGATGATAAATTTTTTCACAAGTAGTTTTATGTTCCCTATCTATTTTATTTTAGTGTTTTCAAATATTTTTGTCTCTTAATTTTTAATATGTAGCAAAACAGCAATGTGCAAATGATTGGAAAAACCCTTTAGAAAATTAATGCGCTATAAAAGTCTGGAAATTTTGATATTATTTATCTATAGAAAATCTTTATTTCCTTTAAGTTGCTTAACAATGCACTTTATACAGCTTCTACTCTCTTTCAACACATACATCTGTTTTCGAAAATAGTTTAGTGTTTAAATGTGTATATCTTATCCGACGTTAAATAATTTTTATTAGATTTCTATGATATTTTTCATAGTTGATTTACATGGGATAGACTATTATGAATTATATATATATTAAACTAATGATATTTTTTTTCATGAATGGAAAAGTATGGTGGAAGAGAAAATGCATTGTGCCGGATCACGGAGTCGGGTGGCAGGCCTGGGTGTGGGTAGGTGGAGAACATGCCATTAAGCACAGACGACAGGTGTTGGTTGGTTATCGTCTATTCATTTTCCACTTTCCTACCGTAGATACCTAAAAAACCCACTATAGTCACATAGTCAAAATTTCACCCTTTATACTGATTTGTAAGAATTAAACCTTTATGAAACAACGACAAACTTAGAACCTGGAGATCTGAGTTTCTTTATAATTAGACACATATGGATTGAGAAACATATACACAAGACATTAGTCAACAGATATTATGACTATAAATATTTGCCTTGTTAACTATAAAACTGAAAACGCGTAAAGTTCAAGATCTTTTCGTCACAGTGGCCCGAAGTCCTGACAGAGTTAGGTTATAAAATACGTTCCGAATGTTTTTATGCATATTAGCGACTCACGTTGTTTTGGATTATTATTTGGTGACTACTGGCCGTCCAACATTCCCGCAGACTTCTGCTCAGCGTTGAATTCTACCTTACCAAATTGTAAACTACTTTACTTTATAATATTTTTCATTGTTTACGTATGCTGCAGTGTTTTAAAAAAGTCCATTTTGAAGTCTAAGGAATTGTAAACTTTTTCCTTTATTTATAGATTTTTTACAGATGTATATTCATGTATGGATGCAAATGATGTTCCTTTAGAGCTATAATGAAGTTTCAATCCATTTCATCGTTTTATAATTTCATTAACTATATAAATTTCAAATGGTTTTATTTTAAATGAATCGTAAATGCGTGAAATCTTTTACTTTTGTGTACTGTAGCTACTTTTTTATATGCTTTAATGACTAAATTTGATAAGTAGAAAAACACTTTTTCGTCTTTATTACTAATAAATTGTGACAAAGATTTTTAATCACGTATAAAACCATGTCAGTGATAGATTTGGATTTTGTTTCACTTTCTACTTAAAGAGACAACGAAAAGCTTCAATATAATTGCTTTAAAGCAAAGAAATGGCCCTTTATATATCCAAACCTGTTTCACTTATGTATTTTAGTTACATGGCGTAGTTATGCGAATTCTTTTAAATATGTATACGATTATACTATATTACGTTTAACTATAAAGTTTTTCATCACAAAATACTCTATAAAATTTTATAGATGAGGTCGACAGAGATTACATGTGTACGGACTACCCTAGTAAAGCCATTACATTATCCCTCACAATCACGACAGCAAACAATCTAACGCATTTTGTGCTATCTACATTTTACGACCCGTCAAAAATGAAAGCTTTGATGCTGCCGCGGACCCAGCAAACGATTGAAAAAGCAACTTGATGCGAAAACTCACGAGTCCGATAATTTGACATAGGGGATCCCACATCCCTGCAGGTGTGGGTAGGTCAAAGAACTTTGAGCATCAACAGTCCATAAATAAAGCACAGACGAACAGCTGTTTTTGTTTGGTTAGGTTTTTATCCATTCTAAGTTCGTATTTATCCAGCACTGTTTCCTATACCAGTTAGGAATTATCCGCAAATTTAAACCCACCTCATAATCAATACAGTTTTTAAGCTATAAAAATGAATTTCAAACCTTGATACTGTTAAACATTGTCAAAGAGACGTTTATAGAACTAATACATTTGATAAGTAAGGTCTTACTGCAATTTCTGGTACTTTAAAACAGTTAGAAACATAAAACATGTTCATTTTGAAGACTTCTTTGAGTACATTTTAATGAATTCCAGACACATAATGTGACTTTTCGATTGAAATATTTAGTACACAAAACATTTTATCAATACAGGATATTATGACTATCAAAAGTTTTACGCTAACATTGCATACTAACATAAAAACATGAAAAAAGACAAAGAAATTAACTACATACATCGTCTTTCTGTCAGCCATGTTGGCACTGAGTTAGGGTCGCTGAACAGAGTTAGGATTATCCGGGTACATAGCGTGGTCGTGTAATGTTTTTATGCGAGAATAGCGACAATACACGTTTGTTTGTGTATTAACGTGGCTATGTTTGTGACCTCGACCTTCGGTCTCGGTCACCAACATTCCCGCGAGCTTCTGCTGGCGTTAATACATATCCCTACACAAATATGTTTGGTAACCCTATTGCATAACCTTTAAATGAAGTCATTTTTCCAGCTGTTTACGAATAGGCTGCACGTGCAGTGAATTTGGAAAAAAAAGTCCAGTTTTTCGACAGCTAAGAGCAAATTTAAACTTTTCGTACCCAGATATTAACAAGATTTTTACAGCAGTATATTTCAATTGTATTGGAAACAAAGATCACGTATCCTAGAGAGCTGATAATGAAATATCACAACACATTTCATCGTTTTTAATAATTATCATAAACCTATATCAATTCTGACAAAAATGCGGCTTTTATTTTACAAGTAAATACGAACAGGCGGAGAAAAATCCGTATTGTACCTTTTGCATTGTAAGTTGTGAGACTACTTTATTTAATATGCATGACCTGACACATCTCTATAAGTAGCGCGCACAAAAACTATACTCAGTTCTGTTTTAACATAAATAAATTGTGAAAACAAAGAATATTTTAACGACAAAGAAAAATAATAAAATGACCATGATAACAGTAGCTAGATCTGGGATTTTGTATTCGACTTTCGTGGAAAAATGAAAGAGACAACGGCAATAAGAAAACTAATCAATATAATGACTCTGTTAAAACAAAGAAATGGGTTCCGTTAAAATATCCAAACCGTTCACTATAGTGCTAGTGTTTAGGTTAAATGGCGCAGTAGTTATGCGAATTCATTAAGTAAAACGATTCAACACTATTATTACGCCATATTGATAAGCTATATGAAGGTTATTCATGCAAAATATACTCTTATACAATTGCCCTCTATAGTGAGGTCGACATGTAGATTTATTGACTGGAAAAACGGTACTACGCAACATGAGTTGATTAAAGCCTTACATATTTTCCCATCTACGATCTACGACCCAGGTCAAACAATTCTTAACGCATTTCAGATGGCTGATCTACGATCTACGACCCGGGTCAACCAATTCTGAAAGCATTTCAGATGGCTGATCTACGATCTACGACCCAGGTCAACCGATTCTGAACGCAATTCAGATGGCTGATCTACGCTCTACGACCCAGATCAGCCAATTTTGAACGCATTTTAGTTGGCTGATCTACGATCTACGACCCGGGTCAAACAATTCTGAATGCATTTCAGACGGCTGATCTACGATCTACGACTCAGGTCAAACAATTCTAAATGCATTTCAGAGGGTTGATCTTCGATCTTCGTCCCAGGTCAACCAATTCTGAAAGTATTTCAGACGGCTGATCTACGATCTACGACCCAGGTCAACCAATTCTGAAAGCATTTCAGATGGCTGATCTACGACCCAGGTCAAACAATTCTGAAAGCATTTCAGATGGCTGATCTACGATCTACGACCCAGGTCAAACAATTCTGAATGCATGTCAGATGGCTGACCTACGATCTACGACCTGGGTCAAACAATTCTGAATGCATTTCAGAGGGTTGATCTTCGATCTTCGTCCCAGGTCAGCCAATTCTGAAAGTATTTCAGACGGCTGATCTACGATCTACGACCCAGGTCAAACAATTCTGAATGCATTTCAGAGGGTTTATCTACGATCTGCGACCCAGGTCAACCAATTCTGAATGCATTTCAGATTGTTGATCTACGATCTGCGACCCATGTCAACCACTCAGTTTGTTGATGTACGATGTACAAGTCAGCTGCGGGAGATGTATTTTGTGGAATCTGCGTATTTCAAAGTTTGTTATTCTTGTATTACAATTCGTATTGATTCATGTTCCTGATTTTATTGTTTAATGTTTTTAGGTTTATGTACTTTACTGGTACTTTGTCGAATAAATGGAAAAGATCTACAACACGAATGAGTTCACCATAAATCCAAATATACTACTACTACATATTTAAGAAATAATCATGGTACAAATAAAATCAAACGAACGACCCTCTGGAACTACATGTACTTTCTTACAGCAGCGTATTTACACAAAGCGCGTGGAATCAACGTTCGTGAATACGTCATTTACGGCACAAGAGTCATTTTACACGCCGGTGTATAAGATGGAGTTTTCCAGCACCGATGGAATACCGGAAATCACCTTCTGGTACGCAAAAAAGGCATATCTTTCGTCACATTTTATGACGTCGAAACGACACTGCTAAAGTTGCTAGCACGTTTTTGGCTCCGCCATTGAATACGTCAGTATGATTTCTTTTCATTTATCATTTTACAAAACATATAACAATGGTATAGGGTTATGATGTTAGTCATAGTATATTTTTTTCAGTAGGTTATAGAAATATAAAATATAGTTTTATAGGTATATTTTAGTCGTGAACATCATGCAGGTCTTACATTTTCATTGCTACGACACCCTTGAATATATTGCTTCTGCACGGTGCTCACGCGGTGAAAGATAGTTTCGATGTTAGATTGAAACAAATAAATTCTAAGTATTCCACATATTATGATATATCAAATTGAATGTACTTACCGTTTGGACATACGTAATTACAATCCTTGTCAAAAATCGGATCCATACATTCCAAAAGCTTGAGGGGGCACGATGGACGATTACAAGTAATGGTGTCAGTAGCTGGGTCGCATGTACAGTTTTCGCATTTGTGTCCAAATTGTCCTGAAATATTTATAATCGCACTAAGGTCCGTGTTCAGCTTTCATAGATAGAATAAATTACATTGGACAAAATTATGACGCCGTGAGTACGAAATAAACATGATCGGCGAATTCCGACTTCGGATTAGGTTGATGCACTTTGTTTAAATGAGCGACATACAACATGTATTAGAAGTCTTAGGACAAGTACATATGAGCCGCGCCATGAGAAAACCAACATACTGGGTTTGCGACCAGCATGGATCCAGACCATCCGCGCAGTCTGGTCAGGATCCATGCTGTTCGCTTTTAAAGCCTACTGCAATTAGAGAAACCGTTAGCGAACAGCATGGATCCTGACCAGACTGCGCGGATGCGCAGGCTGGTCTGGATCCATGCTGGTCGCAAAGCCACTATGTCGGTTTTCCCATGGCACGGCTCATATATGTGTACTGCTTGGTGGCAAAGTACGAATACAATACTTTACCACGTTAAAGGGAGATAATTAAGATAAAATACATCAGGACAAGAATATTAATTTTTGACAGTTGAACTCTTTATTAGTACTTATAATGAGTAGATATGTAAATTTATAAAGAACGTAGTGATTTGAAGTACGGAAAATTTACGTATGCAAACAAAATAATATGAAAACGTTTAATTTTCCTTTAGAACGCTCGAGTATATTTACCAAAAACACCAAAGTTAAACCTAACCCTAACTCTTAGTCAGTATATTATACACTCAATGCGTACGTGAGCCCACCCGCTTAGCTTAGTAGGTAGAGCGTTGGTCTACGGATAACTGGGTCGTGAGTTCGATCCCCGGGCGGGGCGTATGTTAAACGCGACTATTTGATAAACGACAATGTGTCTGAAATCATTAGTCCTCCACCACTGATTCATGTGGGGCAGTTGGCAGTTACTTGCGGAGAGCAGGTTTGTACTGGTACAGGATCCAGGAACATTGGTTAGGTTAACTGCTCGCCGTTACATGACTAAAGTACTGTTGCGAAACGGCGTTGAACCCAAAACAAACAAACAAACAATGCGTACGTGCATCAAAAAGCAGTAAATTAATGTTTGCGAATACATTCGGTGAAAGTTATCTTTTTTTCCATGCAACGTCTGGAAAATGGCACTTTTCAGCTATATTGATATTTGCGAATACATTCGGTGAAAGTTGACCTTTTTTTCCATGCAACGTTTGGAAAATGGCACTTTTCAGTTAAATTATGTGGCGAATACATCCGGTGAACGTTGACTTTTTTTTCCATGCAACGTTTGGAAAATGGCACTTTTCAGCTAAATTAATGTTTGCGAATACCTTCGGTGAAAGGTAACTTTTTTTTATGCAACGTTTGGGAAATGGCACTTTTCAGCCAAATTAATGTTTGCGAATACATCCGGTGAAAGTTGACTTTTTCATGCAACGTTTGGAAAATGGCACTTTTCAGATAAATTAATGTTTGCGAATACCTTCGGTAAAAGTTGACTTTTTTCCATGCAACGTTTGGGAAATGGCACTTTTCAGCTAAATTAATGTTTGCAAATACATCCGGTGGAAGTTGACCTTTTTTCCATGCAATGTTTGGAAAATAGCACTTTTCAACTGAATTAATGTTTTCGAATACATTCGGTGAAAGTTGACCTTTTTTCCATGCAACGTTTGGAAAATGGCACTTTTCAGCCAAATTAATGTTTGCGAATACATTCGGTGAAAGTTGACCTTTTTGGAAAATGGCACTTTTCAGCATATGCTTCTTCATAGGCCACTTGCAGACTTAACAACGCTGATATATTGAAGTGAATTGTTTCGTTTAACATGACAGTGTTTAAGTTGTTTTGTATATACAACTATTTAGATCTGACATAAAATCTTGTAATTCTTTAAAAAAAAGTCATAAGTGCTATCCTTCAGTGACAAAACCTGAAGCAGGATTTCAACGTACCAGCATTAAAGGTGGTCAGTCACATTTGAAAAACCATTTTATGACAATTTCCATTTTTAGTGTTTTCTGTTAGAGATTTATTTCATGAACAAAAAGACTCAAGGCATAGAGTTAGATCCCATAGAAAAGTTTATTATTTAATGAAATTGCAATTCCCTATAGAAGTATAAAAAAGACATCTTATTTTAAAATGACGCTCTATCAGTCGTTTACATTGCGTTTGTGTTCTGGGATCCCAACCATAACAAAGGAAGATAAAACGCCAATAGCTAAGAATTCATTTCTGTTCAATCTGTTGGTAACCAACAGATGAGAAATAATGATTTCATATGACGTTTTTCTTCCTTCGTTAGTGTGAGGCCCAGAACGACAAATGCAAAGAACTGAAACTTTATAGAAGTCGTTTATAAAGTGTCTACTTTCTTGTCGTTCTGTGGAAATTGCAATTCTTCATAAATAATAACAACTTTTGCGGGTGGGGCGGGGAACGAAACAACGCCAAAAGAGGAAAACGTCGTTCAGAAATCAGCCACCATAGTATAAGTATCTAGTATATTAACTCGAGATGCTATTTTTTCCAAGAAAATATAGAGCTGTGCACACTGTATTTTGCGGTGATGTACACAAATACACAATACACGGACAACATGTACATTATATACCCTTCACACTACAGGTATATACATTTTTGACGTTTGTTGTAAAACGTTGTTTATATTGAATAAAAGTCATCATAAATATAGGGTATTTCGAATGACCATAAAATTTTTATGTTTTATATTCTATACAAACTATCAAATAGTTATTTATTTGTAACATATATATATCATTTTTCTCTTTCATCACCCTTAATAATAAGTCTGGACCAATTTACATATTACAATGTATTATACTGAAAGGTCGTTTCCATGTTAAAATTGTAACATAAAACCTAATTTTATAATACAGCCTTCATTATGGCCTTATTGTTTTTAAATTTAAACTTGATATGAAAAAAACATAAACTTTGACATAGCATTCCAAAGCCATTTTCAATAAACAAGTGTTCCTAGGTAGTACTTACCTGGAGGAACAGCTGTTGGAGAACTTGAGCATCCACATTCTGGGCAACAACTGTCGGCATCGTATGCTGTTCTGTTGTGAGGGCATGTTAATGTTTCGCAGTTTTCCCATTCTTTCTTGCACTTTTTTTTGTCGCATTCCATACAGCACCCGTCTTTCGAAACCTTTTGCATATTGAGACCGCAATTTAGAGTTGGACATGTCTTCGGTACACAAGTGTACACCGCGCTAGAGCCAAGAGCGCAGCAGTCACACACCTTACATTTATCAGCTGGGTCAATAAAAAGTCCTGAAATATAAACACCGTACTTAAAAACAACTTCTGGACAATTGCTTACCGAAATCCTTTAAAAGAATGTTAATATTTTTATCATACTTCAAGCAGCCGAAAATACATGTGCCCTCTTTCTTACATATTTTCAAAAGATGGACGGTGGGAAGGGGGGAGAGTGGCATAAAAAAAAACAATTTTCGGTTGCTGTGCATTTAAATGTGTTAAATTAACGATAATGCCACATAAGTATTTGAAGTTGATGCTTTAGAAATAAAGAAATCGGACTAATAAAATAATATTCTACGCAGTGATCTCCCTCACCTATAGGTAGAGTTTCTGAAGTTGAAGGGACGCATTTCCTGTGTGCAGTTTGACTTTTCTTAAAAAGACTGCCACAGTCAAAATATGACAGAAAAGTCATATTTGGAAACTTATTATTTCGTACTGGTAATAGGCAGAGCCTATATTGGGTTAAAACTTAAAAGGTATAATTTCCTCCACCCTTTTTACACACACACACATCTATTTCAGCTGGATTTTAACTTGAAAAATGCGCATAATTCCACTTTAAATACCTATTAATATCTTAAAACTTCTTTGTTGAGACCACGCTTAAGAGTTTCAGTACTCACATTGTCTATTTATTTACCTTCCAGCATATTTGTAGTCTCACGGTGGCGTTATTTTAACTTCCGGTTTTATATATCTATATGTCAGTCTCCTGCATCCAACATTTTTGTGGTTTAATTCACATTTCACGTAATTTTTGTGGTTTAATCCACCTTTCACGTAACTTTTGTGGTTTAATCCACCTTTCACGTAACAAGGTTTTCCTTTTTTGACTTTTAATGTGATAAAAAGCGAACCATACTATACATTATTTCAAAGAACTCTTAGGTTGATAATTTAGATTTTTAGCACATCAAAAGCATCTTGATTAGTTTTGAATTGATCAAATATAAAAAATTACCTATTCTGATATGGTACTAGTAGTATTGTCCAGCGTAAATTTTGGTCATTTTAGACACACAAAAAAATGAGAAATTGAAAATTTCCATTTTGACGTATATGTTGATGGATTGTTATAAAAATTTCCGGAAACCTTAGAATAAATACACAATTTCCGTGAAATATTTTTGTAAACATTAGAAAAAAGATTCAAAGCGTTACATGAACAGTATAATTTTTAAACTGAGAGAATACAAAACAAGAGCACCGCCTTGCGGGTGCTGACGCTCATCTGATTTTGTTTTGTATAATAGAAATATTGTCCTACCCATGATTTCCTAAGTCTAAAAAGGGCCATCATTCTTGCAAAAAGCGGGATAGAGTTATGTTTCTTGATGTTCAGCGTCCGCTTATGATGGTGAAAAACTGTTGCAAGTTTTAAAGAAATAGCTTTGATAGTTTATGAGAAAAGCTGACTTAAACATAATACTCAACCAAGAAAACTGATTTTCTAAGTCCAAAAGGGGCACCAATTATTGCAAAAAGCAGGATGGAGTTATGTTTCTTGATGTACAGGGTAAGCTTATGATGGTTAACAAGTGTTGCAAGTTTCAAAGCAATAGCTTTGATAGTTTAAGAGAAAAAGTTGACCTAAACATAAAGCTTAACCAAGAAATCTGATATTTTCTAAGTCCAAAAGGGGTCATAAATCTTGCAAAAAGCAGGATGGAGTTATGTTTCTTGCTGTACAGGGTCAGCTTATGATGGTGAACAAGTGTTGCAAGTTTCGAAGCAATAGCTTTGATAGTTTAGGAGAAAAGCTGACCTAAACATAAAACTTAACCAGGAAACGCCGACGCCAACGCCGATCAAGTGATGAAAATAACTCATCTTTTTTTTTTTCAAAAAATCAGATGAGCTAAAAATGGTGTTAAAATTGACCTATAAAATATATCTTAAAAGACATAACAACCCTTTTGGTGGATTAAAGAATAGGACTTAATAAGTATCCGAATGAATCAAGTTATTGAATAAGCGGTATCAAAAAGGCAGAAAAGGGTAGGGGACGAAAGCAGATCAGTTTACAGCTCGATGGAATCACGCTACTTCTATCACAAAACTAAGCTGTTATTTATCGAACGTTGCTGTATTCAAACGTATGGAAGCGTCCTACTGTCAACTGCGAGAACTGTTATGGAGTCAGTGCTTCTTAATTAGGACTTAGTATCTCCTAATTAGGACTTAGTATCTCCTAATTAGGACATGCTTTCTCATCATTAGGAAATAGTATCTCCTAATCCGGACATGGTATATCCTAATAAGGATTCAGTTACTCGGAATTGGGACTTACTACAGTATCATCCGGCGGCGACTAGAAATAAAATTACAAACAAACGATATAGAAACGATCGACAGTTTCTTTTTATTCTATATGACAATTAAACTATTGACATCAAGTTGGATGGGATGAGTATATTAGTCAATTTGAGTATAATTACAAAAACTTCGATTGCTTTGACGCGTAGATTGGCTAGAGGTAACTATGACGTCAAACGTCAGTTTCATTATCACGTAAAGATTATAAACCAGAAGATGTTTTTATCATTATGTTTGTACAAAGCATAAAAGTGAACATAATAGTGTAAAGTATCGTGCAAAAAATTGCAACGGAAGTATTATTCCAAGTTGATAACTTGACAGATAAATGGTGACAAAAAAAAAAAAAAAAACAAGGATAAATATCAAACAAGGAATGCCACGTTCCAAAAACGCAGCCTCCCCAAACGTTAACCCAGAACGCGGACGCGTACACGACCAACACATGCTCCTCATCTTAACAGACACGGAGAGTTTAGAACGAATAACATTCCCTGAAGAATAAAATTATAACAACATTGATTGAATGTACGGGGAGACAAGCCATCATTTAGGTAGTTCTGCACGTTCGAATCTATTTCTTTTTCTTCGATGTCAAATCTTTATTTTTTTAAAACTTTAGAATATACTAACAAACTTTGACAAATAAATGATAGGTGGGTGTTCTGGACCTTTCCACAATATTTTAAGAGGGAAAATTACTTTTTTGATATTTCCCAAATAGATTTTTTTTTCTAAAATGTAGATTTTAAATCACACTTCTCACAGTCACTAATGAATATGTATTCTTTAATATTGTGAAACAAAAATGAGCCGCGCCATGAGAAAACCAGCATAGCGCATTTGCGACCAGCATGGATCCAGGCCAGCCTGCGCATCCGCGCAGTCTGGTCAGGATCCATGCTGTTCGCTTTCAAACCTTAATGCAATTAGAGAAACCGTCAGCGAACAGCATGGATCCTGACGAGAATGCGCGCATGCGCAGGCTGGTCTGGATCCATACTAGATGCAAAGCCACTATGTTGGTTTTCTCAAGGAGCGGCTCAAATGGTTTGGTTTGTGTGCTTGTTTTTGAGAAGAAAGTTTGTGCGTGATTATAGAAATCCGCATATAACATGCTGATTTTTGAGACATTATTTAAAATTATTCAACAAGTCTAACGTTCAAATATATAGAGGACATACATAAGCGTCTTTTTCTCTTGAATTTATTAAAGGAGTTTAATAAGATGATAATATGTGAGGATAAAATGCGAGGTTCTGCCGAGCATTTTATCAATTTTATTCGAGGAGTTTAATAAATTCAATGTGGAAAGTCACAAAGGTTTTTTTTTTCTTTTTCATTTTTATAAATAAAAAAAAGGAAAACTGTCATTGAAAATGCCACAAAAATGTCAAGTATAGGTCCTCAATGAAACAAAAATAGGACCTGGCCTACATAAAGCATGAAAATACCACTTTAACTTGGGGAAAAATAAGGATTTTTTTTCATTCCGCCACTATCCGAACGACCCGGATGTGCTGCTTGGTTAGCTATTTAGTACTATTTTGTACAGAACGTAGCTGTATTTTCTGACGATTTGAATCTGCCCAAAACATCATAGAGTTCACAAGGATAGCTGTTAAAACACTGGAAAGTGACGCGCTTATCTGCAGGGGTGGAGCTCAAAATGATATGCCATGCCATTGAAAAGGGTCTATGAACTTTTATATCTACGCCATCGAGCGCCCGCTTCGGCTTTGTGTGTTCAATTCCTGCCTGCGTCATACCAAAGATGTAAGAATGGTACTAGACATTCCTTTGCTTGGCGCTCATCAAAAAAAAAAATGGAAACATGCTTCCACTCTCTCATGTATTCATGGTGGTTGATATCATCAAGACATGGTGATGTCGAGAGTGACTTATCTAAGAAAAATGAGTCATTCTGTATAAATATATAAACATGTATCCAGGCCCTGAAATATTTCAATTTTTGAGATCGTAACGGCGAAAGCAGAAGCTTCTAAGTACACAACTGGCTGAGTTACCTAAAGTTTCCATGACTGAACATTAATTAGCCTACAGCTTGAAGGTGACCCCCCTCTCCCCCATCCCCCTCTAGGGATTATTGTAAACCCCATTATTTTTAAGCTTCTTGTATTTAGATCATATTTCTGAATTCTGCCTTCTGGCAAGCGGGATTCTATTGAGTTACAGTCTGTTATTTAGTTACCTTAACAATTATTCAATAAATGATAAAACTGGAATGTGGTGATTTATATTGTAGAAACAACCAAAATCATTAGTAAGTGGATTTAGTAATAAGCAGAATATGCTGTTGTCAATGTTCCCGCTTAGTTTTGCCCTTTCAATCAATCAAATCATTTTGTAATATGATTTTGTCATATTTTTTATAAAAATACTCATATTAATTAATTCAATAGGTTTAATTGTCAGAAAATATCAGACATGTCTAAACTATAGTGTTTTCAGATACACATTACGTTAGTATTTAAGAATGTATTATTCAACAGTTTGAAGAACAAGTACGTTACCATTATTATATACGTTACTAAAATTCACGATATCATATAATCATTTCTCAGTCAATAGATTGTTTATGCAATCCTTATTATTATGATGTTCATACTTAGATAATGCGAGTAACTTATCAAGTTCGAACAAGTTTGATACAAAATGCATATAGCACAGCACTGACATTGTAACCTACGTTACGATACATTACTGTGTATTTTAGAAACTGAAAAATACACACTTACAACCGCTTATCTGTTTAACCAAATAAATGCACATAAATCAAAATTGGAAAACAATTAAGGTGCGGGATTCATTCACCTACATCGTCATAATCACTGTCTGTTTCGTATATGGTGTCAATTATATTGGTCATCTCTACTTCTTCATAGTCATCATCAGAGTCATCAGAGTCACTTGTTGCTGATGTATCACAAATTGATTTCAGCTAGTTCTTGAATTACTATATTATCGGAATAGGAATACTAGTCACATTCCAACAAATTTTCTTATCCAAATTTCTATCCAATTTCATCTACTTTTGGTAGAATTTGGCAAATTGATCATTCACACGTGTTATATAATTATGTGCATTTAATGTGACAATTCGGCTACGCCTTGGAATGTTGCAGGGATGGATACTAAGCTTTGCAGTAGGGCGTTACTGTCAATCAGCAAATCAGTGTCATCTGTTTTGGACGGCTGTAGTCTCTACATAATGAAGTAGTTTTGACTTGTCTGTTTTCATTGGCATTCCAGTCGCAGTAGCTATAACGGTCAGGTGACAGGTCCTAGAGGAAAAGAAAGTGTCAGTTCGAGATCTATGTTGTGCTGAACAGCCAAAATACCAACTATTCATACACGTTACGTTCTGCTCTTATCTGTAGTATTGGTTACTTTCCTTTTCACTTCAGCTGTGGCAAATGTTTTCTGTTTTCTTCTCTTAATGGGTCTTGAAATGGAACTGATTTTCAATCAATCTTATTTCAATAATCCATTCGTCGTCATTTTACCTTTTTCATTTGCCTTAAGGTCATGAGCGACTTCTGCTTTAGCAGGAATACCAGACAGTAAATTTCATATTTTTTTTTTCAGCCTTGAATGTGTTCGTGAAGGATTCTATGCCATCATAACCCTGTTAACTTCTTCTTCACTTCTGCGTATCTGAGCAGGTTATACTTCTTTGTGGACGGACATGTCTTCTCTATTCATATCTGCATTCTGAAGTGTTGGTTCAACATACCTGGCTCTGTAATGACGGGTCTTGCACCAGTGAAAATATGCAGCATAGTTTCTACTGAAAAAATTATGCCAACATCAGACTTTGCATGTCTGTTAATTGTCTGCTCTGTAGTAATATCTAAGCATTTCTCAATGCCGGTACTGGAGACCTAGATACACTTAAAGCATTACATCGGAGAAGCTCTCCTGCACCTGGATCAATATTCATTAATGTCAACAGGTAAACTAGGAGGTAGCGGGCATAATTATTGCAGTCAAATGCCGAAGAACAAAGAACACAGTTTGTGCAGAGTTGCTAAATGTAAAATTCAAGAGCAGTAATCTGTGTTGCTTTGATGAGCAACAATATCATGTGAATTATGCCTAGATACATTAACCAAACTTGAACAGTTTTGCCACTTTCACCCTTTCTTATATGAACTGCTGATGTCTGTTAAAATATTCTTCAAAGTAAGAAGAGTTATTATTATAACACCTTTTCTTTGCATAGACTTTCAGTCCGTTTCTGTAATATTAGTGTCTTTTGAAATGCTTTTCATTGCGGGGTTCTGTCTCTTCATACTAAGAGCATTGAAACAAACGCTCACGAGCTTCCATTTCAGACCTGTGTACATTTATGGTATGATTGTAGCATTCACCTGGTAATACTTTATCAAGTGAACCACTAGAACAAATTCCTGATTCTATTACAAGTTATGCAAGACTATTGCCCTTTATTTATTTATTTATTTATTTATTTATTTATTTAATTTTTTATTTCATTTTCCACCCAATGAAATCAGTTTCATTTCACATGAAAAATGATTTTTTTTTATTTATCTTGTTTGTAAATTCAGTTTGAAGAAACTGTATATAATTTATGTAATTAGTAATTTTCGTTACATAGACTTATAAGTTGTGATATGTTCATATGTTTTAAAATACATATTTATAGAATTTGCACATATCTGTGTAACCAAATTTAATAAACCATATCTCAATATTTTTTCGACTTTTTCTGAATTTTTTTTTTTTTTATAAATTTGAAACTCATATTGTCAACATTATATTATTCTATCTTCTCTACTATACATTATTCCCGTATTAATTAGAAATATTTTACAACCGATATAATTATGTCAAGCTCTTATCTGTTAAAACCACAACCCCTTTTTATAACAATTCTGACATAGACATTTCAAATAAATTATAAAATCACATAGTTATATTTTCTTTTTCGTTATAATTTTTGGTAACGAACATATGATAACGTAAAGCGCATGCTTATAAGCGTCAATCTTACCTGCAAAATATAAATCTGTTTATCACATGTTTGACGTCGCGGGAGTGTAATAAAGCCATTAAATAAAAACGATAATACGCTAGTGTAATTAAGAAATAATTTTTAGCAAAACAGTGCTTTATCACTATTTATACACAATGGGCGGATATACGTCGGGCGCCCGAGTGAAATTATTTCGGACGACGTATAACCGCCCGAGTGTATAAATAGTGATAAAGCACTGTTTTGCTATAAATTATTTCGATTCTAATATGTTCTTTATTGTACAATTTATATCAAATATGAAGGAACTGTTTCTTTGCGCAAGCATGGCGCCAATAGTAGGTATTTGTTAAAACACGCCAGGACCGGAAACGGTAATACGTCTTGCGGCAGAATTCAGTTCGAGTGAAAATTATTGCGTATTATTCAGCAATGGGAATTAAACTAATTCAGTATGTGTATAAATTAATCGAAACATTTGTGCAATGTGACATTTCGTTTATGACAGGTTATTAAGTAAAATATTTCATAAAATTCTTGATGCGTACATGGCGCTAAATATCACGTTTACGTGACGTCAACATAACATCATTGTGATGATTAAACAAAGAAGGAAATCAAGCTCTGTATATTTAACAAATAATCAAGGCCTTCAAGTTGCTTATCGTCTGATTTACCACGGTACAGAGTTCAGATGCGTAGGAATTGAACCACGAGGGCGTTAGCACGAGTGGTTAAATACTGAAGCATCTGAACGATGAACCGTGGTAAATCAGACGATAAATAATAAGAAGGCCTTGATTGTTTTCATTCTGACATGCTCATTGATATATTTTAATAAATATTATACTGGACTTCATTTACGCGAGGAGTAATGTATCGGGCGTCATACGGCAATATGACGTCATAATTGACGTCATAATGCTCTCTTACCGGTCCGCGCGTCAACCGTTGTTTATCGCAGAATAAACAGAGCTTGATTTTCTTCTTTGTTTAACTAGAAATCAAATCGAGCCATGTTAGAATCTGCAATAAACAACGGTTGACGCGCGGACCGGTAAGAGAGCATTATGACGTCAATTATGACGTCAAATTGCCGCATGACATTCGATACATTACTCCTCGGGTAAATGAAGTCCAGTATAATATTTATTATAATATGTCAATGAGCATGTCAGAATGAAAACAATCAAGCCCTTCTTGTGATTTATCGTCTAATTTATCACGGTTCATCGTTCAGATGCTTCAGTATTTAACCACTCGGGCTAACGCCCTCGTGGTTCAATTCCTACGCATCTGAACTCTGAACCATGATAAATTAGACGATAAACCACTCGAATGCCTTGATTATTTATTAATTCTAACACGATCCGATTTATTTTCCTATTAAACAAAGAAGGCTGAAAACAGTGAATTATTATACAGCAATTCATTGTTCTGACGTCACAATTATTACCTCATAGCGTCAAACGGCATAGCAGCTTGTTTATATAGTAAAAGAAAGTAAAATATTTGATGTTTCGACGAGAAAGGCTAACATGTGATAAAAAGAATATTACATTTGTGACTTTCCACATTGAATTTATTAAACTCGTTGAATAAAATTGATAAAATTCTCGGCACAGTCTCGCATTTTATTACTTTATTCAACTCGTTTAATAAATGCAATATATAATATCCTCTATAATTATATTCTATCTTTATAAACTGCCAAATTGTGTAGCTAGTAAACCATTTATGGCTAACTGTAGTCCCAGTCAGTATTTTCCAGAAATTATTGATGGTAACGTATAAAGTAGGCTGTAACGTAAAAAAAGAACCAGACTGCCAGATGGCAGAATTTCTGGAATGATAGCTCATATCAGAAATATCCCTAAAGGGGAGGGGAGATAGAGGTTATTGTCAGCTCAAGGTCTATAAGCCCATTTCTGCAAACTAGGAGAAGCGACTGATGCGTATTCTAGTCCTTTGTGTGTTATTTCTATTCTTTGAAGACGATCGCATTCTTATGGGGTAATATAGCTTTTGAAAGCCAGCTTTCGATTGGTCATTTTTCATAAACGAACCGCCATTTTCCTTAAGGTTTCTTTTTGTAATTGAAGGGAAAGATAGGAGCCAGGCTTTGGAGATGTTCGGCGTTGTGGGTAGATTTCAAACTTGAAAGGAAACACTGGTAAAAATTGAAACCCGGCAAGATAAGGATGGAAATGGGCTACTTTGATTAGAAATTGAAGGCAAATGACAAATGAATTGCAATTTTGCTGTAAATGATGATAAACCCCAGAAATATCACATTTTCACAGTTTTGGGTGTATTTTTTTTTTTTTTTCTTCAAAAAAAAAAAAAAAAACAAAAAAACAACTGGATATTTATGGCCTAAAGATTGCTAACTTCTGGCAGTCAGAGGTAAAAATGAACATATTTAACAGTTTAAATGTGTAATTTGTATGCAGATCAGAGTATGAAATGGCAAAACAAGGCTACAGTTAAAGTAATTGCTTGAAAATTATGTCGCTATTTATGGCAAAATCTGACGCGTTGTCTTATGTTACTGAAAATCCCATAAAACCTTAGACACTGTTGATATCAAACTAAAATACGAAACTGGCACAATGTAAGGGAAAAATCTTATAGGCATACAGGCACTTAATAGGAAAATGGCGCGAAAAATATGGTAGTTACATAATGGCAAATACAAATAGTCCTCAGATATTTTGCTCTGTAGAACTATTTTACTTATTTTCTTTGCATTGCTTTTGCTAAAATTACATGGCAGATATATGATTGACATGTAGGTAGCATTTTCATTATGGATTAACAACATGACAAAATATTTCATGAAAATTTAGATCATACACCACCATTACAATTTGGAGTCTCATTTTTAGTTGATTTTGCAGTTTGTGTGTTTGACCGAAAAAAATATTCTTACATCAAACATGATCCTCAAATTTCTTTTGATTTTTATTCAGCACTGACAATATTCTTCAAGTAATTGTAAATAACAGACATCTGAAATGGGTTCTGATTTGTGCCGCGGCCATTGGTCAGTTTTATATAGAATAAAGAAAAACAGGTATTTAGTGTGTTGAAACCTTAAGTACATTAATCGAGGGTTGAGCGCAGTACTGCTGTAACTCCTATCAAATAAAGGAGGAGTTACGACAGTATTGCGCTCAACCCATGACATTTTGCGCATGCTCAGTCGCCTGGTAAAATAATAATAATAATAATTTATTATTATTATTATTAATAGTAGTAGTAGTGGTGGTAGTAGTAGTATACCAGATTTGTATAGCGCATTTTTCATGATAAACACGTTCAAAGGCGTTTTACATATAGCAAACGCAGCCACACAGGACGCGAAATTCATCCATCCTCTGCTAGTACAGACCAAAGAGCTATAAAGATAAACAGAGCGATCTGACCAGAACATGAAATAGAAAGAAATCCTTTTTTAGATACAGGCCTGCCCGGCAAACATAATATCGCCCGCTAAATGTATGTTTAGCTGGGAACCATTAATCATAAAAGGTCGATTAACTGTCGTATAAGGAATGATAGACAAGTAGAAGGGATGAAGCAGTGTGGTATTTTATTGTACTTCTTGCGATGAGACATATTTTTACTTTTATTTTTTTAAGAGTCGGAGCAGCTAGTAAATAAAATGCTTACCAAGACTAAATGACTTTCCGTCCTTAAAACATTTAACAGCGCCTGTGCCACTTGGGTTAGAACCGCTTTTTTCGCTTCCTTTGCTTTTTTCGCTTGTTCCCTTAGAACTGCCTTTGTTGCTTCCGGTGCCCTTGTCGCTTTTCTCTGTCGAACTGCCCTTGTTGCTTCCGGTGCCCTTGTCGCTTTTCTCTGTCGAACTGCCCTTGTTGCTTCCGGTGCCCTTGTCGCTTTTCTCTGTCGAACTGCCTTTGTTGCTTCCGGTGCCCTTGTCGCTTTTCTCTGTCGAACTTCCCTTGTTGCTTCCGGTGCCCTTGTCGCTTTTCTCTGTCGAACTGCCTTTGTTGCTTCCGGTGCCCTTGTCGCTTTTCTCTGTCGAACTGCCCTTGTTGCTTCCGGTGCCCTTGTCGCTTTTCTCTGTCGAACTGCCTTTGTTGCTTCCGGTGCCCTTGTCGCTTTTCTCTGTCGAACTGCCCTTGTTGCTTCCGGTGCCCTTGTCGCTTTTCTCTGTCGAACTGCCTTTTTCGCCGTTGTTACCCGTCTCCCCCTTATTGCTACCCTTTGAACTTTTTGTGTTTTCGCTGACAGCTTCCGTTATGTCATATAAAACACAAAGTAAAATCACCAGAAATACCAGAAATAAAAAGGACTTCATTGTTGAACTCCTAGTATCAGGTAAATAAAATGACTTAAAAATGAAAGGATACTTCTTAAATATATAATCAGATACGTTTGTTTTACACGCATCATTTATCACAAAGCATATCACCCCAGTATTTTTCATTTCTGAAAACCTTACACAATATCCATTTATATTCAAATCTGGAAAGAACAAGGAGTTAAGTTTATGATGAGCGTGTTTTCTTCAAGGATAAAAACAAATATGTATCATTACAAAATTATTATATCATATGTAAAATTAGAAATGGGTACTTGAGCGTTTTCAGGGTACAGGTAATATCCGCGTTACCTAGAATTCAGACTTGTCTGAAAGCTTTGATCTAACAAGACTTGCCGTTACTGCCTATTGATCTAAAAGGACTTACCGTTTCCACCTAATGACCTAATCGTTCTTGCTGGTACGATCTCTTGATCTAACCGGATTGGCCGGTGCTATTTGCTGGTCTAACTAGACTTACCGGCGCTATCTACTGATCAATTCGGACTTATCGGTGCTATCCACTGATCTAACCGGGCTTACCAATTCTATCTATTGATCTAACCGGACTTACGGTACCTCCTGGTAAAGTACACTCTCTTATCAGTACTACCAGTTGAGCTAACTGGACTTAGCTTTTCTACCAATTGAGCTTACCGGACTTACCTGCACTACCAAATAAGCTAACCGGACTTACCTATAATACTAATTGAGCTAACCGTATTTATCTGTACTACCAGTTGAGCTAACCGGACTTACCTGTACTACCAAAAAAGCTACCTGGACTTACCTGTAATACTGAAAGAGCTAACCGGACTTACCTGTAGTACTGAATGAGCTAACTGGACTTACCTGTAATACTGAATGAGCTAACCGGACTTACCTCTAATGCTGAATGTGCTAACTGGACTTACCTGTAATACTGAATGAGCTAACCGGACTTACCTGTACTAAGAGTTGAGCTTACCGGACTTACTTGTGGTATATATTGAAGTTACTTGACTCGCCGGTACTACTTGTAGAGCTAGGCGGATGTATCTGCACTACCGATTGAGCTAACCGGACTTATCTGTATTACCACCCGAGCTAACCGGACTTGCCTGCATTACCAATTGATCTAACCGGACATGCCGGCGCTTTAGAATATCTTTACTAAATTAAGTAGTTGATTTACATTTGATGTTTGAAGGCGTTCAAAAACATCTGGCACTTTTACGTTAAATGAAGCGATATTACCAATTTTTTTTGCACCAACATTTTGCAAAAACATGTTTAGAAATCGTTTTCTTACCTTTCATTTAACTTTAACATAAGTCTGTGGACAACGTGACGACTAACTTCATAAACTTATTAGCAAAAGCACAAAAGGCACTTTACTGGATCTACATGAAGCATATTAGCAATCTAAGTAAGCTATTTGATATTTAGAAATAGTAACGCTGTTTACGTTGACGCAATTAACTGCATCTGTCGCACCAATGAAACAGTCTATTCAGGAAAGTTTGCCGTACTGCTTTCCTTTCTGGAAAGGCTTAATTAAAGGAACTTAAGTAAGTGCCTGCTAAGAAATAGTCGATGTTCATGAATGTCAAATAATTAACTAAAGCATAACACCGAGTAATTGAATTAAGGCAACAGGCCGCGAGTTTCACACCAGACTTCCTACGAAGAGGGATGTTCTAAAAGGTACGATACTAACCTCATAACAATGTTGTAAGTGTTCGAAATAGTATCTAAAACCCATCTAGTGACCTACTACCCCCCCCCCCCCCCCCCCCCCCCCCCCCCCCCCCCCCCAACACTCTCCTCGCCCTCCCCCCAACACTCTCCTCCCCCTCCCCCAGCAAGAATTTCGTTCAAATAATCCTGATAATACAGCTATTCTACAAGATGACAGGTGGACAATTTAGGCTCTCCCTGTATTAATGTGTCTTCACAACTTCATTTGCAAACTTATTCATTCGTTCTCTTCTCAGTATAGTTTTATAAATATAGAATAATAGAATAATAACTATCTAACACTGTAGAAACAAAGTGTGGTATAAACTCACCTTAAAATATCAAGTACTGTTTATACTTCTATATTAATTAAATGATATAATTACGCATTAAACACATTACCTTGGCCTTATATGTGTCGCTATCAATTTGTAACTAGATACTACTTGTTAATATTTCTTATTTTCTTCATGTAAAACAAGTATAATTACCATCATGGAAATACAATACAAAACAGTTATTTTGTGGCGCGTCTTTAACATATACAAATATTTTGTTTCTGCTACTTTAATTATACGTCAGCATTATGACGATTTTCCCCAGCTTATCATGGTGGAGGAAGACCCTAGGTTCCCCTCCGAGTTTTACTTCATCAATTGCGGGTACTTGGGTGAACCACTGACCTTTCGTAAGCCTATGACTTCCTCACGTGAAAAGTTCTACGCCCAAAGTGAGGGTTGAACCTTGGTTAGTTTAAACAATATTTATTTTTCAAATGAATTACATGCAATTCATACAATATACACACTACAAAGTTATAGCTGTACAATATATAGCAGAACCTTGGTTAGGCCAGTGAGGATCGAACCTTGGTTTGGGGTAAGTGATTTGAAGACAGCAACCATAACCATTCGGACACAGACATACAAGAATAGAAAGGTGTGCTTTATTGTACTCAAAATGACTTAATATACAGATATTTAGCTCTACATGTTGTCTACATGTTGTATAAACTAAGAGATGTACAAGCGTGTCGCGGTCAAATTGACTAAGGGATTGGTCTCTTTTTGTAACCGTGCAAGTGTTATAAGCGCTTCTTCGTTAAATTCCTGTGAAATTTCATATGAAAATACACGTGCAGAGTAGAATAATTACGGAAGCAGAGGCATGTTTTGAATTGGTCGGTCCACAAGTTTTATTAGATAAATAATGTCATTTCCGTAAAAAAAATAAGCAACCAAATGGCTAATTTTTAAAACAAACGGAATTTAGCACATGTAAATGTGCAATATCTATGTTAAAAGTACAGGTGAAAAATAAAATGACAAGAAAAAAAAAACCAAGGATTTTTGTGAGAAATGAGACTAATCAATGCATATTTTTTTAACCTTTAGCCTGCTGGTGGTAAGTGATTCTGTCTTTACGACCAGTGCAGACCAAAATCAGACATCTTATTCTGCACTGTTTACACCCCTTGGAGTACTAACCGTTAAGAAGATCTTAAAATGACCTTGTACATGACCGGAATGATGCCTCTGACTAACGGATTCGTATCCAAAAGGGCCTTTTTACATTTGTCAGATTGTTTGAGCGAGTATGTCGACGCTGTGAAGATAAATGTGGACATCTGAAAAAAAAAGTCGTCTGCATCTCTTCTGATATCGCCACAATTAAACATTTGAGCCGCGTCATGGAAAAAACAACATTGTAGCTTTGCGACCAGCATGAATCCAGACCAGCCTGCGCATCCGCGCGGTCTGGTCAGGATCTATGCTGTTCGCTTTCAATGTCTATTGCATTTAGAGAAACTGTTAGCGAACAGCATGGATCCTTACCAGACTGTGCGGATACGTAGGCTGGTCTGGATCCATGCTAGTCGCAAAACAACTATAATGGTTTTCTCATGGCGCGGCTCATTTGACCAGCCAGTAAAAAATGTAAACGGATGTAAAAAAAAGTCTGTATCAAGGTTACTACATTATTTTTTTCTTTTCTTGCATAATGGACATACAAAAAATGTCGCCGGAAGGATTAACTGATGGATTTTCGAGTGACTTGATTTTTGTTTATAATCATGTATGAAACGTAAATCAAGATCATTCCACATTTTGATGGATGGTAACATTACTGACTTAGCATAGATTTCAAGCTAGAGTGCCATAGTAGCCTAATTTGCAGTGTTTATCACCCTTAAGTATTGTTGTTATAACACTGTTCAAAGTATGTGCTCAGAAAATAACCTAGGCAATTCTCAGCGATTATATTATAAACTAAAAATATTTTTTTGAATATGCTTTCTGTCGGATACTGACACCAAGCCTATAACAAATGATATGGATCAACTCCCGTCGGAGGTAAGATATCTTGTTACTACTCGTGACGCGTAATATAGAATTTTATCTTTAAATCACAGAGTTTCCCCAGCCTATTGATGCATACGCAATTACTTTCGGCGGGGCGACATTCGGCGGGGGACATTTGGCGGGGCGACGTTTGGCGGAGCGACGTTCTGCGGGGCGCCATAACGAAGTGACATAAATCAACCACCATAAGTAAGACATTACACTTCGGGTAAATGAAGTCCACCATGATAATATTTATTAAAATATATCAATGAGCATGTCAGAATGAAAACAATCAAGGCCTTCTTGTAATTTATCGTCTAATTTACCACGGGTCATCGTTCAGATGCTTCAGTAATTAACCATTCGGGCTAACGCCCTCGTCGTTCAATTATTACGCATCTGAACTCTGAACCGTGGTAAATCAGATGATAAACCACTCCAAGGCCTTGATTATTTGTCAATTTTACGATCAGAACATAACGTTACGCTGCAAACGATAAAACTGGTTTAACTTTGTTATTGTGCGTCACTGAAACGTCATGACGTCACTTCTGCTTACGGACGTTAATTTTCCGCATTTTGTGTTAAGAAATGAAATGATTCTTATATCGGTGCTAATGCGATATGAACGACAGAAAAGTATCAGCAAATCCATGAATCGTGAAATTTGCCGATCCTATTCTGTCGTTCATTTCGGATGAACACCGAAAAAAATAGTTTCATTTTTTTATATTTACATTATATTTTCTTTCCATTTGTACACAAGATTATAAATGGCACATATTTTGTGGCATTTAACATTAAAATCAGCTTCCCGGCCATTCTGTCAAACACATGGAATAACTGCGACGTCATCTAAGGAACGTTCTCCTTGACTATAAGCGGACGTCGTCAAAACAACGGTCAGTTATCACTAAGCAGCGATAACGTAACTTTCGCGACTTTCCTTTTACTGTTCATACGAAATGAACGTCATAATTTGCAATGGAAACGAATAGTACGAATGTAAATATTGCATATTTTACTATAAGAAAAAGTGCTACAAATAATGTATTATTCTAGTTGCTATATCTATTCTGGCTTTTTATTATTATTATTATTTACGGCAAGGACTTAAAACGATAAAACTGAGGTAGCAGCGTACACTTTTTGGTACCATCAATATTTGTACTAATTAGAACTTCGTGCTATTGGATGTCTGTAAATTACAGTGAGTACAAAACTAATCAATATTAATTCTTTAGAAAACGTAAACAGCTGATACAAGTAACTGCTGCTAGCTTTGTATGAATAGATGATTCATCTCGGTGAAGGAAGTTCAAAACATTGAAGAGTTCCATGCTGGGTGATTGCTTGTACATTTTTGCTATTTTGTGTAAAAAAAAAAAGAAAAGAAAAAAGATGGCTAGGCCGACATTCCATTAATATCATGTAGTTCAGTAGAGTCTATTAAATTGAGAAATGAAAAAAAGGGACTTTGTTCCTGCAGGCTGCCCCAAAAGTGCAAAATTGATAATGTTGGCGCCTTATTTTGGATAGGTTGGAAACTACTTTCGTTTTTCATAACTTTCTGTGTTCTTTTATGAGAGTCCTGATTTTTCATTGATTAAAAGCGCAAAGCATGCGCACAATAATCACGACTGGCTACATACAATCCACGCCATGCCCAAAATGTCCGAATCCAATATAGGTTATAATGCAGCAATTCGGTCCAAAATGTGCTTCCGTGGTGTAGTCGAAAGAAGTCCCTAATAAATAGATCCTAATTTTCCCATTTTTCGCGCATTTGCGCGTAAATCGGGGGCCAAATGGGCATTATTTCACTCGTTGAATGAATTTTACATAAAATAGGACACGTTTCATGCTAATACTCGCATGTTTTCGAGTTGTTTACTTGAAAACCAAAGTAGGGTGTTTATTCTCCGGACCGCTTTCTGAAATGCGGCATTAGAGGTTACCTGACTTCAGTTGACTTGCATTTCACTGCATACTATTCAACACCCCTTTTTCTTTTCGTTTTCTTGAAGCAAATGTATGGATATCTTTTGGAAAATAGGTCTACGACGGAGTGAAAATCTAGAAACTGTAACAAAATTGTGCTGAGGTAGCTGAATTTTATATGTAACAAAGAACAATTTCTTTTATTGGTATATAGCCTTTAACCCTTCTACCTAAAATGGAACTTTGTTATAGGTTAGAGAACACCAATTGTTTTCCCATAGACTTCCATTATAATATTATGGCGTGTACGGCCTTCCATAAATCAAAACATGTATATCCAATCACATTATTTGCAAGAGCTATCTTAATTCCACCAAAATATCGGACGAAAAATATAGTATATGAATAGTAATACTTTATTTAAGTAATTTTCGTGAGAATGAGAAGAACCCCTGTTTACATCGTGGTATGGCGAAAGAATGTTTCAACACACATAAAATATAGCATATTTTGTCAAAAGGTATTATGAAATACTGCAAATGGAGTAAAAGTAAGTTTGCATGAATGGCCAGTCAGAACGGACAAACATAAACTTATTCCCATGTAAGTTCCCTGTACTTTTTTTTAAATTGGCGATCTCTGACTTTTGTGCGTCACTGAAAAGCCATGACGTCACTTGTGCTTACGAAAGTGCTTTGTGTACATATTCTACGTATAGGTTATAGATCATTTATTGAACTTCTAATGCAATTAAGTTTGCCGAAACGGAACGTAGCGAAGAAAGAGTGCTAGTTGCTTTATTTATTTTATTATTTTCAAAATCCGATAAGAATATAACGTTACGCTACAAACGATAAAACTAAAGTGGAACTTTGAAAGTGTGCGTCACTGAAACGTCATGACGTCATTTCTGCTTACGAACATTAATTTCCTGTGCCCGGAATGAAGAAAAATAATCGGTCAGAATAAATAGCCTATATGTATATAAGACCTATGCAAGGAAAATATCAGCCATGTGGTAACGAATCATATAGAAATATCCGTTCCATGGCCACCTGCGCAAGGGCGGTAACTCGGCAGGTGCCTCGGGGACGGATATTTCTTTCCGATTCGAAAACGCATGACAGATATTATTATTCTAAAATCCATTAGATTCTCGTGAAGCTTGATTTGATATATGAGCCGTGCCATGAGAAAACCAACATAATGGCTTTGCGACCAGCATGGATCCAGACCAGCCTGCGCATCCGCGCAGTCTGGTCAGGATCCATGCTGTTCGCTTTCAAGGCCTATTGGAATTAGAGAAACTGTTAGTGAACAGCATGGATCCTGACCAGACTGCGCGGATGCTCGGGCACAAACAAATCCCTCAGGATTCTGCAGATGTTATAACACGAAAAAACATGCGTTGATTTCAGAACGACATTGGACATTCGAACCAAGAACGACAATGGGAATTCGAACCTAAACGATATTGGACATTCGAACCCATAATGAAATAATATTAGACATTCGAATCAAAAACGACATTGGGCTATCAATACCAGAACCACATTGGACATTCGAGCTCAGAATGATATTGGACATTCGAACCTAGAACGACATTAGACATTCGAATCCAAAACGACATTGTACATTCGATAACAATACGAGATTGGACATTTGAACCCACAACTACATTTACTAGTAACATTCGAATCTGAAACGGAGGAAAAGCAGACTTTCAGAAATCGATGCCAAGGGAGACTACTAATGTCGTTCTGGGTTCGAATGTCCAATGAATAGTTATTGTTTCGAATGTCCAATTTTGTTCTTGAATCGGATGTGCAATGTCGTTCTGGGTTCGAAATTCCAATTTCGTCCTGGGTTCGAATGTCAAAAGTCGTTCTGGATTCAAATGTCCAATGCCGTTCTTGGTTCGAATGTCCAATGTTGTTCTGGGTTCGAATATCCAAAGTCATTCTGGGTTCGAATGTCCATGTCCAATGTCATTCTGGATTCGAATGTCCTATATCGTTCTTGGTTCGAATGTCCAATGTCTTTCTAGGTTCAAATATTCAATGTCGTTTAGGGTTCGAATGCAAATGTCGTTCTACGTTCGAATAACCAATATCGTTCTATGTTTGAATGTCCGAAGTCCAATGTTGTTCTGGTTTTATAGTCCAATGTCGTTTTGGGTTCGACTGTCAAATGTCGTTCTTGGTTCTAATGTCCAATGTCGTTCTGGGTTCGAATGTCAAATGTCGTTCTGAAATCGAATGTCCAATGTCGTTTTAGGTCCGAATGTCCAGTGTGGTTCTAGGTTCGAATGTCCGATGTCGTTTTAGATCCGAATATTCAAATGTCGTATTGGACCGAATGTCCAATGTCGTTTTGGTATCGAATGTGCAATGTCGTTCTGGGTTCAAATGTCGAATGTCGTTCTGGTATCGTATGTCCAATGTCGGTCTGTGTTCGAATGTACAATATCGTTCTAGGTTCGAATGTCCAATGTCATTCAAGATTTGAATGCTCAATGTCGTTCTAAAATCGAATGTCCAATGTGGTTCTGGTGTCGAATGTCCAGTGTCGTTCTGGGTTCCAATGTCCAATGTCATTTTGGGCTCAAATGTCGAATGTCGTTCTATGTTCGAATGTCGAATGTGGTTTTGAAATTGAATGTCGAATGTCGTTCTGGTATCGAATGTCCAATATCTTTCTGGGTTCGAATGTCTAATGTCGTTCTGGTATCGAATGTCCAACGTCGTTATGGGTTCGAATGTCCAATGTCGTTCTGGGTTCGAATGTCCAATGTCGATCTGGGTTCGAATGCCCAATGTCGTTCTACGTTCGAATAGAGCCTTCAACAAAATGGCCATCGTCACCCTTATTTTACAAGTGTCTAGACAAGTTGGCGTCTTTGAGTTTAAATGTAAGCTATTCAAGGCTGTAGACTAGGCATAATGAGTTTGGTTACTATTTTCTAAATGTCCGATGTGTAACCCGCAGCTAGGTATCCTGCATTGTTACTGAACTAAACATTTTGGTTGTTCCATAGCGTGTCTTTGTAGACCTCCATAGCGTTATGGCAACATAGGGACCTTTTCAATGTATCAGTATATCGATTTTTGTTTAATTTCTTCTTTTTTTCAGTTTAGGATTAAAAACTTTTTTTTTAATGTGGGGGACCCATAATTGTATGGGCACCAATACTGGACGAACACTTGTGGTTATTTCCCTTATTCCCAATGGTGAACTACAGTCGCTTGTTAACAAAATCTCCTTTGGCATGCTTTATCATAATTGAGCCGTGCCATGTGAAAACCAACATAGTGACTTTGCGACCAGCATGGATCCAGACCAGCCTGGGCATCCGCGCAGTCTGGTCAGGATCCATGCTGTTCACTTTCAAAGCCTATTGCAGTTAGAGAAACCGTTAGCGAACAGCATGGATCCTGACCAGACTGTGCGGATGCGCAGGCTGGTCTGGACCCATGCTGGTCGCAAACCCACTATGTTGGTTTTCTCATGGCATGGCTCATTTACACTATTTCACTATTTCGTAGGTTTTTGTATCCAGCCTGCAAGCTTAGCATTATATAACACACATAGCGTGGGTAAATTATTTAAGGTACTGGACCCGTAATAGAATACCTCCTTTCTGAAGAGTATTCAATTGCTACCATAAACCTATTTTGACTGCAATTTTCACGGGGAGGGGGGGGGGGGGGGGTAGGTTCAAGCCCCACTGGGACCGAATTTTTTTTCCTTATTTTCCTTTTTTCTAGTAAGTTTTTACTTCTTTGAAGACTTATTATAAAATTTTCATTTTATAAGCGATTTCTTGCTGTTCATAGTGAATTTACCTCTGAATCAGGTAGGGTAGAGTTAGACATCTTTAAAAATACTGAGTTACATGCGGTAAAAGTTCTCTATTTTGCCTTCATTCTTTAGATAAAATATTGTGGAAGAAATGCAGGTAGATTTTACTTCTGCCCCAAGGTTACTTTTGAATGAAGTGAGCAAAATTCAAAACAGACCCACAGAATTCGACCTTAATTTTTCAATGTTGGAGTTAGAATTCTGTCTGTTTAAATCTGTTACTTGAGGCACCCTAGAAAAAATGATATTTATTTATTTTTTGTTTTATAATTGTTTAACAAGTTTGATGTTTCTTTTATATATGCTGTAATAAAATCTCTGCAAACATTTTAGATAGTGGCCATCACATTGAAATTTGTTTCAACTTGAGCTTGAGGAAATACCATAAATTATACAAAATTTACAAAAAACGGCACGGTAAAAGTTGTTGTTTAGAATTTGCAACACAGTGCGAAACATGGTCAACTTTAAGAATATACTAAGCAAATGCAATTTTTTGAACATTACTATTAGGGGACCAATATCTTAAAAGAAGACGTTTGACCGTCATAGAGTTTACACTAAAGGAGAGTTGCAGTTTCGGGACTAGGAGTTGAGCTTTATGGCCAGCGCGTGGAAGTCAAATTCAAATGCTACATACGATAACATATAGGACAAAGTTCGGGTAAATTGGCAAATGACAGCCAAGGCATCGTTGTTATACCTTCACGGTAGTTGACTGCCGCTATATATAGAGCTGCGGTGGCCTAATGAATAAGGAACCGGCCCTGCAATCGGGAGGTCGAAGGTACGAACCCTGTCAGAGGCGGATCTTGTTCCTGAAGAGAGATCGGTTGATGATCCAAACTGTATCTACAATGTGACAAATCATAAATGTCACCGTATTTCAGCTGTATCGACAATGTGACACGTTATGAATATCGCTATAATTAAGCTGTAACGACAATGTGACACATTATGAATGTCACCATAATCAGGCTGTATCGACAATGTGAATCATTATGAATGTCACCATAGTTCAGCTGTATCGACGCCGAGACACATTATGAATATCAAAATAATTCAGCTGTTTCATCAATGTGACTCATTATGAATGTCACCATAATTCAGCTGTATCGACAATGTGGCATGTAATTATGTCACAAGAATTTATCTGTTTCGACTATGTGACACATCATGAATGTCACCATAATTCAGCTGTATCGGCAATGTGACGTATCATGAATGTCATTATAATTCAGCTGTATCGACAATGTGGCACATATTTATGTCACCATATTTCAGCCGTATATACACTGTGACACTTTATGAATGTGGTCGTAATTCAGCTGTATTGCTAGCTCACTTGTCACGTGACAAGGTGAGCTTTTGTGATCGCTCTTCGTCCGATGTCCGTCCACAATTTCTTGTGAACACAATAGAGATCACATTTTGTATTTGATTTTAATTAGACTTGAACACAACTTGTATTAGCGTAATATCTCGGTTTCTTTCGAAAACTGGCCAGATCCAATCATGGGTTCCAGAGTTATGGCCCCTTAAAGGACCAAAATTTGATATTTTGGATTTTGCAGCCATATACAGACATTATTTGTGGTTTGATTTGACACAAACTTGCAAAATGTCATTTACAACAATAGATCTTGGATTTCATGATGAATCCGTCAGATCCAGACATAGGCTGCTGTATAGTTTTTCTGTTAGAGTTTTTAGAACAAGACAATGAGTTTGTAAAAGAGCATTTATACAGTATATACAGTATTTCTGGTAGATATTTTAGAACAAGACAATGAGTTTGTAAAAGAGCTTTTATACAGTATATACAGTATTTCTGGTAGATTTTTTAGAATAAGAAAATGAGTTTGTAAAAGAGCCTTTATACAGTATAATACAGTATTTCTGGTAGATTTTTTAGAACAAGACAATGAGTTTGTAAAAGAGTTTTTATACAGTATATATAGTATTTCTGGTAGATTTTTTAGAACAAGACAATGAGTTTGTAAAAGAGCTTTTATACAGTATATACATTATTTCTGGTAGATTGTTTAGAACAAGACAATGAGTTTGTAAAAGAGCCTTTATACAGTATATACAGCATTTCTGGTAGATTTTTTAGAACAAGACAATGAGTTTGTAAAAGAGCCTTTATACAGTAAAAACAGCATTTCTGGTAGATTTTTTAGAACAAGACTATGAGTTTGTAAAAGAGCTTTTATACAGTATATACAGTATTTCTGGCAGATTTTTATACGCCCGTTTGAAAAACGGGACGTATTATGGGAACGCCCCTGGCGGGCGGCGTCCACAGACCTTGTCCGGAGCACATCTTCTACATGCATGGAGGGATTTCGATGAAACTTGGCACAGTTGTTCACCATCATGAGACGGAGTGTCATGCGCAAGAACCAGGTCCCTAGGTTTAAGGTCAAGGTCACACTTAGAGGTCAAATGTCAAATTCAAGAAAGACTTTTCCGGAGCATATCTTCTTCATGCATGGAGGGATTTTGATGAAAGTTGGCACAATTGTTCATCATCATGAGACAGAGTGTCCTGCGCAAAAACCAGGTCCCTAGGTCTAAGGTCAAGGTCATACTTAGAGGCCAAAGGATACAAGAATGAAAAATTCAAGAATGACTTTGTCCGGAGCATATCTTCTTCATGCATGGAAGGATTTTGATGTAGCTTGGCACAGTTGTTCACCATAATGAGACGGAGTGTCTTGCGCAAGAACCAGGTCCCTAGGTCTAAGGTCAAGGTCACAGTTAGAGGTCAAAGGATACAAGAATGAAAACTTTGTCCGGAGCATATCTTCTTCATGCATGAAAGGACTTTGATGTAGCTTGGCACAATTGTTCACCATCATAAGACGGAGTGTCATGCGCAAGAACCAGGTCCCTAGGGGTAAGGTCAATGTCACACTTAGAGGTCAAGGATACAAGAATGAAAACTTTGTCCGGAGCATTTCTTCTTCATGCAGTGAGGGATTTTGATACAACTTGGCACAAATGTTCACAAGCATGAGACGGAGTGTCATGCGCAAGAACCAGGTCCCTAGGTCTAAGGTCAAGGTCACACTTAGAGGCCAAAGGTCAGATACAAGAAAGACTTTGTCCAGAGCATTTCTTCTTCATGCATGGAGGGATTTTGATGTAACTTGGCACAATTGTACAACATCATGAGACGGAGTGTCATGCACTGGTCCCTTCTTTTGAATTACTTCCCTTTGCTGTTACTATAAAAAGCTTATATTGTATCTTTTTCATTACAAGTCGTAGGGAAAAATCGAGACCACTTTTCTGTACAACATGCATGTTACTTCAAATTCTGAGGTGTATTTTGAGCTATCTCTACCTGGTAAGGATTTTTTATGGACTTAAAAAATAAAAGAATTACAATAATTTCTAAAAAACAAACATTGTAAACAACTAGAAAATTATAATTCCATTTGCAAATACAGGTGCTAGTGTAAAGAAATTTGCTGTGACGGGCATATATTGTGACATTCTGGCACTCTTGTTTAGAACAAGACAATGAGTTTGTAAAAGAGCTCTTATACAGTAAATACACAGCAACTGAAAATTTTAATCAAACAGTTTGAAACTAAAATGTTCAACATAACTACATGTCTAGGTCTACCATTCTCCCCAATTTCTACCACTTCAAGTCTTTTTCGATCACTTTGTGAATTCCGGTGGAAATTGAATTGGGAAAATGCTGTCATATGTAGAAATTGTCAATTATAAAACATTATAAGTTACCATAATACCGGTATATATGAGCCGTGCCATGAGAAAACCAACATAGTGGGTTTGCGACCAGCATGGATCCAGACCTGCGGATGCGCAGGCTGGTCTGGATCCATGCTGGTCGCAAACCCACTATGTTGGTTTTCTCATGGCACGGCTCATATGAAGATCTTTCTTGTGTGTAATATTTGCAAATGTGAGTTGTTTAGCAATGTAACATACCGGTATAACTTTTTGTTTACCTTTAACAAGATACAAAGTGGCAAAACTGTTGTAAAACAGCAAAATCTCTAAAAGCTTACAATCATTTAGGAATTTTATGTTAAGATTTGGGGGAAAAAAAACACTTTGCTGTTGGACTGCCTCCCTTTACTGGAGGTAGTTACACAGAGTGAAAAACTCTACATTTTCTCAATTTTATCATAACAACACCATTGAATTTCTCCTGTGTTGCTTTCTATACAGTCTGTTTCTATTTACCTGCTTTTTGCTAGAAATTTTATTGCATTTTATACTATTTTATGTTTGCTAGCCACCTTAAGTTCTAAGCTTCTGACTAGATGTGTTACTTTTTTAGTGGGACAGGGAACTCCATGGTTATCATTGAAGTTTTGTTTTTTCTTTTTTTCTCTTGAGCGTTTTTCGTAGTTTTTGCATTCTCCTGTTCTTCCTTTTTATCTAATTACTATATGAGCCGTGCCATGGGAAAAGCAACATAGTGGCTTTGCGACCAGCATGGATCCAGACCAGCCTGCGCATCCGCGCAGTCTGGTCAGGATCCATACTGTTCGCTAACAATTTCTCTAATTGCAATAGGCTTTGAAAGCGAACAGCATTGATCCTGACCAGGCTGTGTGGATGCGCAAGCTGGTCTGGATCCATGCTGGTCGCAAAGCCACTATGTTAGTTTTCTCATGGCGCGGCTTAATCATGTCACTGACTTTGAATCACTTGCCCTTCATTGTTTTGAGACTAGATAATCTTTTAGGGTGTAGAACTTTCGTGTGAGGAAGCCTCCCAGCTTGGTTACGGTAGGTTGGTGGTTCTACCCAAGTGCCGGCTTGAACCTGAAATATTGCCAGAAGAGGCGATTACACGGGAACTTAGACAAAAAGACCAGTCAAGTATAGCATCTGCAGCCTTTAGAGTTTGAGCTGATTTCATTAGTTGAAGGTTGATATTTAGTTGAAACACTGAGTGAGTTTTGCCTGATCCCTGAAATGAAATTATCTAGCTCAAAATTGAAATCATTTGCGAATCATTGGTATACGAATCACTTAGGCAAGGTAGCAAGAGGAAAATTTTATATACGAGATATTTCGTCTCACCAGCTATCAGCTATACGTTTTAACTAAGGACATTCTACATCGTTTGTCAGCTAGCCTAAGACATCGTCTTTAAAATGTGGTAAGGATTTGTTCTCTGAAGCTATTGTCAGCAGCTCTTTAAAAGATGTCAGTTTTAAATATAATATATAGAGAATACTATTAGTCAGGATCCATGCTGTTCGCTTTCAAAGCCTTTTGCAATTAGAGAAAGCGTTAGCAAACAACATGGATCCTAACCAGACTGCGCGGATGCGCAGGCTGGTCTGGATCCATGCTCGTCGCAAATGCACTATGTCGGTTTTCACACGGCGCGGCTCATATATATATATACTTGAAGTTTGTATTTTTAGTTCCACTGTCTACATCATTTGTGATTGTCTATCGATTTTTGTTTTGCTAAAGAATGCAATAACCTGTATTAATTTTTGATCACAGAGTAAAGTAACGCCATATCAACACTTATCCTTTGTTAATAGGAACCAAGACATGCTTTATTAATCACGTGACTCTTCTGTCTGTACTAGATTATACACCCAAACGAAGAAATGCTGCAATATGCAGCAAAAGGAAACTTCGCGCCAAACAAAGCGTTGCATCTACATGTATATCTTTTCAAACAACTGCAAAAATACATGGATCACCTTTTTTATTACTAGTATTTAAGGGGACGCATACTTTGAAATTAGAAAAAAAGTGGGTGGGGTATTATAAAATTTATCTGCAAAAAAGTACACGGTTTTGGTAAATGAAATGAATACTGTTTCAACTGTTATAAGTACACAAAGGATTGCTCACTAAAATAAAAATGAGAAAAACTGAAACAAGAAAGTTATTGTTGAATTACATAAGACTTCTTGTGTACATTCAAAGTCAACAATTAAGACTTTTTGGTGCGAAAATAATAGTGCTTCACTTTGTCCAAACATTTATCAATGTCCTACAGATTCTAATTTAAAGAAAGAATGTGAAATAAGTTCACTGTCTTGCTTTTCATTTGGCATATGTGAGCTAAAACACATTATTTAGTTTGTTTACAAAGTAGTGCATAAGAAAAGATACGGTGGTCAAGGAATGCCACATTACAAAACTAAAAGAGTATATTCCCCTTAATACATTAAACATTTATCATTACAGAAGTCTAGTGGCTTACAATAAAGGCCTAGAAATGTTGCCATTATTAATTTTTAACTTGGTATTCATGAACTGCAATGCACTTAAATATCAAAACACATTCAACAAACTTTTGAAAATCTACTGTCTTAAAAATCCCTAAAATAAGGTATGAAATTTGGTTGAGAGGTCCAATCAATGTGTATATGTGCAAAAGCAACATTCTAATCTTGTTCACAAAAGTTACTTAATACACAGCAGGAATGTCAATGAATGATCAAAACTGGACGAATATACAGTTATAGTGGACACAACTTGACTCCGATGGTTGACCTTTGTATTATAATACATAATGAGGCACAATCTATTTTTGAAAAGTGAGTGTACGTAAAACCAGAGATGCACGAGAAAAAGGAAATGTAAACTTGTGTAAATATAAATTAGTGTATTGGAAAGTTTTCACTGATCAAATGTAAGTATATATACTTTGAAACTGCATTATATACAAACTAATTCCATATAAATATATACGGCTACCCTAAGCACCCTTGATTTCTATAATGAAATATTCGATATGAATAATCAGCCTAAGGTCAACCATCGCGGTCAAGTTGCGACTACTATATCCTCACTTTAATGTCATTTATAATTTGTCCTTGAATTCTCCACCATACTTTTCATAACTCTGTTTGCACGAGTTGCACGAGAATGCTGTCATTCACGTAAAAAAATGGGGTCAAATAAATTGTAAATGCAATATCATGTAAACGTAGTTAATGGATTATGCAGTTCAAGATAAACTTTATCTCATAACGTAACGAACATGTATAATGTTGTAACAACAACTTTACCTACACTGATTTAAGTAGCAGTCGGTTTATAAGTGACTTTATTGATTCATTTTGTGTTTTGTTATTGTTGTCAAAAGTATAACGGAAGTGCCTCACAGCTGAAGCGGAAACCAGTTTGATGCGCAAAGTAGTCCACTGTAAGTAATATTTTTTGACAAATGTCCACAGAAATTAATAATTTTCTAATATTAAAGACGAATATCTGAATAGGATTCATTATTTGATAACAAATTATAATCATCGACATGTTTTTTTAAAAATCGTACACGTGCTGACACCTAAGTTGTCTCCCGTTGTTTATTAGAGTTACCTTTCGTCCGGCACAGTAATACATTTGCAGTGAATCGCCGAGAAGTCGTGGGAAAATTAAAAACCATGTAAACAAACTAAAATGAACCACCTTTTCAAGATGAATTTCAAGTGATCGACATTATGCATTTAACCCGCCTGACCTGTGTAGCATCTTAGATATCTGTTCTAAGGTATTCATTGTGTAGAATGTCATGTTATGTCCTTGCAATGTTAATTCCACTCTGATTTTTTTGTTTACATTTTTTGTCAATGAGAAATATGGCGTCCATCCCGATATGAACTGACGTGGCGTTAAATTTTTACATGTTTAAGCAAACCTGGTGTGTTAGAAAGAAAATCTCATCCCTTCAACATTATTTGGAACACTGTTATTGTAAAAAACCTGTTTTTTCCTTATACAAAAGCTTAATATTTTGTGTTGAATGTACTTTCACAAACACCCCTGTTTTCCTATTACATTCATAGTACCACATCCTTATCCACAAAATACTGAATATTACAGGTGTCCATCAGTATTATATCAGTTTAGGAATATGTTTTTTATTTTCCCACCATCGATTTCTTGAATATGCACCCCTTCCGCATTGCTGTATGAACTGTGAATGTAGCAATATGCGTCCCCTTAAGGTAATAGACATGTAAAGCAGATCGACTCGAATAATTCACATCTTCAAGCATGCCATTTTTTTTTTGTCATTTGTATCATTGGACAATTTCATATGAAAAGTCCTCTTATGAAATGTGTTGAAAGATATTATCGGAATGCCTTAAATCCCATATTGGTAACTTGCGCTGCGCGTTTGAAAAACGCACATATTGGTTATTTGCGTACGTACTTGCGTGGAACATTTGCGCAGCAAATTACGCAAAGGGAAATTATTGCAACTCTGAATAAAATCTTTGGATACACTTACAATTAGAACAATATTTGTTAGACATCAATATGTCCTTTAAAAATGCACAATCATTCACTTGAGTTTATAGATCTTTCTGGCGCAGTCGTCAAACTGAAAAGGAATTTTCCAAGTGATGTCCGACAAAAATTGCTTTCTTTTCTGCTCTTTGATTTCTTTTCTGTCTTATGAAACATATTTTCTCATTTGTGCATTTTAAGTTGACACCATTATTTCGGGCCAAGCCCGACATTAAAAATGAAAACTTGAAACTTTGCCTATCGAAAGGACAAAATTGTCATTTACGACATACATTGTACTATCATAAGGCCATCGCAAATACTGTGCGCCTGTGGGCGCGGAGTATTAACAGCAGTCCTAAAAAGTTCTTAACATTCCGGAACACTACTCTTTTTCTCTGCATTGACATAAGATATGTGCAGAATGTTCGGAGTAGTAAAAGGAGTATGACCCTCATTTCTCTATGTCATATAATGATACGAATCTTCACTGGCACCAGAACAGAAAGAAAATGTCACTGCACATGTTATACTCTATCCCCGAAAAACTTGAACCAAGAAAGCCAACGCCGAAGCCGGGGCGAGTAGAATAGTACCCCTATTCTCCAAATAGCGGAGCTAAAAATACAAAGAAAAAAAAAAGAAAAACAAAATGTCCTGACAAACTGAGCGGAATAAATATATATTTTTATATATGCATATAGATTCTATTTCTTGTCCAAGACAAGGACATCGTTGGTGAAATAGACCAATAAATACTGTTTGACTGTCGCAAGTAAAATACAATACAAAACTTATTTATCAATTCAATAAGTACAGTGTATGGAGCTTATAAGCCCAAACACTTCATCATTTCTTTATTGAATAGGGCGAATAGTGGAACAGTTTTATATCAAGTTTTGCGACTAGGCGGTCAGTGCATAATTCAGATACATGTTGGATTAAACAGTATTTTAACTATTCAGGATTGTAAATACATATTTGTACGGAATCCTGTTGGGGCCATTTATAATGTCGCCGTCGCGTTTGTGGGGTCGACAAACGACAACGCGAAGTGACATAGCGACATTAGGAAGTGACACCCGACAATCCGACAATCGCAAACGACGGCGACAATCCCAAACGACAATGTCGCAATATCCACTTTGAAATGTCGCCTTTCAAAAGCACGATATATCGCAATGTCACTTCGCGTTGTCGAGCGTCATATCGCATTGTCGCTCTGTCACTTCGTAATGTCGCGATGTCACTTCGCGTTGTCGTGTGTCGACCCTGCAAACGCGACGGCGACATTATCAAACGACATGCGATAATCTCAAACGACGCTCGACAACAGGAAGCGACATTTTCCTAATATCGTATCGTATGCCGCGTGTCGCGGGTTTGGGTGAGGGTCGACACGCGACAATTCCAAACGATACACGACACGCAAAGTGACACTCGACAATACGAAGCGACATTTTCATAATGTCGTATCGCATGTCGCCCGTCTACCGGTGAAAATGTAAAATATTTCCGTACTTTTCCGTACGGAAAATGTCCATGTTTTTCATTAACTTCAAATAATTGTAGAGTGTTCCAAACACAAGATATTTTAATGTAATAACTTTTATATATTAAATTCAAACATTGTCTAAACGGATATGTACTTGTATAATTTTACCGCCAACGGTTTCGTCGGAGGACCGTCTCAAAATGTATCAGTTTTCGTGAAAATATGCATACTTCTTCATATATTAAATAGAGGGGTGGTCCTTGTCTGAGAAGCCATATCTTCATAACCTGATGTCCGATTTTAATAAATGATACCTTGTTGCAAAGTCAGTACCTAGAGAGAAGAGGCCACGTCAGTTTCGAACCCGGTCGGCTAGGGGTCAAGGTCATAGGTCAAATTCCGGTAATATTCTCAAAATATGAACTTGTCAGAGCAGTCAAGACGGTCCTGAAAACCCAAGCACTACCTTCACTGAGTCCAATGACACCATTGGAGCAATTCTCACGGCTCCCTGGGTCGGGTCAGCTTAGTCTTGACCAGCACCCTACCGCATATACTGAATTTCAGTTGATAATGACACTTTGTTATATTCTGACCCTTGTTAGAGTCTCTACACCCCCAGATACCTACCTTTACTATATATATATATATGAATATGTCTTCATAGATGACTTGGCTTTACATTTAAGCTACTTACAAGTCCATATGATGCCATCAGAGCTCAGGACAGGTATCAGAAAATGATTTACCCCTCTATTTAATATATGTACATAGTATGCATATTTTCACGAAAACTGATACATTTTGAGAAGGTCCTCCGACAGTTCTATTGTATTTTAGGTCATGTCCACATTACATCAGTCCAGGTTTAACCGGCGGAGCATATAATGCATCTATTTGCATCCATGTTGGTTTAGTTGAAGCATCAACTACACATCTCGTCTTTTGTAAGTGTGTCAAGTCTTCATTCATTATCATTCTTTTAGCACAAAATGCCCGCGGGTACCAGTCGTCTGCTACGCCTCCAACGCAGGTACAAACTTTTTTTCCAATTATTTTAAATTGTCCATACTGTATTATATCCTTTCCGTACATGCATGTTTTTCCTGAAATAAATAAACATAAAAACAATTGAGAGTTAGACCAAGTACGATTCTTATTAATAGGTTACTCTAGCGACTACAAATACACACAGGTTGGACAAATGAATTTCAAGAGTTACTTTGAAATTTGTCTAATTTTCAAGACTGTACTTAGAACACGAAATTGATACTGGAATTAAGGATTGGTGTCCAAACTCGGCCTCATGAGCTGGGATCAGTAAACAAGTTCATTACAGACATTTAGCAGGGTAAGGGTTAAAAGACTGAAGTTTAGTATATACGCTTCCAGGATAAATCCGACTTATGTCCGAAACAAGATTGTTCCTGTATTTAAATAAAAATATAAAATTTTAATCACTTGATATTAAGAATTAACTTTTAAGTTTTATCCTTTAAGTATTTATTTTAAATGCCACTCCAGGGCTTTCATATATAACACTATATAGAGGTAGTACCTAAAATTTTAAATTATGAAAGAGCAATTAAAAAATTAAACTTGTTTGTTTGTTTAAGAAATAATAAATCTGTTCCTATATTTTATCAGTTCATAAAATATGGGCAGGAGTTTGGATGCGTAATAATTAAATCACGAGTGCGTAGCACGAGTGATTTAATTATTCGCATCCAAACGACTGCCCATGTTTTATGAATTGATAAAATTATTGGAACATATTTATTATTTCGATTCTAACAACGCAAATAATTCGCATTTTACCACGCCATGTACCCGGATAATCTTAACTCTGTTCAGCGACCCTAACTCAGTGCCAACATGGCGGATGTAAAGCCGATACAACTTTGTTTTCTGTGTAATTACGATGTATAAAGGAATTTTCTGTTGTTATATCTATCTCAATTGATCAAGTATATATTTATTTCAAAATGTATCATGTTAAATATATCAATCATTGTGTTTTCAGGTGGAAAAACGACAAACAAGGCAACTTTTTCAATGAAAACTTTTACAAAAAATCTTTAAAAATACTTCTATGCTTTTGATGCCTCGACTATTTTGTTGTTTGAAAGCAAAAATATACTGCTTTATAGGCCCGTTAACACTATGTTGTTAACCCACTACATGTTGACACAATACATGTTTAAATGTACTGACAGCGAGAAAAGGGAGAAAAACCTAACTTTGATTTGATAAAAACCGAACTCAGTTTACATGAGGAATGGATAAAAACCTAACTTACACGAAATTGCGTGACGGATAAACACCTAACTGACTAGTATGCTATAGAAATGAATGAGTTGACATGTACATGGTCTGATTATTGTAAACATTACTTTATAAGCGGTATTTTCTTCAAACTTTGTCATTAATTTTACAAGATGTTATATGTATGCCCACTACAGTCAAATATTTTTTCATAATTTTAATATTATGCAAATAGCAATGTTTGGAAAAATCTGGATAAACCCTCAAAAATAACTCAGTATAAAAGTCAAAATTATTATATTTATATAAGAAATTATTTAATACCACCGATGTTCGAAGTTTTGTAGTCCCCAACCCTCTCTCTCTTCATCTCTCTCTCTCACACACACACACACACACACACACACACACACACTGTTTCAGAAGAATTGTGTCTGTTTCAAATCTTGTATATCGTATAGTGTAAGAGATTTTTATAGAGGTGCTAATGGAATATTTTTGATATTGTTTAAATTGGATTAGATTTATGATTAATTATTAAATATGATATTTTTCAGACGGTAAATAGGGAAGAAAAGTGGGTGTGGTGTGGTGGGGTGAATGATGCATGGACTGACGGGACAGGGGTGTGGTTATCCTTACATTTTTTCACTTGTCCACGGACACTTAATAACCCATTTGTCCATAGTCAAATTTCACTTGCTCTGATTTGTAATATTAAACCTTCATGAAAGCGCAAATAGACTGGAGATCGAGGTCTTTATTTAGGACAATAAAATAGAAAAACATATCTCAGTAACTGTGGTAAAAAATAAGTTGTTGAAATATTTGCCTTTTAACGTTTATAAAAGTCTGAAATCGTGTAAGCAGTGTTCGGGATCTTTTGGGGTCATGCCCGAAACACTGTCCACGCAACGGTGCAAAGCCAGATGAATTCAGAGAAAGACTCTTAAAACTTTCCGACTTATTTTAGTCATACTTGCGATCTCTGTGTGCTTTTGATTTTAATTTGGCTGACTACTGGCTCAGATATTTCCTTTGACAGTGACTTATTGGCTCAGCAGTTGGAATTCTACTTACAAACTTGTCATGATACTTTTTTAAGTTGTTTACGTTTCTGATGTCTTTAAATGTCCATTTACTTCTCTGTGTGTAACCCTTGTTTTCCTTTTTTAGTTTTAGTTACAGAATGCTATATGCTGATGATGCAAATATTTTTCTTCAGCTACTTTAAGTAGTTCTTATGTTCCCTTTAGCATGTATATGATTTCTTCTTTTATATTGTTTTTCTTTTAAATGCATGTTGTAAAATGTGACTCTTCTTATTTTTGTGTAGTGTCAGCTAATCTTTTTTTATGTTGCCTTAAATGTGCTAAATCTGTATATGGTAAATTACTTTTTCCTTTTATTTGCAAGTACCTATGTGCTATTTTGTTTTAATGCGCTGTAACATGTGTGTGATACTTTGTGATTTGTTTCTTATCTATTAGAGCCAGATGCTTTATTTGCTTTAATGTGTTTTAACATATTTGCATTTTATTACAGCTGTTTTACTTATGTTGAGCTTATTTACATGTGTTTGTCGGAAAATAGCTTTAAGTGTTATAAGTTTATACTTATCCGACGTTAAATAAATCTTCTTGTATCTAAATCTTCTCTGATATTTTATCATAGTCACCGAGTTACAGTGTGCGCGAGACCTAGTCAAAGTACCCATTATCTTTATCACTTCCATACGCTTGAAGCAACACACAATCTAAATGTTTTATCATTTTATACCTGAAAAAGTATGCTTGTCCGCGGACACACAGAATAAAAAATGCACTTGTCCGCGGGCAAAAAATCACGAGTCGGATAAGTTGGACATAGGAATCCCACATCCCTGCAGGGGTGGGTAGATCAAAGAACTTTGAGCATCAACAGTCCATAAAAAAGCACAGACGAACAGCCGTTTTCGCTTGGTTAGGTGTTTATCCATTCTAAGTTCGTATTTATCCAGCACTGTTTCCTATACCAGTTAGGAATTATCCGAAAATTTAAACCTACCTCATAATCAATACAATTTTTAAACTATAAAAATCAATTTCAAACTTTGATACTGTTAAACATTGTCAAAGAGATATTTATGGAACTAATACATTTAATAAGTAAGGTCTTACTGCAATTTCTGGTACTTTAAAACAGTCAGAAACATAAAACATGTTCATTTTGAAGACTTTTTTGAGTACATTTTAATGAATTCCAGCCACATAATGTGACATTTCGATTGAAATATTTTATACACAAAACATGTCATCAATACAGGATATTATGACTATCAAAAGTTTTACGCTAACATTGCATACTCACACAAAAACATGAAAAAAAGACAAGGAAATTAACTACATACATTGTCTTTCTGTCAGCCATGTTGACACTGAGTTAGGGTCGCTGAACAGAGTTAAGATTATCCGGGTACATGGCGTGTTTACAGTACTACATTTTCAGCGTAATACGTCATTCGGGTCATATGCTGTTACAATTTACCCCCTATGGTTAGAAAGAGTTGCATAGCCAATGGAACGTATAGATATTTGTTTCTTTTTATCAGAATTTTGAGAAGTATTTATAATTTAGTAATATAACAGCTCGCAAACTAATTATGAAGATTATTGCATGACTGCGGCATTTTCCTTTGAAGTTTTGTGTTTTCTAAATTCTGGTATCGCCACGGTTAGCCGTGCTCTAAATTCCGTTGCACACAGGTATCGCTCACAGTTTTCTCTGTCTGGGATGTAGAACAATACACACAAATTAGCAAGTGTTGCTGTGATAAGGTATTGAAAATGATAAGCTATTTGAAATAATTTATTACTGTATTTCTGTAGTTTAGTTCCCTACATCTTGATTAATTTTAAAACTTGACATTTTAAATAACATAAAAATATAACTGCAAAAATGATTATGATATTCTATTCAGTTTAAAAATTCAAATTACGTTTCTGGCAAAGCTTTAGGTGTTCATTTCATCCATACATGAAACGTTTGTTGATAAAATTAGCCACGTGGGTTTGTTTACATTCCCTATTTCTCCAGGGTTCATGACCTCGTTAGCGCCTAACCCCCCCCCCCCCCCCCCCCCCCCCCACGGCAAATTCAAATTTTGAGCAGTTAGTTTAAATGATTTTTGAAACTCTATTTCACAACTTTTTGTTTTGAAAAACAATTACACCAATTGATAAAGAATGTTTCAATGCGTATTTATGCACTTTTATAACTTTTTTTTCAGTAGTTTATTTAAAATTTGAAAAGGGGATCTGATGTGAAGCATGCATAATTTATATAAAAACCTACCCAGCGCCATCTTCTGGCTTTTATATGGTAGTTGGGGGTTTACCATGAAATGTTTCTAAGGGAGGCTCAAGAGGGGAAATATTTTTAAATATTTTAAATTTAAGATATTTGAAAAATGTGTTCAGTTTACTGTTTTTAATCATGCAATAAATCAGTTAGACAATACATACGCGTGTGTTACCGGCGAGTATCATCATGCTTGGGAGAATCTCAGGGAACGTAATTTGATAGCAAACTCGCCTCTACGAGGCTCCTTTGCTACCCAAATTACGTTCCCTGAGATTCCCCCGCGCATGATGATACCAGCCGGTAACACACTTTTATGTATTATCTAACTTATACGAATCATCAAATTAGGCGAGTTGACCCTGTGTTACAAGTTACGAGCTTAAATTTATATGACGTCACATCATTATGACGTCATACTTTATGTCATACATTTATGACGTCACCGCTGAATCTTAATCAAGCTAATTGAATTCGCTTGTAGAGATCGAAACGTGTTTTACGGTCCTACACATAAGTCAGTATGACATTTTATCGTATTTATGTTTTTGAGATGCTGTTTTCAACCGTTTGGCCCTGAAATAATTTGTATGTAATGGAACTGAAGTAGAATCTCTTATGCCACAATCATAGGGGATGAAATGTAACAGCCAACCATATTTTATGGTAGATTCATGTATAGGCGATTTCGCTATATGTTTATATACCAATTGCTGCAGATCGTGTTAGAATTAAATATAACATTTCAGACGGAATATAATATATAAGTCTTGATTTAATCATTTTGAAACATGTCATTTAAGATTTTCTAAAACTTTTCATTTAATTTCCATGTATCCTCTCTTGCAGAGAGTCGTACCTCTCAAGTCATTGATTAATGTTTAAACTCCACTTATGGGAAGAACTTAATTCAATGCAAAATAAAATGTATAATAGAGTAACTTCGGGTATATTCGACACCTTAAACATAAAAACGGTGAAGCAATTTTCGGTTCAGAATGATCGGTGCGAACATTTCATGAAAACGAAAGTAGACCTTTTCTGCGTCTTCAGTATAAAACGCTGCCCAGTGTTTGCATCTACATCGTCAATAGGATGGATATTATTCTGATTGTTGTCGTCGTGTAAGTTCGACATCTTTCGGGCAAATTCGGCACCCTGGTAGAGTTTTAAAAAATATACAAGTTGAAGATTTATCTTTTTTATATAGCTACATTAAAAACAGCAAATGTCGCAATAGACATAACACAACAGTTTTTATGCTGACGAGTAGGCTCTATTTTTTTCAGATTTCATAACTCGATCAAGCTATAAAAAGTAAAACAAAAGAATAATCTTTATTAATTGTTCAGCAGATTATACAAACGCCGACTAATTGTTTCGGGAAACAATAAAATATAGCCTCATTAATTATGTTTATTTATTTATTCGCTGCTACCTTCTTTTTTGACTATGGTACCATTTTCTACCATCTGAACGGTGGGGGCAAGTTTTGATGGAGAGTAAGAGCTCTGCAACACTTCGCACGAATTTGTCTGGACATTTTAATTTCAAATAAGGCGTATTTGTTACCGAAACCTTTGGGTTACTCGGCTATGATTGTTTTAAATAACGATGATATGTTCTTATTATATCCTATTCAATATATTTTACTTTGCACAAATTTTGATTGTCTAATTAATTGTCATAAATTCGTACGGGTCCCAGATGTAAATATGTGCACGCTAATTAAATGCACAGGTGCTTTTTTAATGCACAAATCAGTGACGTAATTAGCGACGTCAGCTTAGGTTAACATACTTTAAGAATCTGCGTGGACAAAATTAGGAAAGCATGGATATGGTTAAGAAACACACTTAAACCATTTGTATGCCGTAAATATCCTTTAAAGACGATATAATCGAATAATTTTGATTGTATGTCGAATTTGTACAACAGTGTTATATCTTGTCGTGCAAATTCGTCACCCCTAGCCAAGGTCATGCTTGGAAACCGGGGAATATTATTTGTTTCTAAATATCAACATCAAATATATTTCTGTTTGTATTTCGGTTAAGTAAAGTCAAAATGCAATTGTAAGAATAGTTTTAAATACCTTAGCTCCGCTGACCATTCTTACAGAAAACTGTAACTACGATTTTCGTTCAAAATGAATTTGAATGTCGAAGTTACCCGATGCGCGTATCGGAAAAGGAAAGAAAGCCTGTGTGATCAAAATGTTCTCATGATGTCATATACAAATATGACGTCATATAAATTACTTAAGAAAAATTATTCAAGGACATTATGGGTTTTTCCACGTGGATATTAATTCAATGTGTCGAATATACACGACTGTCGAATTTTCCCGAAGTTACTCTACATGATTATTGTTTGACATTGGAAAATGTTTTAAATCCAATAAAATGAATTCAGATCCATTATTTAAGCTGAAATTTAGACATAATATTATTTCTACCATATCACACATCATATATAAAAACAAGTAAAAACGCTTCAGCATTTACCATGAAATTTGAAATTTCAATGAAATGACTTATCACTAAGTTTTTAACCATACAGTTACTTCATTCTTCCTATTAACTGGTTTCATACAGGTGTACAGGTTAATGCAGGGAAGGATTATTATTTGTGTCCTTGACTGATCTCCAGTAATATGTCTAGACTATATTATTCCTTTTATACACCATTCTAAAGAACTCCAGTGATGTACATTGAAGCTTTTAGTTGTTTGTCAAAATATCATTATTAGTTTTAAACTTTTGGTCAAAAAACGATTTTTCAGTATAATTTTCAGCCATTTTTGATACCAAATTTGTAAGTTTTAATTGTTTTCACAGTGCAGAATTGTATACAAGGAAATATGCATTTTAAGCCACAAAAATAACAAAATAGAATATGTCTAAAAAGTTCAAAACTACCCTCCTAGCCCGCCCGCTTAGCTCAGTAGGCAGAGTGTTTGTCTACGGATCGCGGGGTCGCGAGTTCGATCCCTTGGCGGGGCGTATGTTCTCCGTGACGATTTGATAAAAGACATTGTGTCTGAAATCATTCGTCCTCCACCTCTGATAATTCATGTGGGGAAGTTGGCAGTTACTTGCGAAGAACAGGTTTGTACTGGTACAGAATCCAGGAACACTGGTTAGGTTAACTGCCCGCCGTTACATGACTGAAATACTGTTGAAAAAACGGCGTTATACCCAAAACAAACAAGCAAACAAAACTACCCTCCTACCACAACTGGACAACTGTTCACAGTTTCATGACTACACTCTTGTTCACGGTTCCGTGACTACACTCGTGTTCATAGTTCCGTGACTACACTCGTGTTCATAGTTCCGTGAATACACACGTGTTCACAGTTCCATGACTACACACGTGTTTACAGTATACATCAATATATATAATAATGTACATATATTCCACAAGATATGCTAACTTACCATTCGGACAGATGTAAGTACAATTTTCGTCGTAAGTGGGATCTACACAATGAAGTTTCTCTGAAGGACATGCTCCTCTCTTACACCATACCTTCCCGTTAGCCTGACATCTACAGTTATCACACGGGTTGCCAACTTTGCCTGAAACATTACATACTGACTGTTATTTACTGATCCTGTTTCTGTCACTAATAAGACTCAGCCCGCTCTTTTCAGCTTCCACCCGCCCGTCTCATACGCCAGATCCAATAATAATGTAGAGCACAGCGTTTTCTGGTTGTAGGTTTGACTCCAATTTGTATGTTCAGAATTACCTATTATTCATCTTTACTTTGGATAGTTGTAAGCAACTTGCGAAGAGTCAGTTAATACTTACTGGACAAACAGGAAATCTGCTTCCTCTATAAACTGTCCACAGACATATATATATATATAGTTGAAAAACTTTAAACCCTTATCATGCTGCACACGATTGATTCTGACTTTGCGACCAATGTGGATCATGATCAGCTTGCACATCATTGCAGTCTGATCATGATCTGCACTGTTTGCCATTCAGTCAGTATCCCTTTTAACAGTTAATGGTGCTGTCCAAATTGAAACATCCCCAACTTTTATTATATTTGACTGTCATATCATAGTAGGTTGTCCCCCTTGAAAATTATCAGATAATCTATATTAGTTCCCTGCTGATATCACTTTGAGCAAAAGATTATATAGGAAATTTATTTTCAATGATTAATTTCAAATACGTATTTTAGTTTGTGAATATTTTTAACATATTTGACAGTACATGTATACATCAATTTCTCCTCTTCAATTTCATGTGAAAATATTTATACTAACTGAACATCTTCTTGCTTCCAATTTTGGTTTAAAAGTATCACCATCGCTTATATTGAACATATATTGAAAATCACTAAACTTTTCAATTTCTTTTACTTTAGAGGCAAATAAATTATATTTTCCAAAACATGACAACTTATTAACACATATGTAGGTGTTCTTGACTTTATATGTGGGATGTGTGCATTTATTTAAATAAAAGATACTATAGTAGTCGCAACTTGACCGCGATGGTTGACCTTAGGCTGATTATTCATATCGATTATTTCATTATAGAAATCAAGGGTGCTTAGGTTAGCCGTGTATATTTATATGGAATTAGTTTGTATAAGGTGCAGTTTCAAAGTATATATACTTACATCTGATCAGTTAAAACCTTCAAATGCGCTAATTTATATTTACACAAATTTATATTTCCTTTTTCTCGTGCAGCTCGTGTTTACGTACACTCCTTTTCAATAATAGGTTGTGCCTCATTATGTATTATAATGCAACGGTCAACCATCGGGGTCAAGTTGCGTCCACTATACTGGCAGCATGATTTCCCCGCTGTACGAAGAAAGGGGAAAACTAATAGACGAGCAATATCATGTCTATTTTAGAAATGAAATCCAAGCTTGAAAACAAAACAAACAAACGAAGAAAAAAAAACATTTACAATAGCGTGCTTTCCATGAGTTTGCACGAATTTAGTAGGACCTACATTTTTGTCACGGTTTTATTCGTGGAAAACATGCAAAATAGTCACCTTTACAGCTAAAGAAACTTTAGTTTACACGGGTAATTTTGATTTCATGATTGAACTGTATAATAAGCACAAACAGATATAATTGAGCCGTGCCATGAGAAAACCAACATAGTGGGTTTGCGACCAGCATGGATCCAGACCAGCCTGCGCATCCGCGCAGTCTGGTCAGGCTCCATGCTGTTCGCTTTTAAAGCCTATTGGAATTGGAGAAACTGTTAGCGAACAGCATGGATCCTGACCAGACTGCGCGGATGCGCAGGCTGGTCTGGATCCATGCTGGTCGCAAACCCACTATGTTGGTTTTCTCATGGCTCGGCTCATATGAATGGCATATTTGATTTATAAATAAAAACGATAACGAAAACATTATCGGATAAGTCGATTATGTCTTTATTGGTAATTCAAGGTTTACTTCATGGTAAATCGGTTTTCTTTATAGTCAATACGATTCAAAAGTAGTACAATTATTTTGTCACGGATAATGGTTTCACAACCTGATTCCCCTTTTCTCAAGTGTAACATTTTTAACATGTTATTGTTACAAATACCGTGCGAGAGTAGTACAGTGGAACCTCCCTAATCCGAACCCCTCTAATCCGAAAACCTTTATAAACTGCGATTTTTATATCTAATTACATTAAAATCTACCCTTCTAATCCGAACCTGGTTAGTCAATGTATCTGATGTAAATCTTGCTCACATTTTGACATTTTTCAGTCCATTTACAATTTCAGCTATTACTCTTTATAAAGGTGTCAACATCAATAGGCCCTAACACTGGAATCAAGAGTCATGTCAGAGTTTTGCTTTGTAGATCCATGTAATAAGCACAGGTGTGAAAGAAGCAAGTTCAAATAGTTTGTTTGAACAGAAATAATGTAAGAATTATAGACATATGTGCAACAAGTACTGCCAATGTAATAAATCAGTATTAATCTGTAAATTCCTCAACACGTTTTGTGCAATTTGTTTATTTAAACACTGAAAGTGGTACTAAATCGGATCATTACAATAACCGGTCAAGTAAAATATTCTCCTTTAAGCTACATTCTGTGAATGTAGGAGTGGTGAAAAAAATGTTTACAAGTGATATTGAGAAGTTGAATTAACATGAAATTCACATTACACTAAAACAATCTTCATGCTGCTTATAATTTGATTATTTTTATTAGTCTGTACACAAAAAGATATTCTCTTCATGTGTAACAAACAACATAATTTTTCGTTCTAAAATAAAAACCTTTCTAATCCGAAAACCCCTCTAATGCGAACATTTTTTCTGGTCCGAACATGTTCTTATAAACTTTGATAATGTGGCAGTTGACCTCAATACATTCGACACTGTTTATTTTCCAATACAGGTAAATCCAATATTTGCTGCACAATAGATCTATGAAGGATTATCTTTGAACACCCCTGTACTTATTGGACTCAACTGCCACATTATCAAAGTTTATTAGTAAATATCATTGTTTATACAAAACTTAGTAACTTAGACTATAAATAAGTAAACAGGATGAATCAGAACTAATTTAAAAAAAATGAGTTCGGATCTCAATGATACTTTAAAGAAATGAGTTCGGATCTCAATGATACACATACACCAGTGCTGATAAGAAAAAATAGAAACTTGATTCATAATTAAATAGATTCTTTCTTTCCTTGGTTTCTATGGAAAACATTGCAGTTTACAGTAAGGATCAAGGCCAGTTAATAAAGCAAGTGCGTGCGTGTTTTACTAATATGTACGTTTTTTTTTAAGTTTGTTAAATTGCTCGTTTCTTTTATGTTTATTACTTTATTTCATCATGTTTTAAAGAGCAAACCTCTAGGCATGTAAACAAAAGTACTGTTATATCATAATATATGGACTAGGACATTCAAACAAAATGGGAATACATGTATCATCACACAAGTCTCGTTTTTCTCGTGGAAAACTATGATACTGTGGGAAAGTTCGTTTATAAAATAATCCTCGGATTTCAATGTTTAGCCGTCATTTTCTGGTCAAAAGAAAACAAAACAAACAAAAACATATTTAAATGTTTTCATTTTCAGTTACATGACAACATAAATTCCGTAATATCATAAGCTAACATAATGCTTTTTTTTTACAGAAATGTTTTATATCTTTACAAGAATGATATTTCTATATGAATCTATAAAACAACATGATTTATATCAAAAACTGCCTACATGTTTTGTTTCTTCCTATGGTGTAATATGCGAGCTTTATTTCCGTGTGTTGGCCAAAGCAATATCTTAAAATCAATGCAAAATCTATAACAAAGAATTATTGATTTGGGTCATGAATGACACGATTTTATCTAATATAAGGGAGACAATCCAATTTGAAGGGAATAGCTTTAACACAGTCAATAATTAAGGGAGAGAATTCTCAAAAATTCTCGTTAAAAGCTGACCTTGGATGGACAAGTTCATTATAGAAATTCAGCGGGATAAGAGTTAAAACTGAACGGAACGCAGCTAGTTATATATTTTTTATTTCCACCTTGCCGATGATGTTATTCAACATTCAGATATGAAACATACATCTTCCTGGAAACAAAACGTGTAGCTCATATTTTTCATCAAAAGAGGACACATTATATATATTCACATTTTCGTTATCTTCCCTGTACCTGTCCCATAATCGCTATGTCGTAGTGACGAAATCACCAATGCAAAGATCCGAATAGGTAACATAAAACATTGTGAAATAAGACTGTGACTAAAAAAGAACTGGAGCGCCTATGATATATTACAAGCGTATCTTTAATGTATGTATTTTTAACTATGATAATCCTAACCCTAACCGTTAGTCAGTATAATATACATATTATAAACTAAATGCGTGCGGACATGCAATAGTTTGCGTATTTTTGCCTTGCGCTCTTCTAGAAGATGATAATGATTTTGTGACATGCGCAGAACGACCGCTCCAGAGGTCTGTAGTGAGCAACATCGGTGATAATGATGTAAAACATACAACTGCACAATAATACATACCCCTTGGTACAAGCTGCTTTTCAAAGAAGCAGCCACATTGCGTCGCTATGCATGAGTCTTCCGGGTAGTAATATCTATATTGCCAACAATCGAGTTTCGGTTGATTCTTCCCATCACAGATTCTGGCACATTCTTTGCAACATCCGTCATCAGAGATACGGAAAAGGTTTTTACCACATTTAGGTTTCGGACAGAATTTCAACCAACATGTCACCGTCCCGTCATCTTTACAGTTACATGTTTTGCATGGGTCACTCACGGGGATGAATGTACCTTAAAAATATACATTTTCGACATGCGTCTTTTTTTTTATCTTAATGATGAAGTGACGTTTAGAAAATGGAATTCTGCAATGTGTTGTTACAAATAGAAAAGTGATGTTGTAATAATAATATATATAATAATCAGCAAAGAAAAGCTGATGATTTTACTAGCTCCTAGACTATGATATATCTTTTTTACACTTTTATGATTAAATGTAGTGAACTGAGCCAGTCTATATTCTATGTCCAATATCATATCAACATCATTCCTCTGTGAAAATCTCTAACATAGACTGGCTTTTGTCTCTATGAAATTAAATTCATCAAAAAAGGAAAAATGTAGAAATATATTATTATCAGTCTAGTGGCTAGTCTAGCTGATGATGAACATTTCATTTTATTTAGCAAATTCATCAATCATGAATATCAGTTTTTATAACATGACCCCTTATATTAATCTCTGGTTCATAGCCTATAATCCTTGTTTTTTATGATCGGCACCTCCCGTGATACGATAAGCGGAGATAGCCGAACCATAACGATCTGCAACACTCGCTAAAAATATCCGATAGTGATCGATATTTAGCTAGACGGTCGAAGGGAGACAACAATGTATAGCGTTGATCTCAATAAACAAGGCAAGATAATAGAATCGATTTTTGCTCAATTCTTCAGTATGTTTGTGCTATAGGACTTGTTTATATATTTAACTAATATTTTCTTGGCTAATAATTTTCAGTCAAAATTTCAAAGGATAAAACTGTGATGAATAGTTTCTGATATCATGTAATAAAACACTTGAGCCGCGCCATGGGAAAACCAACATAGTGGCTTTGCGACTAGCATGGATCCAGACCAGCCTGCGCATCCGCGCAGTCTGGTCAGGATCCATGCTGTTCGCTAACAGTTTCGCCAAATTGCAATAAGCTTTGAAAGCGAACAGTATGGATTCTGACCAGACTGCGCGGATGCGCAGGCTGGTCTGGATCCATGCAGTTCGCAAAGCCACTATGTTGGTTTCCCATGGCGCGGCTCATTTATTGAAGGCTGTAAATGGATATAAGGATTTGTATTGCAAAACAACAACGAAGTAATGCAACAAAAAATCTAAAATAAGCACAAGTAACTCAAAAAAGTAAGGGCAATAAATTTTCCAAGAGCATAATTAACAACTGTTTACCAGAATTTGGAAATATTACATTCCATGGAAATACTTACATAAGGCGTAAAAAAATGTTTCTTTCTGGTGTCCCGACCTACCCTAAATTTTTGGCCCGACCCTAAATGTTTTTATGGCCTTGGAGAATTTTTTTTTTAACCTTTTAACAAAAAGTTGCAAAACTGCTCTTCTTGTGCTTTAAACATTGTCAGAGGTGTTAGACATCAACTTCCTGGTGTTTTATAGGCATAACTATGGGCGGCGGTTACCGCCAAAATTAGTAAATATACAATCCATTCATAAACAAGCCAGTCAGTGCAGTGCATTTCAACGCCGTCTAGTCTAAAACTCCATCCCGTCCAATATATTTGCATTCAACGCATTGTATTTTGAAACCATTTAATGAAAAACTTCATTCCATCCATTTAAACATGGAACGATGCATTGAAAAACTTGTTGCGATGCACTGTACTATGAAATCATCCAACAAAACATGATACCATGCAGCTCGTCCAACAGCAGTTACCGCCGCCCATACATGACTCCCTTATTTGTTTTCATTTTTGACACAAGGAAAATTTCCGACCTACCTACAGTATTATGATCTGTATCAAAGGTATACTGGACCCACATTTCATGTTTGAAAACATGTACAATTTCTACATAAATTTATATGTAGTTAATATTAATATAAAATTAAAATGTGTATGTGTACTAATGGTTTAGAATAGTTTACACGTAATACATTTATATTATAACAGAACACAGCATAAATATGTACTGCCATTAAAATAAAAAAAAATAAAAAAATTGTCTCTAATTTTGCATCAGACTGTTTCTTTGATTTATAAAGCCGTTTTATTTGAAATACAATTCTATGACAGATGCTAAGGAATAATGGAGGGCATTTAAAAATACGATTTTATCGAAGATTATTATAATGATTGTATCTTTCTGTATTTGAATTTCCATTTTTAACTTCACTAGAACCTGCCAAAAGAGTAATTTAAACCAAATCAATTCTAGGGGAGGCCCCCATACGCCTCCAGGAGGAGGGGAAGCCCCTCCTGCATTCTCCCCTTTGCTGCTGTTGGCATCTCAAATTTTTGTTGCAACATGCCTTCCAAAATTTCTTGCTTGAATCTATAAAATGGACAAGTTAAAGTATAGCAAAAGTTCTTTCTAGGGCACATCTATATAAATATATAATGATCTTGTAAAATTTTGGTTGCAATGTCTGTTTTAAATATTGGTCATCAGTGTGTGGAACCCTAGGATTGGACGCAAAGACAATACCGTTCTACCTGATTGACATTCCGTATCCCCCGTTTAAGCGCCCCCGGGGGCGTTACATTTTGCACCAAGGGGGCGTTTATTTCTGCAACAAAATACAAAAAAAAAAACCCTAAAATTTTGAAAAAGAACTATGTTGTTTTCTTTTGCCTAAAAGAATGTCAAGTCCGCTATTTCCACAGTATTTACGCTAACATAAGTTGTTAAATCCAACAACGAAGTAAATCCGTTAGAACTTTCAGTTGAGTAAATACGGCAATTAAGAAAAACACTGGTGTACAGTACTGTACACATTGACCCGATTTAAACTCAGTCCATGTCCACGTGTAGGATTTAAGCACTAACTAGACGAGTACATTTTGAGAAGTTTATAGAAATGATAGATTCTAGCAGACTATGACAGTAGCGGCCATTAAAAGTGAATAGTGGATATTTTACGGAACTTGGTTTTTTTCTTACATATAAAATGGATATTTTACGGAAGTGTTTAATTTTAATCAGTTACTGTTTGCCTGACTTCTTGGAAGTAAAATGTTCACCCCTTTAAAGCTGGTAAGTCATTTTTGTGCTAGATATATGGTGGGGGCGTTTATTAGAGGGGATATGGTATATTCGCTTTATTTTTTCCCTGTTTAACATCCTAATGTAGTGATTTGATGCGCCTCGCTCTCAACAAACTTAATGGTCACTGATCAAGTAATTCATAGCTGTAATTTAGTAGTATCTGTCCTAAATCTCGTGAATATTCGATGCGTAATTTGTTGCGCACAATGAGAGGGTCGCAATGGGGTTTGTTTTCACATATTGACCATGCATTTGAAGGTAACGTCGTATGTTAACCTTTGTGACAAATAGGATGTTTGGCATGTTTCAACAACGCCACTTTTCCATCCTCGGACTTAGTAATATGTAATCCGCGGAGTGCGTACAGCCAGGGAGTCGCCTCAATTAAGAAAGAAAAATTTTAACGTCAGAGGTTATTTCTAAGGTCATGGAGTTTGATTGTAATGACAACAGCTTTCGAGGTCAGTTGCTCAGTCAAGTGTGACTTACCAATTCTAAGTGTTCGAACAAAAAACATGAATAGCAGGAGGATTTGCGGATATAAGCACATTCAATGTTTCTACATTAATAAGTATGAGAGTTTTTAATAATTTATAGCGGATAGCAGGGCCAGAAACAGAATCATATAATATCAATTCTAACCTTAAACTATGCTGCGCGCGCACCGTGTTTTGGCCAAATACTGCGGCGTAGCAGGCAGTTGTAATTTACGTTTGATGAAAATACTAGTACTATTCAATTTCACGAAAAAACTTAAGTAATTGCTTAACTAAGTCTGTTATTTCAAATGCTTCTTTTTGCTCTTTATGCATCTTCATTGTTGACTTTTTCATCTATATCAGAACCATATACAACTATTTCATAAATCAAAACACAATAATTCTGAATTTTACGGAAAATGAAGTATAGAAGTAAGAAATATACTTAAGCAAATACTTAAGTTCGTTATATCGTTCTTAAATAGAAATACCATATTTGCGTGACTGAAATAAGTACTGCAGACAAATACTACTAAGCATAGTATAAATTAGCTATATATACATTGTTATAGAAAAAGATCAACCTTAAATAACAACAACTTAAGCAATAGCACAATTTTAAAATAACAGACCTAACTAAGTAATTACTTAAGTTTTTTTCGTCTAACGTTGTTTGAAGTAAGTCGTGTTAGAATCAAAATAATAAGTATCTAAATGAACTTTATCGTAGAATAACCCTCGTATGTCGTTCTTATGCGTAAAAATATATCACTCAGGCCTTCGGGCCTTCGTGATATATTCTAAGGCATTAGAACTCCAAACTCGGGTTAATTTACGGCAAACCTTATATTTTGATACTTATTATCGTTTAGATATCAAATGATTTTCATGTTTCAATGATTTGTAACCATTGCTGGTATTATTAGTAATTATTAAATACTTGTTTTAAACTTGTGTTGACAATGTTTATACTTGTAAATATTAACAAGATAAAAATAAAAGTTGAAAAAATAAAATGATAAAATTAACTATAAAAATGATAAATTGTTGCAACATGCGAAGTGGAGAATACACCCCCACCCCCTACCCCCGCACCTCCACCCACCCCTAGTGCCACTTGAAACCCTGAAGACATGCGCAGATGTGTTTATGCGACGGAGCACATGGAACCTTCAGTGCACTACACTACAGTGCAATTCCAAGAAAACCGGCGTATGGTTCCCAGTTAAATAATGGACTAGCCCTAAACGAGAAAACAATTATGGACAGATCTGAAAGAAACATGAATAAACAGAAGGGATCAGAGGTTTTGTATATCAACGAAACCGCCAAAAGACAAAATAAAGAACAGACACCATGTCCGAAGGTTGGTTAAATAAATACCCCAAAACCATGAAAGCGGGAGTATTTGAACCATTCAACCCGAAATGTTCACGTTGAAAAACAAAAATGTCGTGTTGAGCGATCTGAACAGATCGAAATAATCAATCTAGAAAACTAACCAGAGGAGGCCGGGGAACCAACTGGTAATTTTTCCCCCGGGGAAAATAAAAAAAGAGTTGTTTTCCTGCGGAAAAAACTGACTGCTATACCGGGACTACTAAAACTTAAAAATTCAGAACTCACCAACTGGATAACCCTCTCCATCTTTCACACATTTTATGTCAGCTGTTTCTGCCAACGCAGTTAAGCAGATTCCTAGAACTGTGTAAAAGAATATATTACATATATTCATGATATTCCTTAAGCTGAACACTTACAATTTTTTATTTTGTAAACGCGCAGTATAAAGTTGGTAAATGTAAACCAATTACAACCGCACCCCTTATTTGAACCAAAATATAACTTCACCCCCTTATTATTAAACCACTTACTGATCCATTGCGTAAAAGTATCTACGAAACTTAGTTTAATATGGATATAATCGAGGCTTTTTCCTAACATATTCCTGCTTAATTATAGGATTATACGGGTTACAGTATCATTTGCACCATTCTCCGATGAAAAAAAATATATATGTCTGTTTACATGTAATTAGAATTAACTCGACCATCTGTCACCATGAAGTTGGTTGGGAAAGAAAAGGTACAAATGTCGCCTCGCTACAGTTCATTAGTGATCTTTTGTTCCGCGAAAGGCGATGACGTTCATATATAATTAGGTTTTTTTTTTTGGCATGAGAGGAGTGCCTCAACAGTAATGAAAAATGTATCACATACAAATTTTATTGGCAAACATAATTATGTTCATTTGTCGACTTCGATCTATGAGTGAGGCCCTTTCAAGACATTTTCCGTGTTCATCAGAAACTCATTTAAGGCTGAACATCACTCAGTCCGGCTGTTCTTTACTTCATATAAAATCCTTTATAACGGTTTTTCGACATTTTCTAGCATTCAAATTTTCAGAGACTTATATTCACATGAAGAACTATATCGTTACTATAGAAAAAGAAAAAAGGGTGTAAACTTTTATATAAGAAAACTACAGTTCGTTAAATACAACCCGCTGAATTTACTCCTTTACGCTTCATTTCATACTATGGGGCGTCGTTTTACTATTTTCTAGGCATTTTTTGATATCAAGAAATCATTCCTTGATATTAAAAAATGAATTTCTTGATATCAAAAAATCGATTTTTTGATATCAGGAATTCATTTTTTTATATCAAGAAATGCTGTCTATTTTTTCATATCAAAAATTCGATTTTTTATATCAGGAAATGAATTTTTGATATCAAAAAAGTCGATTTATTGATATCAGGAATTCGATTTCTTGATATCAGAAAATCGTTTATTGATATCAAAAAATAGTTATATTTTTTGATATCAGGAAATCGAATTCTTGATTTCAAGAAATCATTTCTTGATATCTAGAAATACGGACTATTTTTTGATATCAAGAATTCGATTTCTGGATATCAAGAAATCATTTTTTGATATCCAGAATGGCCAGTATTTCTTGATATCAAAAATTCCCGCTTTTCTAAAAATAGACATGCAATTAGGGATAACCCTAATTAATTCATTTAGTGCGGGGTATGGAACGCCTAGACTGTCTTGACATAATGATTATCAGTTTGTCATGTGCTTTTTCCAATATATTCGGTACAAATCATTATCTTTCTTTTAAATAAAGTAGTTTGTCCGGTATATTTCTTAGTTTATGTTGTGCATTCTCTAGTTTGTGCTGTACAATTAATAGTTCGTCGTGTGCATTTTCCAATATATTTGGTAGACAAAACTGTTTGTTATGTACAGTTACTAGTTTGTCCGGTACATTTATTAGTTTGTGATGTCCATACATTAGTTTGTGCTGTCCAATTAATAGTTCGTTATGTGCTTTTCCTAATATGTTCGGTACAAATCATAATTTGTTATGTAGATAAAACAGTTTGTTATGTACATTTACTAGTTTGTCCGGTACATTTCTTAATTTGTGTTGTGCATTCGCCAGTTTGTGCTGTCCAATTGATTGCTTAAAAATATCCGATTTCATGTTAAATTACACAACGTGTACCTTTACAATTTTTGTCTTTACAAGTGGATTCTCATACACATACAACAAATATACTACTTATGTTAAATAAGTTCTTTTCGGCAATTATCTATTTTCGGAAACTTTTGAAAAGATAATTAATACATACCTGTTTATTAAAAATATATTCTAACACGATCCGCAGCTATTGCTATATAAACATATAGCGAAATCGCCTATACATGAATCTACGATAAAATATGGTTGGCTGTTACATTTCACCCCCCTATGATTGTAACATAACAGATTCTACTTCAGTTCCATTACATACGAATTATTTCAGGGCCAAACGGTTGAAAACAGCATTTTAAAAACATAAATATAATGAAAAGTCATACTGACTTATGTGTAGGTCCGTAAAACACGTTCTCATCTCTAAGAGCGAATTGAATTAGCTCAGTTATGATTCAGCGGTGACGTCATAAATGTATGACATAAAGTATGACGTCATAATGATGTGACGTCATATAAAAGTTAAGCTCGTCACTCGTAACACAGGGACAACTCGCCTAATTTGATGATTCTGTTCATAATTAGTTTGCGAGCTGTTAGATTACTAATTTATGAATACTTCTCAAAATTCTAATAAAAAAGAAACAAATATCTATACGTTCCACTGGCTATATAACACTTTCTAACCATAGGGGTTAAATTGTAACAGCATATGACCCGAATGACGTATTACGCTGAAAATGTAGTACCGTAAAATGCGAATTATTTGCGTTGTTAGAATCGAAATAATAAATATGTTCCAATAATTTTATCAATTAATAAAACATGGGCAGTCGTTTGGATGCGAATAATTAAATCACTCGTGCTACGCACTCGTGATTTAATTATTATGCATCCAAACTCCTGCACATATTTTATTAACTGATAAAATATAGGAACAGATTTATTATTTCTTAAACAAACTGCTTTACCTACAAGACAAGTTATGATTTGTACCGAAAATATTGAGAAAAGCACATAACGAACTATTAATTGGACAGCACAAACTAGTAAATGCACAACACAAACTAAGAAATATACCGGACAAACTAGTTAATGTACATAACAAACTGTTTTATCTACACAACAAATTATGATTAGTACCGAACATATTAAGAAAAGCACATGACGAACTATCTGTTGGACGGCACAAACTAGTGAATGCACAACACAAACTAAGAAACTCACCGGACAAACTAGTAAATGTACACAACAAATTGTTTAATCTACAAGACAAATTATAATTTGTACCGAATATATTGGAAAATGCACATGACGAACTATCAATTGTACAGCACAAACTGGTGGCTGCACAACACAAACTAAGAAATGTACCATACAAACTAGTAAATGTACATAAGTAACTGTTTTATCTACAAGAAATATTATAATTTGTACCGAATATATTGGAAAATGCACATAATGAAGTAATAATCATCATGTCAAGACAGTCTAGGCGTTCCATAGCGGGGATTATACAATTCTATATGATCCTGTTCAATCAATCTACATTTAGACCGGAAAGTGCCGAATTTTAGATATCAAAAAATAGGCTTGATTTTTTGACATCAAAAAATCGATTTCTTGATATCAAGAAGTCGATTTTTTGATATCAGAAAATCATTTATTGATATCAAGAATTCGATTTCTTGATATCAAGAAATAGCACGATTTTTTTATATAAAAAAATCATTTCCTGATATCAAAGATTATACTTTTTGATATCAGAAAATGGACAGCATTTCTTGATATCAGAAAATGAATTATTGATATCAAGAAATCGATTTTCTGGTATCAAGAAATATGACTAATTTTTTGATATCAAGAAATGATTTTCTGATATCAAGAAATAGAATTCTTGATATCAAGGTATCAAACTTTTGAGATCAGGAAATGATTTTTTGATATCAAAAAATGCCTATAAAATAGTAAAACGGCGCCCTATATATTTCTCTACCTAGCTTGCGGTAGGAACATGCCGATTTCGAACGAATGCTTACACATACATACTGACACGCGGCATATTAAAAGAAAACACGTTGCTATTGAGATGAGGCACTAGGGAAGGAAAAAAGATTAGCACTATTTATATTTGGACTACTTGTGTCTAGACCTGAGGAGGCTTACATTTGGTCTGGTAGTGATCAGCCTGTAAGAATTTTTTAAAATTCTTCACGAATTAGCATCCATTCTCAAAGGGGTGACCCTTCCCGCCCCACCCCCCACCACCCCACCCCCACCCCATTAAAAACACGCGAAGTATAGTTCTATGCAAGCAACGTCTCAAATTTTATTACATTATTAATGAATTTTTGATTCAAGATACATTTATACGTAAAGCTGTTTGTTCTTTTCAGTCAGAAACATGCTAATATCAGTAACATTTAGACAATTGCACTGCTAAAATGTGAAAAAAAAGGCATTCACTAGGTCCTAAAATCGATCAAAATGGGACCACATTCCAAAAATACAAGAAATTTAAGAGTTTTTCAGTCATTTGTCATCATTTTCGAAGAGATTGGCAAAAAAAAAAAAATACAACAACATGAAGTGCGCTTTATATACAGTCGGACACTCCTTAGGAGTTCCCTTATATACCACACTGTTGATTTGAGGCTGCTCTTTTTTGCTGGATAATTTGGAAAGTGCTTTCTGCCATAACACATACTTTTATAAACATTCACTGTGACAGCAATCTTTTTATTTTGCGTGACAGAATAAATACATGTAAGAATCAAATTCTTTATTGTCACAGCTTTTCTAGGCATACAGTTTATAACAGCATTTTCTCCATTTTAATTGAATTGAAATTATGACGGTTATTTTGTAAAAACTACAAGGAAGGCGCTTACTGATAAGGTGCTGCCGTTTTGACAACGCCGAGAGAACGTTCCTCGGGTGACGTCACAGTTGTTCTGTCTGGTGATAGGAAGGATAAGAGTGCATATTAAAATACTAAATACAACATATGTGCACTTTACACATATATACCTTATTGACACATGAAAAATCACATATAATGAAAACATAAGAAATGAATTTATTTTCTTCGGAGACCATGCAAAATGAACGACAGAATCGGCCATCTGACTACGGATCTCTATCGAAATTTGTGGATGTACCGATCATATTCTGTCTTTCAATTCACAAACTAAAAAAAATTAACTCGATCTCTTTAGCTAATAGCTATTGATACCAAGCACAGCGTAATAAAGTAAAATGGGTAAGTGATAATATGTTATAATACATGTAAAAATATACTCGAACGAAAACAATTAATATACTGTCCTGATCAAAGCAGATGTTTTAATATCATATTTTAACTTTAGAAAAGAGTAATATTGCAACTGTAATAAATCTACTCATTGGTTGCCATTAATTCATAAACGAGTGGTTAAGGTCGCTGACTTCAAATCACTTGTCCCTCATCGATGTGGGTTCGAGCCTCACTCGGGGCGTTGAATTCTTCATGTGAGGAAGCCATCCAGCTGGCTTATGGAAGGTCGGTGGTTCTACCCAGGTGCCCGCTCGTGATGAAATAATGCACGGAGGGACACCTGGGGTCTTCCTCCACCATTAAAGCTGGAACGTCGCCATATGACCTATCATGTGTCGGTGCGACGTTAAATAAAAAAAATGATTTTCATTTCCGTACGCTGGATCCATATTTTATTCTACATTTTCCGGATAAATGACGTTACACCGTCACTTCCGGTTTATCAATTGTGCAGAACTAGGTTACATTCTACCAGTTCAATTCCTTATTTATTTCATATTAACAACAAAACATTCAGACCTCATTTTCAGCACTTTAGAGCATTTCAATGATATGAAAACCATATATGGTCATTTAGTATAACATGTCTTCTTATCAAAAATAGAAAAATATTGACATGTTATGTTGTTTATAAGAAAAATAATCTGTTCTGAGAAACATCACCCTCTAAAAATGCCCCCATGAAAACAGCCGTTTAGCAATTACGCGTAGGTAGACATTTTTCGCAAAGAATAAAACTTATTCCAGGAAATTCACAATGAAAATGGTCTAGATCTTTTCTCAATAGAATAAGCACTAAAAATAAGCCAGAAATTTAACTGTCACCTCCTCATGTCACTCATTATACCAGATTTCATCCATAGCATATAACTACATTTTGGACTACTTCACATGTAACACTGAGTAGTAACTTCCGGTTTGGTGTAATCCGTCCTTTGTAGATGGTCATCCAAGGCACTTTCAGAGTGAAACTAGTTCAAAACTGGGCAAATGGCTTCTGAGAAAAGATTGTTGTAGATTTTATTTTGATTATTTAAACAACTCCGGCAGAGGACCGAGCATAAAACATTCAGGCGTGGGGATGGCAGATAGACCGTTGAAGGACAGACTCAGCTAAAATTTGCATAGTGAAAGAGAGGAAGCGTACCTAGTTACCTAAGCATATGATAAATTTCAGTGGAGTTGCCTCTATGTTTACCAAATATTTTACCTAGGATCATTTTCTACAGCCCAAATTACCCATTTATTTTTCCAGATTGTGAACATTGATGCTGTTGCCAACACATGCAGCTAAAATATGTAGTTACTTGGAGTTTTATATTCTAGATCCAAATTATGTGACGTCAAAGGAATACTGCATCTGTCCCAGACAAAAGTTGATTCCGATTGGCTGTCTGACCAAATCTTGTGCTTGCACCAGACACAAAGAGCACCATAAACGGAGAGTATAGAATTTCTTCTAAATTCTTAATTTCATAGCATTTTTTAAATTTTACCCAGCTGTCAAGTAAGTCTTTCCATAATGAGTTTTGTATAGCTTTAGATAATAAATTTGAGCCGCATCATGAGAAAACCAACATAGTGCATTTGCGACCAGCATAGATCCAGACCAGCCTGCGCATCCGCCAAGTCTGGTCAGGATCCATGCTGTTCGCTTTCATCCATGCTGGTCGCAAACGCACTATGTTGGTTTTCTCATGGCGCGGCTCATATAACCTTAGAGTAATGTGAACCCAAAGAAACAACGTGTTTTAATGAAAAGGGTATCAACGAGGCCCATGTGTCACTATTGTATTTGTGGAAACTTTGTCAAATCGCTCAAAAGGCTCTTTTTGATAAAGGTAAATTTTATTTACCGGCGCTTTGTGGAACGATTAACATAAGCTTTGTAGAGCTTTTGAGCGACCCTATTTTAAGAACAGTTAAAACCAATTATACCTTACCCCCAGCAATTTGCTGGTACCCATTTACAGCTAGGTCAACTGAGGCAATCGTGATAAAGTGCCTTGCCCAAGGACACACCGCAACGGGAGTAGCCAGGATTCGAACCAGGGGCCTTCACCTCCGCAGGAAAGCGTCTTAGCCCTCTTGACCACTGGGTCGAGTAAAGTGTCAGTATATATGCACGAGATTCTTCTGAAATGTGAAAGGGCCATCAGAGGCGCATACGTGTACCATACGGGTGTGTAAAGGTTATCGAAGGTTTAAAACAAAACGATATAACATATTATGCAACACAATACAATGATTTATTCGAGTCTCACTTTTCATGACCAAGTACATATATACGAGGATTGTTCAAATATGAATGCATTTAGAACGTTCTCTCGCTAAATAATGCGAAAATCACAAGGAAATTAAGATTATTGGGTAGATAAACATGTTAGCTTTACATTGATACCACACCCATTAAAATCCGTTCACTTTAGCTGTGTCTATCGCTCGCTAAACATTGCCTACTCGTGTATACTAATACAAAAATGGTTGGAAGAAGGTTGAAATACGGTCCTATATTAAGAATCGTTGTATTCTTGGCATAGGGTGTAAAGACATTTTTGATGAAATACGTTCTGTTTATGGGCATAATGAAATGTCTTTTTCGACAGTTATTCGTTGGTTTAAGAAATTCAAATGTGGGTTAGTTTCAACAGAAGATGCACCACATGGCCGTCGGCCGAAAACAGCAACGTCTGCCAAGATGGTGGCTAGAGTGAAAGAAATAGTTGCTACTGATGCAAGATACACCGCTAGTCAAATAGCTAGTATGGGTGGCATCTCATTAGGAGCAGCTCATACAATTTTGAAAAGTAATTTGAAAATGAGAAAGATCTGTGCTAGATGGATTCCCTTTCTGTTGACAGATGAGCAGAAAAAGGGACGCGTGCGATGCGCAAAATTGTTGCTTAAACAGTTTCCAAATTACAATGCACGGTCTTTCGCAAATGTGTCACTGGTGACGAGACATGGGTTCACTTTGTTTGAGCCCAAACAAAAGATTCGGAACAAAATATGGGCAACAAAGTCTAGCAAAAGACCATGCATTGCAAAGCGGACCATGAGTGTCAAGAAGGTAATGTATGCCGTATTCTTCACAACTCAGGGTCCTGCCATTCAGGTTGCTGTACCTAAAGGCAAATCCGTAAATGCGAAGTTTTACAAGACTAAAGTTCTTTGAAAACTGAAGAAATATTTCAAAAATCGAAGACCCGCAACTGGTTTGTCCAATGTCAGATTGTTACATGACAATGCGTCATCTCACAAGGCGTCTATTGTACAAGACTTTCTGAAGCAGGAAAAGGTTGTTGTGCTCCTTTACCCTCCTTATTCGCCTGACCTTGCCCCGTGTGCTTTCTTTTTGTTCCCAATGCTCAAAAATACCTTTCTGGTCGAATATTTGTGCAGCGCAAACACCTCGGTTCTGCAATATTCCAGTGTCTTCAAAGTATACCTAGAAAAGACTACGAAAATGCCTTGATTGGATTAGAAGACTGAAACTTTGCATATCTGTTGGAGGTGAATACTCCGAGGGGACCAAATAAAATTTTCATTGAAATCTATCAAGAATACATTTTTATGTGCATAGATGCATTCATATTTGAACAATCCTCGTATAAAGTATCATACAATATTGATAAATATATTGTAGCATTTTTCTTAAACGTTATAAATAAACAATTTTAACATGGATCAATTTGATTGCCAGTTTAACAATTTAAAAACAAAGATTGGCGCGCGGACCGCTAAGAGAGCATTATAACATAAATTATGACGTCCGTTCACCGGTACTCGAACAGATTAAACCCGGCATTATTTTTTCAAAATATTTCAGTGAACGTAAAATAATGAAAAAATAAGGTCTTCTCGTGGTTTATCGTGAAATATACTCTGGTTCTTCGTTTAGATGCTTAGATATCTAATTACTCGGGCTAACGTCCTCGTGGTTCAATTTCTGGGCATCTTAACTCTGAACCGTGATAAATCAGGCGACAATCCACTCGAAGGCCTTAACTATTTGATAATTTAAACGAATATAATACGTCGGTACAATATCCTATATGCAATAATTCAGGGCAGTAACTAAAACTAAAGTTTGACAGGTCAGAATGTAAAACCTTTGAAACTAAGACATTTCTATACTGGAAAAGGAAACGTTTACAGTTTAGGCAACTCAACGATTAAAGTTTCATAAGTCTTTATTTTTTGTTAAAAATAGACAAAAGAACAGCTTTCCAAAAAGAGAATATAGTACATAATTATATGGTAAGTAAAACACTAATTTTGATAATACACTTAAACTTATACAGTCTGTCCCATAAAGGGAAGTAATCAAAATAATGGATGACAAAAATATAAGAAAATAGAAGCAGAAAATAGGATTTACAAGAATATAATATACATGTGTGTTATATTTTTTAACAAAAAAGTGGCAGCCACATTTTAAACAAAGGCATTATGACCATTTAAAACTAAGACAGGTAAATACTTGAAGCCTGAACATCCTAGTCGGTGAAATGAGACATTTTACAAGTTTATGTACATGTTTCATAGTAGTAGCACAACAAGGTATAAAATGAATATATTACAAAGCAATGCACGTTCATTCGCAATTGAATTAAATTATTAGAGACTAAATCACTTGATAGATCTATTACAAAATTCTAACACGTTTGATAATCCGGAAGTGATGGCGCAACGTCATTTATAAATCCGAAGAAATGTAGAATAAAGCCTGAATTCGGCGTACAGAAATGAAAATCAGTTTACGAATTAAAGGCAGCCTGTGCGTAAATCTATTACAATGGCACTGTTACTGTCTGTCTAAAGTTAAAATATGATACTAAACCATCTTACATCTAAATAATTCAAAATAATATTTAAAAATTAGCTTGAAATATGCGATTCGCTTTAATCATGGCCAAATATCTTAAAAATAAGCACACGGACCTATACATTTTATTTCACCACATCATAGGTCCTATGTTTATTAACAATTGTGAGAAGTTTCATTACAATATAAAATTGTAGAAAAATTTCTTTTTGCAAAAATGTTATAAAAGGTGCGATTTTCCCATATACTTCTATTATGAAAAAAAAATGCGCGAGGTCCAAATTTTTCAAATCAGTCTAGCAAAAAATCTAGCATACAACCCCATCTGTTTTATTTGCTGAATTTTCTTAGAATATTCCAAAGTTTTGAAAAATCAGAGTTTAAAGATAAAGGGCATAGATTAGAATCGAAATAATATAAAGAGAAATAGTGTTTACTTTAATTAATTCACTCAAAATCAGTTATACGTCGGCAGAATAATTCACTAGGGCTAGAATAACGCCCTCGTGAAATTATTCCGCGGATGTATAACCTCTTTTCGTGAATTAATAACGACAAAACAGGGGTTTTCTATAGATCTACATTATTTCTTAAATAAAAGCTGATTTTAATAAAACCAAGATTAATCTATTACAAGCTGACTCATGGTCCTTAGTGCTTTTAATTATAATATAGATCTACTGAATAAAAATATTATTATTAAAAGTGTGCAAAAACAATAAACAGTTTAAAAGTTAGGCCATGGCCGTAACCAAATTAGTTTTACAAAGACGTATTAAACAAACTTACAGCATACTGAAACAAGTTTTAGCGGTTAATTTAGCAATCCATCATAAGATCGTATGCAACGTACTTTTTTGACCAATCAGAGCGAGTTATTTTTAAAAACATGTGGCTTCTTATTCCTGAAGACCAATGTGACTGAAGCAATAATTTTTGAAGAATAACTCTACACGCTGAAGGGCGTCGACACGACTGACTCTGCAATTCTGACTGGTCAAACGTAGATTCCACACTATGTCAGATAGAGTCCATGAAGAGAATTCTTCGAGAAAAAGAAATCTCGGTCGGTCACTCCCTATCGGTTTCTTTTTCACGAAGATTTCACTTCATAAACTCTTATCTATAACATAGAATCTAGTACTTTTTCATTTCGTGTTATTCAATAGTTTATTGACTTGTGATAGAATAATGGATTATTGATTTTATAACATTCACTGTTTTAAACAGTGGTTTTCTTTTTATAACATTCACTGTTTTAAACAGTGGTTTTCTTTTTATAACTTTCATTATTACGGAACTTCATTTAAACGCGAGAGCTAATCGCGATCACTTTCTGAATTATACATAAATACAGAAGTATATAAATAGCATTATAGAAATCTTCAGTATTTCTATGGTGCATATTATTCTAAATGGAGCCAAGTCCTTTGTCCTTAATTTACCAATTAACGATTATCTATCCTTCCCCGTCACTTATGGAACATTGTGAATTCAGGTACATTTTCGATTCTTAATTGTGGTACATCATTCATCAAAATTCATAGGAAAGGAAAAATTTATTTGTAAACCCACCCACTTCCTTCTGCTTCTGTTTCTATCTAATTTCAGCTTCGTACTGACGATATGTACATGAGGAAAAAACTTGTTACACTCTAAATGTCATGGCTATTTGGACAACCTGTGCTGATCCTGGTTCACATTGGACACTTCGAAAGACATTCCGTGTTGTTATGGACTGGAGTTTTTATATAATGTTGCTACAGTGCTAAATTGAAGCGTGGATATTAACTCTAAATAATATTATTGTGAGCATTTGCCAGCACGTTGTCTGTTTTTTTTTTCTTTCTAATTCATAGTATATGTGAATAAACATATTATACCTCCAATATCCGGAGTGTAATTTTTGTTTGTTTTCAACATGTTTCCGAATTTCCGGAGCAAATATTGATACATTATTTCCGATAATTCCGGAATAAATATTCATATTGCATAATATTGCCAATTTTCCGGAATGTATAAAAACTACAAACGTTTTCTATATTATTTCCGATTTTTTCGGAATTCTTACATGTCATTATTTCCGATTGTCTGGAACGACAAACTATTTGACAACTCTTTCAAGTTGTAAAAAGCCATGGACAATAAATGCCAAAACATTAAGATTTACATACATCTATTAATAAATTGTTTTTAACTGATTGAAAGCTTAATGTTTTATGTGCTACCTCCATTTTCTAGTAAATATCTACAAAAAATAAAGGTACACGTTTCATCGGATTAGAATGTAAAAAATCAAAACAAATCATGAAGAATTAATTTTTCAAATTCATGATTTTGTGTATTACATGACACAATTCGAGTAACAGTGCACAGTTAAACTAGATCTATAGGGTATAACTGGGTAAAAAACAACATTTATAAATAAGTCATGAAATAAAATGAAAATTGTTTTTCAATAGATCTATAAAATTGAAATATTTTCACTCGAGATCATCGCATTTTGAAAAAAAAAATCACTCGTAGCTGAGCCACTCTTGCAAAGTTTGCATCTGATGTTGACTTAGTGAAAGATAGTTCGTTCTTACGCCGAAACAAACACATTTCTTTTTTATTTACATTGTCCAAGTCACAAAAATTCACATTAATATCATTAGCATTATAAACAAAAAAAATTTCTAAGACATATCTATTGGCATATCTATAAGATATGAAAACAGTCTTACCACACTATCAAAGAATATCACAGCATTTATAAAAATACAACACTAACCTTAAAACAATGTACATGTATATACAGTATAATCGCTGAAAATTTGCTAAAACTGGGAAATAGATTTTAGTTTTGCCTGCTTTGTTGGCAAATAAAATACGTTGTTTTTTTTTTCGTTCAGATGCGTCGCAATTAATCACACAGGCCTTCTACGCACCGTGTTTCATTTGCCAACAAAGCAGGCAAAACTATTCGGCCTTCATGATTAGATTACTACGCATCTGAACTCAAAACCTTGTTTTATTTGCCAACAAAGCAGGCGAAACTAAAATCTATTTCTATTCTAACACAGGATACTAATTTGGAATCCTTTTCAGGTGGAATAGCCAAAAGTAGGTCATCTTGCGAAACAAGACAAGACAATACACGGTATTTCCTACTTTGTTTATATAAAAGAAAATATTAGAAGTGTTAGAATTCTCTGTAACACAGGCAGTATCATTCTAACAAAACAAGAATATTTATGTTCTTATTATACTTTTCCATAACATGAATGAAATGTTAGATTATAAGCTCTCAATGTTTATGCATCATTTCATAGAAGTATTTAAACAACATAATGATAGTTCTTCTATTCTATATAACCTTTAGCCTGCTGGTGGCAAGTAATTCCGCCTTTGCGACCAGTGCAGACCAAGATCAGCCTGCACTGTTCGCTATACAGTCAATAGATTTTCAGTGAACACCCCTTTGAATAAAAAATGGTATTGCCTAAACTGAATGATGGACCAGTCTGTTTTAGAAATTTAGCAGGGTAAGGGTTAAAAGCTATACATCACGTGGTATGAAATACTTAGTATCAAGATTTCATACGAGCTACCTCTATGTGTCTAGAATTCCTATAAAATGTATGACACCAAAGGCGACTAATTTCCGACATCACAATGCTCGTTTTACCGTTTTACGCACAGAGGTATTCTCTAATGTATTCTATTTCGAAAAAAAAAGATATATAATCTAATCTATTTCTAAAAAAATATCATTTATTCATAATTTTAGCATATCCAAAACATTGAGGAATGATACTAATTTCACTTGAGTAATGAATACATTTTGCTTGGACTTTATCATAGACTCCCTATTTAAATCTCAAACTTCAAACTAAAATCAATAAGTATTAAATTCTTATAATATTTCAATAAAACTTCAAACTTTTGTTGCTTGTAGCATCTTCTGGGGCATGTGCAGTCAAAAATCTACAATGATTTTTTTTTTAAAAAGTGTGATATTTATTTCTAAAGTCACTGATATGTTCATTGTAAAAATACTTCGTTTTACCCAAGTAGAAACTGACAGGTACTTGAAAATGCAGCTCTCTGACTGGTCAGTTAGAACCCCTGATGTCATGATAAAGTTATTGAATCACGATAACACGATTGGAAGTTTCACGCAATCAGAGTTGAAGTAGCCGTTCATTTAGGTTGACATTCAAATAACTTGCTTTGTTAAAAACTTTTTGTTATCTTGAATATTTTCTTCTATTTAAACACAACCTGAAAAAAATAATATGAATTAAGGCACTCGTTATCGTTAATATATCCTGTTGACCTTTATACACAAACTATTAGTTGCTATGCTTTTTCACGGATGTTTTGATTTTAACGCGCATGCGCTCTTTACGTGTGGCAAAAGAACGCTCAACGATAAGAAAACCATATACAGAAAATTATCGTTATATTTACGAATTGTTTTGCCACTATAAAGATGATTTCAGTCAAGTTATTTATTATACAGTATGCTTTAATTAAAGACATGTATGTTATTAATTATATCTTACCTGAAAAGCCTGCTTTATTTTTATTTTCGCCAGAAAGGAACAAACATTTTCCAGTCTATTTCCACACATCATACTAATATAAAAATTATTCCTTACATTTAAAAATGTCATATTTTCTGTCATTTTACCTATTTTTTTTTCCCAGAACTTCAAATAGCTGTTGTATATATTTTTCTCTGCATACTTAGGAGTCGCGGCTCCATGTCACTGAAGTTGCTGTTGTAAGTAATATACCGGGAATTATTACGTAACTATTATGCAAATGACATGATAAAACATAGGCCACCTAGGTAATCAATACCCTAACTTAATTGCGAGGGTGTCTCCTTATCAGAGCCGATAATATAAAAGTTACTGAAGCATATAAGGCATACAGACACTAAACAGAAAAATGGCGCGAAAAAAAAGGTAGTCGCATAATGGCGGATAAAAATAGTTTTCAGTTTTTTTTGCTCTGTAGAGCTATTTTCCTTATTTTCTTTGCAATATTTTTGCTAAAATCACATGACAGATCTATGTTTGAAATGTAGGTAGCATTTTCATAATGAAATAACAACATGACAAAATTTTTCATGAAAACTTAGATCATACACCACCAGTGTTATTTGGGGTCTCATTTTTAGCTGGTTTTGCAGTTTGTGTGTTTGGCTGAAATTATTTTTCTTGCATCAAACATGACCCCCACTTTTCTTTTGGTTTTTATTTACCATTAACAAAACTCTTCAAGAAAATGTAGGTTACAGACATTTAAAATGGGTCCTGATGTGTGCTGCGGCCATTGAAAATAGGTCAATTTTATATAGAATAAAGAACAATAACTATTTAGTGTGTTATAACCTATAAGATGGCTTTGGTGTGACATACTTTAATGCCTTCGGTCACTAATACCATAATAAGAACGCACACAGATTAATATATCACGTGGCGGAGCTGTTTTGAGAATCAAAAATAAACATTTCACGTAATATCTAGTATTTTAAGTTCTATTCATAACTTTATCATGACATCACAGTACATTAGGGGATCTAACTGACCAATCAGAGAGCTGCATTTTCGAGTACCTGCCAGTTTCCACTTGGGTATAACGAAGTATATTTACAATGAACATATAGTGACTTTAGAAATAAATATCACACTTCTTTAGAAATCAAATTAAGATTTTTCACTGCACATGCCCCAGATGATGCTACAAACAACAAAACTCTGAAGTTTAATTGAAATATAATATCGATTTAATAACTTTATTCTAGTTAAAAGTTTTAGATTTTACACAGGGAGTCTATGGTAAAGTCTGAGTAAAATGTAACCATTACCCAAGTGAAATTAGTGTCATTCCGCAATGGTTTGGACATTTTAAAAATATGAATAAGAATACACTCTAGAATTTCAATGGACATTTCCTTTTATAACGATGAAAGTGTTTATAAAAATTCTAAATTCATAAGATATGAATCAAATCAAGGACTATAACTACATACTGAAGGAAAATACCTAATATTGTGCGCACTCATAACCCGTAAATTAATAGAAAATTATGATAAACTTGAATTCCGCAAAGAATAGCAACATCGTTTAACAACAGATAAAGAATATAAGTAGAACCTCTCCCCGCTACCCGCCCCCTCTCTATTAAATCTGACCGCTGCTTCACCATCCGAACCACTCTGATACCGCCAAATAAAAACTTTTAAATTCAAAGAATCGATAGAAATAAAAAAAATAACAATTTTAAGATGATTATAATTTTTTGAATACGGAATGAATTGATCCCCATTTGGGTATATTTGAATACAAAAACAAAGGCTGGACTTTGTTAACTGAACATTTTATTTTAAACTTAATTAGGTAAAGTATATCAGCTGTGGGTTTGCAAAGATCTACATATATTTTCCCTTGTCTTGCGGTGGATATTTGCTATAAAACAAACTAATTATTGATCCAATAAATTGAAATGCAATGTAACTTTAACGTAATTTATATTGTGCGGTCATGTCTTCTGGCCTACATAGAGTGCGCATGCGCGAAAATTGTTTCCCGTTACTAAGGAAATAGCTCTCTGTAAAAAGGTCTGTTACAAAGAAACTATTCACTACTCAAAAGAAAGTGAACATTTGCGAGAATCTTTGCCCTACAAACAGCAAGTTTACATTTTACATTTAGTACAATCATACCTACTACAGAGAATATGATACATTGCAAAATTCGCTGAAAACCGGTGTCACGATAACGCCATTCGCCGCGTTCTCGTCATGGTTTTAGGATTTTTTTTTTTTTTTTTTTTTTTTTGCATTCCGCGCAGAACTCCCCACTGTTTGAACCCTTAAAGGATAATTTTGAAACTTGGGTCAAATGATTACCTCATCAAGACAATGTGCAGAACCCATAAGTCAGCCGTATTGGCTCCAGGTCAAGATCACAAGTCGGGGTCAAAGGTTTGAGCTTTCAATTTTGTGTCCGCCCTATATCTGCTAAACCCCATAAAAGATTTTCATGAAACTTGGGTTAATGATCGCCTCATCAAGACGATGCGCAGAACTCATGAGTCAACCATGTCGGCTTAAGGTGTGTCCGCTCTGTATCTCCTAAACCCCTTGAAGGATTTTCATGAAACTTGAGTCAGATGATCACCTCATCAAGACTTTGTGCAGAACTTGTAAGTCAGCCAAGTCGGCTAAATGTCAAGGTCACAACTCAAGGTAAAATGTTTGAGCCTTCCATTTTGTGTCCGCTATGTATCTCCTAAATCCGTTGAAGGAATTTCAAGAACCTTGGGTCAAATTATCACCTCATTAAGACGATGTGCAGAACTTACAAGTCAACCAATTAGGCTTAAGGTCAAGGTCACAACTCCGAGTCAAATGTCTGACCTTCCATTTTGTCTCCTAAACCCCTTGAAAGATTTTCATGAAACTAAGGTCAATTGATCACCTCATCAAGACGAGGTGCAGAACTCATGCGTCAGCCATGCTGGCTCAGGGTCAAGGCCACAGCTCAAGGTGAAATGTTTGAACCTTCCTTTTTTCTGCTCTGTACCTCCTAAACAACTTGAATGATTTTAATATGACTTGTCTCATAGGCGTAGGAGCAGGGGGGGGCCAGCGGGGGCCAGCCCCTCCCCAAAGCTAGGAGAGGGGGGGGGGGGCAAACTATAGTTCGGCCCCCCCCCCCCCCCCCCCCCCCAATATTTTGAAAAAGAGATATAACTTGCAGTCTAATATAACATTTACTTAGCAACATATAATTCTTTTCAACCTGATTTTTTGATTTGCATTTGGCCTTCCCTTGTATTCTGACTTGTCTCTTTCCGTAGTGCGAGTACTGAAATCTGTACGCGCCACGCCAAGGATTGTTTGATTATATTTTATAAAAATAATATATTACGTTATGTATTTTTTTGTTTTTCATTGTCCATTCAAGGGAAATGATATTTCCACAACTTTATATCACAATTAGACAAATGCAGCGCTAATTGATTGTATGTCCACGACTTCAACAGAAGAATGTAAAAAATGGCATACTTAACTAAAACAATACATAATATGACTGATTAAGACAGTTCAGTGCCTAGTCATATGTGTATCATTAGAATAACTCAATGATTGCTAAAACATAGAGGCTTGAGGGGGCCTATGGCCCATTTGGCCCCTGTACAAGGCTTTGAGGCTTTGACATGAATAATACACCAGGGACCCCACCCCCCGCTGTACGAAAAGGTTTGCCCCCCCCCAAAGTTAAACTCGCTCCTACGCCCATGTGTCTGTAATATTCGGCTTATCAAGACAATGTGCTAAATTCAAAATTCAACCCCTGCAAGCTTATGGTCAAGGTCACAACTCGAATCATCGTCGAATGTTTAATGGTTCCACTCAATACCATCAACCTTTTCACTATCCATAACAGTGGCGGGGATATAGCTGTCTTTCAGACTGCCTTGTATATATCAAATTATACGTAAAACTATCTAGTCTAATTTGATTTTTATGGAGTCTTTTGTCAAAAACAGTAATAAAACTGCAAATTTTAAGAAATTAATTGTTGTTTCAAGGCGTATATAACTTCTTTAATGTTTAGAATTCAACTTGTTCCTTCATTATCCGCATTTAATCCATTGTTTTAATATGCATTTATAATATTTCCGTGTTTAATTAAAGTCATTTCCATTCCATATTGACGTACAATTTACGTACGCAACACATGTTTTCCATGTTTAAAAGATTTTAATTGTTCAGTTCACAGAATCAATCTTTACGCAAAACAGAAGCGCCGCAGCAAATTTCAGAACTGAAAACAAATCAAAGAAAGTGACTGCACCTGACACGTGTTGCTGCAGGTCTTCGGTACAAATTCTTGCTCTCACGCCGTCAAAGCTACGACTAGATATCAATGTAAACTCACCATTTAACATAAAACGTTTGGTGATATTATTGAAAAGTATCATCTTGTCTTGGCTAAGGGTAAATTCTGACTGATTAAGCTCGACTTGATTGCACATATAGAGATTCGTTACCAAAAACTCATTCTGTAAAACTAAGATTCTACGATAAATTGGTTGGTATTCTGGCGCAGAAAATTCTCCATAGATGATTGGGGTACTTAAAACATAATCCTCGGTTGTAAATGGCATAAAACTAGACTTTAGAACAAGTTTTACATCATTGGTTTGCAAGGTCCAGTCTTTCGTGGTCAACTCTTTTATATGCTGCATGAAAAGCGTCGGCTCTACAACTGATAGTTTGTTTTTCAGTATAACAAGCAAAGCTGTAGAACTTTGGCCACCTCCTTCACCCATTTCAAAATATATTTTGTCAATGAACCATTTATTTGGCCACGGTGATTTAAAAGGAGGTAATTTCATTGTCTGGCCTCCAACCGGGACTTGGAATACATCATAGACACTGAAGGCTATATCGGACTTAAGTCTGATATATATCGTATATTCCTGGTTATACCAGACCTTAGTTAGGTACCTGCAGTTACCGTCCTCAGAGCGCAGTTGTCCTGAGGGGCAAAACAATACCCGGCACATGTCGTCCTATTGTAGAAAAAAGAAATTAAATGAAATATGTGCAACTCAGTTATGGAAGTAAACTTGTAATGACATTCGATGATTTTCGTTTGATTATATTTTTTCTGTATGTGAATTCTATGGTGTTCCGTCTGGAAAATTGATATTTTTATTTCTGCGTCCCATATCTCGAAAGTTGAACTCACGAAACTACAATGATAAAAGTCAAAAACACGATGGTGAAAACTCGAAACTACGATGGTAAAAGTCAAAAACACGATGGTGAAAACTCGAAACTACGATGGTAAAAGTAAAAAACACGATGGTGAAAACTCGAAACTACAGTGATAAAAGTCAAAAACACGATGGTGAAAACTCGAAACTACGATGGTAAAAACTCGAAACTACGATGGTGAAAACTCGAAACTACGATGGTGAAAACTCGAAACTACGATGGTGACTACGATGGTGAAAACTCGAAACTACGATGGTGACTACGATGGTGAAAACTCGAAACTACGATGGTGAAAACTCGAAACTACGATGGTAAATACTCGAAACTACGATGGTGAAAATTGAAATCACTAAACCATAAGGATGAAAACACAACATATCGCGTTTTCACAATCGTGGTTTCGTGTTGTCAACATCTTGCTTTCGACTTTCGACTTTTGCCACCGTAGTTTCGATTTTCAACATCGTAGTTTCGACTTTAATCATCATGGTTTCGACTGTCACCGACTTCCACAGTCGGAAGTCGAAAGCATAATAATGAATGTAAATATCTCAATCATGAAAGTCAAAACTACGATGGTGGAAGTCGAATTTTCGATGGTGGAAGTCGAAACCACGATGATGAAAAGACGAAACCACGATACCGAAAATGCGAAATATATCGCGTATTCATCATTGTAGTTTCGTGATTTCGACTTTCACCGTCGTGAGTTCGACTTTCTTCATCGTAGATTTGTGTTTTCGACTTTCGAGGTATGGTGTTTAGAAATAAAAATCCCGATGGTCCAAACGAAACACCGTAGAATTCGGTATTTTCCGGTTGTCACCGAAACCAGTGCTTCTATGCGCTACAGTAATGGTCGCAGAATACGAAACTTCACGGATATTGCTGAATTGCATTACGGGTCCGTTACCTTAAAATCAACTTCCAAAACAGGTTTAAAGCTATAACGGTATTAATAAAACTTCACAGAAGTGCGACTGTTATGTTAAGGCCGTTGGTTCGCTCCCTGGACGGGTCATACTGAGGACTATAGAAATAGTACTTAGTCTAGCGGGTCCCTCGTTTGGCGGATAGCTTTAGGATTGGTCAGCCCGGCACCAGTATAATTTGACTTGTTGGGTTATCACGCCAGTCTGGTTTAAATAACTTTAGTCAGATTGGGTATCACGCATGATATTCCATTGGGGCAACACCATGAAGTTTGGCATTGTGCTCACTGCTACAAATAGATAGCGTCGTTTACATTACTGAAAAATTGTTAAAAATCGCCAGAGCATACACGTGCGCACAAACGCACGCACAAATATATATGGGTGAGTTCGATGCATAATATCCTCTTAACAGTGTTTTAATTAGCAAAATTTAAGCATATATTAAGTAATGTTAACTCAAATTAAATAAAAAGAGCACTAAACATACAAACCCCTGCAGTAGTGCATGTCATTTCTGGTTTTGGTCTCCTCTGATGGCGTTTCTTAAGAATTTCACGTATAAATATACCATCAATGAGCCCGAGAAATGTGAGATCGTTTGATCCCCGAGGTGTGACAAACTCATCCACTTGACACGGTTCCATCACCGGCAAATATCCGGTGTTGCATAAGTGACAAAAAACGTTCGCATACATATTTAATGCTCTGAAAGGCGATACAAGTCCACTTGTACAGAATTGAATGACATCATTCTTTGAAACACTTATCGCATCTGGCATCTCAAATCCAGTACCAGGACATGTGTTGATAAGATCAGAATAACATTGTAACGGTTGTATGTCCTTGCTATTGCCCCTGTAGATAAAGGTAACAGCGCATTTACCAGGGACTGATGTTGAATCGACCCATATCATAAAACTGGTGTCTAAATGGACATTTTTATCGCAAACTAGTACGGCATCCCAGAATTTTCCGTCGGTCACACCATTGGCAGATGCACATGCCATGTTCTTGTAGATCCGTTTGTTCTGTGCTGAATACACAGGATACAAGCTACCCCAGGGAGCAACCTTTTCGTCACCACAAGATTGATTTGACAAATAATTTCCATCACTTTCCTGGGCCGAGGATATCATATAGTATGACTGGTAATAGATTCTTTCTTTTTCTTTCGGTTGCCTTGCCATAGGGAAAAGACAAGCGCTCGTTGCTTCGCCACGTCTTGGCCGGAGGTCATCTGTATCGTAGGAGGACAGAGAGTGTGGAAAACAACAGTTACCATTTTCTTCACATTCCGGGCTACAGGAACAATCTAAACAAAGAATAACAAGGAAACAAAACAATGTTATTATTTTGTCAAAACTTTTATAACATAGCATTTGCCATATCTATGGGAAAAAACGCGACTTACAAAACCAATTGAATTGCATATATTTAGGAAATAAATTGAAATCAATGTGGAACTATTGTAAATTCACAAGACTAAAAATTCATTATCATGGTTAAAAAAATCTGGTGAATGAATTTTAGCATTGATTCCCGTCAAAAGCCAAGCGCTTCTATATTTGCTATCGCTTTTGGATCATGTTTGGAAAGTTTAAGTCTCTCTGCTAGAAGCTCGTGAAATCAACCGCTGGTTTTTAAACGGGAAACTTGATACTAAATATACTAACTTGCCTCTCGTTCGTGAAGTAATCTCATCCTTTTTGACTTGTTTGATTCAATGAGAATGTGCATGGTATCGTTAAATAATATACACCATTTAATCTAAATTATCTAAATTACTACCGAATATCACGACACAAATCTAATTCAACATTGAAAAGTTGGGAAATGTATCTAAATTATCTAAATTACTACCGAATATCACGACACAAATCTAATTCAACATTGAAAAGTTGGGAAAACACGTTTCCGTATAATCATAAAGTCTCTAGTCTGGATCGATTGGAAAGTCTAGTAAAAGTCGCTGCTTAGTTATTAAACATGAACAGAGGTTCTAAAAGATAATATGACAATAATATTTCTCACTTATCGGACAGAATAATCTCTATTTTTAGAAATGCTGGAAAATCTTATCTCACATGGGTTATCCCACACTCCTGTGACGGACTACTTCATGTACTAAATATACATATTATTTATGTAAAATAATTAAAAATCAGGTACCTTCATCTTTTATCTCCGTTCCTTATAGTGTATTTCTCGATTCAAAACTAGTTACTTTATGATAAGAACGTACCGTTACGCTACAAACGATAAAACTAAAGCGGAACTTTGTTATTGTGCGTCACTGAAATGTCATGACGTCACTTCTGCTTACGGACGTCAGTTACCCGCGTTTTAAATAGTTCCATATTTTCATGCTTGTTTTTATTGTTTCTGTTGTGGTAAGTGAGAAATAGAATCCATCATTGGTGTTCGGTGAAGATCGGAAATCCCAACCCTCGGGCGCAACGCTCAAGTCTTAAACTCGGCACAGCCTCGTTTAAGACTTGAGCGGTGCGCCCTCAGTTTGGGATTTTCTGATCTTAACCGAAGACCAATGATAGATTCTCTATATCTCCCGTATGTTGTACTGTATAGGTATATTAAACTACAATTGAATCATTTGTTTGTATTAGCTTAGATGCATATTACAAATGGACTGGTTTTAACTTTTAATATCTTGTTGTCCCCGGTGAGCACTGGACCCATGTCGCTTGTTTGGCAGATAGATAATGCTGATAGAATATGTTTAACATTAAGTTATTTCACAAAAGTTTCATTGAATTTTTTGGCATGAAAATAACATCTAGGCCTGTCTGTGCTTCTGTTTTTATTGATCAACAACAAACTGTTATATTTACCTTTCTTTAAAGAAACAGATATCCTCTACATGTGCGACAAACATAACAGGAGTTCGACATTCCGGTTTAAACTTCAAACTCTTCCATTTTTTTATATGTCTCCCTCCGTCAGTTAAGATTAACCCCTTTTTAAAGATTCTTATCAAATTGGTATTGATGCAGTATTAACAGTTAAAACATTTCGAAGATATGTACACTATGCGCCTGGGGAAATTATTACATTCATCCCAAATTGGGTAGATTTTAAATATATAATTATCAGAGCCTCTTCTAGGAAACTGCATGCGGTTACCAAAAAGCTGAGCATTAAATATATATATCTACTTACCAGTACAACAAGATTGAAATCCAGGCCAGAATGTCTCCTCCGATGCAGGGTGTGTTAGGTTCTCTTGGCATACTTTAGCACTGGGACACAGTTCCTGTAGTATATCTGGTATACGTGATATATACGGCGAGCCTTTGACAGCATTTTCCACACCAAAACACATGGAGACATACACGAACAGCAGAGGAATCATATTCTATCTAGGATAAAACATACTATAGAATGTATCGTAAGGAACAGTAGATTAATTATCTATCACACATAAACATACTATAGAATGTATTATAAGAAACGGCTGATGAAACATTCATCATGGATAAAACATACTATAGAAGGTATCGTAAGGGAGAGTTGATAAAACATTCATCATTAATAAAACATACTATGGAAGGTATCGTAATGGAGAGTTGATGAAATATTCATCATGGAAAAAAATACTATAGAAGGTATCGTAAGGGAGAGTTGATCAAACATTCATCATTGAAAAAACATACTATAGAAGGTTTCGTAAGGTAGAGTTGATGAAACATTCATCATGGATAAACACATACTATAGAAGGTATTGTAAGGGAGAGTTGATGAAATATTCATCATGGAAAAAACGTACTATAGAAGGTATAGTAAGGGAGAGTTGATGAAACATTCACCATGGATAAAAAAACTCATCATGGATAAAACATACTACAGAAGGCATCGTAAGGGAGAGTCGATGAAACATTCATCATGGATAAAACATACTGTAGAAGGTATCGTAAGGGATAGTTGATGAAACATTCACCATGGATAAAATATATCATGATAGAATGTACCATAAGGGAAAGTTGATGAAACATTCACCATGGATAAAATATATCATGATAGAATGTACCATAAGGGAAAGTTGATGAAACATTCACCATGGATAAAATATATCATGATAGAATGTACCATAAGGGAAAGTTGATGAAACATTCAACATGGATAAAATATATCATGATAGAATGTACCATAAGGGAAATTTTATGAAACATTCATCATGGATAAAACATACTATAGATAGTATCATAAGGGAGAGTACATTGCAGTATAGAAATACACAGCCAGAGCCACACACCACAGAGTAGGCCATTCATACCTAAAACCTACTAAAACCTACTGGGGAAAGAATACCTAGACCACTTGAAAGATACAGTAGACGGGGTTTAGCAAAGGTCTCGTCATTAGCAAGGGTCTTGTCAGAGACACTTGTTTTAGTTAGGCTAAATCCAAAGACACCCGATGAAAGCCTTTAGAGTTGAACTGCCAGGTAGTCCTTGGTTGAAAAAAGAAAATGCTGTAAGCCTTTGCGACATCAGCTGGTAAATGCATTTGAAGTAATAATATTTATACCACAGGAATCACCCAAGAGAAAATCGCTGTTAAAATATTGATATTGCAAAATTAAAGAATAATGTCTTCCTACGAGCAAGCAACCTTCAACAAATGGAATCATGCCTATCACGCATGAACTGTGTCGATTAATCAAATGTATTTAGAAGCTCCACTGGAATTACCTGCGCTTATCAGCTGTGTATTGTTTAAACCTATATAGTTGTTGGTTTAACATGTTATGTTTTTTTATTGACGATACGCAGGTCAAGTGCTTTGTTTTTGAGAATCGAGACAATTTTGTAGGTTGGACATGTTATGTTTGTTCATTGACGATACGCAGGTCAAGTTCTTTGTTTTTGAGGATTAAGACAATTTTCTATGAGCCTTCAATACCAAGGTTTATATTGTGCTACATTTTTCTTAGGGGATTCCTGGCTATTTAAAGATTAGCATTCGCGCGGTGGATCATGATATTGATACGATACAGAAATCTGTTAGTCTGTGTTACTTCCCTTGTCTTACAGACTCATAATTTATTTACGTCTGAAATAGGAGTCTATGAAATCTGTATGCTTGTAATAGGTTTGTTAAGTGGCAGGAAAACAAAATAGGTGGCCTTTATATTCAATGCGTACGAGTAATAATTGTGTAAAATAAATGAATAAATGCTTGAATAAAATTTCCTAGGTCCGTGTAGATATAATTTAGGTCAGTCATTTGCAAATACTGGGATTGAAGTCGCGGAAGGTGTGCATTTTTTGGGTCATTTTTGCCTAAAAATTTAGTGTCCTGAAAACGGAGTTTTACTTGTTTTTATCATAGGAACAACGAAATCGACAGGGATCGGCTGAAAAATGTTGCATGTTGAAGTGTTAAAAATATGCAATACATCCGCTCAACACTTTCTGGGAATGTCTAAAAACTGGAATTTTTATGGTTGTTTCGCACTGGTATCAACGCAGATTCGTGGAATTTTCAATTTACTGTCCCTTGCCCCTATAACTGACGCTGTATTGCTAAGACATATCAGTGGAACGGACTTCAACTGGATTCAGTTTCAATTTCGACTTAGAAAAATATTTATAATATTTCCCCTAGTGATAGAATAAATACCAAAATAGAGTTATTGTTTTAAATGTTTACACAATTAGCCAATATTAATACAATATAAATAACAAAAACGTCACTGATATGGGTCTTTTGTTTTTCGGTGCAAGTTTCGGATTTGTAAAAAAAAATCCTTTCGAAAACAATGCTTCGGGATTCCTCTTCAGAAATGTCTCCACAATTTTGACAAACCACTGGAAGCAAGTTGTCGAGATTTTAATTATTGAGTAGTTACCTCGTCGTTATTAGTAAGTATATTGGTTCATTTTGTCCGATAGCTTTTATGTTAATCTGATTTTTCTATAATTTTGAAATTACGAGTGATCATGTCTTAGTCATGGTCTTGCGCATCAGCGGTAATAATTGTCAACACTCAACAGTTAGACATCATGGACTAAAGTGAGATATTGATATGGTTCAGCTCTGTGCAGCCTATCTCTGTTACTCACTCCAATGACGTAACACTTGGCCATTGACCTGTTAATATGAGAAAGTTTTTACGAGTCGTTACTTACACTTGCACTGTTTTTACCGAAAGTCTGTTGAAATCTGGCATGAAAACAACAAAACAATGACGGTTTTTGAATGTATCTGACTTTAATGGTGATTAATAGGCTGGTATTACTGAGTGTATACAATTATCCAACTGACACCCATGATCTGCAATGAGCCCCTTGCTGTCAGCACTCTCAGTGCTTTGATTTAAATATGTTGAAGCACTGAGAAAAGAAAAACACACAGCTAGAACCATACATTGCCAGGTATGCAATTCACAAGAAGAAATTGTAGTGGAACGATATAGTAGTAGCTAGGGTTGCTACAAATATCTATCAAGTGCATTTTTATAATATGAAATGTAATTGAAAATGAGACCGGGATGAAAAGGTTGTGGGAGAGGGGAGAGGAAAAGTAAACGGAGAGATACAAATAAAAAGTGAAATAGTTTGGTATAAAAAGGAGGAAGGATGAACAGACATACCAGACAATATGCATAATATGTTATAAAACGAAACGGGCAAAAAGCAAGTTGAAAACAGGGGCATCGCCTTTGACCGGTCAGAAACTTATTGAAAGGATACTGCGGAGTGTGTGAGGATTTAACGCGGTTGGAACAAAAGCGTGTGATGCTTGTTGCATGAGATTTGCTCTTAAGCTTTTTCTAGAAAAAAAAAAGTCTACACGAGTTGACAGTTAATAGCAATGTAATTTGAGTTTCAATGTATTTTAGGCATTTACATGCACGCTTTGTTTTAAGAGACGTTTTACATTCAGCTAAAGTACACATAGTATCGCCAGACGTAACAAGTTAACATCTGAACGGTATTTTTTCTACGAAAAGTCGCTAAAATAAAGAAGATCAAGAATATCTTACGTTTGTTATTAACAGTTCCGCATTGGCTTTAAAAACTTCTTACTAAAGCATACTGCTTTTTTTGGCATTGAAACTAATAAAATGTATACCATAATTTCCGGTAGATGTAGAAACTTTCATCTATGACCAGGATGGTATATATTGTCTAGCAGACTGAGGTGGATCCACAGTCAACAATTTGTGTGCGCATCCCCTGCATGCGATTTCGGGATCTTTCGGCATGTTTCGTAACAACCGGAGAATGCCGAAATCGCATACGGAGAATACGGAACTGCACGAATATTGCCGATTATCATTACGGGATCAAGGTGGAACCGTTATACCAAAACTGAAGGGAAGAATTAAAAAAAATTAAATAAAACTATTACTTATAATTCTGTGGAAACTTAGACAATTGTTAATATTTGTTCCTAATAATTCAGATTTAAGTAGTTCGTCTAATTAAACATTTTAAAAGTGTTTGATTTTTTATCTGATTCTGCCTTTGCGACCAGTGTAGATCATGACCAGCCTGCACATCCGTGCAGTCTGATCAAGATATGCACTGTTCGCCATTCAGTCAGTATCTTTTTTTTGGTAAACACCCCTTTTTACAGTTAATGGAATAAAGACCATAATTCTTCTAGATATGCGAAACTTTAAACTTATAGTAACAAGCAAATTCGATGAATTGGTATCCCCCGCCGAAAGGGCTTGAGGTGAGGAATGGCAAAAAATTATTTCAGGCAAAAAGTTAAGAATGTTACTAAGAAGCAAATAATTTCACTAGTCAAAATCATTTTAACAGAAAACGAATGCTTTTTTGGGGTGTGTGTGTGTGTGGGGGGGGGGGGGGGCAGCGGGGGTGACCGGGTGAGGGTACAAAATTTCACCTGTTGATTATAAATATTGATGGAAATTTAAAAATGAAAAAAAAAACTGGGTGGGGATGGGGATGCATGATCGGGGTGGTGGGCAAGACCGAGTGGAGAGTGAGGTGGGGGAACGGTACAACTTTGCATGCTAATAAATATTCATGGAAGGTTTGAAAAAAATAATAAAAAGGAATGACTTTTTTGGGGGGTGGGGGGGGGGTGGGGTGGTGGGGGAGAGGGGGAGGGGATGTGATCAAGGCAAGGTGGTGACAAGGTGTGGGTACAAAACTTCAGATGTTTATATTAAATGTTCATGTAAAAGAATGAAAGAAGTTTAAAGAAATTCTACCAATGGGTTGGTTTGTTATGTACAAATCTGTAGATTTTTAAACAATTAAAGGGCAATAACTCTATGGAAAATTGACCAATTGAAAAAAAAATCACAGGCATCATCGAAGTATGTTGTTTCATATTTATTTCAAGTTTCATGAAATTCTACCAGCTTGTTACTGAGAAATGGCTGCAGACGTGGATTTTTCATTAAATCAAGGGCAATAACTCTAAGGGAAATTGACCAATCCGAAAAAAAACCTGACGGGCATCATCGCAGTATGTTGGTGCATGTTTATTTCAAGTTTTATGAACTTCTACCTGATAGTTACTGAGAAATGGCTGCGGACGGACATTTTTGGACATTTTTCATTAAATCAAGGGCAATTAATCTAAGGAAAATTGACCAGTCAAAAAAAAAACTTGACAGGCATCATCGCAGTATGTTGGTTCATGTTTATTTAAAGTTTCATGAAATTCTACCAGCTAGTTACTGAGAACTGGCTGCGGACGGACGGACTGACGGACGGACAACGCCATTTCAATACCTCCCTCCCGATTTCATCGGCGGGGGAAAAAAAGTATGATAGGCTCTCATTCAAGTAATGTGACACTTACATAACGTTTTGTTGTTGTTGTTGTTTCCATCGTATTTACAGCATATTTGTATACATTTAAGTTACTTTTGTTTGTTAGTACTTAAAACCAATTGCTTAGTTTGTATCTAATTTTAAACAATAAAAGCCAAGGTAACGAACACAATTTTTTCCTCGGTTCTATGGTTCGACGGCAACTCTTTCTCTAAAAACATATACTCAAAATATTAATTGCACCGGTCCGAATATTTACGAGGGATGATCAATATATAACGGGAAACTGCTCATAATTTTTTTTATAATCATATCGATCTTTCTCACACTGAAGCCAGAAGTAGTTACATATATAAGCAATGTATCGCTAAATTTTCAGGTTTATACTAATATAATGCTAAAATCTACAATTGCTAAGGTAACACTTAATATGCATAGGCGTGGCATTTTGAATACTTTTCTCCACTTTCACGTAAGTTCAGACCGTTACAGTTTTAATTCTAGCAACGGTACATTGGTGAAAATTAACAATTATGGTCACTTAAGACTAACCAGGCGTATGATTTAGCACGGAGTGGTCGGAAAGTGATGTCGACGCACGGTAAGAACGTTACAAGGGTGAAAGATCTCATAAACAGTGATAGGAGGTTAACTGTCAGAGAACTGTGTAATAAACTGAACTTGTCATATGAAATTGTTCATACAATCTTGAAGAAAAAGTTAGATATGAGAAAATTGCAACACGCTGGATTCGGAAACGCCCGGAAAAGTTGGCCATTTCATCCTGCATCATGACAATGCGCCACTCCACACCTCGAAAGCGACCACAAGTCACATAGAATATCTAGTAATTAATCTGCAAGATTATCCTCCTTATTCACCGGATTTGTCGCCAAATGACTTTTACCTGTTTCCGAAACTGAAACGTGAATTGCGGGGTGTAAAGATGAATTAGTCATTTTCAGAACTTCGTAAGAAAGTGTTGAATGTGCTGAACGCAATTCCCAAAGATGATTATCGTAATTGACTTCTACCCTGAGTAATTAACCCGTTGGCAAAATATATTTATGTAAAAGGAGAGTATTTCGAGAAGTTTGTGTGACATTTACTACAGTAAAGTTAAGTTAAAAACGTTGAACTCAGTTGTACGTCAATTAGCGCGTGAATGACGTTGCCCCGCCTATGGGTTACATAGGTGGGCAAAATGTTGTTAATTGTTATTTTTTCAATATATTTTCACACTATTTCGTGTGACTTTTTCTAATATATGTATTTACCCTAATATAAAATATCTCTGGAAAATGATAAGTAAAAACAAATTTATAAGCATTTTCCCGTTATATATTGATCATCCCTCGTAAATATGTCGTTTCTTAAAATAAATTAATTACTTTTAAATTTGATATCAGCAAAAGATAAAAAAAGTTTCAATTTAATCGACTTACTTGTACTTCGGCTGTTGATTTTTCAGCCGGGACAATATCTCCCGTCGTCTAAATGGAGAAAAATCCCTGACATGCAAATATATACTGTTAAATTTCAAAGGGCGGAGTTATATAGGCGCGATCTTGACGTTGATAACAACTTTTTTATTCGGTTTCATGTTTTTCATTAACAACTTGGAAAAATACATAGTGTAATTCATACAGGTCAACTTTAGGGCAAAGAGTCTGTTACTTGGTCAGTAGTGTTAAATACAGGATAAACATTAACAAAAGAAAATTATGAGTACATGTCAGCGTCGACACCACTATTATTTAAGTCTGTTATATTCCTCAAATTATTCTTATAGGTTCTGTCTACCGTCACCTTATATTTCGCAAATTATCAGAAACGTATTCATATCTAGTAAACGTATGTGCTATCACAGCCAGAAGGAACGGTGGGAGGTCTTCAACATATTAGTAAAAAAAATATCAACGGTTATATGTACTGCTTTTCTAAAATCAACGTTGACGCCGATGCCAACGCATGGAGTAAAGGAATTCATCCACGAACTTTGGTGACTGCGAGCTAAGAATTCGTTTCTGACAACATACACATGTATGTGACTCGGCGTTAAACAAAAAATATTCAAAAGATCTAAAAAGCAAACTAAACTATTTATTTCATCATTTTTACTCTTTTTTTTCACTTAATAGTTAGAAAAAAGAAAAAAATATAGGTAGATATATAAGACTCTTCGACAGGAAGGGCTGATTTTTATTTCACTAAAGTTGTCGGCCTAGCGGCCTGAAGTTGGCGCCCAAGCGGCCTCAAGTCAGTGGCCTAGCGGCCTGGAATAATCGTGTATTTCTTGTAAATGAATGCTTTTTATGATAAGATAAATATAAAAATAACTATGAATACAAACGTTAAATCTCAATTAAGCATAAAAAAGAATGTTGCTTAAAAATTTGCAACGCAGCCTTTGGGAGTACACTTACTAAAAAGAAAGAAATAAATAAACAGTCATATATAAAATAAAGCTTTGTTCAATATTAAACACAACACAGTATTTTTATTTACCCTAAAAATTTCTGTTCCACAGCCTGGAGGCCTGAACTCTAAAAGGCTGCGTTAAGGTAGTTCTGCACGTTTGGATCGAAACTTTTTCTACAATGTAGAATGTGATTAAACTCAGATTTTTCAAAACTTCAGAATATACCTAGAAAATTCAGCAAATAAAAATGATAGGGTCGTGTGCTTGAGTTTTTGTCAGACCGATTTGCAATAATTCATAATGGGAGTCTATGGGAAAATCATAACTTTCATAACATTTTCGCGAACAGAAGTTTTCTTACAATGTAGATTTTGATGAAACTTCTAACAGTTGTAAATAAACACATGGCCTATAATTTGGTGAAATAACATTTATAGGTCCATGTGCTTATTTTTGAGATATTTGACCATTATTAAAGTGAACCGGATATTTCACGCTAATTTTAAGACTTTATTTTGATTTTTTGACGAGTCATATGTTTTAATATCATGTTTTGACTTTAGACATATAGCAACAGTGCCATTGTAATTAATTTACTCACAGGTTTCGATTAATTCTTAAAATGATGTTCATTTCCGTATGCCGAATCCAGGATTTATTCTACGTTTTCCGGATAAATGACGTTACGCCATCACTTCCGGTTTATCAAACGTGCAGAACTACCTTAAGTGTAAAGTTAAGCAACATTGTATGTTTTACTGGGTTAAAACGTTTGTATTCATAGTTGTCTTTATATTTATCTTATAGTACAAATATTCTTTCAAAAGAAATGTTCGATTATGCTTTGCCGCTAGGCCGCTGGAACGGAAATTTTCGGAAAAAATAAAATACTGTTTTGTGTGTTTTATTGAATGTAAATTAACTATATACATGACTGTTTGTTAATTTCTTTGTAGTAAGTCTACTCTCAAGGCTGCATTGTAATTTTTCAACTTGAAGTTTAGTAACATTCTCTTTTATGCTTTATTGGATTTCAACGTTTGTATCGAATTTCATAGTTTTCTTTATATTTACTTTATCATACAAATCTTTCTTTAAAAAGAAATACACGATTATGCCAGACCGCTGGGCCGCTGGGCCGCCAGGCCGCTGGATCAGAAATGTTCAGGGTAATTAAAAATGTTGTTTTGTGTTATATATTGAACACAGCTTTATTCAATACATGACTCTTTATTTATTTAATTTAGTTCGACACATATGATTCTAAGTGTTTAATTAAGACATTTGGTTTGAACATTTAGGTTTTGCAATTATATTTTGATCATGTATGCTCAAGCTTTGTGCAAGATTTAATTTTCTGAATTTTGGCACCTCACACATATTGAATCATACACTAACGAATAGAATCACAACCTCTCTATCTAATATAGTCTAAATATTTCATTGAAGAATGACAAGTATGTAAGTACCCGAAGTACGCTGCATGGTTTTAAATCAATTATGTAGAAAATTTCTGAATGATAAGCTAAAAGAAAACTGGTAAAAAGTAATTGCCGTATAAGTGGCCCATTTACAATTTGGTTTAAACAGTATTTGAGCCGTGCCATGAGAAAACCAAAACAGTGGCTTTGCGACCAGCATGGATCCAGACCAGCCTGCGCATCCGCGCAGTCTGGTCAGGATCCATGCTGTTCGCTAACAGTTTCTCCAATTCCAATAGGCTTTAAAAGCGAACAGCATGGAGCCTGACCAGACTGCGCGGATGCGCAGGCTGGTCTGGATCCATGCTGGTCGCAAACCCACTATGTTGATTTTCTCATGGCACGGCTCATTTATTGATATAGTTTTACAAATATACATACTAGTACATAGGGGATCGAGTAGGAAGCTGTAAGCTTTTTTAGAAACTCTCTCCTTTACAATTTAAAGCTAGTAAAAGTGAAGACCTCTCAGAACATAATAAGATGTAGTGTATCTTTAAAAGTGGCCTTTGGTACAAACTTACTGGCCTGTCTATAGGATATTTTTTTGTTTCAATACAAGATCAAAATATTTACACAAGATACAAATTTTTAACGAGCAGGGCAGCCAAGAGTGAAAATGTAAAATATGGTGTTTACGAGTGATAAGTATTTTAACTTTATTACATACTCGTTTTTACTCTCCGTTACGTTAGGGTAAGTGGAAACCGGAATCGTCACTATTTTTCCATACTGACGTCTGAATTTTATATCGGGTGTGTGACGTCATAATAGTGTGTCTTATTGCATTATTTGTTTTATTTAATTAAGTCAGTATTGTCAATGAAAATCCTGACTATGAACGGTGACGCCTGTCAAAATAGAGTCTATTTTATATAAAATTCTATATAAAATACCCGTGGTTTTGCGTGCTAAAGTGTTTGCGCGTGGCCGTTAACTGTTACATATTGTAATCATGGGTTGCAAACACACAGTAGAATTTGAAGAGCCGCGGAGCAGGGCTTTAAAAGTACAAAAACGTCGCTGACCTGGAAACCGAATTATACTCTGTAGATCATCATGACCGTTTTATGCAGTTTTTCTCATAATGCTCGATTGCGTGTTTCTCGCCTTCGAAATATTGAACTTTCGTTAGCCCGGGATTCTCGTGTTTCTATTAGTTGTGTTAACTCATGTACGGAATAAGCAAGCTGAGCTTCGAAAATAGTATTTTCACGAGTGTCGGAGCGAGAAAAGAAATTTTGTGACCACAGGCACCTGGTTGCACTGATGGTAGTTTTACATAATGAATAAGTACCGAACTTTTGGTGCTTTAAACCTCTGAAGTAGTGCTCTCTGAGTATAAAGATATCAACAATATGTCGAAAATTCGCTTTTTAAAGAATCTTAAAAATTTGGTCTGAGGATAGATATAAATAGAAGGCATTGTACTCCGCCATTATCGGCAACGGAACTACGGTCGACCAAAGCTTGATTGGTTTTGCAAACGGTAGTAAGCCACTAATTTATCGTGGCGTGGTAACTAGAACTACCTAACCTATTCCATGCGTTAATATTACGTACTAACTCTGTATTGCTAAGACAGATCAATGGAACAGACTGTAAAACGAACTGGAGTACATAATGCTTTTTGCCTACACAGCCAGAACCATAACACAAGACACGTTGACTAGGATTGTACAAGAACTATCATTACAATTTTTCCCAGACTTCATGATGGAGCTTCAGAAATTAATAATTTTAACATGACATCACCGTACGTTAGGGGTTTTAACTGACCAATCAGAGAGCTGCATTTTCGAGTACCTGCCAGTTTCCACTTGGGTATAACGAAGTATATTTACAATGAACATATAGTGACTTTAGAAATAAATATCACACTATTTTAGATATCAAATTAAGATTTTTCACTGCACATGCTTCAGATGATGCTACAAACAACAAAACTTTGAAGTTTCGTTCAAATATTATATGGATTTAATACCTTTATTTAAGTTTAAAGTTTGAGATTTTACACAGGGGGTCTATGATAAAGTCCGAGTAAAATGTAATCATTACCAAAGTGGAAATAAGTATCATTGCGCAATGTTTTGGACATGATCAAATTATGAATGGTAATAACTGATTTGGTCTATTGCTGTACAATTATTTTTTCTTGTCTCTTGACATGGTATTTTTCAAACATCTGATGTTGTTGGAGGAATACATAAGGTGTGCCTACAGGTATAATTTCATAAGACACCTGGGTAGAACCACCAACCTTCCATGTACCAGGATAAATTCTTCAAGTGAAAGATTTCTACCTCAAAGCAGGACTTATAATCCACACTGGTGAAGAGCATGTAAATGTAACCCCTCAGTTATGGTGATAGTCTGTACATTTGTACGTACCAGCACTATGTAGGGTTATGGAATAACCTTTTTGACATTTCACTGGTTTATAAGACCACAAACGCTATAATAATCTATTTCATTTTCAAACTTATAATTAATATCAATCCAGTCTGTATTTAAACAAATCACCACTTTATCTTAGGCAAAACTGACTTCAAAAACTTAAAATTCTATAGCCTTCTGAACATTGCTCCAATAATATCTGAAATTTCCATCGATAAAATGGGTATTCTCAATTGCTAGCTAACCTAAAACCAGACAAAGATGCAGGATCAGACCACTTTTGTCCAGTTGTCCTCGAGGAACTTAATAATGAAATTGTTGATGTTCTATAGGTAATCTTCCAATAATCTATCTCCTCAGGCACTGTTCCCACAAAATGGAGATAATATTTTGTTTGCCCGCTATTCAAGAAGGGGGATCCGCGTGACTTGGCAAATTATCTGTTATATCATTCACTGTGTAAAACACTAGAACACATCTATGTCTCCAATGTCTCTGTCCACCTTTCTAAACGTAACATTATGACCTCCAACATGGCTTTTCTGAAGGAGATATTGTGAAACTCAACTAATCAAGTTAATAGATGAGCTGATTAACAGCATTTCCAATCGTAAACAAAGTGAACATATTATCTCCATTTTGTGGGAACAGTGCCTGAGGTGGACGGATAGCTCAGTGGTTTGCACACTGGCCTTCCAATCCTGAGGTCGGGGTTCGATCCCTGGCAGCTACTCGGGAATTTTCAGAAACGCTTTTCAGTGTTTCCCACCCAACTAGAGGTGTACTGGTCAGGAACCCAGGCAATCCTTGCGTGTATCAGTGCTATACACTGGGCACGTTAAAGAACCAGGCTGTCTATTCGAAACGAGCTAGGCTAAGTTAGCCGGATAAGCCTGTATCTGATTTCTGATCTCTCTGTCGTGGGGGCTTTGTCTCACTCTGTCCCTCTGGTCAGATCGCTCTGTGTCTGTACTAGTAGAGGATGAATTATGCGCCCTATGTGGCTGCATTTGAACTATGTAAAGCGCCTTGGGCGCTATATAAATCTGGTAAAATTTAATGTACAACGCCAGTGAATATACTATGTGTAAAATTAGGCGTTTAATCAAATAAAGCAGTTTCAGTTTCAGTTTCAGTAAACAAAGTGACTTAATTCTATTCGACTTCAGTAAGGCTTTTGTTAAGGTTTCTTCTAAAACTTCCAGATCATGGTGTCTGTCCACAAGTCTTCAAGTGGTATTATGCATTTCTACTTGATAGAAAGTCAATTTGTAGTTTTTTGAGGGCGAAATTCCAAAGAAGTACCAATGATATCTGGGTTTCCACAAGGTTCCATCCTTAGACCTCAGTATTTTCTATATTATATTAGCGATCTCCCATTTTCAATCAAGTCTCAAATCCGACACTTTGCCGACGATAATGTAGTACACATGTACCTTATTATGATATCAATTCTGCCGATGACAACAAAATCCTCCAGGAAAATCTTAACAAGCTATAACAATGGGAAAATGAGTGGGACTTGGAGTTTAATCCTTCTGAATTAGGCACCACATGTCACAAAAATCAAAGCTGTCAGCAAAACCAAATATTTACTCCATGGCTATATTTTAGAGTTAATTGCCAGTGCAAAATATCTTAGTGTGACAGATCTAAAATATCACTAAAATATCTTTAAATGCTAATAAACTCTTAATTTCATAATCATAAAAGGAAACATCACAACAACCAACGAAAACGTCAAAACATAAGCATACAAATACTTGTCCGTTCACAGCTTGAATATGCATATACCATCTTGCACACAAGCAATACTATGGAATAACCTTGACCTTGTAGAATAACCTGACCACAAATTTTCAGATGTACTGTGGAATAATCTTGACCACCCTGACCTTGAAGCTTTCAAAGTGGCTGTAGCAACCATACTGTACATGTACTAGACCAGAGAGCTATGGGGGTTTTTATTATCTTTTAATGCTTGTTCTTTTTTAATCACACTTACCATGCTAACATTCCTTTAGCCTTCTCATTTTAGCTGATGTTAGACCCATCAGTCTTTTAGAACTCTTTTTAGAGAGAGAAAGAGAGAGAGAGAGAGAGAGAGAGAGAGAGAGAGAGATTACCTGCCTGTACCCACTTATGAAGTATATACCTACCTTTCATACAGAAATACATTTTCAATTTTTATAAGTTAAAAATCTGACATGTAGATTGTCAATAAGTTTTTTTTCTATGATTTAATGTAGTGAGCTTGTTTTTGACCTTGTATAACCAATTTATTTTTATCACATAGTTAAAAAAGACAACAGTCATGCTCAACGCGCAAAAGCCGGAAATAATTTAATGGTTCAAAACCTTTTGCAAAACCAGTCATTACCCGTCATACACCGGCCAAACACTTCCGTTGCCTTGTCAGATATGCCTTATATTTGAATGATATACCAAAACCTAAAATTTTAACTTTATTTATAAAAGGGATTCTCTTACAGTAAATCAACTTTTTGAATACAGGGAGTACTGGTGCACGTATTAAAACCAACAAACAGTAGGTACAGGCCAATATAAGAAAAAATACTATCAGTGCAACCGAGTGCCTGTGTTTGTGACATTATTATTATTATTATTATACCAGATCTATATAGCGCCCTTTTCATGATCAATTTCACGTTCAAAGGCGCTTTACATAGTTCAAATGCAGCCACACAGGGCGCATAATTCATCCTCTACTAGTACAGACACAGAGTGATCTGACCAGAGGGTCAGAGTGAGACAAAGCCCCCACGACAGAGAGATCAGAAATCAGATGCAGGCTTGTCCGGCTAACTTAGCCTAGCTCATTGCGAACAGACAGCCTGGGTCTTAACGTGCCCAGTGTATAGCACTGATACACGCAAGGATTGCCTGGGTTCCTGACCGGTACACCTCTAGTTGGGTGGGAAACACTGAAAAGCGTTTCTGAAAATTCCCGAGTAGCTGCCGGGGATCGAACCCCCGACCTCAGGATTGGAAGGCCAGTGTGCAAACCACTGAGCTATCCGTCCACCGACATACTGAAAACAACTAATGGATTTTTTTAACTCATGGCAAGGGTTAAGTGCTTTAAGTGCTTATTTGTTATTTTATTGCGTTAGCTTTTTCAATAGGAAGGGCATAGCGTGCAGATAATGTTGATTGAAAGCGTAGTTGGAATCGGACAGCCGGAGAAAATTGAAAATTGACTGCTGCGGACATGTGCACTGAATGCGACAATGGGTCATTTGTTATTTATTTACCTGCTTGAGAATAAATGTTTTGAGTATCAGTTCAATATGAATCCCTAAAATCTAAAGTTTTGCAAGAGCTTACAGACAGCCCTTTCATATTTATCAACAGCTACGAAGCAGTAGTCAACTATACTAACGATATCTGTTTCAAATGCATGAGCATGCTGACGGAAGCTAAAACTAAGGAATAAAATCTGTAAAAAGATCCTCTGGAAGCAAAAAATGCAACCAAAAATAAAAACTTGGTTTCGATATTAATTTGATTTGTACACCAAAATCTACTCTTATTGAAGTTATTATCGCAATGGGTGACAGTGTCTGGGGCAGCCTAAGGGGAAATATATTTAAAGTGGTTCCAACTGGATACCGTGAAAGTATATTTGATATTTTTCACTTTGAATTTATCAAATATATTTTTCACTTATTTCATTCGAAAGCATAAATCAAAATAAAATATATGAGTACAAAATTCCAAAACATTGTGGCAAAACTAAGGTTGTACTAAGGCATGTACGTACATGTTTTTTTAAAAAAAAAACCTTTGGTACCTTATTTGCAGATAGTTTTTTTTCCAAATAGGCAGTCTGAAAAAAAAATGAGCATATGCTTCAGACACAAGAAATGAAGGTATTTTGTTATAATATGTAGGGTGCTATAAACGTTTATATTCTGAAAGGAACACGGGTTTTTTCATATTACGGAATGTCACCCGTTTCATAAACGCATAATTTAATAGATTGCTGTTCTAGGCATTAAAGGCTTAAAATATGTTTGTAAGGGCATGCGGGCCCAATGTCATAATGTTTAAGGAAAGATTTGTCTCTAGGAAGGTGTCGTTTCGGGAGTAAGACTACGTGGACGCATGCAAAAAATGCACAATGCCTTAGAATATTTTGCGATTACTTCCATATTAATTAGGCATATATACACAAACCTTTGTTTTGTTATTAATTTCTTTTTCACTTTCAGTAATGTGTAAATTTATGAACATCTTTCAGTGGGTTACAGTAATATATTTGTATGGAATCCAACATTTGCTAAATATTGGACTACACTCGTGAGTAAATTGAATGTATGTAGTAATTCTTTTCCTCGTGCAGTCCAGTTCAATATTAAACAAAAATTTTAATGTTGGGCTAAAGTACTGAGTTCCATTGAAAGCAGTCTAATATTAAAATTACAGTACTGCGAGGTCAAAGGAGTGACGTAAGTGTAGATACGTTTGTGACAAAAAGGTTATTAGCGTTGTATCGAACGATATGTACTCGTTCTTTAGTGGAATGATATTTCGCTCCCGAAGTCAAGCAATATTCTAGCTGCAGAACTCGTTCATATTTCTCCATACAAAACAAATAACGTATAATTACAGGTAAATCTTTATTTCATAACTTGACGAAATTCTATTCATTTCATAGTTTCTACATCTGATATATTTTCATTATGAAAAAAAATAAACAGACACATTTTTACTTAGTATACATGTAATTACTGTAAAACGTAATAATTACTTTTTGTATATATTGAAATTTTAAGTTGATGATATACCAGAGCTTCACATTCACGGTGTAGGTAGCTCCGTTTAAATACTTTGCGCGGACTTCACAGACGAAAAGATAATATATTGATCCTGATACATAGGAAGTAGGTCGCGTGTATATAATTTAGACATGAAATTTACTTGAAGCTCGCAGATTGGACCATGTGACGGAACAGCGGTCTAATTGTGTTTACTTTATATTACACTCTCATGACGTATTGCGACCGCTTCAGTAGCCTTGTGATAGATCGCCCGCTTCGAGTGCGGGAGGTCGTGGGTTCGGTCGTACCAAAGACGTAAAACATGGTACTGGAAGCCTTCTCACTTGGCGCTCAACAACAAGAGGATAGTGCTAGGACTGGTCAGCCCGATGTCAGTATAACGAGACTGAGTAGATATCATGTCACGTGTCTACGGTGTGATGTTCCAGTGAGGCAACACTATATGGTTCGGCATTGTGCTCACTGCTACAAGTAGACATTTTCGTTTATATGACTGAAATATTGTTGCAAAAGACGTTAAACCCGAACACACACGCACACAAACACGCACAAGCATACTTGCGCGTACACACACTCATGGCGTATTGTTTGTGATTCTAGCTGTGTAAGTCAGATGATTCCATCTTGGATTTTAAATCAGATATATAAGAAGCCACTTCAGCAAAATTAACCCATTTTTAGACTTGTTTTTGAGATTTTTAAGAATAGTTATAATTTTATCCGCATGAATACAATGCATAGCTAGTTTACATATAGGTTCGAGCCTTGTTACTGAAGAGAGACCGGTTGGTGAGCCGCCAGCTAGTTAAATAATGGTTACCGATTGCCTACCTGCCTGGTGCCTGGCATTAAAAGATAGGAATCGGGAAGTAATGCTGTTCAGTGTATCTAGGTGTCTCATAAGCCAACTTGGCTGGGTGACACTATAATAAACAAACACTTTACTTAACTTTACTTTACTTATATATCTTCTGTCTTATTCTATTGCGAATATGTTTAAGCAGAACTGAGATCAATATTGGTTGCATTACTGAATTTTCATGTATGGGCAGTAAATTTCAGGCTTTTCACTGCTTTCGTTTTCTTGATTTTGTACCTTTCACTTCTCCGAGACTGTCGACTGTACCTTATGGCTCGTTCAGCTCGTCTGATGTTTTTAAGCATCTGCGAGGTATTGTCGTCGGTATCGGCGTTGGCGAATGGTAAGATTTTTTGTTTTACATCCATTTCTTTTCTCAAAAACTATGAGCAATACCTTCGAAACTTTGTACACCTTTTTACCATCCTTAGGTGAGTAGCGCCAAGAACTATAAATGTCACATGCATTGTGTCAGAATTATAACTATTTATACATAGAAAACTATGGTGGCATATTTCTGCATTGAATAAACTTTCGTGAAATTAGGAGAACGTTTTCGTGAAAATATCTGGTTATCTAGACTATATATATATCAGTCAAAATAGTGCCCAGTTCTGCATAAAGATAACTCAATAGTCCCCTCTACAAAATGAAGTGTGTTATATCCATCTCACCACCCCTAAGAGTGTCTTAAACTTATAGATATTTAATTATAACATTCAGATGGGTTACTAAATCAACGTATTTTTAACTCCCTTTATTATTTCGTTCATTCCGTATCTGTTATCATATGCAGTAGTTGGCACTATCGTGAATTTCTTTCACTTAGAACAAGAGTTTCTTTTTAAATTTTCACGAAAACTGTACGAATTTTCGCGAAAACTATCTGCTTAAATGGATGCAGAAATATGTCACCATAGAAAACCGAAGTTTCTTGCTTTAATGTTTTATGTCCACTCTTCCGCAATAATATGAGAGCTATAGCTTTGCAGTTTTGTAGATTTCATAATCATTAGAATGTGAGTGTTACCGTCAAATGATTTTCTTCAGAATTATGGCATTTTTACCTTGAAAACTGGAATTTCTTTGTTAACTCTTGAATACAATAAAAGGTATAGCTTTGAAACTTGCATTTTGTCTGAATTTTCGTCCTTTATAAATTGGTATTTCTGCGTTGAATTCTTTGTTTAAATAATTTTTCATGTAAACCAAAGCTTTGGAACTTTGTACTTTGCACTTATTATCATCAGAAGGTGTGTAACAAAGCTTTGGAACTTTGTACTTTGCACTTATTATCATCAGAAGGTGTGTAACAAAGCAAATAATCATAAGTCGTTTCTTTCATATTGCCATATGTCAAGCACTCTTTCATATTGCCATATGACAAGCACTCTCGGACGAGTGTTGGCCCCAAAAGGTAGTACTTTTGATATATAAATTCTCATGTCTTCGATACAGCTATCGTCTTCGATTTTCCACCGGGCAAAGGTTTAGACTCTTTCTTGCAATCAAAACATTTGCTTTTCTTACTGAGGGATAACGGTTTACATACTGGATGCTCAGAAATTATTTTACTGCTTCTTAATTTCAGAGTTTCACACTCACAGACTCAGTCAAATCAAGTCTGCTATAATTGTGTCTGGCTGTATTCAGTGATTCCGAGAAATCTAAAGATTTTATTAACTATCACGACAGCAGTATTTTAAAGATTTTATTTATCACAATAACAGTCTTTATGTGCCGCTGCCGCGTGGCGGTGTAACGTTATAAACTGACCCCCATAGAATAATGACCCCCCGGTCATAATATTATGATCCCCTGGTCATTATTTTATATAGAATAGTGACTCCCCGGTCATAATATTATGACTCCCCCACACGTAGAAAAATGACCCTCACATAGAATTGTGACCCCCTATAGAAAAACGTCCCCTAACCCAAACCCTAACCCATCTAAGGTACACTTACAACATAATTATCCCCCGCATCGGAGGAGAATATGGAAATGGCACCCGTCCGTGCGTGCGTCCGTGCAGCATTTTTGTGACCGCAACTCCTCATTCATTATAGGACGGAATTGATTAAAACTCAGGGATTACTACTACCGATGCCAAGTTGTGCAGGAAGAAATTTTTTTTGGATTTGCTCCACATGTTCGGGAGTTATGGCCCTTTGTTACTTTTTTCTTATATATACCTGCTCACAGTTGGTCTCTGGTCATATGTTGACTCTGCTCACAGTTGGTCTCTGGTCATATGCTGTCTCTGCTCATAGTTGGTCTCTGGTCATATGCTGTCTCTGCTCACAGTTGGTCTCTGGTCATATGCTGTCTTTGCTCACAGTTGGTCTCTAGTCATATGCTGTCTTTGCTCACAGTTGGTCTCTGGTCATATGCTGTCTCTTCTCACAGTTGGTCTCTGGTCATATGTTGTCTCTCGTCACAGTTGGTCTCTGGTCATAAGCTGTCTTTTCTCACAGTTGGTCTCTGGTCATATGCTGTCTTTGCTCACAGTTGGTCTCTAGTCATATGCTGTCTTTGCTCACAGTTGGTCTCTGGTCATATGTTGTCTCTCGTCACAGTTGGCCTCTGGTCATAAGCTGTCTTTTCTCACAGTTGGTCTCTGGTCATATACTGTCTCTTCTCACAGTTGGTCTCTGGTCATATTCTGTCTCTGCTCACAGTTGGTCTCAGGTCATATGCTGTCTCTTCTCATAGTTGGTCTCTGGTCATATTCTGTCTCTGCTCACAGTTGGTCTCTGGTCATATTCTGTCTCTTCTCACAGTTTGTCACTAGTCATATGCTGTCTCTTCTCACAGTTGGTCTCTGGTCATATTCTGCCTCTGCTCACAGTTGGTCTCTGGTCATATTCTGTCTCTGCTCACAGTTGGTCTCTGGTCATATGCTGTCTCTTCTCATAGTTGGTCACTAGTCATATGCTGTCTCTGCTCACAGTTGGTCTCTGGTCATGTATTGTTTCTGCTTATAGTTGGTCTCTGGTCATATGTTGCCACTCCTCAAAGTTGGTCTCTGGTCATATACTGTTTCTGCTCACAGTTGGTCTCTGGTCATCGCTGTCTCTTCTCTTAGTTGGTCTCTGGTCATATACTGTTTCTGCTTATATTTAGTCTCTGGTCATATGTTGCCTCTCCTCAAAGTTGGTCTCTGGTCATATACTGTTTCTGCTTATGGTTGGTCTCTGGTCATATGCTGTCTCTTCTCACAGTTGGTCTCTGGTCATAAGCTGTCTTTTCTCACAGTTGGTCTCTGGTCATATGCTGTCTTTGCTCACAGTTGGTCTCTAGTCATATGCTGTCTTTGCTCACAGTTGGTCTCTGGTCATATGTTGTCTCTCGTCACAGTTGGCCTCTGGTCATAAGCTGTCTTTTCTCACAGTTGGTCTCTGGTCATATACTGTCTCTTCTCACAGTTGGTCTCTGGTCATATTCTGTCTCTGCTCACAGTTGGTCTCAGGTCATATGCTGTCTCTTCTCATAGTTGGTCTCTGGTCATATTCTGTCTCTGCTCACAGTTGGTCTCTGGTCATATTCTGTCTCTTCTCACAGTTTGTCACTAGTCATATGCTGTCTCTTCTCACAGTTGGTCTCTGGTCATATTCTGCCTCTGCTCACAGTTGGTCTCTGGTCATATTCTGTCTCTGCTCACAGTTTGTCTCTGGTCATATGCTGTCTCTTCTCATAGTTGGTCACTAGTCATATGCTGTCTCTGCTCACAGTTGGTCTCTGGTCATGTATTGTTTCTGCTTATAGTTGGTCTCTGGTCATATGTTGCCACTCCTCAAAGTTGGTCTCTGGTCATATACTGTTTCTGCTCACAGTTGGTCTCTGGTCATCGCTGTCTCTTCTCTTAGTTGGTCTCTGGTCATATACTGTTTCTGCTTATATTTAGTCTCTGGTCATATGTTGCCTCTCCTCAAAGTTGGTCTCTGGTCATATACTGTTTCTGCTTATGGTTGGTCTCTGGTCATATGCTGTCTCTTCTCAGAGTTGGTCTCTGGTCATATACTGTTTCTGCTTATAGTTGGTCTCTGGTCATATGCTGTCTCTTCTCAGAATTGGACACTGGTCATACGCTGTTTCTGCTCACAGTTGGTCTCTGGTCATATGCTATCTCATCTCATAGTTGGTCTCTGGACATATGCTGTCTCTTTTCAGGTTAGTTTTTCGGCTACCTTTGTTTTTCTGTCATATCTTTGTTATTATTGCTAATATCTTACTTTAACTTCACATAAAAATTGTGCAGCGTACAAACAAAGTTCATACAGGAGCTGTGCCCATTATACCCAAGGTCAAGGTCACCAAGGTGTTATATTTAGGATTTTTCAAGTTAACGGTTTTGGGCAAGCTTCGTTTTCTGAAACTCGTACATCTTTATCATCAACATCTGCATGGAAACAATTCCCATGAAACCTGATTTTTTTGACAGAATTATGTCTCTTCACAGCGGTAAACTTGAGGAAGAGTTCATGCTGGATAAGAAATGATGTTGGAATGCATTTTACTATTCGCTGTGTCAGATTTTTTATTTCCTCATCATACTGGTCGCTGTTATAATCAACAACCAAACAGTCATTTGTCTGTGTACCAACATATGCCTCAAAACTGCTTCTTCATCATCGGTATTGTCGATTACTGAAGACGCCTGTGTGTTGTCTGCTTTCACTGGAGTTGAAGATAGTCTGAGCACTTTCTTTCCGGGTGATGTAAAATGTCTACATATTCTAAACATTTAGATATTTTTACTTTCCAAGCCCCTGATTCTTGAATAGAGGTTATAAATTTGTTTTGAGAAGAAATTTCTGCTGGTATAATTTGAAAGTTTTTGTGGACAGGGAAAATGTTTTTTGTTGTTTTTTTTTTATTTAAATAGACTTTCTGTTTTACCTTCAAAATGCTGTCACTGTGTTTTGTTGAGGTGTGATCTATTACTTCAAGAAAAGTGGAATCTAAACTGCAGTAATAACATCTAAACTCGTGTTAACCTTTAGCCCCCATAAGGTATAGTACTCTGACATATCATTAAGGGCTGACTGGAGGTCAATTTGCATTCTCTGCTAAGATGACTGTGTCATCAGCATATAGATCTAATAACAAATATAATTTAAAGAAAACCTCATCGTTATCACTTAACATATGACTAACATTATCAGATAATAGCTGAAGACCATCAAATTTACTAGACATAAAGCTATTCAAATCATTCAAGAATAAAGAAAATAGAACAGGAGAGTGATTTTCACCCTGTCTTACACCAGTACGACTCACACAAAAAATCGGACAGTGTATTGTTTGCTTTTACATAAGACTTCGCTTTTTCATACATGTTGAGAATAATTTTAAAACATTTAGATCAATATTGTAACCTAAAATTTTGCGCCATAAAGCAAATCGATTGACTTGAGTCGAAGGCTTTGCGATAATCCACAAAAGCACAGTACAATTTCTTTCTAAATCCAGCCTGTTCTTCACATAATATATTTTTGACATCTAAAAAAAGTATTTAACCTAGTATTAGAGATGTGAGCAAATTTCCAACAAGAACGCGGCGAATAGGTAATGACGTCACCGTGACACCGGCTTCCCGTGAATACTGCAAAGTATGATATTCGCTGCCCTACAGTTATGATGACACTTTAGGTCATATGGAACCAACTCAATTTCCATAGGCCCACATTGTAATGTTTCCGGTCATGGGCCTTTCCTAACATTTAAACTTTTGATGCCACCTACTCAGGATGAAAGAACTATCCAAGAACTATCGAAAAACTGCAAGAAATGTACATGTTGACCATCACTTTTGGGCACTTTTTTCTCTTTGAACTTGGTTACCCCTAGTCCGGCAGTGATTTTTTTATATTTTTCATGAAAATTCTCTACTGATAAAACATGCATATTTCTCATACAAAATGCATCATTCCATATTATTTTAGCCAGTAATCATGGATTACAGTTTTATTTTATGAAATAAGATAGTTTTCAAACACATCCAATATATTTTACACCAATGGGAGATCACTTTACATGGTAAATATACACCGCGGAATACCATATACTTTTTCAACCAATCAGAAGCATTGTTAGTTACTTCCATCTGACCTAAATGTAAACTTGCTCTTTTCAAGTGAATAGGTTCTCGCGAATTCTTTGAATAGTTTCTTTGTTACATATAAATGATATATATATATATATATATATATTTTAGCTAAACCTGATTTCTTTGAGCTCGCTTTGAGGCTTTGCCTTATTTCATATTAGTTACATCTAATTTGAATCTGCTAGTCTGCCGACAAGACTGTTATCTCTGCTTTTGCATAGTTTATGCTTGGACTATTTGTTTCTTCTTAACTCTTACGAATGACAAGAATATTCTCATGTTAGTGTTTGTCTTTTTGTGTGGTGTTTATTTTTCCTGAAGGAGGAACAAGTTCATTGAGCCTGTTAAAGATTCCATCCCATCATCTCCAAATTCGTCTTCTTGAAAGACACAAAATATCATGCTTTCCTTCTTCAGCCATTTTGTCGCTTATAACGTTGACGAAATTTTAGATTTAACTGGAGCAGTTAACTAAACATTGGCATCATACGTGAAAATCCTTACCACCTAAGTTGTGAATTTAACAGAATTTCTCTAAATAGCGTATATAGAGTGGTCATCTACATGTTCTAATAAATCTTCTCTGTACGCAAAAAAAAAAAAAAAACAACGTTTTTTTTTGTTAAGTAAAGTTTCGAGACTATTTACAAAAGCGTGTACCGAACAAAATAGATAACTCGCCTCTTGTTTTTAAAATAGCAGAAGGTTACTTCTTGTGATTTGGCATTCGCTTTGAAAAATTTGTTGTTGATGATACTTCAAAAAATCAATAAAATCTGATGACGTCTTATAAACTTACTCATTTTTGACTTCAACCTATTTCTGAAAAGTCATAAAAGTACACTAACATTTCTGGAATTTTCAAATAGCAAACAAAGACAAGTTATGTAAAATGGGTCATGTGGGGTCAAAAACTAGGTCACCTGGTCAAATCAAAGATAAACCTTGTGTATGCAATAGGGGCTGCATTTTTCACCGGATTTGCATGAAACTTAATCAGAATGTTTGTCTCTATGAAATCTCGGACGAATTTTTATCTGGGTTACGTGGGATCAAAAACTAGGTAACCAGGTCAAATCAAAGAAAAAGCTTGTTTACACTCTATGGGCCACTTGTTTGATTCAATCTTCATAAAACTTGGTCAGAATGTTTGGTATCATGAAGTATTTTATGATTTCAAATCTGGGTCATGTAGGTTTAAAAACTAGGTCACTTGGTAAAATCAAAGGAAAAGCTTGTTAACACTCTAGAGGCCACTTTTTTGCTCCAATCTTCACAAAACTTTGTCAGAGTGTTTGTTTTTTGTGGTATCATGGATGGGTTATACTCAAAAACTAGGTCACTAGGTTAAATCAAAGAAAATGCTTGTTTACACTCACAATCTTAATGAAAATTGGTCAGAATATTTGTCTCTATGAAATTTCGGACGGGTTAAAAATTGGGTCCGGTTGGGTAAAAAACTAGGTCACTAGGCCAAATAGAAGAAAAATCTTGTTTTCACTCTAGCGGTCACATTTTTCCTCCAATCTTCATGAAACGTCAGAATGTTTATCTCCTTGAAAACTCGGACGAGTTTGAAACTGGGTCACGTGGTGTCAAAAACTTGGTCACTAGGACAAACATGTTTACACTGTGATGGTGTGTTACTCTGGTGAGCGACCTAGGGACATCTTTGCCCTCTTGTTTAATTTTTATTTTTAAAATTGTGAATATAGCCAGTCTATATCTTAGGTCCAATATCATAATATTAGAATCAGTTCTCTGAGACAGTCTGTAAATTATACCGGCATTTGTCACAATAACATAAATAAAAAAAATCACATTTTTAAAAAAAAAATTGTGACAAATTCTTTATCAGTCTAGTGGCTAGTCTAATATTTGATTTTGATTTAATGTTGATTGTCATGAGATTTATTTCTCTAGTAAAATCTATGCCGTATTTGTTTGCAAACTAACCAACACTTTATATCTCAGTTTTAAATTTTAGCTCAATTCTCAGCAACGGTTATCTTTGTCTTCAGTTAAATTGTTAAATTCAATGCGCATCGCCCTAAGCGTTATCTATCTCAGTGTCTTCAGCTTCAGCATCTTCTTCCTGTTCTTGTACCTCTGTTAACTTTTCTGCCTTTGTATTGTCATGTACTTTCACAACCATTTCGTCATCTTCGTCTTCGTACATGACTTCATAATACATGTCTTCAACGTCGGCAGAAACTTCCTCGAAATCCTTCTCCAATGCTGCCAAATCTTCCCGAGCATCGCTGAACTCACCTTCCTCCATTCCCTCGCCAACATACCAATGAACAAAAGCTCTTTTAGCATACATTAAGTCAAACGTGTGGTTAATGCGGGCAAAGGCGTCGACTATTGAAGTGTTATTACTCAACATGCAAACTGACCGTCGCAGGGAGGGAAGATCGCCGCCAGGTATGACCGTCGGCGGCTGGTAGTTTATTCCGACCTTGAAACCAGTTGGACACCATTCAACAAATGGAATTTTTTTGCTATTTTTGATTGCTGAGATGGATGCGTTGACATCCTTCGGGACTACATCACCCCGGTATAGCATACAACATGACATGTATTTTCCGCGGCGAGGGTCACATTTCACCATCTGATTACCGGGCTCGAAGCATGCACGGGTGATCTCAGGAACGGTAAACGTTTCATGATAAGCCTTTTCTACCGAAATGAGTGGAGCGTAAGTTACCAGTGGGAAGTGAATACGCGGATAAGGGACTAGATTTGTCTGGAATTCCGTCAGGTCAACGTTTAGGGCTCCATCAAATCGTAGAGAAGCTGTAGTAGAACTAACAACCTGTCCAATAATCCTGTTAAGATTTGTATAGCTCGGTCGTTGAATATCCAAATTGTTGCAACATATGTCGTAAATTGCCTCATTGTCAAACAAGAAAGCGCAGTTGGCGTGTTCCAGTGTTGAATGTGTAGTCAAAACAGCATTGTAGGGTTCCACTACAGCAGTTGAGATTTTTGGAGAAGGATAGATACAAAATTCCAGCTTGGATTTCTTTCGGAAATAATTTGTCAGGTTTTCAATGAGAAGAGAGTAAAAGCCGGATCCCGTACCACCACCAAAACTATGAAACAAAAGAAAACCCTGGAGGCCAGTGCAAGTCTCGGCTAACTTGCGAATGCGATCCATCACTAGGTGTATGACTTCCTTGCCGACGGTAAAGTAACCCCGACCGTAGTTATTGGCGGCATCCTCTTTTCCCGTGATTAATTGTGACGGATGGAACAGCTGGCGAAAAATACCAGTACGAACCTCATCTGCAAGGAAAAAAGCAGTAATTATATAATTTGATAGAATATGTTCTATAATTTAAACATGGCATTTTAAATCATTACCACAGATTCTTGGGATCTGGACCCACTCCTCCATCTCTCATTCGTCTCTGTCAACTATTAGCCAATATCTTATAGCTTTTGTAATTAACAGAGCATTGGTGGAGAACATAGACCTTGTTTGTTACAATTTCTGCATGTTTTAAAAATTCACATTTTACCATCAATGATCTGAATATTACAAGATATGAAAATGTAAAATTGACACTTAGAAACAATAATCAATTCCACTTTTAAATGGCACCAAACTATTAATCATTGGTATTGACTGACGGGATCAAATGACACAGGCCCTGACAACTGACATTAGGATTTCGACGAGAAATCGATAGCTTTTAAAAATCAGTGGAACACTAATGTCTTTACATATGCAATAGGTCGGTTGAATCGTATATACCAAAATTGTCACGCAGGCAACATCATTGAACCAGATTAATACACGAAACTGTTTATTACATGTATTATTTTTGTAGGCCTACCCGGCGCATGGGCGAAGAAGTGGGGTTTTGGGGCGGGGAGGGGGTTGGCCATAATTGCCTGTGACTATTACATATTTGTATAGCTTTTTTATTCTCAGTTTTCACAGTTACCGCCAGTTAAGCAAAATACTGAAAAAATTTAATAAGCTATGACTAGTGGTGAAGTTGAAACATTTTACTTATGAGATTTGATTATACTATAATTCTATTCTAACGGCATTTTAAAGGTAATTCTTCAAGACATTATTGCATACTTTATCTACACTAAATTACCAATGAATAGAAACTAAAAAAGGCTAAATTAAATATCGAACTAAATCTTGCGAGTCAGTCAGTACATGGCAATATATAAAGTTGCAAATGTTAGATCAATAAAATTAACTACCTATTAACCTTTTTTAAAAATAAATTACATCTTTTTTTAAAAAAAAATGGTGAAATGTGACATTTTATAGTAGTTTTCATATGTAATCCAAACCTGTCAGACGTAGGCCAGATGAGCAAAAGAAGGAAAATTGCGCTCTTACGTAGTCAATGTCAGAAACTTTAATCGATCCTTTTTTTTTTAAAGTAAGCATGCCAGTTAAGTATAAGAAACAATAATTCCAAATGAATTAAAAGTATCTTAAATTTTTATCTACTATTCCACCTGTTATCCCTTTAAACTATGTAAGAAACGCCTTAAACTTCTGACATTAGACAGTTGTTAACAGACAATTAAATATTCAGAAGTTAAAACCTTTGTACTAGTTTCGTATTTTAAATCAATATGTTTTAAATATTTGTTTTACTTTTGTCCTTATATTGACAACAAAGAGGTTTTAAACAACCAGCTTTTAAATGTGTATGTAGCCTACAGATGGCACCGCTAAATCAAAACTTTTAAAACAATTCATGAGTCAGATACCTTGCTAACTGACTGTTTAAAAATACTTTCACAAGCTAATTTATATTATTAGTAAATGAGTAGATCGACCTATACATTTTAATTTAACTTACTATACTTCAGTGCCTTGTTTAGCATTGTAGACAAGAGAAAATAACAAAATTGTAAATTATCTAAAACACAGCTGTTCTTTATTATAACTTTTTACATTTACACTTTTAATAATATGTAATATGTTTCTAAACGTATTTAAAACTTGCCATAGGTAGGTTGCATATTTATTTTGAAAGGAAGTTTTCATTTTTAGCTCGACTATTCATAGAATAGTAGAGCTATTGGACTCGCCCATGCGTCGGCGTCCGCGTCGGCGTCCGCGTCCGCGTCCCGATTTGGTTAAGTTTTTGTATGTAAGCTGGCATCTCAGCAACCACTTGTGGGAATGGATTGAAACTTCACACACTTATTCACTGTGATAAACTGACTTACATTGCACAGGTTCCATAACTCTGTTTTGTTTTTTTACAAAATTATGCCCCTTTTTTGACTTAGAAATTTTTGGTTAAGGTTTTGTATGTAAGCTGGTATCTCAGTAACCACTTGTGGGAATGGATTGAAACTTCACACACTTATTTACTGTGATAAACTGACTTACGTTGCACAGGTTCCATAACTCTATTTTGCTTTTTCACAAAATTATGCCCCTTTTTCGACTTAGAATTTTTTGGTTAAGGTTTTGTATGTAAGCAGGTATCTCAGTACTCACTAATGGGAATGGATTGAAACTTCACACACTTGTTCACTGTCATGATCTGACATGCACAAAGCAGGTCCCATAACTTTATTTTGCATTTTTACAAAATTATGCCCCTTTTTCAACATAGAAATTTTTGGTTAAGTTTTTGTATGTAAGCTGGTATCTCAGTATCCACTAACGGGAAAGGATTGAAACTTCACACACTTGTTCACTGTCATGATATGACATGCAGTGCAAAGGGTCAATAACTCAACTTTGCATTTTACAAAATTATGCCCCTTTTTCAACTTAGTTTTTGGGTTAAATTCTTATATGTAAGCTGGTATCTCAGTACCCACTAATGGGAATGGATTGAAACTTCATACACTTGTCCACTGTCATGAGCTGATAAGCACTATGCAGGTTCCATAACCCTATTTTACTTTTTTAATGAATTATGCCCCTTTTTCGACTTTCTTATTTATTCAAGCGACAAGGCTGTTAAATAGTCGAGCGTTGCTGTCCTCCGACAGCTCTTGTTGCTTATACATCAACATCTGCATTATTTGTTCTAAACAGAATGGAAGCAAAATAATCCATCACATGAGGTATTTAGACGACATATTGGTGTGCGAGTTAGTACAGTTCTCAGTATGTTAACAACTTTTTGCAACAATACATGTATGCCCCTAATGTCAAATTACTGGCAACAATACATGCATGTCCCTAAGTCAACCAAAACTGTCGATATAGCATTTATAAATGTACTAGAATTCTATCCAATTTGGTCAAAAGTTGCAATCAGTTAAAAAAAATAAACTGGCTTGAATATTTACCTATAACAGTAGGTTCAAGGTCGATAAATACAGCCCTTGGAACATATTGGCCACCCTCAGTCTCGCAGAAAAACGTGTCAAATGATGCATCGTCTGACTCTATGGTGTCTTTGAAGGCCATATGCCCGTCAGGCAAGATTCCATGCTCCAGACAATATAACTCCCAGCATGCATTGCCCATCTGGACCCCGGCTTGTCCAATATGTATCGAGATACATTCACGCTGAAAAATAACACCCACTTTCATTTTTATTGCGACTTCTAGTAAACAGAAAGCCAAGTTGTATTAACATGACTTTTAACCTATATTCAAGAGCAACCGGGCAGGGAATAGGTGTGTTCATTTCAACTAAGTCTTTAATAACACTGAATGAAAGAAGACACATACTAAATATAGAATATATATCTGTTCGTTTGATACTAAAAACTAAAATCATTCCTTTTAGTTTATATTATTAGCGTCAGCTCGATTCTGATGAAAGCTTGAATCTTATTTGAAACACTCTCGAGTCCGCTTCCTGGAAAAACCAGTACCGATGTTATATGAGAAGGCGTGGTCGTCACTCCAGTGGGGCTCGAACCCACGACCCCAGGTTGAGCGGCCGACACCTTTAACCAATAGATCATTTCTTTTAATTGCATAGTTTTAAGTAGATCATCGTTGCAAAAGAAATCGGAATTAAGCTTCTTCGCCCGTTGCATGAATCGGAATGTTTGCCGGAGACCACCGACTATTCATGAATGAATGGTGTAAGTTAATAAGGGATTCTGGCCAAAAATGAAAATATTTCAAAATCATCTCGGGACGTCAAATCATTTTGACTGACCATCACTGATAATGATACTGTTTTATTTAAATTTGCTGATTAGTTTAAAAGTCTTTACATTTATCTTACATTTACTATCACTACAGGGCTGCTGCATGGATTGAGCCGCGCCATGAGAAAACCAGCATTTGCGACCAGCATGGATCCAGGCTAGCCTACGCATCCGCGAATTTGGCCAGGAATTATGCTGTTCGCTAACAGTTTCTGTAATTGCAATTATAAGCGTTGAAAGCAAACAGCAAGGATACGCAGTCTGGTCAGGATCTATGCTGGTCGCAAACGCGCTATGTTGGTTTTGTCATGGTGCGGCCCAGTTATATCCATATCTTTTTCTGTTTATAAGTTCTATTTTCTATTTAATTCTCATTTTCCATACGGCAGACATTATTTCCTCTTTGCCATATATTGTTTAAATGATATTTCTTGTTAAAAATTGTACATGTACATGGTGGGAGGGGGCGGGTAAGTTTTATCAGAAATTATTTTTTAGAAACAAATGAATACACCATGAGTTATCATTTTGCATATTTTAAAATAACAAAAAAGAGAAAAACATAAAAACATACATTAATTTTATATATTTTTGGACATTTGATTCTGATTGTAACAACTTGATCCACATTTTGTATGTAGCATTTCATAGAAATATAAAAGGTAGAGAATGTTATAAAGATGATATAATAAGTATTATATTAAATTAAGATATGTTCAGATTGAATTTTACTCACCATTTTTATTCATCCGTTTTATTTTTTGTATTAAAAATCAACTATTTTCTTTATTTTTGTTTTGTGAAGAAAACAACGGTAGCAACATAACAATAAATATTTGATATACTGGGATAGCTGTTAAAATACGAAAGTGAATATTTGAAACAGAATTCATGAATATTCTATGCGAAGATGATATTATTTGTGGCGACTTGACGACAATAGTTTCCGCTTCCATACGGTATCCAAACGTTACACTATACAGAAGAGAAATAACTTTACGTCTTAAGAGTGACACTGTATTGGTATCCTCTTCTTTTCGAGCTGAATATGGAAAAAAGATAAATAGCTTTAAGTATAAGGAGTAGCGTTATCTTCCCGAGGTGAATACGGAAATAAGAGAAATAGCGTTACGGCTAAAGAGTGACGTTGTATTTATAGCACGTTATTTCCGAGGTGAATACGGGAATACGGCCTATATTAAATAGCTTTCAATAATCTTAAATCTAATTTGTGTACTTCATTGACACTGAATACGAAACTATAGAGGGTCCAATACCAGGTACGACAAGAAATATCTTTAAGGGGAAATGGGACAGTTGCCTGTATGTATATAGGGCGAAAATTTTCGTACGGGCAGAATTTCTTTAAACTTTGTGTACTGACTGGGAATCAAGTTTAAAATGGAAATATATATAAAAAAATCATAGGTACCCAGGCTTGATCTTGAATTATCTGAAAAAGTCCTAAATTTCTTGAAAATAATGGATATATGGTATATATACACGTAGTGTGCACTTGTAAATAAAAGCACCTAGTGAGCACTGTTCATATAAATAAATATACTTCTCCGGAGGGTGCACCTATACAAGAGGGGAAATTGCCTGTAATACAATACAATATGAGAAGTGTTGTTTTATTCCAAAATCTACCTTTAAATTGATAGGGAATCTATCCTAGGCGTAGCGACGAAAATCGAAATCGATCCCTCTACGGTAACATGCGATATATTGAATGAGATAGTTACTATCGAATTAAAAATACTGTCATTAGACAGTTCTTTTCAAATGTTATGGGATGAGTTGAAGTCGGATCGATTCCCGATTGAGGCAGTGCCTTATTTCATATTAGCAGTAATTACAGCATTACTGCTGCTACTGTTGGAAGAAATAGCAGTATCATCGATAGTTGGAACTTGTGCGAGATACAATACGAAATAATCTATTTAAGCAAATGATATTATTGTCTTTTTTATATCTCAGGGGAGCTTGAGAATGCATTGCATGATGTCGATATATTGTTCGTATCTTTGTCCAAAAGTCTGTACATATTATTACATTGCCGACGGATTTTCAGGATAACGGCACAATACGTTCGTTCACCTTAAATCATCATTGGGTCCTTTACAATATACAAAATAAAATTAGTTTTATCAGTGAAATGTGTTGATAGAAACAAAAAGAGGGAGGTAGGGGAAGTAACTTTGGATGGAAACGAAAAAAAGGTCGGTTTGAGTGACCTACCTTTATTTTGCAATGGCTTCGAGGAAGGTAAGAGGTTATAGCACACTAAATAGTTTTTGTTCTTTATTCTATATAAAATGGACCTATTTCCAATGGCCGCAGCACACATCAGGAGCCACTTTAAATGTCTGTAACTTACATTTTCTTGAAGAATATTGTCTGTGCTAAATGAAAATCAAAAGAAAGTTGGGGTCATGTCTGATGCAAGAAAAATAATTTCAGTCAAACTCACAAACTGAAAAATCAGCTAAAAAGTAGACCCCACATTATAGTGGTGGTGTATTATCTAAGTTTCCATGAAAAATTCTGTCATGTTGTTATTTCATTATGACAATGCTACCTACATGTCAAGCATAGATCTCTTATGTGATTTTAGCAACAACAAAAATACAAAGAAAATAAGGAAAATAGCTCTACATAGCAAGAATAAAAAAACAACAACAAAAAAAAAAAACAACAAAAAAAACTGAGGACTATTTGTATGCGCCATTATGCGACACTACCTTTTTTTCGCGCCATTTTTGGTTGCGGGTTTATCCCCGCTACCAAAGTTAAAGTGTATTTCTGACAATCATAGCATCTTTATTTTATTCCGAATCACATCCAAAGGATGTTCATGTGCTACACAAAATAGTCCCATTCATGAACAATGCGGATGAATTATCAATGAACAAGCAGTTCTTATTCAACCTGTATCCACTCACACTGACCATTTAGATTATATAAGATCTATCCATGGTAAGGTATTCTAGCCCATGGTTACACCACAAGCTGGGTCAGGCAGAGTTCAGGCACATTAAATTTGTATTTGTTTTTCATTCATGTATATTCATAGACTGGCATTAAAACAGAAAATAAATCTACCAAAAACCCACAACCATCAATCATTTCAAGGCTTTGATTCTATTTAGTGATTTAGTGTCTGTATGCCAAGAGCGAGGTAGGGTAAGTAGCTTTCAATGGAAATAAAACGTGTCTGTTAGAATGACCTACCCTTCATTTTGCAAATGGCGTCGAGGGAGGTAGGGGAAGTAGCTTTGGGGGTAAAAAGGGGAGGTTAGAGTGATCTGCCCTTTTGTTTTGAAAATGACGTCGAGGGAGGTAGAGGAAGTAACTTTGGATGGAAACGAAACGGGATAGTCAGAGTATCCTCCCCTTTATTTTGCAAATGGCTTCGAAGGAGGTAGAAGAAATTAATTTAGATGGAAACAAAAAGGGGTGGTTAGAGTGGCCTCCCTTTTATATTGCAAATACCGTTGAGGAAGGAAGAGGGAGGTAACTTTGGATGGAAAGAAAAACGGGGACGTTAGAGTGACCTCCCCTTTATATTGCAAATGGCGCCCAGGGAGATATGGGAAGTAACTTTGGATGGAAAGGAAAACGGGAAGGTTAGAGTGACTTCCCCTTTATATTGCAAATGGCGTTTAGGGAGATAGGGTAAGTAACCTTGGATGGAAAGGAAAACCGGGCGGTTAGAGTAACCTCCCCTTTATATTGCAAATGGCGTCTAGGGAGATGAGTGGTCAGAGTGACATCCTCTTTATATTGCAAATGGCGTCTAGGGAGATAGGGGAAGTAACTTTGGATGGAAAGGAAAAAAGGAGCAGTTAGAGTGACCTCCCATTTATATTGCAAACGGCGTCGAGGAAGGAAGGGAAAATAACTTAAATGGCGTCTAGGGAGATAGGAGAAGTACCTTTGGATGGAAAAGAAAATGGGGCGGATAGAGTGACCTCCCCTTTATATTGCAAACGGCGTCGTAGAAATAAGGGAAAATAACTTAAATGGCGTCTAGGGAGATAGGGAAAGTACCATTGGATGGAAAAGAAAATGGGGTGTTAGAGTTACCTTCCCTTAATATTGCAAACGGAGTCGAGGGAGGTAGGGGAAGTAACCTTGGATGGAAAGGAAAACTGGACGGTATGAGTGACCTCCCTTAATATTGCAAATGGTGTCGAGGAAGGGGAAGTTTCTATGGATAGAAAGAAAACGAGGCGGATAGAGTAACCTCCCCTTTATATTGCAAATGGCGTCGAGGGAGATAGGGGAAGTAACTTTTGATGGAAAGGAAATCTGGGCGTTTAGAGTGACCTCCCCTTAATATTGCAAATGGCGTCGAGGGAAGTAGGGGAAGTAACCTTGGATGGAAAGGAAAACGGGGCTGGTAGAGTGACCTCATCTTAATATTGCAAATGGCGTCGAGGGAGATAGGGGAAGTTTGGAAGGAAAGGAAAACAGGGTTGTTAGAGTGAATCCCCCATTTTATTGCAAATGGCGGCGAGGATGGAAGACGAAGTAATTTTGGATGAAAAGGAAAACGGGGCGGTTAGAGTGACCTCTCCTTTATTTTGCAAATGGCTTGGAGCAAGGAAGGGGAAATAATTTTGGATGGAAAGACAAACGGAGCGGTTAGAGTGACCTCCCCTTAATATTGCAAATGGCGTTGAGGGAGAAAGGGGAATAACCTTGGAAGGAAAGGAAAATGGGGGTTAGAGTGACCTCCCCTTAAAATTGCAAATGACGTCCAGGGAGGTAGGGGAAGTAACCTTGGATGGAAAGGAAAACGGGGTGGACATAGTGACCTCATCTTAATATTGCAAATGGCGTTGAGGGTGGTAGGGGAAGTAACCTTGGATGAAAAGAAATCGGAGTGGTTAGAGTGACCTCCCTTTATATTGCAAATGGCGTCGAGGGAGGAAGGGGAAGTAACCTTGGATGGCAAGGAAAACGGGGCAGTTAGAGTGACCTCCCCTTCACACTGCAAATGGCGTCGAGGGAGATAGGGGAAGTAACTTTGGATGGAAAGGGAAATGGTGCGTTTAAAGTGACCTCCCCTTTATATTGCAAATGGCGTCCAGGGAGGAATTGGAAGTAACTTTGGGTGGAAAGGAAATGGGGCGGATAGAGTGACCTCCCCTTTATATTGCAAATAGCGTCGGGGGAGGAAGGGGAAGTAACTTTGGATGGAAATGAAAACGGGGCGGTTAGAATGACCTCCCCTTTATATTGTAAATGGCGTCTAGGGAGAAAGGGAGGTAACCTTGGATGTCAAGGAAAACGGGGTGGTTATAGTGACCTCCCCTTAATACTGCAAATGGCGTCAAGATAGGGGAAGTAAGTAACTTTGGATGGAAAGGAACACGGGCGGTTAGAGTGACCTCCTCTTTATATTGCAAATGGCGTCCAAGGAGGAATGGGAAGTAATTTTGAATAGAAAGGAAACGGGGTGGATAGAGTGACCTCCCTTTATATTGCAAATGGCAGCGAGGGAGGAAGGGGAAGTAGCTTTGGATGGAAAGACAAACGGAGCGGTAAGAGTGACCTCCCCTTCATGTTGCAAATGACATACAGGGATAGGGGAAGTAACCTTGGATGGAAAGGAAAACGGGTAGAGTGATCTCCCCTTAATATTGCAAATGACGTCCAGGGAGGTAGGGGAAGTAACCTTGGATGGAAAGGAAAAAGGGGTGAATGGAGTGACCTCATCTTAATATTGCAAATGGCGTTGAGGGTAGTAGGGGAAGTAACCTTGGATGAAAAGAAATCGGAGTGGTTAGAGTGACCTCCCCTTTATATTGCAAATGGCGTCGAGGGAGGAAGAGGAAGTAACCTTGGATGGCAAGGAAAACGGGGTGGTTAGAGTGACCTCCCCTTAATACTGCAAATGGCGTCGAGGGAGATAGGGGAAGTAAGTAACTTTGGATGGAAAGGAACACGGGCGGTTAGAGTGACTTACCCCTTTATATTGCAAATGGCGTCCAGGGAGAATAAGAAGTAATTTTGAATGAAAAGGAAATGGGGCGGATAGAGTGACCCCGCTTTATATTGCAAATGGCATTGAGGGAGGAAGGGGAAGTAACTTTGGATGGAAAAGAAAACGAAGCAGTTAGAGTGACCTCCCCTTCATATTGCAAATGACATCCAGGGATAGGGGATGTAACTTTGAGTGGAAAGGAAAACGGGGCGGTTAGAGTGACCTCCCCTTTATATTGCAAATGGCGTCGAGGAAGGAAGGGGAAGTAAATTTGGATGGAAAGGAAAACGGGACAGTTAGAGTTACCTCCCCTTAATATCGCAAATGGCGTCGAGGGAGGCAGGGGAAGTAACCTTGGATGGAAATAAATCGGAGCGGTTAGAGTGACCTCCCCTTAATATTGCAAATGGCGTTGAGGAAGGGGAAGTAATTTTGAATGGAAAGGAAAACGGGGTTGTTAGAGTGACCTCCCCTTAATACTGCAAATGGCATCGAGGGAGGTTGGGGAACTAACCTTGGATGGAAAGAAATCGGGGCGGTTACAGTGACCTACCTTTATATTGCAAATGGCGTCAAGGGAGGAAGGGGGAATAACTTTGGATGGAAAGGAAAACTGGGTGGTTAAAGTGACCTCCCCTTAATATTGCAAATGACGTTAAGGAAGGGGAAGTAAATTTGAATGGAAAAAACGGGTTGGTTAGAGTGACCTCCCCTTAATAGCGAGCTCGAGAATCGAGCTTTACGGTAACGCAAGTATACTTTCACACTAGGTGATGGATTTGAAGTTTCGTCGGAAGTTGTTAAAAAGCGCACCCAAGCGGACAGGTGCTCACAGGAAATACTTCTCTCTGCAGTGAATACAGAACTTCATTCGATTGCTGAAAATTATTCATTTAATATTTGTCTCGTCTAAAAGTTCGACTGTATCAGTGATCCGAAAATAAATAATTTTCTCAGTTTTACTGAGAATATTTATCCTAAACTGAGTACACTTGTCAAATAATTGATACAATAAAGTCGACGTTACACATGAAGCCGCTTAAACATTGCCAACTAGAGCTCTCAGTCGCTACCGCCTCGGTAGCCTAGTGGTAGAGCGTCCGCTTCGAGTGCGGGAGGTCGTTGGTTCGATCCCAGGCCGCGTCATACCAAAGACGTAAAAAATGGTACTAGCAGCTTCTTCGCTTGGCGCTCAGCATTAAGGGGATAGTGCTAGGACTGGTCAGCCCGGTGTCAGTATAATGTGACTGGGTGGGGTATCATGCCACGTGTCTACGGCGTGATATTCCAGTGAGACAGCACTATAAAGTTGGGCATTGTGCTCACTGCTACAAGTAGACACCGTCGTTTATATGACTGAAAAGTTGTTGAAAAAGACGTTAAACCCGAACACACACACACACACACACGCACGCACACACACACACACACACACACGCACACACACACACAGAGCTCTCAGTCATTGAAGATGATTAGTACCACCAGACGCCGCATTGATAAGGGAAAGTCACAGTAAAATGATGTCATCATGACTTTGACTTTTAAAAGTGACCTTGAACTTGAATACTAGTGCAAAGAAACATTATGAGTTATTAGTCTGGTCGAGAAGTGTGTCATAAACCTATAACCAGCATTATTACAAAATCTGACCCCAGTAACCTTGACATTTGAGATACCGGGCCCTAAACCAAAAGATGTGTGTCCCTTTCTAAGATCGAAAAAGATGTGTGTCCCTTTCTAAGATCGATTTAATACATTAAAGGTCATTAGCCGAGAAGATACTTTAAAATGGAACAGCTTGTCAGAAAAAAAGAGTAAAACTGAGAAGCTTGTCATAAAATTTTAACTTGAATGCAACGGTGACAGTGTTATCCCCCTTATTCTTTGATTAATCGAGCTAAATATCGTCCAAGCCGTTAAGACAGTATGTAGCGGACATGAGGTCAAGCTATTTGACCTTTGACCTCCAAGAGTATTTTGACCTTTGGGCCTAGTGGCCTGGGTTGTGCGTTTTGCACATCGTCATGATGAGGTTAATTATTGATGCCAGTTTTATGAAAATCTACCCAGCTGACACGATGGACGAACGGACGGGCGTACATGTGTAACTCCAGTATATCCCCATACTAGTATACTTTGTAGGTGGGGAATAACTATGTGTCTAATTTGTTGAGCTATGCTTGTGTCAGGGCGGCTGTGGTGGTGTCATGCTTTTCATGCTTGTGCCAGGTCTGTCGTGTATTCATCATTCTTGGTTCTTTTTTCTGCAGATATTTCTCACTTTTGTTTGAAATTATTCTGAAAACGATGATAAATAATTGAGACACGAAATTCCCAAATCAGATTAAACTACATCTTCCCTACTTTTTTCCAGAAAAATCAATAAAATATAGTAGTAAATCTAGATTTATTCAACTGACTTTATTTTGTACGAATATTTTAGCTTGTTTTAATAAGACTCATTCTCCACTAATAAAATTGTAAATTTTAATAGATATTTTCTGGTATTTCTTTTTCAATCTGGACATTTTGTACGGCTACTTTTGTGGATACATTCCTTGAAAAAAACATGTGCTATTCCAATTTGTTTTATTTTGTTACACATGTCTTGCTACTGTTTTTCAAATTGTACATTTCTTATTCTTGTAATCAGCCTTGATATGTAATAAACTTTGAAACTTTGAACCTCTGAAACTATATAACCTTAGCAGGCGGAAAAATAAAAGCTGGGAATGGAACTATTTGACAAAATGCAGCATATAAACAACAAGAAACTATAGATTTGAACTTGCCGTGACCTTGACATTTAACCTACCGGTCTGTTCCATGCGCTCTAAACATCGTCTCATCTCCACCTGCCTATATGCCAAGACTTAAATTAAAATTTTGAAAGGTTAATTATGTTATGCTTCGGACATGAAATATGAAGGACACTTTTGACCTTTGAGCTCCATTTGTCACCGTGACTTTTGACCTAAAGACCTGCCTTTTGGACAAAATGCAAGAAAACATATTCTTGACCAACTGTTTAATCGAATAATTACTAGAATTGTGTCCGTTGGACACGGATGCCCCCATATACGGTGGCTTTCCTCTAAATAGCCAAGTTTTCAGACACAAGATTGTTCTCTATATTCTATATAGCAAAACTATCAAAGGGCAATAACTGCGGTAAAAATAATCACAAATAAGATTTGTCACTATTGGTGACAAATACCCCCCGAAGTCTGCCCTAGAATGCTACAGTCGTATGAGCAAACCAAGACCACCGCCTTGCGCCTTGCTGACGCTCATCTGATTTTTTGTCTCTGTATAATAGAAATACTGACCTACCCATGATTTTCTATGTCCAAAAGGGGTCATAATTCTTGCAAAAAGCAATGCAGAGTTACGGTATTTGCTGTGAAGTGTCAGCTTTTAATGACAAATAAATGATCCAAGTTCTAAATCAAAAGCTTTGATCGTAAAGGAGAAAAGTTGTCCTTTAGAAACGCAAAACTTAACCAAGAAATCTGATATTTTTTAAGTCGAAAAAGGGCCATAATTCTTGCAAAAAGCTGGATGGAGTTGTGTTCTTTGCTGTACAGCTTCTGATGGTAAACAAGTGTTGCAAGTTTCACAGAAATAGCTTTGATAGTTAAGGAGAAAAGTTAACCTAAACATAAAACATAACCAAGAAATCTGATTTTCCAAGTCCAAAAGGGGCCATAGTACTTTCAAAAAGCTAGTTTCTTGCTGTACAGAGTCAGTTTTTGATGCTTAACAAATGTTGCAAGTTTCAAAGCATTAGCTTTTAATAGTTTAGGAGAAAAGTTGACCTAAACATAAAACTTAACGAAGAAATCTGATTTTCCAAGTACAAAAGTGGCCATAATTTTTGCAAAAATGCTAGATGAAGTCATGTTTCTTGCTGTACAGAGTCAGCTTTTGATGGTGAACAAGTGTTGCAAGAATCATAGCTTTAATAGTTTAGGAGAAAAATTGACCTAAACATAAAACTTAAACAAGAAATCTGATTTTCTAAGTCCAAAAGGGCCCATAATTCTTGCAAAAAGCAGGATGGAATTATGTTTCTTGCTGTACAGAGTCAGCTAATGATGGTGAACAAGTGTTTTTAGATGAGCTAAATAACAAGAGCTGTCCGTAAGACAGCCAAGCTCGACTATTCGAAATATTGTCCCAGAGGCAGGAAAATATTACCTAAAAAGGTTAAATATCAAAAGAGTTTTAAGTTCAAAAGGAGGAATAATTTGACCAAAATGCATATCAGTTATGGGACTTGCTGCTATCAACTAGTTTTATAACCCCTAAGGCACATGTGAAGTTTCAATTCAATATCTGCATTAGTTTTGGAGATAGAAACTCGCATGTTAAACTTTAACCAGAATTTTCAAAGTCCAAAAGGGGGCATAATTTGCCAAAAATACATGCCAGAGTTATGGAACTTGATCCAGTGAGGTTAGTAATTGATCTAGAAAAAGAAAAAATAAGTTTCAAATCTATATGCCTTTTAGTAATAGCTGTATGTACTTGCACGCAAAACTTTAACCAGAATTTGCTAAGTCCAAAAGGGGGCATAATTTGGCCAAAATGAAGGTCAGAGTTATTGGTTTTGCTGCTATCAACTAGTTTTATAACCCCGAAGACACATGTGAAGTTTCAAATCAATATCTGCATTAGTTTTGGAGATAATAACTTGCATGTAAAACTTTAACCAAAATTTTCTAAGTCTAAAAGGGGGCATAATCTGCTCAAAAAACATGTCAGAGTTATGGAACTTGACCCAGTGAGGTTGGTAATTGATCTAGAAAAAGAAAAAATAAGTTTCAAATCTATATGCCTTTTAGAAATAGCTGTATGTACTTGCACGCAAAACTTTAACCAGAATTTTCTAAGTCCAAAAGGGGGCATAATTTGGCCAAAACGAAGGTCAGAGTTATGGGACTTGCTGTTATCAACTAGTTTTATAACCCCGAAGACACATGTGAAGTTTCAAATCAATATCTGCATTAGTTTTGGAGATAATAACTTGCATGTAAAACTTTAACCAGAATTTTCTAAGTCTAAAAGGGGGCATAATTTGCTCAAAATACATGTCAGAGTTATGGGTCTTGACCCAGTGAGGTTGGTAATTGATCTAGAAAAAGAAAAAATAAGTTTCAAATCTATATGCCTTTTAGAAATAGCTGTATGTACTTGCAGGCAAAACTTTAACCAGAATTTTCTAAGTCCAAAAGGGGGCATAATTTGGCCAAAATGAAAGTCAGAGTTATGGGACTTGCTGCTATCAACTAGTTTTATAACCCTGAAGACACATGCGAAGTTTCAAATCAATATCTGCATTAGTTTTGGAGATAGTAACTTGCATGTAAAACTTTAACCAAAATTTTCTAAGTCCAAAAGGGGGCATAATTTGCTCAAAATACATGTCAGAGTTATGGGACTTGACCCATAGAGGTTGGTAATTGACCTAGAAAAAGAAAAAATAAGTTTCAAAGCTATATGCCTTTAATTGATGGCTGCTGTATATACTTGCATGCAAAAACTTAACCAAGGTGTGACGCCGACGCCGACGCCAGGGTGAGTAGAATAGCTAGACTATTCTTCGAATAGTCGAGCTAAAAATCACACATCATTTCATAACGTTGACCTCGGCCTAACAGGCAAAGCCCCCACGACAGAGAGATCAGAAATCAGATACAGGCTTGTCCGGCTAACTTAGCCTAGCTCGTTGCGAATAGACAGCCTGGTTCTTTAACGTGCCCCGTGTAAAGCACTGATACACGCAAGGATTGCCTGGGTTCCTGACCAGTACACCTCTAGTTGGGTGGGAAACACTGAAAAGCGTTTCTGAAAATTCCAGGATTGGAAGGCCAGTGTGCAAACCACTGAGCTATCCGTCCACCACAAATTCTTTCCAAACAAGATTTTCACTAGGATGATATACCACACTCTGTGCCTGACAAGGACAAAGGGCCCTCGGTCTGCTATTGAAGAGTATAAAAGTAATGAATAAATGCGATAGGAACACAATGCTATATACACATACTGGACTGCGTCAGAGTAAAAGAAAACAAAGATGCCATTGAGAAAGGGCAATAGGATAGGAAGAAAGATTATGATTATTTATACTTTGACCACTTGTGACCTGACCACTGTAGGCTTACATTTGATTTGGTAGTAGTTAGCTTTCAATGAAGATATTGTTTTTTTAACTCGGTCTGGAATAGGCTAACCTACGGTGCCCCTAAAGTGACATGTTACACACATTTTTTCCAATTAGGTAATGTGAGACTTTTTTTTATTTCGTTTAAACGAAATGATTTCGTATTAACGAAAAACTTTTTTCTTTTTAAAACGAAAAAAAAAAGTCTCCTTTCCAAATTTGGAAAAAATGGGGAAACTTCACTTTAGGGGACCGACAAACCTTGACCATCGTACGTGTGAAAACTAAAAACTCCCCATTGCTTTCATGTCTTTCATTTACCGAAAAGGCGCCGTTTTTCAATGTGTTTTTGTATGCAAAACATAGTTTCGTTACGACGTTCTTTCAAGAAAGGAACCAGTGTGTTCGCTGACTAATTGTGATATGTGAGCAAATAGGTACAACCACCGACCTTCCGCAATCAAGTTTGATTGCAAATTCACATGAAGGGATTCGAACCTTGTCGGGGGTTTTGCACGAGCGCATCAACATCGTTCACGAAGTCCAAATCTGTTCCCAAATTTCCCCCGTTTAAAACCATCAAAATTAATAGTATAACAGTCAACCCTATTTTAAAAGACCCCCCCCGAAGGTCCACAAAAAAACCGCGTGCAAATATAGACCCCCCTACGAAGCGAACTACTTTCTTTTCCCCTTCAACCTACAATAAATGACCCTTTCAAAACCACCTGTCAACAGAGTCTCTTTTCTTTACCCAAAGGGGAGTCTTTAAAAACAGTTGGACTGAATATACTGAAAAATGGGTTAACCAGGGACGTCGAAAACAACTAGTACCTCGGTTAAAACTAAAACAAATGGGCTTCACTTCTTTGGGGTCAAAAGAACCCAATAAAAAATATTCAACCTTTTTTCAGAAATAGTAACCGATTAATCAAAAAAAAAATAAAAACCAGACAACAGTTTAAAACCCCTAAAAATTAATTCCAACAAAAAGAAGTTAGACCATGGTAAAATTTTTCATACCTGTGATAAAAACAGACAGTAAGATAAAAAGCACCAGAATATACTAAAATAACTTATTCAACTTGCTTAAACCGTAAATTCGAGACAGGAAGTCCGTCTAACATGCTACTGCTCTTAAAAATCCAACTTCCTTGTATTTTTTTACACCTACAACGAAGGGCCCCGAAAACCATTTCATGGTACATTATGATATAACTTGACTTCAGTACATCAAAATATCGTCTTAAATGTAAAAAAAGGGTTTTACCCCACCTGCTTGTACACTTTTTCGTTTTTGTTTCCGCGTGCCCAAATGCAAAACATTTTTGAAGTTTTGGCGTGTCGTTTTGTGCACGCCAACGCGCAAAAAAAATTTTTTTGGAAACTAGGTGCGTCAATAAGACATTTTGTTGCCCATGCCCCACATGATTTTTTCAGTTTAATGGCGCCACCACGCGCGAAACTGAAACTAAAAAAACTTGAACACTAAGTAGTAATTTAATTTCGTATAATGAATGTTTCGTTGCGACGCGTTGGCCTGCTAGCTTTAATCAAAAGATTTTTGCCGGCGCAAAAGACGACATTTTATTTTGTGTTTTGTTGACAGAGCGCTACCAGCACAAAATAAATTGCTCCGTTAGAAAAGTTGATAGTTCGTTTTGTTGTGTTGGCGCGTCCAACACACATTTTGAAATTTAAAAATTTCGCAGGGTGCTTTGTAAACGCACGGTGCGTGAACCGGGTGACCAAAAAAACGTGCTACAAAAGCCGTGTTAATGAAGGAATGTTCTAAAATCAGCCACCATAGTAACAACACACTAAAACAAAGGCGTTAGATGCTTATTAAAAAACCTGGGTTTTCGAGAAATCCAAAAGTTTCGGGGAAATATTTTGGTTCTGTAGTAAACCCCACACTGAAAAGAAAAAAATTTTCAAAAAACAATTTAAAAATGCCCTACAGAAACCAATTTTTCGTTAAAAATTTTAATGTTTTTTCATAACTTAAAGCCTACACTTAACCTGAGCGAGTCCTTTTCATGAGGGGAATAAATCGACCTCCCTACGCCGGTTAAAAAAAAAGTATTATACATTTCTTATGAAAATCCCACATATCCCAAATTATCGCATTTCCTTTACCTTCAAACCATTTGTAAAAAATGTTCTAATAAAACATGTAAACAAAAAAAAGAATAAGTCAAAATAATACTGTCATTTTTCAAAAAGTAAAATTATAAAACATCTAAAAACAAACCCAAAAAATTTCATATAAAAATTTCTGGCTCAAACCGAAAAACTCTTTAATTAGAAAATTATTTATTTAGAACCACGCTAAACACGAAACGCTTTGTCATAAAGAACAAAAAAAAAATAAAGAACAACAACTGTTCACGCACAACAAACATTTCACGCGACTTTTAAAAGAGAAAGAAAAAATTAAATATTACATCCTTTTTGTTATTCATTTAATTAAATACTACACCTCACAACTTTAAATTTTAAAAATGTATTAAAATACAGTCAAACCCCCCCACACCGCGCTATTAGAAAAAACTTTTTCACTTCACTTTTATTGGACCGACTGATTCTCCTTGCGACCAGGAACCATGATCACCTGCACTTTTCCGTACAGTCTATTATGATCTGCATGTTTTCACCATTCATCATTCTTTTTGTAACACCCCTTTTAAAAAGTTAATATTTTTCGTCCCCCGGCAGGCGTATGTTCTCCGGACAAATTGATAAAAGATTTTGTGTCGAAATCATTCGCCTCCACCCTGTTCTTTGGGGGGGCATTTGGGCAAAATTTGCGGAGAACTTTTTGTCGGACAAAATCCAGGAACCTGGGGGGTTACTCCCTATTACAAAACTGAATGCTTTTTTAAAAAAAAAAAACGGCTTTAAACACAAAAAAAACAAACAAATTTCACAGTTTCTACAACACAACAAAAATAAAAAATCACAAAAAACCCACAAACGATTCATGTTAAAACCAATCTTTTTATAAAACCCCCAAAAATGCCCCCGGGACATAAAGTAAACTAGAAAATAGATTTACATAAAAGGAAAAACATTAAATCACCATTTGATTTTAATAAACTCAAGAAACAAAAAAAAAAGATTATTTGCCCTTCAAATTCAATAGGTATCACAGCGTGTAAGTCAAAAACCTCTTTTTTCCTCACCGTAAAAAGATTTTTTTAAAACTACCTCGAAAAATCATTTGAATTGAAATGACGTTTTTTCTTTTTAAAAACCAAAGTTAGGTTTAAAAAAAAGAAACAAATTTTTTATCATATATCTAAATTCAAAATTCACGCGATATGAATACAAAGTGTCGTTCGAAGCCTACCAAAGCGTGTAATTAATCAATTAAGATATGGGTCGAAGGGGGAAAACAACAATCCCTAAAAACCCTTTCCTTAATAAAAAGTCACATATTATGGTATATAGGGTTTTACCCAATTTTGGGTTTTGCAAATTTCGGACCCCAAAAATGCTGCCAACCCAAAACTGCGCAACAGTAACCTGACCATTTCATAATTACAATATACCTTACTCATTTGTATAAACAAAAAATATTTTTCGGGTTTAAAAATCTAAATTCGAAAAAAGGGGCCACGTTAAATAAAAGACATAGCAATTGAAAAAGTTTTTTTAAAAAAATTGTCTACTCTTACAAACATTTTTTTTCGACCCAAACTATTTCAATAACTCCCTACAATATGTATAAAAAAAAAGATTTCTGAAAAACTAATACTTTTATTTAATCTCTTTTTAATGTATAAATGACAAAATTTACAACACCTGAGAAAAAAAAAACATAATTCAAATTTGGGCATAAAAAATACCTATTTTCCGATAAGATTTCTGAAAGTTTTTTATATGACTGACTTCTTCGTGTTACATCAAGGAAATGGGGGTTTAGATTCGTTATTTTTTTCAGCGAGATCATCCGTTTCAATATCTCCATCACGCGCAGTACCAACCCTTTTTTGGGAACGGAATCCCACACTGAACACCACGGGAAAACCCTTCGACCATCTGTATGTAAATAAAAAAAATAAAATCTTTTAAAAACGTAAAATAAATTAAAATAATAAAAAAAATAAAAGACCCCACCTACATGTCATCGCTCTCTCAAGACTGGACAAACAAAGTTTTTAATATAAAAAGGGACAAAATTTCTAAAAAATTTCAAATCAATTTGGGTTTTCTTTTGCACATTAAACTAAGGAATAAAAAAATTTTTTCCCAATTTTTCAAACTGTCCTTTTATATTGCTTAAAAAGGGGGGACCTAAAAAAACAATTTGACCAAAAAACCGTTTCTAAGTACATGGTTATGGCCCTGTTCTAATTAGATAATAACGAGAAAAACAAGTGTCAAATTTTAAAAGGTTGGCTCTAAAGAATTTTAAAAAATGTTTCCCTAAAACAAAAAATTTAATTACCCCCTACGCCGCGACCAAGTGACGAAAATTTCCACAGATTTAAACAAGAGGGCCTGAAGGCCCTGTATCGCTCACCTGCCTATTGCCAAAATATCAAATTAACTTTCCTGACCAATTTCATTAAGATTGGTCAAAATTTTTCCCAAAGTTTAAATAGCTTTCCTTTGTTTTGACCCTGTGACCTAGTTTTTTTTGCCCCCAAATGACCAAACTCGAACTTCCCAAAAAAGATCACCAAGATTAACTCTGACAAATTTTTCAGAAGATACGTCAAAAAGTGACCTTTAATTTGTTAACAAGCTTTTCCTTTGAATGCCCTATGCCTATTTTTTACCCCACCTGACCCAACTGAACTTGACCTATAAAAAATAAATTTAACGTCTGCCCAAATTTTTCTTAAGATAGGGTCAAAAAATGTGCCTCTACTGTGAAAAAACCTACTTTTTTTTTGATTTGACCGGTGGCCTATTTTTGACCCCCAGCCAAAGATTCGAACTTGACCTAAAGATCATCAAATTTAACTTTTCTGACAAAATTTCTGAAATACAGTACAAATGTGACCTCTAAAGTGTTAACAACTTTTCCTTGAAATGACCTATACCTTTTTTTTGACCCCATCTGACCTAGTTTTGAACTTGCCCAAAATAAAAAATTTTAACTTCCGACTAATTTCATGAAGACACGTCATAAATTGGGGCCTCTACATGTTAAAATTTTTTCCCTTTATTTACCTAGTGACCTTTTTTTTTTGACCCCAAAAACCCAATATCGAATTTGCCAAGACTTTTTTGACATAACATTCTGACCAAGTTGTATCAAGATTGGGCCAAAATTGTACCTCAGAGCGTTAACAACCTTTCCATTATTTGACCGGTGCCCTATTTTGACCCCAATGACCAATATCGAACTCCCCCAAATATTTTATTAAAGGGGTAACATTCTGACCAATTTTTATTAAGATTGGCCCAAAAATTTGACCTCTAATGTTAACAAGCTTTCCTTTGATTTGCCGGTGACCTATTTTTTTCCCAACACCCAATATCAAACCCACCCAAAAGATTTTTTGGGGGTAAATTCTCCAAAGTTTCATTAAGACTGACCAAAATTTGACTTCTAAGTGTAAAAAACTTTTCCTTTATCTGACCTGGGACCTAGTTTTTGCCCCCAGATAACCAATATCGAACCGTCCAAACTTTTTTTAAAGAACTTTCGACCAAGTTTTTTTAAAGTTTGGGCCAAAATTTCCCTCTGAGTGTTAACATCAAATTTTTACGACACGATCCCGAGACCCGCCGACGGACGACGACGACACGGACACGGGGCGATCAAAAAAAGCTCACCTTGAGCACTTTGTGCTCAGGTGAGCTAAAAAAAAATCAGACGAGCTAGAGCTAATAATAATAATAACAATAAATTGATTTGACCTCCAAGGTAGTTGTAACATTGACCGTTACCGTGCAGATCCTAAATACAAATGGATTTATCTATATCGACAAAAGGAAACCATAATTTTTTATGCCGGGAATTTTTTCCTTTTATCTTTTTATAAAGCTATTTTACACCTCCCTTTACATTCGATCATGAAATTTTCCTTAAACTTCAAAGGAAAAAACACGTGAAAATAATCAGATACTGATTTTCCAAAGTAAGTAAATAAAAAGAACTTCTTTTATAACGTTAATCTTATGAAATTTTTTTTAAATCATTACAGAAGTTTTGAGATATTTTAAATCTGCGTTCGCAAAGAACAAAATTTTTCTTGAAAGGGTAGGTATGTATCTTATTCAGTCTAGATGAAAAGGGTCGCCGATTTTCAAACCACTTCCCCCTCTAAATGTGGGCTCGAAACCTAGTTTAGGGTAATTTTTTTCGTGTCAGGAGACCTAATGACAGCGCACTCGACTGTTTGAAGCCCTTCCACTAAAAAACAAAAGCTTTAGCATTTTTAAGGGGTAAAAAAAAAGGAAAATTCCCCCAAATTGAAAACCATGTTATAAAACTGACAGTGAGGTCACTCATGATGAAAAAAGAGTAAAAGAACCGAAAACTTTTGGTCAAGTAGTTTAGAGAAACATGTTTTAACAAAAAAATTTCACAATTTTCTATGTGAACAGAGCGACGGGCACTGTATCACCACTTCTTTCATAGAACAGGGTTTTTCATAGTCACTCCGGGTAAAATATTTTTAGAATACCAAAGTTTTTTTAAGCGCATGTTGATTTTCCCAATAATGCCAACAAATTTTTAGGCCCTTTTAAAACATTTTAGATTTAATTAAAGGGGCCAAAATCTACCCCCATTACTTTTTAGCCTGCTGGGGGCAAGTAAATCTGTTTTTTGCGCCCAGGCGACCAATATCGGGCTGACTGGTCTGCACTTTTCGCTATGTATCACAAATATTCAGGAACACCCCTTTGAAAAATAAGTAACCCAATGAATGATGCCATCCATTTAAAATTTCATGAAAAGGGTTAAAACACCATTGCACAATTTAAATCAATGAAACCCAAAGATGTTTGAGACCCATCAAAAAATTTTTTAAATTTTGCCGATAAAAATTCGGACGGAAGGACAGCCCCGACGAAACAGTTTTAAATAAAAGTCCCACCCACCCCCCTCCAAAAAAACCGGGGGACTTGGGGCGGTGGACAAAGTTTGGTACAAAAAAAGCAGAGTGGTGAATTTAAACAAAAAGCTTTTACTTTCCAAAAACCCTTTTTCCGCAAAAACAAAAAAGAGATTTTTTTAATTAAAAGGGGAAAAAATTTTCCCGAAAAAAAAGCTGAAGTTAGGTAACTTACTATATGTAAAGTCATCTCGAGATGCCAAAGACGTGCTAGTATTTTTTTGAGAAACCTACTTACAAGTAAATTTTAAACCCCATATTTCTAATTTAAAAACGGCATAAAAAAAGTTAAGATTTAACGGAACTCACCGATGAAGTCATTTTTAATTCCAAAATAGTGAGAATTTGGAAGAATTTGGCTAACCAGTCAAAAATTTTAGAGAAAACTTACATGCAAAACATCTGCGAGCCCACCCGAGGGCCCACCCCGAAAAAGGGTACAAAATCTCTATTTTTTTAAACCATAAACCGTAAACTTTAGAAAAAAACAATGGTTTGCGCCGCAGGACCCGAATCCGCCAGTCCGGGTGGATCCACGTTCGAACATTTTCTCTACTTGCAATAGTTTTTAAAAGCGAACAGCACGGAACCTACAAGACTGCGGGGGATGCGCAGGCTGTCGGATCCAGTGATCGCAAAGCCACTTTTTTTGATTTTCTCATTGGCAGGGCTCAAATTAATGTCTGGGTTTTAGTCCGGGTTTTCAAAAAAGAAAAAATTATATTTTCATATGTGTAAAATTACCTTTAAAATAAATACCACAAATAACTCCCGGGGGGTTAACTCTTGCACATTAGAACGGGCTTTGTGGTACATCAAGTAGTAAATAAAAGGTAAAATTCTTTTAAAATTGAAGCACACTCCTCCCTTGTAAGATCGGTGCGTCACATATACAAAGAATGAAAAAATTTAAAATTTAAGCTCGAAATACAAGGTTGTGAAGTGTATAATAATTTAAAACTCTAAAATAAAGCCCGTCTAGAAAACGAACATAGGCGTTCGCGCCAGCATGAATCCAGACCACAGCCTCCGTCAGTCTGGTCAATCCTGCTTTTTCGCTTTCAAGCCAAAAGTAATAAGAGAAACCATTAGCAACACATGGATCCTGACCAAACGCGCGATGCCCGGGGGTCTGGATTTTATCCGGCGCAAAAGACTAGGGGGGTTTTCCCCATGGGCGGCCCTCAAATTATTATCATTCGATGCCTTTAACCTTCGCCGAAAAAATCAATCAAATTTTGAGATAAATTACTGATAAAAGTTTGAAAAATCACTCGTTACGTGCTCAGCTAAAATGACAAAACCGAAATCCTTTTTATTCAAAAAATACAAATCTCTTTCTTTATCACACAACATTAAACCAGGGAAAATTTTTTTTAAAATTACAATGAGCACCTCTACCCCCAAAAACGGAAAAAATTCTAATTAAAATTAAACAAGAGTTTTCAGTAGACAGCGCCTCCCTTATCGGGATTTTGAAGAAAATGATTAATAAATTTTAATTCTATAAGAGACCCAAACTTTAAAAAGGAAAATCACCCGGGGCATAAACTGTAAGAAAAAAACGTTTTTATTTTCAAACACACAATTGATGGAAAAATTTTTGTTTCACATTCTTAAAGTAAACCCCAAAGTTATGTAGAAAACAATTTGTAAAAAGAAATTAATTAAAATAAATTTTTACCCAAAAAGGGTTTTGGGGGGTTTTCCAAAGCAAAGAATTTTTTTTCAAACAAGAATAAAATATATCCCGGGGGAAATTGCAAAAAAAATTTTAATCGGGGGTCGGGCCGTGGTTTTTTTTAACCCCACTCAGTGATGATTTTAAAAAAAAAAAAATTTTAATCTTTATCTTTTATTTCTTTTTAAAAACGGAAATTTCAAAAAATTTTTAAAAACCTTTAAAAAATTTTAATAAAATTTGTTAAAATTTGGGACCTTTGGGTAAATGGGGGTATATTTTTCTTTGAAAGTTTTAATGATCTTATAAAAAAAAGAATAAGCAATAGTAACAAAGATATGACAGAAAAACAAAGGGTTGCCGAAAACCTTTTAACCTTTAAAAAATAACCAAAATATAAAACAGGGGGGACCTTAACCTTTGGGGATAATGGATCAGCCCCTACACATAATTGTTGTATACAACAAGTTTATGTGAAATTCAGTAAGATATAACAATATAACATGAATTTTCAGAAAAAAAAGGTTGCCGAAAAACTTTAACCAAAAATGGGCCCGCCGACCCGGGGGGAGTATAAAAAGCCCCCCTATTCCCAATAGTGGAAAAAATCGTATATGAAAAATTATCTAAATAACATTAACAGGTTGTCTTTCCCATATAACCGGGGGTGAATTTTTTAAATTTTTTATAATAAAAGCAGCTTTTAAGAAAATGTAATTTTTCTTTGTTAAACCCCCCCCCCCCCCCCCCCCCCCCTCCACACCCCTTTTTTATCTTATTCGGCTGCTAAAGAATCCCTTAAAAACAATACGTCCCAAAACTTCGCTATAAAATTACGAAAATGAAAAAAAAACCAGTCTGCAACCGACCTAAAAAAGGACCGAGTATTGCAGCGGGAATACAGAATCCCCCCACCGGGGAAAAAAACCCAGCAATTTACTTGACCCTTTCCCTAGGACCTGACCTCTGACTGACCCGGGTCGGTGGCATTTCTGCTATCATCGGGAACATTTTTTGTACACTAAAAACCCCAATGTAAATTCACCTTGCCTTAATCGACAAGCATAGACATGCACTGATACATTGTCTCATCAGGGGAACGTTTTGGGTTTGCACAAAAAAAATCCTCAATGGCTTTTAAATTCGGAGCAAAACAATTTTTACTTCCTTCAACAGTAACCTGACCTTGGACCACTATATTGTCATGACCGCATAATACACCATTTACTCTCCGCACGTAATTTGAACGAAACATTTGATTGTTATGGTTTTCATGCATAGTTGAACTCTAAAAGGTTGCAATGATAGAATTTTAATGCTATTTTAAAAAAAATGTTATCAAAAAAATTTTCTGTATTGAAAGTTTTTAAAAGAAAAAAAATCAAATTTTAAAACATTTTATCGTTTCAGTTACGTGCGGGTTTTAAAATTGCCATTCCGTGGCCAACTGTAAACAATAACCGCCCCCCTAGGGGGTATTCAAACAACGCTGAAATTCCCCGCATTTTACGGAGAATCAACGACGTTGATGGGCAAAATATTATTTTTTTTAAATTTGTAACGTTTAAACTAGAATACGTTTCGCATGCTCATTTTGTGTCATAAATCTGCAAATCTCGAGAAATTGGTTGGTTTTCGAGCCCCGGATAATTTTTCCCCCCCAGATATCGGTAAGTGATCTGCAAGTGTTTAAAATTTAATCAATTTTCATCCAGAAACGGGTTTTAAATTATCCATTGCCGTTACATTTTATACAGCGAAATTTTTAACCATCATTATTCAAAACCCAAAAAGCTTTATTTTTGAAAAGAAACTACCTGGGAAAATCTTATTTAAAAACAAGACAAAATTTTTCTATTTTTTTATTTTTATACCACATTTATATACACTCTTTTTATATTACGGGTTTAAAAAATGCTTTACAAAAAAAATTTTTATAATGTTCAAAAAAAAAGGGGGAAAGAACTATTAAAAGAAATTTAAAAATATTACGGTAATAAATACCAACATTTTAAAATTTGGGAAGGGAGGATCAAAAAATAAACAAAAATAAAACAAAAAACATTAACGACCTATCAAAGACCAGGGCAGGCAAATAGAACAAAAATCTTCATTTTTAAAAGAAAAAGAATTAAACGGTATATGTCGCGAAAACATCACAGCATGCAAACCGTCCCGGATGATTGGGGCAATCCCCCCTAAACGGTCCGGAGAACATCCTATCATCCCCCCAAAAAAAAACAGCCAACATTATTCTGTCACCTGGAGTTCTAAAATTAAAAATAATTAATTGGCCGGGAAAGTACCACTTAAAATCAGGTAATCTGAATTGTGCCAAAAAAATTGCATGAAAAAATGCGTCTTTAGCGCTTTTTTTAAAATTTGCACGGTCTTGCCCTCTTTGCCAATGGGGGGGGCTTTCCCTAACCTCCAGCAGCTTCCCGAAAACTCCTGCACCAAAACGTTGTTCGACATTTGGGGGACCACTAGTTTTAATGCATTTTCGCGATCCAATTTTTGGTGGTGTATATATTTCACATGTCGCTACATACTGTGATTGATCTTTTAGGCCCATAGTATGTGTTTTAATTTTGTATTCACCCACAGCACAGGAACCAATGGAGTTCCGCAGAACAGGGGTTATAGGTCGATCTGGGTTTTTGGTTACGATTCAGCTGCCCCTTTTTGGACTTTGCATTTGTTCATTCCTTTTTTAAATTTCCCAAAAAAGAGAGTTTTTCAATAACCAACGTGATTTCAAAGGGGTTGATTTAAAATTTGGGTTCGTTTGCGTTTTTTTTTGTCTATGTGACTAATTTTCCGCAGCTTGCATAGGAATTCTACCACACTTTCACATGTTTCTCCATCCCCATATAAATACAGATCTCTTGATTTTTTGTTTTGGAGGGGAAAATATCGCCATTCTGGCCCCCAAAAAAAAATTGCCAAAACAGAAAAATCATGGGCTTATATATAAAAAATATTTGTTTTCTCCACACTTCTTAGAAATAGGTGGCCCCCCCTTTGTTTTTCTCCAGACTAAAATAAAAAAGAATGTCCTTAATGGGGGCCCGAGCCCCCTTTGAATAAAATTGGACAGAACTTTTAAGAGGACGGCAAATAGATGAAGAGCACCAAGGGTTCTTGGAAGAAATCTTCAAAAGGTTTTTTATTTTTAGCTCCAAGACGGGCCCCCTTTTTGGGGTAACTGCCCCAATGAATACATCGAGAAGGACCTTTTTAAAGATGCTCCCAAACCCGGTTGATGCAGATCCATCATGAAATCATCCCCACAACGGGGGCTCCAACAAAAAAATGTTTGGAGGACCTTTTAAAATGCCAAATTAAGTTGTGAAGACCCTCATAGTTTGTAAACGTCATTTAAATCATTTTTATTTAAAACCCGTCATGTGGAGCCCCCCAAAAAGGTCAATCAAAAGCCCCCCTTTGAAAAAAATTTGGGGGAGGATCTTATTGATCCAACCAAGTTCGATGAAGATCCATCGAGCGTTTTTAAAAAAAGTCAAGTCGTTGAAAAAATTTTTTTCATTTTAGACCTATTTAAACTTTCTTATTGCCATTATCATCACTTCAACGAGAAGCTTAAAAATTTTCAAAATCAATACGTAAATAAAAGCAACTTTAATTTTCGTTTTCGCGCCCTAGGAAAGGTTTGATTGTTTTCAAAACCACAAAATATCTCTTAATTTGAAAACTTCCGGCTAGACTAATGAACGATCAAATGTGACAAAAAATATAGAAAATCTTCCATTCACGTTTTATCAATACCAAATTAAAGGAGGACAGGAAATGCCGAGATAAACACAGATATCATTTTACAAATTTATAAAAACAGCATTTTTCTTAAGGTGGTTTACAGCGAAAGCATGTTTTTTTATTTTCCGGATAATTTTACAGTCTAGGCACGCATAAAATTAAGTACTTGATAGCTTTCCTAAATTCAATTTTTTCTTCAATAACTTAATTTCCGAAAAAGCCTTTTATGTTTTCGAAAAAGAACAACTTTAAAGTTCTTTAAAAAAAAAAGAAAATAGTCACTACCTATTTAACCCAAAAATTATAAGTAAAAACCCAAAACCCCCGGGCTGGTGGGAAGACGAACTTTTAAAACTCTTGCCCAATTTGAACCTCGACTGGAAAAATTATTTCATGAGAGGGGGGCAGGAACTGGGTTACAAAAGACCTTGGGGTTTTCCAGGTTCCAGTGCCAAGGATCTAACCTTTGATCAAATTACCCAAACAAATGGACTCGCTAACAAATCAATCACCCTTTTGAGTTTTACGGGGGTGGCCAAGCTTCTTTATTTTGGCGAACCTTTTCTGTCTCAATGTTTCGTAACTTTGACTTTTTCCTACTGGGGCCCAAAAAAAAAAATAGGGGCTTCTGCGACCACAAGTAATCTTCCTACAAGATTCATAAATTGTGACACCACATTCTAAATAAATAATTGGAAACGAAAAAAAAATCTATCGGAACAAAATCTGAAAAGACGAACTGACCAACACCCCAAAAAAATTTCTAGTAATCCCTCTTATTCGAAGGGGGGGGAGGGTAGCAAGGGGGACAACCTAAAACAAATACCATAACTAAGACCGAGCCAACCCTTAAATAGTGCCTTGGATATCTGAAATTTTTTGTAATCCAAGTACAGGAATCCTTTGAAAGTGCAAGATTCGCTCAAAAACTCTTTAATTCAAAAAAGCAACACACATTTTTTTTCCCAAATTTAAAGCCCTTAATCCCCACGTTTGGGCATACCGAAAATGAAACCACATGTACAAAATACAAAAAACATGATTTTCATTGACATCCCTTTTAAAAATTGGGGGAAGTTCTGCACGGACCACCGGTCTCTGATCAAAGACAATTTTACAAAATATTATCAAAACCCTTTTGAAAAACCAAAAGGAAATTTAAAATTTTCGCCCAAAACCCCATTTCTGAAGGTATACCTTAAAACGCCACCCCGACATTTTTCTCTTCAATGACAAAGTGACTTTTTTGGTGTATCTTGCATAGGTATCTGAACTGCATTTTTTAAAAACATCGCAAGGGCTTTTAGGGTGATTTTAAAGTCTGCCCTTTAGGTTTTCTTTAATGCTGCTTTATATTTAACGCCCCCTATATAAACTTTTTATCAGGGCTGGAGCTAACCGATGCAATTTAAAAAGCTTTTTAAAAAATGTAAATTAAAAAATAATTGGGACAAGTGCAAAAAAGGACCAAAACGTACACAGTAATTACTGAAACCCGAATGAAAGTGCGAACATGCAAAAAAGGACCATAAACATTGCTAAAACTTCTGCGCAGTGTCAAGACTTCATGTTCTTACAATGTTTCCGATCATCTTTTCTTCAAAAATACAAACACCAGAATTCTACGAGGAAAAGAAATGCCCTACGGAAAGCGATACGTCAATTGCCGAACTTTGTTCGGCAAAACGGTGCGGCCCTTTTCTTCTACTGCCAGACACCAGCACGCTAATTTTTTACACGTTCAGGGGCCTTCACACAAAATTTTGACAAAGTAAGTTCTGTTCGAACTGTCACATTGTAAAAAAAACAGAAATACCAGGGGAAAACAAGTGGAACTAAATATGTTTCAAATTTTTTTCGGGCCCTGAAACGCAACTCCCTTTACAACTTTCAGTGCACAAGGCTCCAAACGAAAAAACTGCCCCCGAACAGCAAACATTAAATCTAAACGAAGAAGTCGAGAAAACCCATAACACCAATAGAATGTGCAGAGAAATTTCAGATGAAATAAAAAAAAACGACCATTCTTACACATGTACCTTTAAATCAATTAGCTGAAAAGCCGATACGGGCTTCAATGTTCTGAACAAACACAGCGCAAATTCACTGTTTGTTGCCTGAAAATGGCTGAGGGTGAAACGAATACATGAAATCAGTTTTTAGAAAAAGATAAAAAGACAAAAAGGGCACTACTGTTTATGCATTTAAAAGCCCCAGATCGTTGAGCAGTCCCTATAAAGCGGTTACCGACATGCCCCCGATATGTTTTTACTCTGCAACCGTCCGAATGGGTACATCTGTTACATTTTGTTTTGGTTCTTATACTTTTGTTAGGGGGTTTGGGGGTCAATGGAATCCGAGACTGAAAAGACCACTTTGTGCCCTTTTTGCGAAAGTATCCTAAGGACACGCCCAAATCTACAGAGCCTATATTTTTATTTAAAACTTTCCCCCCCAGTTGGGGGGGATTTTTTCCAAAATTTCGTTTCCACACATTTTTTGTAAAAAGATATATGACAATAAAAAACTTACCGTGTAAAACACGCATATGACAAATCTTCAAATCCCTTTAAAAGTGTGGAGGAAGTTCGTGCAACGGACCGACCGGGCTCATAGTCTAAGATATTTTTAAAAACAATTTTACAAAAATAATCAAAAAATGTTGACACTATCAATAAATGTTTTTAGTGACATTTTCAGTTTTTAAATGACAAAGCAAGCTGGCGGAAAACTAGCCCCAAAATAACTTTATATTTACAAAAATGACTATAACAATAAAATGGTCATAGGGAATTCAACATTTTTCTAACAGTTACAACTAAACTTTTTAGTTTTTTGTAACTTTAAATTTGCTCAGGTAAAACAAAAGTCCTTTCAAAAATCTTTTGCCTTTGGTTTGAAAATCAGCTCGACTTAAATTGTATTTCACTTTCGCATAAACATTTAGATCTTCCCGAAATCGTGACAAAACAACAAAAATACTTAAGCCGGGATGGCAGACAAGAATTTAGCAATTATAAAAGATGATATTGATTAAATGCATCATTTAAGCCATGCAAATAATAAAAATACAGTTTTTTTATTAAAGACCCCAAAAAACACAAAACCCTCAAAGAAAAAAACAAAAACGGGAACAAAAAAAAAACGAATAGACAAAAGAAATGAAAAAACCCTCATGAGGATTCGAACCCACAAAATGATTTGCTTATATCCAATTGTTAGCTATGTTGCCATATAATCATAGTGGCGCGACGTCATAAGTTGGAGGTAAAAGACGTAACGCCAGAAAACCCGTTTTTTCTTACTGTTGACGCTTGGAAATAGCTCGAGCATTTACCTATTCTAAAAGTCATACTACGTTTCTCATATTACGTTTCTATCATTCTGTTTTCCATGAATGTTTTAAATAAACGACAAGAAAACAAATCTTTCTTATTTCATTTCTGATTTTTCATATTTTTACACTAAAATATTTTCCGAGCTTAAAAGCTTATAAAATTGTTCCCAAGTATCATAACGCACATCATGTAGGTATGTCAACGAGTACGAATATTTTTTAAACAACTAAGTTTTTTACATGTACAGTGTTTTTGTAGATCAAGTGACAGGATAATTATAATTCTGAACATATCTTTCAACAATTCAAGTTGTTCAAGTATTTTCAAAATTTTATGATGGTCATCTTCGGAAATATCTAACAATACGTGCGTTCTGGAGAGGTTTCAATTATAAAGACTACGGACGACGAAGTCAGTATGGCAAAATGTTCTTTGACTAATTTGTATTTTAGCGGTCTTATAGTATTTGCCTGTTCCGGACTTCCAGCTAGCTCCCCAAGCGTCTGTTTCGTCATTTTCTAACACGTAGGATCCGGTCTTCTTGGAATCTGGCAGTTCATGAACTTAATATATTTATTAACATGTATCTGGAATATATTGTATTAGTTGTATTTATGTGATTTCTCATTATACCCCAGTCACACATACGGTGCGGACAGCTACGTCTAGCTACGGATAGAAACGTAGTAATCCGTATCGATCCGTACCTGAGCTGTACGGATTGGTACGAACTGATACGGGTTACTACTTTAAGGTACGGCTCAGGTACGGATCGATATGGACTGCTACGTTTCTATCCGTGGCTAGACGTAGTTATCTGCGCCGTATGTGTGACTTGGGTATTAAAGGGATTTCGACAGAATTCTGCCCTTTCACAAAATAAAACAAGAGGACCATGATGGTCCTGAATCGCTCACCTGTTCCCACATGACCAAGTTTTGAGTATGACATCGTTTTTTCTATTATTTGACATAGTGACCACGTTTTTGAGCTCATGTGACCCAGTTTTGAACTTGACCTAGATATCATCAAGATAAAAATTCTGACCAATTTTCATGAAGATCCATTGTAAAATATGGCCTCTAGAGAGGTCACAAGGTTTTTCTATTATTTGACCTATTGACCTAGTTTTTGAAGGTACGTGACCCTGTTTTGAATTTGACCTAGATATCATCAAGGTGAACATTCTCACTAATTTTCATGAAGATCTCATGAAAAATATGGCCTCTAGAGAGGTCACAAGGTTTTTCTATTTTTATACCTACTGGCCTAGTTTTTGACCGCACGTGACCCAGTTTTGAAAATGATCTAGATATCATCAAGGTGAACATTCAGACCAATTTTCATGAAGATTCATTGAAAAATATGACCTCTAGAGAGGTCAAAAGATTTTTCTAATTTTAGACCTATGACCTAGTTTTTGAAGGTACGTGACCCACTTTCGAACTTGACCTAGATATCATCAAGGTGAATATTCTGACCAATGGAAAGTATGGCCTCTAAGAGAGGTCACAAGGTTTTTTTATTATTTGACCTACTGACCTAGTTTTAGATGGCACGTGACCCAGTTTCAAACTTGACCTAGATATCATCAAGGTAAACATTCTGACCAATTTTCATTAAGATCCATTCAAGGGTAAGGCCTCTAGAGAGGTCACAAGGTTTTTCTATTTTAAGACCTACTGACCTAGTTTTTGATCGCAGTTGACCCAGTTTAAAACTTGACCTATATATCATCAAGATAAACATTCAGACCAACTTTCATACAGATCCCATGAAAAATATGGCCTCTAGAGAGGTCAAAACGTTTTTTCATTATTTGACCTACTGACCTACTTTTTGAGGGCACGTGACCCACTTTCGAACTCGACCTAGATATCATCAAGATGAACATTCTGACCAATTTTTATGAAGATCCATTCAAAAGTATGGCCTCTAGAGAGGTCACAAGGTTTTTCTATTTTTAGACCTACTGACCTAGTTTTTGACCGCACATGACCCAGTTTCAAACTTGACCTAGATATCATCAAGATAAACATTCAGACCAACTTTCATACAGATCCCATGAAAAATATGGCCTTTAGAGAGGTCACAAGGTTTTTCTATTATTTGACCTACTGACCTAGTTTTTGAAGGCACTTGACCCACTTTCGAACTTGACCTAGATATCATCAAGGTGAATATTCTGACCAATTTTCATGAAGATCTTTGAAATATATGGCCTCTAAAGAGGTCACAAGGTTTTTCTATTTTTAGACCTACTGACCTAGTTTTTGACCGCACGTGACCCAGTTTCGAACTTGACCTAGATATCATCAAGATGAATATTCTGACCAATTTTCATGAAGATCTTGTGAAATATATGGCCTCTAGAGAGGTCACAAGGTTTTTCTATTTTTAGACCTACTGACCTAGTTTTTGACGCACATGACCCAGTTTCGAACTTGATCTAGATATCATCAAGGTGGACATTCCGACCAATTTTCATAAAGACCCCATGAAAAATGTGACCTCTAGAGTGGTCACAAGCAAAAGTTTACGCACGGACGCACGCACGCACGCACGGACGACGGACGCCGCGCGATCACAAAAGCTCACCTTGTCACTTTGTGACAGGTGAGCTAAAAATCGGTGTGTCAACAGCGTAAACAGACGTACGCTATGGCACATTTTACTCAGACACGGAAAGAACGTCATAACCTTGTGATACATTATATGATTTTTTCTAAACATATAGTTTTCAATAATATTTTAACTCTGTTTATAAAAACGACGCAACTTTGTTACCTGTAAATTAAAGCAAGTTGGAACTTTAAGTTTGTTTCAATTATACTGTTTACAAGTAGCGTGGGACATTTTTACTAGACATGAAAAATTTATATGTACATTTCTGACATTGAAATAAAATGTCTGATCTATACATATTCCGAATAAGTACAAAAATAATATTTTCTATGTTAACTATTAAAGACTTTTTGTTTAAAACAACGAGTTAAGTAATAATCAAAAACTTTTCTTAAATCCACAAGTCCTATTTCTACTGAATCTCTACACATTCATATCTGAACTTGTAATTGTATCTGACGCGTTTCTGATTACGTTGTTTTGCTTTACGTATATGGTGTCAGTAGCTTACGGCAGACGATCATTTCGCGGATTTAATGAGCGTCAGACATGTTTTTGTTTTTCATCTGTATGTTTTATCGTAGATGCATGAAATTTCCCGTTACATCTCTACAGTAGAAGTTCTTTGTGTTAGGTCTTTTTAGGCTCACAAAAATCGCTAATAGCTTATATATATTAAACAAAAACTTTAAAATGAAATAGAGCTTGGTTTCTAGTTTCAGAAGATATATCACACAATATATATATTGTATTATAAATAGTGATAGTGAAACTTCTTTAATAGAAAATAAAGCATAAACTGACTTAGCTCCAACTTATGAACTCGCGTCAGTATATTTAAGATGAAAGAAATAGAGGATATGTGTTTGTTTTGAGTGAATATGGAATATATCTCACTGAGAAGTGAGAAAATTTCAAATATTTTCACGAGCACGCAGCGCGAGTGAAAATGTGAAAATTTTCTCACTTCGAGGTGAGATATATTCCATATTCAATTTTCTTTTTATTTTGTGCTCAATTACGCTGAGGTGTGCATTTTGCAACTATTCTAATCTCAGCGCGGGAAACAGACACGCGTAAACAGACATGACGTCAGACGTGCTTTGACGTTATAAAGACGCACATAACATAAAGTTCGATTTTATTTTATTTTTTGCTACATAACGTTATGAAATTCTCTTAAAATAAAATAATTTGAATCGAGAACTAGAAAATGCTTTTGTAAAAAAGCGCATGTCTCCCCCAATGCAAAGTCCTATAGGCAAGAAGTCAATAGGGGTCAGGAGCGAAAGTCAAAGAGACACTGATGGTTGGCTGCAATAAGGATCATCTACTTGGCATGTCCAGTCATCCCGCTAAATTTCAACACTCTTGGCCTAGTGGTTCTCAAGTCACTGTTCAGGCTCCTGTGACTTTGACCATTGATCAAGTGACCTCAAAATAAGTAGGGGTCATCTACTCTGCATGTCCAATCATCCTATTAAGTTTCAACATTGTAGGTCAAGTGCTTCTCAAGTTATTTCCAAAAAATGATTTTACATGAACAGGCCACTGTGACCTTGACCTTTAATAGACTGACCCCAAAATCAATAGGGGTCATCTACTCTGCATGTTCAATCATCCTATGAAGTTTCAACATTCTGGGTCAAGTGGTTCTCAAGTTATTCATCGGAACTGGTTATCAATGTTCAGGCCCCTGTGACCTTGACCTTTAACGGAGTGACCCCAAAAACAATAGGGGTCATTTACTCTGCATGAACAATCATCCTATGAAGTTTCAACATTCTGGGTCGAGAGGTTCTCAAGTTACTGATTGGAAATGGTTTTCCATGTTCAGGCCCCTGTGGCCTTGACCTTTAACAGAGTGACCCTAAAATCGTTAGGGGTCATCTACTCTGCATGACCAATCATCCTATGAAGTTTCATCATTCTGGGTCGAGTGGTTCTCAAGTTACTGACCGGAAATGGTTTTCAATGTTCGGGCCCCTGTGACCTTGACCTTTCACAGAGTGAACCCAAAATCGTTAGGGGTCATCTACTCTGCATGACCAATCATCCTATTAAGTTTCAACATTCTGGGTCAAGTGGTTCTCAAGTTACTGACCGGAAATGGTTTTCAATGTTCAGGACCCTGTGACCTTGACCTTTGACGGAGTGACCCCAAAATCAATAGGGGTCATCTATTCTTCATGACCAATCATCCTATTCAGTTTCAACATTCTAGGTCAAGTGGTTCTCTAGTTATTGATCGGAAATGGTTTTCAATGTTCAGGCCCCTGTGACCTTGACCTTTGACGGAGTGACCCCAAAATCAATAGGGGTCATCTACTCTTCATGATCAATCACCCTATGAAGTTTCAACATTCTGGGTCAAGTGGTTCTCTAGTTATTGATCGGAAATGCTTTTCAATGTTCAGGCCCCTGTGACCTTGACCTTTGACGGAGTGACCCCAAAAACAATAGGGGTCGTCTACTCCAGCAGCCCTACAACCCTATGAAGTTTGAAGGTTCTAGGTCAAATGGTTCTCCAGTTATTGCTCGGAAATGAAGTGTTACGTACGGACGGACGGACGGACAGACGGACGGACAGGGCAAAAACAATATGTCTCCTGGGGGAGAAATAAATATATTGTAAAGAACAAAGCGCGACTACAATTTTCATCCTGCTTTAAGCAAATAATTTAAAATTCATACACAATGTAATGAGAGGGCGGAGCTATATCTCTCACAGTGTGAAAATATAGATTTCATATTTTCACAGTGTGAGTGATGAGATATGAAAACATTTAACTGATAGAATACAGTATTTCATTAGTTAGCATAAAATAAATACTAATATTTACTTGTCAGGTAATGTGCAAGCATTATGAATTCTTATTTCATCGATTATAATGAAATAGAATCGTCCTTGCGTTTCGGCGGGAATCTCGTTATCATTGGGGATTAGTATTTTTGTAAACCGCATTTTACATAAATGTTGTCAAGGACTTATAGGATGATTTAAACTGTCTGCCCTTGTAGTTTAAATTGTGAGTAAAGGCTATAGTAAACAATAGAATGTTTTCTTTAACGCTCACTTTATAAATATTTCAGTGACTCTATTTCTGTATCAAACCGGGAGCTAACCGATGCATAGAGAACGCTTTCAAAAACAATGTGAATTAAACGGTAATTGGAATTACAGTGCAAAATGGAACAGAAACGCGACACAGACATTACTGAACCTAGTAATGCAACGTGCGAAACATGCAAACTAAAGGACACAAAAAACATTGCTAAAGCATTCTGCGTTCAGTGTCAAGACTTCATGTGCTTACAATGTTCCGATCATCATTTTCTGTCAAAACTTACAAAACATCACAGAATTCTACGAGAAAATGAAATGCCGCTACGGAAAGCGAGTACGTCAATCGCCGAACTTTGTTCTGTGCATGACGGTGCGGCCTGTTACTTCTATTGCCAGACACACAGCACGCTAATTTGTTACACGTGCAAGGATACCTCTCACACAAATTGTGACAATGTAAGTTCTGTTACTGAACTGTCACATTGTATAGAAAAGACTGAAAAATACCAGGAAATCAGAGTGGAACTCAGACATATGTTACAGTTATTTCGGACCCTGAAGACGCAACTCCTTCACAAGTTCCAGTGCACAAGGGCTCAGATCGAAAGAACATGCCACGAACAGCAAACATTAGAATCTGAAAACGAAGAAGTCGAAGAAAACCTTATAAACAGCCAAGTAGAATGTGCAGAAAAAGTTACTGCCGAAATAAAAAAGACGACTCATGTCTTACAATCATGTGACCTTGAAATTCTCTTGGCTGAAAAGCTCGATACGGACTTCAATGTTCTAGAACAAACACAGCAGCAAATTCAGCTGTTTGTTGCCATGAAAATGGCAGAGCAGATGATCGGACACATGAAATCAGTTAATAGAGAGATAGATAAACAGACGAGAAAGGACACTACTGTGGTGCGCATTCAAGAGCCACAGGACATTAGAACACCTCATGTCAAGCGTGTTACCGATAGGCGCCCTCTGTATGATACTACTAATGAAATACATAATCGGTTGTGTACGTGCTGTTATTACTGGTTAGGAATATGTTCTTTATTTTTTCTCCTTCAACTGCTGTTCGCATTTTATAGATGGAATTTAAGCGAAATCTGAGACTAGATAGACCACTTTGTGCCATTTGTTACTGAAAGGTATGCCTTATGGACAGCGCCAACTACTACAGAGCCATATATCTTTATTTAAAACTAGCCGCCCACAGTTGGGATGAATTTTTTCAACACGTTCATTTCCATCAAGTTTGATATAGAAAGTATATATGACACTCAAAAATGTACCAGATGAAAATAAGCGTTATATACGACAAAAAACAAACGAGAAGAATGCTGACTTTTTCAATATTTGAAAAGCGTTGCAACGGTTGACTCCCTTCTGCATTTTATTTTTGATCATATTTTTGGATACTTTGCAAAAATGTGATGCTAATACGTTTTTACTGCTGGTCACTTTCACAGTACCCACATCTTACAGATTTTTGAGAGAATTTTTTTTTTGCTAAAAATGTGTGTACAAGTCGCTTAAATGTGTTGGGTTTTTCTCATGTGGGTATTTCAATTCAAACTTTAAAGGATGTATTCAACTCAAAATCGCATTGATCCGTACAAGAACCTCACTGATTAACGTGTAGAAAAAGTACTGCGAGAAGCAATATATGACCGAAGTTGTCCTGAAGCTGACTATGTTGAATAAAACCATATTTCTTTTGTAAGATTTAGCAAAAAAATGAATAAAAATGGTTGTCATTTTTGTTGGTTTTTACGTTACTCCCGCATAATTATAGGTCATATGGAGAGTTTCCACTTTTTGATGCCATAATGCCCATCCGGAGTCCGGATATTATCTGATCACAAGGGCAGAAGGGTAGAAACACCGATCTTCCGTAAGCCAGTTGGATGGCTTCCTCAGATGAAAGAATTCTTCACTGACAGCGAGGCTCCGAACCCAACGTCGATTTGATGTCGGCGGCTTTCACCGCTCGACCACGGAGGTCCCGGTTATCAGTCTGCGCACTTAGCATGACAGTTACTATGATGTAAGGAAATCAAATGTGGTCCATGGAGAATGTGTGTTTGTACTAATAGTCACTGTGACCTTGACCTTTGACCCTCAAAAGAAACTATGGCTCATTCATGTCCATGAAATGTATCTCAGAAAAGTTTGTTTGTGGATAACAGGTGAAGTTGTTATCGAGATACAGAAGGGAAACTGTTTCCGTACTTACAGACCTAAAATTAACATGCCTATCAAGTTGAAGATCAAAGGTCAAAGCATTATAAAAACTTATGATTAGAACTGACGGACAGACAGACAGATGTCTATTTTTTGTTGAGCTTTAGGTCACGCCGATCGACAGATTTTATGTTATATGGTTAACTTTCCAGCTTTAATGGTAGAAAAAGAGCTGAGGTGACACAATATAATATTTTAAGCACGGACGGGCAAGTTTGTTTGTCCGTGTTTAGATTTATTTATGCCGCCACCCCATATAGGCGACAGAAACCCATACAGCAACCCCTCAAGAAGACTTTGGTGGATAGCAAAATATAGAAGGCGCTCCGATTCCAGAAGCTTTTAGTTTAGTTTAAACTAATTTATTTTAGGTCGATTGTGAAACAAGTTCTACAACTTATATTAATCACTCTCGACACGAATCCATCGCCATGAGTGTATGAGAGAAGAGGCCAGTTTCCCTTTTAATGCTGAGCGCCAAGCATGGGAGCTACTGGTACCATTATTCACGTCTTTGGTATGACGCAGCCGGGGATCGCACCCACGACCCCCGGAACTCGAAGCGGACGCTCTACCACTAGGCTATCGAGGCGAAGAAGCTTCGTTAAGTGTAAAACCATCCATTGGACTACAGATTCCGCTTTTATAGCCAAGTGATTCGAAGACAGCTATGTAACCACTCTACCTTTGGTTTACCAAACCACAAAATGAAGACGGTCGAAGACGGTCCGTGGCGTATGTGCTATTTGTACTAATGGCACGTGTATCCCGGACTTTTAATCCAATATTCTCATAATCTATCGAGGCCATTCGTTCACTGCTCATGGGCAAATCGTAAGTCAATGCCTTCACATTATACTGAGCGGAAACTGTGATCTTGACTTCAAAACCGAAAGGGGTTATCCATTTCCAAACAAATATGCCTATCACGTTTGAGTATCATAGGTAAAAGCATACTTAAGCTAATGAACGAAAACTTGATTGCCTGCAAACGAACAGACAGACGGACTGATAATCAGAACCATCTTTCAGGTGTATAAGAATGATTAGACTTTCGTCAAAAAAATGTTAACAATATATATCAAACTTATTTCTGCCCGTTTTCTACAATAAAAGACAGGCAAAAAATGGCAGGTAATTCAGATGCTGCTACCAGACACTATGGTATATCGCATAATATCGAAAAGTTTTAGGTAGCAGGGTACACTTCGAATTTTGGCCCCGTTAATATTTGTAATAATTAGAACTTCGACATTTTGGATGTCTGTAAATTAAGGTGAGAGATAATGATTGCTAATTCTTTAGAAAATTTATATAGCCGACACATATAAAATTCTGATGTCAGATGTAAAACTAACTGCTGGTAGCTTTATATGAATCAATGAGACACCTTTTCGCGGAAAATTCAAATCACGGAAGGGTTCTGTGCTTGTTGATTGATACTCAGGCATATTTTCGCTATTTTGTGAAAAAACGAGCTGGATGGGCCCCCATTCCGTTTATATCCCGAAGTTCAGTAAGGACTATTAAATTGAGAAATACAATAAAATTGGGCATTGTTCTTGCAGCGGGATCATTGCAGGCTGTTCAAAAAGTGCAAAATTGATGATTTTGGCATGCTATTTTTCATGCATGGTGTAATATTTTCGTTTTGATAACTTCCTTTATTCTTGCATGAGAATCCTGATCTTGCCATTAATTAAAAGCACAAAACATGCACGCAATTTATAAAATGGCCACGCTGATTCTGCTCATAAGGGAAGTGCAATATTGCGACTCGCTACATGTAAGACGCTCCGTGCCCAAAATTTTCGAATCTAAGTGCACCCTACCGGAAATCTGCCAAAATTAAATTTCGAAAGAACTCTTTAATTTGTGCGGTTTCACATAGTTTAGAACCTCTTCTTCGATATTCTAAAGTTTCTGGGGACTTAAAACGCTACCTGACGGCACAGCAGCTAAAAAATGTAAGGGTGAGGACACATTAAAGCATAAAAGTCAATATACACGCATACGATTTTTTTAGATTCTAGCTCTAGTAACAGGTTTCTGGTACAGTAAAAACAGTATTTTTTTTATCATTATTAACCCACACAGCGCATATCTGGCCCATAGGCTATGCATTTCGTCAATCAGGGGGGTGTTCAGACGGCGGGGACCCCATGAAATAGGAAAATAGGGGTGGGGACATTTTATTTTCGCAAAATAATGCATAATTGCCCTTATATCATTCCTAATGACAAAATACGTTAAACCTTGCCAGAAAATGATAAAAACGGATGTATTTTACGTTCTTTGTCTCGTGGCGACAATTTGTAAATTTTGGCTAAATTTGCGCATTAGGGGTGGGCAAGTTTTGACTCTCTCATACCGACTTCTTTTCATGCTACTGAAAACATTTTTATGTGGTTTAATTTGCGAAAGACATATAAAAGTTCAGAACTAGTAAAACCCCCTTTTGTTCAATAACTGAAAAATCTTAGGGTAGCAGGGTACACTTCGAATTTTGGCCCCGTCAATATTTGTAATAATTAGAACTTCGTCATATTGGATGTCTGTAAATTAAGGTGAGAAATAATGATTGTTAATTCTATTCCTTAGAAAATCTATACAGCTGACACATGTAAAATTCTGATGTCAGTTGTAAAACTAACTGCTGGTAGCTTTGTATGAATCAGTGAGGCACCTTTTCGCGGAAAATTCAAATCACGGAAGGGTTCTGTGCTTGTTGATTGATACTCAGGCATATTTTCGCTATTTTGTGAAAAAACGAGCTGGATTGGTCCCCATTCCGTTTATATCCCGAAGTTCAGTACGGACTATTAAATTGAGAAATACAATTGTTCTTGCAGCGGGATCACTGCAGGCTGTTCAAAACGTGCAAAATTGATGATTTTGGCATGCTATTTTTCATGCATGGTGTAAAATTTTCGTTTTGATAATTTTCTTTTTTCTGTTATGAGAATCCTGATCTTGCCATTAATTAAAAGCACAAAACATGCACGCAATTTATAAAATGGCCACGCTGATTCTGCTCATAAGGGAAGTGCAATATTGCAACTCACTATATGTAAGACTGTCCGTGCCCAAATTTTTTGAATCTAAGTGTACCCTGCTACCTTACACTCCTAGCTGCTAGAATGCTAAGAAAACAAATAAAATCTGATATTTCAGAACAGCTCATTTCGCTTAACCTTTATCATGCTGGACAAGATTGATTCTGCTCTTCCGACCAGTGCAGATTATGACCATTATGGCAATTCAGTGTGTGTGTGTGTGTGTGTGCGCGCACGTGCGTGCGTGCGTGCGTGTGTGTGTGCGCGCGCGTGTGTGTGTGTTTTGTTTTTGTATTTTTGGTAAACACCCCTTTTAACAGTTTATGATCGAATTTGAAAGATGGACAAGTTCACTAAAGAAATTTAGCAGGGTCAGGGTTAATTGTTTGAATACGAAACAGAATGAAAATGAAATTCACGGAAATGCGAGTAAAATACTTTCTTACAGGAAAATGGCTGCATCTACTTAGCATGTCCAGTCATCCCACTAAGTTTTAACATTCAAGGCCTAGTGGTTCTCAAGTTATTGTTCAGGCTCCTGTGACCTTGACCTTTGACCAAGTGACCCCAAAATCAATAGAGGTCATCTACTCTGCTTGTTCAAAATTCTATTTAGTTTCAACATTCTGGGTCAAGTGGTTCTCAAGTTATTGATCGGAAAGAGTTTTCTATGTTGAGCCCCTGTGACACTGACCTTTAATGGAGTGACCCGAAAAAAACAATAGGGGTCATGTATTTACTCTGTAAGTCCTATCACCCTATGAAGTTTAAAGGTTCTAGGTCAAATGGTTCTCAAGTTATTGACCAGAAATGGATTTCCATTTTCTGTCTGCTGAAACCTTGACCTTTAATAAACTGACCCTAAAATCAACAGAGGTCATCTACTCTTTATGTCCAATCATCCTAAGAAGTTTCAACATTCTGGGTCAAGTGGTTCTCAAGTTACTGTCCGGAAATGATTTTATATGACCAGGCCCCTGTGACCTTGACCTTTAATTGTGTGACCCAAAAATCAATACGGGCCATCTACTCTGCATGTTCAATCATCCTATGAAGTTTCAACATTCTGGCGCATGTGGTTCTCAAGTTATTGATCGGAAATGGTTTTCCATGTTCACACCCCTGTGACCTTGACCTTTAATGGAGTGACACTAAACTCGACAGGGGTCATCTACTCTGCATGGCCAATCATCTTATGAAGTTTTAACATTCTGGGTCAAGTCGTTCTCAAGTTACTGACCAGAAACGGTTTTACATGTTCAGGCCCCTGTGACCTTGACCTTTAACAGAGTGACCCCAAAGTCGATAGTGGTCATCTACTCTGCATGACCAATCATCCTATGAAGTTTCAACATTCTGGGTCAAGTGGTTCCCAAGTTACTGACCGGAAACGGTCTTCCATGTTCACGCCCCTGTGACCTTGACCTTTGACAGAGTGACCCTAAAATCGACAGGGCCATCTACTCTGCATGGCCAATCATCTTATGAAGTTTCAACATTCTGGGTCAAGTGTTTCTCAAGTTATTGATCGGAAATGTTTTCAATGTTCAGACCCCTGTGACCTTGAAATTTGAAAGAGTGATCCAAAAATCGATAGGAGTCATCAACCCTGCATGACTAATCATCCTATGAAGTTTCAACATTCTGGGTCAAGTGGTTCTCAAGTTATTGATCGGAAATGGTTTGCAATGTTCAGGCCCCTGTGACCTTGACCTTTGAGGGAGTGACCCCAAAAACACTAGGGTCGTCTTCTCTAGCAGTCCTACCACCCTATGAAGTTTGAAGGTTCTAGGTCAAATGGTTTTCCAGTTATTGATCGGACATGAAGTGTCACATACGTACGTACGACGGACAGGAAAAAATAATATGTCTCCCCAGTGGGAAGAGACATAATAATTTTCCTATGTTTCATGACTCTTGGTCAAACACGTTTCAAGATATGTGCGACAAAAACTTATATGCACTTTTACACACATTTTAACTAAGATAAGGGCCATAACACTAGTTAGATTACAAAAATAAACCCTTGGTGCACAATTTACATGCTGAATAATATCCCTATAATATTTCATCACCGTAGTTCAAATACTTTTTGAGATACATGCCACATAAACTTTTAGGCCCTTTTGTGCATATTTAAGACTAAATCAGGGACCATAAGTCTGATCCCCATTAATCTTTAGCCTGCTGGCGGCAAGTAATTCCGCTTTTGCGGCCAGTGCAGACCAAGATCATCCGTGCAGGGTGAACTTGGCAGCACTGTTCGCTATTCAGTCAGTAAATTTTCAGTGAACACTCCTTTGAAAAATAAGAAGTACTGCCCAGATTGAATGATGAACCAGTCCATTTTAGAAATTTAGCATTTTTTTTTTTTGGATTTAACGTCGCACCGACACATGATAGGTGATATGGCGACTTTCCAGCTTTTTAATGGTGCCCCTCCGTGCATTATTTCATCACGAGCGGGCACCTGGATGGCTTCCTCACATAAGAATTCAACGCCCCGAGTGAGGCTCGAACCCACATCGATGAGGGGCAAGTGATTTAAAGTCAGCGACCTTAACCACTCGGCCATGGAGGCCCCCAAATTTAGCAGTGTAAAGGCTAAAACAACAGTTGCACAACTTCACATGCTGAATAATAATCCAAAGAAGTTTGATGACCCCGAGTCAAATACTTTTTGAGATATCCACGATACAAATTCGAACGGAAGGACAGACCGACGAACTGATGAATCCAAGTGCCCCCATCCCACCTGCACAAACAAGAGTGGCAGACTGTAACAAAATACGCCCGTAATCGAATTTGGCCTAATTCAAGAGCCATAATCCAAGAGTGCCTGGGGCGATTTCGATTATCAAACCTGGCTGAGATATTTTGATCATAAACATTGTCAGCAACTTTGGTGAAGATCGGATAAAAACTGTTCGACTTAGAGAGCGGACAGAGTAAATTCGCAAATTTTCGTTACTCCATAATCCAAGAGTGCCTAAGGCGATTTTGCTGGCTATCGAAATTGGCCAAAATATTATGCCCACAAACATTGTCACTAAGTTTGGTGAAGATCGGATCAAAACTGTTTGACTCAGAGGGCGGACAAGGCTAAATTTGCAGATTTCTGAGTAATTCAAGGGCCATAACTCAAGAGTGCCTGGGGGGATTTTGCTGGTTATTGAAACTGGCCAAGATATTATGCCCACAAACATTGTCACTAAGTTTAGTGAAGTTCGGATGAAAACTGTTCGACTTAGAGGGCGGACAAGGCTAAATTTGCTGATTTTGAGTAATTCAGGGCCCATAACTCAAGAGAGCTTGGAGCGATTTTGCTGGTTATCAAACTTGGCCGAGACATTATGCCCACAAACATTGTCACCAAGTTTGGTAAAGATCGGATAAAAACTGTTTGACTTAGAGAGCAGACATGCTTTTGGACGCCGACCGCCCGCCCGCCGCCTTCCACGGGTGTTCACATAATACGCCCCGCTCTTCCAGAGACGGGCGTATACAAATGGGACATTGGGAGCAGGGGTAGCAAACTTTGGTACAATAAAACATTAAAGCTAGAGTTGTGTGGAGTTTGAAAGTACTAAGCCTATTACTTTTTCAGAAACCTGCTTCCATGCAAAACTTTAAGGACAATTTCTTAAAATAACAAGAAGCTGCGTTCAATAAACGCTTCATGCCCCCGGTGGCATCCTTGTCGATACAAAGCAACTAAGTCCAAAACGAGGTCAAGTTCAAGGTCAAACTGAGGTCAGGTGATGTCTGAAAATGAGGAATGGTCACAGGTTACATCTGCATTAGTATCAAGTCATTCTAGTAAGGGGTATTGATGCTAGACGAAACGGTCCCATTTGGTTAACCTCGTACGGACTGACGAACGGACGAACGAAAATGCCGGGGGCATAAAAAGGGGAATAACTTTTGCCGAAATAAAAGCTGAAGTTGCTTACTTACTATATCTGAAGTCATCTCGAGATGCCAAAGATGTGTGAAGTGCAAGTAGTTTTTGAGTTTTGAGAAACCTACTTATAAGTAAACCTTTAACCAATATTTCTAATTTAAAAAAACGGGCATAATAAAAGTTAAGAGTTACGGAACTCAACCGATGAAGTCACTTAATGATTCCAAATATATGTGTGAAATTTGGAAGAATTTGGCTCACCAGTCACAAAGTTTAGAGAAAACTTACATGCAAAACTTCTGCGACGCTCAAGCCGACGGCCCGACGCCGACAAAAGGGTGACAACAAAAGCTCTTCTTTTTGAAAAAAAGGTATAATTCTACTGATGAGCAGCACACGTGCCTACCTTGTAAGATACAGGTGCATCACATATGACAGTATAGAACAAGGAGCTGCGTTCAATAAACGCTTGATGCCCCCGGTGGTATCCTTGTCGATACAAAAGCAACCTAAGTTCAAAACGAGGTCAAGGTCAAGCTGAGGTCAGGTGATGTTTGAAAATGAGGAATGGTCACAGGTTACATCTGTATTAGTATCAATTCATTCTTAAAAGCGGTATTAATGCTAGACGAAACGGTCCCATTTGGTTAACCAAGAGATGGCCCATATAAAGCAACCTAAGTCCAAAATGAGGTCAAGGTCAAACTGAGGTCAGGTGATGTCTGAAGATGAGGAATGGTCACAGGTTACATCTGCATTAGTATCAAGTCATTCTAGTAAGGGGTATTGATGCTAGACGAAACGGTCCCATTTGGTTAACCTCGTACGGACGGACGGACGGACAGGACGATCACTATATGCCTCCCGCATCAGTAGATGCCGAGGGCATAAAATTAAATTATAATGTTAACGCTCTGAAATTACAAGGTGTGTGAAGTGTATGAATGAATATGTGAAACTCTCAAATAAGCCGCGTCATGAGAATACGAACATAGTGCGTTTGCAACCAGCATGAATCCAGACCTGCCTGCGCATCCGCGCAGTCTGGTCAGATCCATGCTGTTCGCTTTCAAAGCCTATTGTAATTAGAGAAACCATTAGTGAATAGCATGGATCCTGACCAGACTGCGCGGATGCGCAGGCTGGTCTGGATCCATGCTGGTCGCAATCGCACTATGTTCGTTTTCTCATGGTGCGGCTCAAATTATTATCATTCGAGTGTCTTTACCCTTTACCTGAAAAATATCAATCAACTTTGAGATTAAATTACATGATAAACGTTAGATAAAATGCACTCAGTTACAGTGCATGCAGCTAATAGTGACAAAACACCGGAAATCCTTTGTATTCATAAAATACAAATCTCTTTACTTTACTTTATCACACAAATATCAAACCAGGTATGTTTATTTAATATTACAACGATGCACCTCTACCCTCAAAAACGGAAACCGTATCTAATTAATTTAAAAATCGTATATGAAATGATTTATGCTAAATAAGAGTTAACAGGTTGTCTTTATCCCACCTAACCGGGTTGAATTTGTATTTTTATCATTAAATTGCAGCAGTTTTAAGAAAAATGTAATTTGTCTTTTGTTACCCCCAGCCCCCGCCCACCCACCCCCACTTTCTTAAACTTAATCGGCTCCTAAATGTATAGTCCTGTATAAACATCAAATACGTCCAAAAACTTCGCTATAATATTACGAAATTGAAAAATAAAACCCAAGCCTGCAACCGACCTTAAATAAGTGACCGACTATTGCAGTGGCAATACAGAAGTCCCCTACCGGTGAAAAAACAACAACAATTTACTTGACCTTCAATAGTGACCTTGACCTCTTACTGACCACGGGTCGTGTGTGCGATACGTAGTCTAATCATCGGGAACATTTATGTGTAGCACTAAAACTTCTAACTTCACCTTGAACAGTGATCTTGACCTTTAATTGACAAGCATAGATCATGCACTGATACATTGTCTCATCATGGGGAACGTTTTGTAGCACAAAGATAATCCATCAATGCACATAAAAGTTATGGAGCAGAAACAATTTTTATTTGACCTTCAACAGTAACCTTGACCTTTGATCTACATATATATGTCATGTACGCGCATAATCTACATATTGCCCTCTATTCACATGCCAAGTTTTATGAACCTAACTTTAATACTTTTTGAGTTATTACAGGATCCAGATTTACAGACGGACGGAGGGAATTCCTATACAGTCTCCTCCGGTGGAACGTTCCACCGGTAGGGGATTAATAAAATTTGTATCTGTATTACTCCTGTATTGCTTGTAAACTTTCTACTCTTTCACAGTAGATTTACTTGTATATTCTAGCATAATACTGTTTTTGCTGTTTTCAGTGGCATGTTTTAACAGAGGAGTAAAAGTGTGTTAACAGAGAGATTCTCGTGCTCACGCGCTGTAAACACACCTATTTACTACTTCTGCACGATAATTTGAACGACAGCATTTGATTGTTATGGTTCTCAAGCATCGTTGAACTCAAAAAGGTTGTCAATGATAGAAGTTAAGTGCATACTCTAAAAAAATGTTATACAAAAATATTTTCGATATTGAAACGTTCCAATGAAGAATAAGGAGCTGCGTTCAATAAACGCTTGATGTCCCCGGTGGCATCCTTGTCGATACAAAGCAACCTAAGTCCAAAACCAGGTCCAGGTCAAACTGAGGTCAGGTGATGTTTGAAGATGAGGAATGGTCACAGGTTACATATGTATTAGTATCAATTCATTCTTGTAAGCGGTATTAATGCTAGACGAAACGGTCCCATTTAGTTAACTAAGAGATGGCCCATATAAAGCAACCTAAGTCCAAAATGAGGTCAAGGTCAAGATCAAACTGAGGTCAGACGATGTCTGAAGATGAGGAATGTTCACAGGTTACATATGCATTAGTATCAAGTCATTCTGGCAAGGGGTATTGATGCTAGACGAAACGGTCCAATTTGGTTAACCTCGTACGGACGGACGAACGGACGTACGGACTGACGGACAGGACAATCACTATATGCCTCCCGCATCAGCAGATGCCGGGGGCATAAAAATCATAATTATCAAACATTTTATCGTTTGAGCTATCGTGCGGGATTTATACATATGCACATTCCGTGGCCAACTGTAAACAATAACCGCCCCATAACGGATAGTTCAAACAACGCTGAAATTCCCGCGCATTTCACGGAGAATCAACAACGTTGATGGACAATATATCATTTTTTAGCTTTGTATACTTTTTAAGCTAGAATAGCGTTAGCGCATGTTCATTGTTTTATTGTAATGAAACGTAAGAACGATAATAATCAAAAGTAAACTCATTTAGCCGTAAAATTGTTTCATTCCGCAGATGGCATTATTTGCCGCATAGCGATGATCGTAATTATGCATTTAAGTTCTTGAATTAAAGCTACAGTAACTGTGTACTTCATTCATCTCGTCCAATTTTCGTCTGAAATGTTTTAATATGGATGACTAAGTTTACATTAACTAACACATATGTACCCTACAGTAGTATCTGCTAATGTTGTCTGCAAGTGTTTAACTTTAATCAGTTTACATCCAGAAACGTGTTTAACATATATCCATTGCCGTTACATTTTATACTATGCGAAATATGTTAGACCTATCATTATTCAACACAAAATGACTTTTATTTCTGAAAAAGAAGAGCTACCATGGAAGATTGTCATTAAAAGCTCGAATACCACTTTTTCAGCAGAAGAAACAAGACAATTTTCACTAAGTACAGATGCTTTTTGTTTGTTTTGGGTTTAACGCCGTTTTTCAACAGTATTTCAGTCATGTAACGGCGGGCAGTTAGCCTAACCAGTGTTCCTGGATTCTGTACCAGTACAAACCTGTTCTCCGCAAGTAATTGCCAACTTCCCCACATGAATTATCAGAGGTGGAGGACGAATGATGTCAGACACAATGTCTTTTATCAAATCGTCACGGAGAACATACGCCCCGCCCGGGGATCGAACCAGCGACCCTGCGATCCGTAGACCAACGCTCTCCCTACTGAGCTAAGCGGGCGGGCTAAGTACAGATGCATCTTGGATTTTTTGTTTTGGAGGTGAAAGGTATCGCCCATATCTGGCCCATCCAATAAAAATGTGCCGTACACATGAACAATGTACGGGGATCATATATCTAAAGAGCAGTTTGTTTGCTCCACATCTTACTTGAGGAGATATGGGTGGCCCCACCTTTGTCCTCTCCAGAACTAAAAGAGGGCGGACAAGATCTGACATGACCTTTGACCTCCAACTGTGACCTTGACCTTTGAGATAGGAACTTGAGGTTTGCGCATGACACTCCGTCTGACTGAGGTTAACATTCATGCCAAGTATAAACAAGATTGCTCCATGCATGTCAAAGTTATGGTCCAGAAAACAAATCCGGACGGACGCACAACGCACGACGCACGCACATCCATCGAACAGCCATTTGGACAACTATGTCTTCGGTCTCGGTCACAAACAATCCCTCGGGCTTCTGCAGACGTTAATACACAAAAAACGTGTATCATCCCTACAAAAATGCTGACTTTTTCATTATTTGAAAAGCGTTGCTATGGTTTACTTCTTTTTGCACACTATTTTTGGTTATATGTTAAGATACCTTTCAAAACAGTTATGCTAGTAAGTTTTTACCACTGGTGGTTTTCACAGTACCCACATTTTACAGATTTCTGAGTGAATTTTCTTTCTCTAAAATGTGTGAGCGAGTCGCTTTAATGTTTTGTTCTTTTCATGTCTTGTTGATATTTCAATTCAAACTTTAAAGGATGTATTCAACTCAGTGAGGAACTATATATATGACTGAAGCTGTTCTGAAGCTAACAGTGTTGAATAAAACTACATTTCGTTTGTGAGATTAGCAGAAATGAATAAAAATGGTTGTCATTTTTTGTTGGTTTTAACGTCACTACTACACAATTATAGGTGATATGGAGACTTTCCACTTTTTGATGCAGTAATGCCTCTCCGGAGTCCAGACATTATTCGATCACAAGAGCAGAAGGGTAGAACCACCGATCTTCCGTAAGCCAGTTGGATGGCTTCCTCACATGAAAGAATTCTTCATTGACAGCGAGACTTTGAACCCAAAGCTGATTTGATGTCGGCGGGATTCACCCCTCGACCACGGAGGTCCCAGTTATCAGTTTGAGCACTTAGCATGACAGTAACTATGATGTAAGGAGCCTCAAAATCAAATGTGGTCCATGGAGAATGTGTGTTTGTACTAGCAGTCACTGTGACCTTGAATGTCCTTGATCTTTGACCATCAAAAGAAATTATAGCTCATTCATGCCCCTGAACTCTATGTCAGAAAAGTTTGTTTGTGTGAATAACAGGGAAAGTTGTTCTCCAGATACTGAAGGGAAACTGTTTTGGTAAATGCAGTCACTGTTACCATGACCTCTGACCACCTGACATCAAAATTAACATGCCTATCAAGTTTGAGATCAAAGGTCAAAGCGTTCCAAAATTTATGGTTAGAAAATAAATTGCCGACTGACGGACAGACAGGTGGCTATTTTATGTTTTTGCTGAGCTTTACGTCACACCGACACATTTTATGTTATATGGTTACCTTTCAAGCTTTAATGGTAGAAGAAGAGCCTAGGTGACACAAAATAATATTTTAAGCACGGACAGGCAAGTTTGTATGTCTTTGTTTAGATTTATTTATGTCGCCACCCCATATAGGCGACAGAAACCCATATAGCGACTCCGGCGGGTTAGTGCAAGATACAGAAGGCACTCCGATTCCAGAAATTTCTCTGGTTCTTTAGCGTGCCATGTGTAAACCATCCACTGGACTACAGCTTCCGCTTTTATGGGCAAGTGATTCGAAGACAGCTATCTTACCACTCTGCCACATACTAGTAGGGCCCCTCGACCTTTGGTTTACCAAACCGCAAAATGAAGAGGGATCCATGGCGCATGTGCTGTTTGTACTAATGGCACGTGTATCCCGGACCTTTAATCAAATAATCTCATAATCAATCGAGGCCATTTGTTCACTGCTCATGGGCAAATCGTAAGTCAATGCCTTCCCAAGATACTAAACGGAAACTGTTTTTGTACTGTCATAATGACCTTGAACTTTGACCTCAAAATCGAAAGAGGTCATCCACTGCCATAACAATGTGCATAACATGTTTGAGGATCATTAGGTAAAAGCATTCTTAAGTTAATGAACGGAAACTTGACTATTACAGATAAACAGACAGACGGACCGACAAGCAGAATCATCATTTAACATGTCTCTTCAGGTGTATAAGAATGATCAGACTTTCGTCAAAAAATGTTAACAAAATATATCAAACTTATTTCTGCCTGTTTTCTGCAAGAAAAGACAGGCAAAAAATGACAGGAAACGGATCACACAGATGCTGCTACTAGACACTGTGGTATATCATGAGAATATCGAAAAATTTTACAGTCCTAGTTGCTAGAATGCTAAGAAAACAAATAAAATCTGGATTTTTAAAACAGCTAATTTTGCTTAACTGTTATCGTGCTGGACACGACTGACTCTGCCTTTGCGACCAGTGCAGGTCATGATCAGCCTGCACATCCATGCAGTCTTTTCATGACCTGCAATGTTCGCCATTCAGTCAGTATTTGCTTGGTAAACACCACTTTTAACAGTTAATGGTACTGTCGGATTTGAAAGATGGACAAGTTCATTATAGAAAATTAGCAGGGTAAGCGTTAAATATTTGTAAACGAAACAAAATGAAAATGTAATTCACGGTAATGCGAGTGGAATTTTTTCTTGCAGGAAAATTTCTCCTTGCTTTAATTTTACATACCACTGGTGTTTGATATAATTATCAATTAGCTACAGCTTTTATTTACATAGGGTAACACACCCTCAATACTACATGACCGAGGTCGTATTTTAATGCAATATTAACCCTTAACCTGTTGAATTTCTATACCTCTGAACTTGTCCATCTTTCAAACTGGACAGAACCATTATCTCCTAACATCCGTGCAGTCTGATCATGATCTACACTGGTCGCAATGGCAGAATCAATCGTGTCCAGCATGATAAGAATTAATATCAATAAAAAGAGCAATTTATAACACATGTATACTCCACATGATGGGCTGTCCCATTTCCAGTCCCAAGATAACTATGACCCTGCCTTTTGACCTACTGATCCCTCAACACAATGAAAGTCATCTGCTGACCGCAGGCAATCATTTTATGAAGTCTGTAGACAGTAGGTGAAAGTGTTCTTTATTTATTAAGCTGACACTTTTTCAAGTGTCAAGTCACTGTGACCTTGACTTTTGTACTACTGAACCCTGAAATGCTCAATAAGTGACCCTAGGTAATCATCCTATGAAGTTTGAAGGCATTAGACCCAAGGGTTCTTAAGGAACTGAGCGGAAACTATTTTCAGTCTCGAGGTCACAGTGTCACCTTTACCTTTGACCTAGTGACACCAAAAACAATAGGGGTCATCTTCTGATCACTGGCAATCATTGTTTGAAGTTTTGCAACTGTGCCGAAGCATTCTTTAGTTACTGAGAAGAAACTGCTTTCAGTCTCTATTTCAATGTGAACTTGACCTTTGACCTACTGACCCCATAAGCAACAGGGGTCATTCAATGACCACAGAAAATCATCCTATGGAGTTTGATGACTTTAGGCAAAAGCGTTCTTCTGTTTTTGATCTAAAACCGTTTTTCAGTCTCAATGTCCTTGTGACTTTGACCTTTGACCCCCAAAACAATAGAGGCCACCTAACATGCTCGGGCAATCGTCTTTTGAAGTTTTATGACTTAGGCTTAAGCATCCTTTTAGTTATTATGTAGAAACCGCTTTCAGTCTAAAGATCAATGTGACCCTGACCTTTGACCAATGACCACAAAAACAATAGGGGTCATCTTCTAACCTCAGATAATCATCTACTATGAGATCAAGCATTCTCTAGGTATTGACTGGAAACCAAATGGTCTACTGACTGACCGACAGACAGACGGACAAAGTATATGTATATGTTTACACAATGTGTGTGCATGTGTGGAGTGCTGAATGGGTACCTTTGATCTTTGAATGTGGTGTTTCCAAATGCAGCATTTCTGTTCTTGTTTTCTTCTATATTTCATCAAGAAAATCAGGTAGAAAAGGTATGTGGCCTCTAGAGTGTTAACAATGTTTTACTATGATATGACCTAGTGACCTAGTTTTTGATCCATATTTATGTAATGTAATCCAGTATCAAACTAGTTCAAGATTTTGTTCAGGCAAACATTCTCTCAATGCTTCAATAAGTTGTGGCAGAAAGTTATGACCTCACAGATTTTTCATGTTTAAAGGGGGATAGTGCCATTTTTCAACACTATTTCAGTTATGTAATGGCGGGCAGTTAACCAAACAAAGTGTTCCTGGATTATGTACCAGTACTAACCTTTTCTCCATAAGTAATTGCCAACTTCATCACAAGAATCAAAGGAGAAGGACAAACGTTTTCAGACAAAATGTCTTTTATCAAAATCTTCACACAGAACATACACCTTGCTGGGGATCAGACATGGTGTAATCGTAATCAATTGTAATCAAATACATTTTGTCAAATAATCGACTGTAATCAGTAGTCAAAGTCCATTTCGATTACTTGTAATCGTAATTTAATCGATTACAGACCTAAAATTTGGTGTAAACAGCGATTACATTTTCGATTACTTTCGATTACATCTGTGTATTTTATTTAACTAACCCCTAAAATTTACACAAAAAATACAATGTCTTTGTTCTTATTATTGTCTTGAAACAAAAACATACCCAAAGCTAGTTTTTGATATTAAGATCATCATTAGCTATCTATGGTACATTGTTTTATGTAGAATGAATAAAATGAGATGGATTTTGTTTTCTGAAAACCACTTTACATATTGTTTCACTTGTTCACAAAGAATAAAATATGTTCACACCTGAATGTGGAGAAAGCTCTGAAATGTTACCATGTTGTGGAAAAATCATTACAATATTCCAGAGCAGTTTCCTTCTGGAGGAACAGTGAAACTAAAACTTGCTAAGAGATTTTTGATAGTACAGGCTACATCTGCCCCTGCTGAGAGGTTGTTTTCCATTGCTAGAAAAAATTTCAGCCAGAGAGGTGTAGATTGGATGACTCAACCTTTCAAAAACTAATGATGATAAAGTGTAACTCGAACAAATAAAATAATGGACTGCAACAGTCTTGATTAAGTGCACAGCGTGATCCAGAAACTTTGCTACTTTATATAAGTAAAAGCACAATGTACATAATAACATTTATGCTCTATTTTGCATATATAATTGTACTGCATTGCAATTTACATGTATACTGTCATGTTTATAAGTTTCACAGTTGAATAAATTCGAGTAATCAAATGTAATCATTTTGTAATCAGGATTACTTTACTCAAAGTAATCAAAAGTAATCGATTACAGACCAAAATGAACGTAATTAATTAATAATTGATTACACCAAATATGTCCATGTAATCAATTAATAATCGATTACACATGTCAGTAATCGACCACCATGTCTGCTGGGGATCAAACACATGACTCTACAATCAGTAGATCTGAAATCTCCCATTGTGGATGGCCTGTGACCTCATAGAATGTTACAGAAAAAAATTGACAACTGTTCATATAGCTTTCTGAAGCAATCTAAATGTTTAGATTTTTTAAAATATACGAAACCTCATATAACAAGAGCACCGCCAATGGGTACCATCGCTTGTCTGCAAGTGCTGGACAGTATGTAAGAAAAAGAGTTAGTTCAGAATTTCTAAGTACAAAAAGGACCATAATTTTGACTAAATAAATATCAAGAATTATGGTTCTCTGCCTACTAAGTCATCTACTGATGACAAACAAGTGTGCAAAGTTTCAAAGCCGTAGCTCTTATGGATTTTGAGAAAAGGTGGACCTAAACAAAAGTTTGAGCTTTTACCAACGCCGACACCAACACTGACAATCAAGTGAAGACAATACCTCATAGACTTTTTTTCAAAAATCAGACAAGGTAAAAATGAACTAGACCTGATTTGGAAAATATAAGAGTTCCAAATTCGTGAGCCATTCAAAGTTTCAATTATTCGGGTGCCAGTCATGTTACTTGAAACCATTTAAAAAACTACCTCACCTTCTTTACATTCTTCTCTTGTCTTGTGTTACTTGGATACTCCTCTAAATTTGTGATGTCATCACTGGTTACCTTGGTGACAGGAAGAACACCAGCAGGATAGTTTACAACATTATACAACCAACAATATCCTCCACAACCTGAAACAACATAATATTTTAATCAGTTTTTACAAAAGTATCTTAACTGAACAAGAGCTGTCCTGACAGCAAGACTCGACTATTCGACAGCCTTGTCAACTGATAAAATATAAGCCAAACAAGAGCTGACACTAATGGTGACAAATGCCCCCGCAGCACCTTGACCTTTGACCTGGTGACCCCAAACTCAGTAGGGGTGGTGTACTCAATAAGTACTATCAGCATGTGAAGTTTGAAGGTCCTGGGTGAAGTGGTTCGCATGTAAAGTGCCTCCATGCAAAAAGTTAACGTTGACCCCTGTGACCTTGACCTTTGACCTGGTAACCCCAAAGTCAGTAGGGTTGGTGTACTCAAAGTACTATCAGCATGTAAAGTTTGAAGGTCCTGGGTGAAGTGGTTCGCGAGTAAAGTGCCTTCATGCAAAAAGTTAACTTTGGCCCCTGTGACCTTGACCTTTGACCTACTGACCCCACAGTCAGTAGGGTTGGTGTACTTAATAAGTACTATCAGCATGTGAAGTTTGAAGGTCCTGGGTGCAGTGGTTCGCGAGTAAAGTTTCTTCATGCAGAAAGTTAACGTTGGTCCCTGTGACCTTGACCTTTGACCTGGTGACCCCAAAGTCAGTAGGGGTGGTGTACTCAATAAGTACTATCAGCACGTGAAGTTTGAAGGTCCTGGGTGCAGTGGTTTGCGATTAAAGTGCCTACATGCAAAAAGTTAACGTTGGCCCCTGTGACCTTGACCTTTGAACTGGTGACCCCAAAGTCAGTAGGGGTGGTGCATTCAATAAGTACTATCAGCATGTGAAGTTTGAAGGTCCTGGGTGCAGTGGTTCGCGAGTAAAGTGCCTTCATGCAAAAAGTTAACGTTGTGATGAACGAACTAACTAACGAACGAACGGATGGACAGTTGAAAACTAATATGCCTCCCTTCGGGGGCATAAAAAGTAGCATAATTTTGTAAAAAAGCAAACCTGTGTAATGTAAGTCAGTTCTTCACTATAAATAAGTGTGTGAAGATTCCAAACATTCCATGGGTGATTACTGAGCTACCAGCTTACATTATTAATAACCGAACAATTAACCAAGGAAGGTTAATTACAAAAATTTAATTGAATGTGGGCAGGTCTTTTTGGTAGTTCTATTCAGATGTTAAAAAGACTGAAATTCTGACCTTTATTTTGATTTTCTGGTACTCATGGAAAGCTAACCACTTATTTTTGTAGCAAGCTACTGTAAATATAGGAACTGAATGCTATTTTTTGTGTGTTTATGCAGGTTTAACCACCTACATTGGGACCTCTTGCAAATCATCCAAGAATTGCTAGCATCATTCATGGATTTGCAATTAGTCCCAATGTGGTTTATACCCGTATAAACGCACAACAAGAGGGCCATGATGGCCCTATATTGCTCACCTGTTATCATTGCACTTCAGGACAAGAAGGTCCTCAGAAAAAATATCTAAGTCCAAAGGACAGGAAGAACAAAGGGAAGAAATTTAACCAAAAAGAAAAAAATATTCTTACAAGGTACAGATATGTCAAAAAACACCTAAAAATTGGAGGTACCATCCATGTTGTACCACAGAAAAGTGGTCTCGGTTTTTCCCTACGGCCAATAATAAAAAAAGTTACTAAAAATAAGCTATTTATAGTAATGTAAAAGGGAAGTTATTAAAAAAAACAAAAGAAGGATCTGCCAAATAAATCTGTTGACATAAATGAAATTTCAGATCAGTATCTTCATTAGTTACGGAGATATACCCATTTTAATTTGAAATAAAGGGAGGTAATTTGACATAAAATCAGTCCATAGTTAACTACCCTGATTGGCTCAGTCCAACTAATGACAATAATGAAATTTCAAATAAGTCCTATAAGTACTTACTGATATAAATCCATTTTGATTACAATCAGGGGAGGTAATCAGATATAAAATAACTCTGGAACCTCCGACTGGATCTGATTTGTTGGAATCCAAGATTTATTGTTGTTGAAGATATTTTGGAAGTTTGTATCAAATAAAACCATAAATGAAGTATCTATATGGCTGCAAAAGCCAAAATAGCCAATTTTGGACCTTTAAGGGTCCATAACTCTGGAACCCATGATGGAACTGGCCAGTTCAAGAAAGGAACCAAGATCTTGTGGTAATACAAGTTGTGTGCAAGTTTGGTTAAAATCAAATCATAAATGAAGCTGCTATTGTGCAGACAAGGTCAAAATAGCTAATTTTGGCCCTTTCAGGGGCCATAACTCTGGAACCCATTTAGGGATCTGGCCGGTTCAGAAAAGGAACCGAGATCTTATGGTGACACAAGTTTTGTGCAAGTTTGATTAAATTCAAATCATAAATGAAGCTGCTATTGTGCAGACAAGGTCAAAAATAGCTAATTCTGGCCCTTTCAGGGGCCATAACTCGGGAAACCATAATGAAATTTCGCCAGTTGAAGAAAGGAACCAAGATCTTACGGTGATACAAGTTGTGTGCAAGTTTGGTTAAAATAAAATCATAAATGAAGCTGCTATTGCGCAGACAAGGTCAAAATAGCTAATTCTGGTCCTTTCAGGGGCCTTAACTCTGGAACCCACATTGGAATCTGGCCAGTTCAAGAAAGGAACCAAGATCTTATGGTGATACAAGTTATTTGCCAGTTTGGTAAAAATCAAGTTATAAATAAAACTGCTATTGTGCAGACAAGGTCAAAATAGCTAATTTTGGCCCTTTCAGGGGCCATAACTCTGGAACCCATAATGGTATCTGGCCAGTTTAAGAAAGGAACCGAGATCTTACGGTGATACAAGTTGTGTGCAAGTCTGGTTAAAATAAAATCATAAATGAAACCACTATCGTGCAGACAAGAAATTGTTGATGCACGCACGGACGCACGGACTGACGACGGACGAAGGGTGATCACAAAAGCTCACCTTGTCACTATGTGACAGGTGAGCTAAAAATGTGTTTAATTCTTAAATAAACAAGAGTTGCTGTAGTGAGTAACTAAATAACTGTTGATGCAAAAAGGGTGAGTAAAAATATGTCTTTGGTATACCCAGAACAAATAAACGATGTATCATGAAGGTAAAGAGCATTTTAAGTATTAAATGAATGATGTTATAACAAAATGAATGAATAACTTACCTAATACATCTATCACTTTCCCACTAGGGACTGCTGCCATAGCAAATGGTGGACATATCACAGCATCAAGGTTCTTTGCTTTCCAAGCCTGTAAAAACTCTTCTTTGTATTCCTGTAATAATAATAGTAATAATAATAATAATAACAAGCAAGCAAATTCGATGAATTGGTATCTCCCGCCGAAAGGGTTTATGGTGAGGAATGGCAAAAAAATATATCCGGCAAAAAGTTAAGGATGTTACTAAGAAGCAAATAATTTCATTGGGGGAGGGGGGAATGAAATTCTACCAATTGGTTGGTTTGTTATGTACAAATCTATGGATTTTTAAACAATTAAAGGGCAATAACTCTAAAGTTAGTAAAGAGATCCGGATGAAATCGTGTGTGCTCAACCACATCATGGTGATCTAAATTCAATTTAAGTTTCATAGTTCTAGGTCAAATATATCACAAGTTGTGAAGCAGAAATTGCCAAATTTATAGTACCCTATATAGTTAACACAAGAAACTTCTAAGGGCCATAACTCTTGTGTTACTTGAGCAATCTGACTGAAACGTGATGGGCCGCATATCTTCATAGTGGTAAATATGTTTAATATGAAGTTTTATTTAAATATTCCCAACCACTTCCTAGATATGGCTCCGGCGTGGAATTTTCATTAAATCAAGGGTAATAACCCTAAGGGAAATTGACCAATCAAAAAAAACCTTGACGGGCATCATCACAGTATGTTGGTTCATGTTTATTTCAAGTTTTATGAAATTCTACCTGCTACTTACTGAGAAATGGCAGCAGATGGACGCACGCACAGACGGACAATGCCATTTCAAAACCCCCCTCCCGATTTCATCGGCGGGGGATAATAATAATAATGATAAAAATTTAGTAACTGAGTAGAAATGAGTATATTGTCATGGCCTCATAAAGAACATCAGACATACTAAATGCTTTCAAGAATGAAACAAGTGAGTCAATATAAGTGATAAAATATCTATGCAGATACATGTGTGCAGGGTATGTTGCCTTACCCTCTCCCACCCTATCCCCAATTCCCTCATCTATAACACCTTTACATATTGAACTAAAGTCTGTCACTAATTTGGACCCCAATAATTTATTCATACTGTACGTAAAATTGTCAAAATTGACATCGTAATACCAGAAGGTTATATCTCTAGCAACCTTTTCTTTTTTTAAATGTAAAATGAAGTTAAAATCAATTTTAAGTTTTCCCATAACTTGCATTGTAAAGTGATCATGACATCCATTCAAAATGCGCGTCCATACAACATCATTGGGGGTTTCCACGTTAGCAATTCTGACATTAAGTGAATACAGTCTGGAATAAAAAACTTGTCAAACTTGTAGATTTTCTGCACGGAAGGCCCAGAATTAATTTCATTTTCAAATTAAGCAGTTATATCGTTTCACTTTTTCTGAAAAGTTTTGTACTTATCGTAGCACTGATGTAAATAACAAGTAAGGTTTTATCCATTGTTTCAGCATGATAATAGTGAGCGTAGACGTGCAACATTTATCAATTCATAAGGTAGTGTCATACAAACGTATTAAGGTCGGATGATAACCTCTATTTACAGTAATACATTTGTGTACTGACAAGGCTTTGTTATATGTATAATTATAGTGACGTCGATTGGTAAACAAAGGGCCATAAGGCTGTTCGCTCACACTGTACATTTACTAAAGCATCAAAATTAACATTCTGACCAGTTTCAATTAAGTATGTCTAATTGGTCTGTAGTTTACAGCTTTTCCTTTATTTGACTCGTCCAAATTTTTTGAGTACTTCTGACATTTCTAGATTGGCAAATGATTGATGTAACAATTCTTGAATTTACCTGTGACTAGTCAATGTGCCAGTAGTCCAATGTCAACTCGTCCAAGATTTTATTGAGAGGTAATTGACCAAGTTCATAAGACGGACAAATGTGACCCTATGTTAACAACTTTTCTTATTGACGGTGACTAGTTTTGACTCAGATAACCAATATCAATATCAAGATTTAATGAGGGTAACATTCGACAAGTTCATAGATTGGCATATTTGACTCTAGATGAACAGTCAATGTTGAGACGGAGACAGCGGAACTGAGCGGATCGCGACGACAGGCGTATAAAACTCACCTTTGATGCACTGTGTCTGTGAGCTAAAAAATTCTACCTCAACGCATTTAATAATTTAAAATTTACAGTCTCGATATATTTTAATTTGAGACAACACTATGTTAAACAAATTAATAATTGCCTTTATTCTTTATAATAACATAATATCTATTTTATCAATTCCATCCCCGCGTCTTTATTTCTCATGCTCGGTTGTTCAGTGAAATCTAAAGCAGAGTGGCGGTACGTTGAAACATTTTTGCGCTATTGATGGGCATGGTAGATCTATAGATATGACCAATATCTCAAAAACCTTCCCTGAACGATGAAGGGCAATATCCCAAAACCCTTACCTGAATGATGATGGGCAATATCTCAAAACCCTTAACTGCATGATGGAAAGGCAATATCCCAAAAACCTTACCTGAATGATGAAGGGCAATATCTAAGAAATCTTACCTAAATGATGAGGGGCAATATCTCAAATACCTCACCTGAAAGATGAAGGGCAATATCTAAGAAACCTTACCTGAATGATGAAGGGCAATATCTTAAAAACCTTACCTGAATTCTTATTGCATGCTGAAACCATTCATATACAGACCTGTAATATCAAATATGCTAATTAAGTTATATTTTTAGCAGCTGAAATTACAGATATCTGACCATGTTCTTGGCACAATTTGATACTTTTGAAATGCAAGATATTGTTAAATCATTAATATTCTTTGTGGGACTTATTTTAGTTGATTTTGTGGTTGCATAAATCCATGGAAGGAAATCCCATGAAACATAAAAAAAATTTCCATTGTTTTTATCTTTAAGCTGTATTCCACAAATTCAAATCACAAAGAAATAGCCTAGTCAGTTTCGCAGTAGTTAGCAGGCTGGATAACAATGCCAGCGGTCAGGGTTCGATTCCCGGTCGCGGCTGATATCCCGACTAGTGTTCAGTGCTGGGTGATTTACTTAAATTTGTACTCTTTCCAGCAGTATCAGCCTAGACTGGATGCTGGGGAGGTAAGTTGTTCCATCCATTCCAGGTGGAGACTTTCTTCGACTACCAACGTTAAACAAGAAACTTGACTTTTAATTTTTACTTTATAGCCATTTTGGCCAAACTCACAAATTTCAGGCCAACGAAAAATTAACACTAGAAGATGCTAAATCTATATCATGCCAATGTGGTACTTTATGATAATAACTGCACTTACTTGACTTCTACTCTTGCCCTCAGAGACTCGCCAAGGACTTTATCCTGAAAATATTTAATTTGCAAGAAGTCCCAATGTGGTTTATACCTGTTTACATGCAAAATAAAGAACATTCAATCCTTATATTTTTACAATAGCTTGCTACAAAAAGGTGTTTTTCTTTTCAAGCGTATTAGATTAATTACCTGTCTTTTCAACAGCTAAATAAAACAGCCAAAAGAAGTTCCACTCACAAATTGTAATTGGCCTTCCATTAAAAAATACAGATCCTGATTTTTATTTAGAGTATCCTCACATCCAGAAAACTATCATGGTAACTTTTAGCTCTAATTTACAGTTATTTTCTAAAAGTCTCAATCTGAAAAATTTCTTGGAAAAAAGAGCTGTCAGACGACAGCAAAGCATGACTAGTCAAACAAGAGCTGTCCGTAAGACAGCTAATGCTCGACTATTTTAAGTGTTGTCCCAAAACAAGAATATTACCCTAAATGTTAAAATATCTATGGAGTTTCCATCCAGTATCTGCATTAGTTTTGGAGATAGTAACTTGCGTGCAAATCTATGACTAGAAGTGGGTCAAGGTTCTGCAAAATACATGTCAGAGTTATGGGACTTGATGCTATGAAACGTTTAAAGTTTCAATTCAATATTTGCATTAGTTTTTGAGATAATAACTTGCATGCAAAACTTAAACCAGGATTTTTTAAGTCCAAAAGGGGGCATAATTTGGCCAAAATACATGTCTAAGTTATAGGACTTGATGCTATTACCTAGTTTTATAACCCCGAAGACACATGTGAAGTTTAAAATCAATATCTGTATTAGTTTTGGATATAGTAACTTGCATGCAAAGTTTTAACTAGGGTTTTCTAAGTCCAAAAGGGGGTATAATTTACCCAAAATACATGTCAGAGTTATGGGACTTGTTCCCGTGAGGTTGGTAATTGACCTTGTTACAAAGCTATATGCCTTTAAATAACAGCTATACTTACTTCCATGCAAAACTTCAACCAAGGTGTGATGCTGACGCCGACACCAGGTTAAGTAGAATAGCTCAGACTATTGTCGAGCAAAAAAGGGGCATAATTTTGTAACAAAAGGGTCATGATGACCCTGAATCGCTCACCTGAGTAACATGAGCCATATGTTAAAAATGGCAAACTGATGCTAAAATATTAGAAAGTAGGTCAATAGGTCACACTCATGGTCACTGAAAGTCAGTTTTAAGATCGGTGTGCAAAACTGTACATGTCATCCAAATTTCAAGATTTATCTTAAACGAGAGGGTCATTGACCCTAAAGCGCTCACCTGTGTACAAGGCTTCAAGTGTGTTTGTATAAGTATAGAGATAGGTTTCTTCTATGTTTGCCTATATTATATACATGTCACACAAACTTTTGAACCTAGGGCAATAATTTGAACAATTATGGTAGACATTACAAATCTGATATCACATGCCAAATATCAAGGCTCTAGCTATTACTGATTCAGAGAAGAAGCGTGGCCACGCCCCCTGGCAGCCATGTTTTTTGACGAATCGGAATAATTTGAAAAATCTTGGTAGAGGGTCACACAAGGACCATTTGTGCAAAATTATTTTAAAATCGGGCCAGCAGTTTCACATAAAAAAGATTTTTGAAGTTTCCACTATATACATATAGGGAAAAGTGACCATGCCCTCTGGCAGCCTTGTGTTTTGAACGTTTTTTGACAAATCAAAATAATTTGAACAATCTTGGTAGAGGGTCACACAAGGGCCATTTGTGTAAAATTATTCTAAAATCAGGCAAGCAGTTTCACATAAAAAAGATTTTTAAATTTTCCACTATATACATATAGGGAAAAGTGACCACGCCCTCTGATGGCCATATCTTTTTGATGAACCAAAATAATTTGAAATATCTTGGTAGAGGGTCACACAAGGACCATTTGTGTAAAATTATTCTAAAATCGGGCAAGCAGTATCACACAAATGGAAGATCGGGAAACCGAATGCGTTAGCCTCGTTAAATAAAGATGTAACTTACTTACTTACTTACTTACACAAGACGATTTTTAAATTTTTCACTATATACATATAGGAAAAAGTGACCACGCCCTCTGGCGGCCATGTTTTTTGACGAATCAAAATAATTTAAACAATCTTGGTAGAGGGTCACACAAGGACCATTTGTGTAAAACTATTCTAAAATCATTCAAGCAATTTCATACAAGAAGATTTTTAAAGTTTCCACTATATACAAGTACATATTGAGAAAAGTGACCATGCCCTCTACTGCCATGTTTTTGACAAATCAGCATTATTTGAACAATCTTGGTAGAGGGTGACATAAGGACCATTTGTGTGAAATTATTTCAAAATTGGACCATCTGTTTAGGAGATGTTGTTTGAAGTTTTTTCTATTTTTTGCTCTGGCAGCCCCTATGTGCAACCAAGCAAAACCATTTGAACAACTTTGGCAGAGGACCACCCAAGGAACATCATGGCCAAGTTTCATTTAAATCCATTCAGTGGTTTTGGAAGAGATGTCGTTTAAACACAAATGTTGTTGATGGACGACTTGACGCACAGACACACACATGGACGACGGACACAGCGTGACCACAATACCTCACCATGAGAACTTTGTGCTCAGGTGAGCTAAAAACAAGAAAGTAGGTCAATAGGTCAAGGTCACAGTCAAGTAACCCCTAATCGCTTGGAGTCATCAGGTAACTATGATGTAACAGTCTAGGAAATATGATCTGATAATTTTCAAAGTATTTATTCCTATATAACTCATATAACAAGTGACCCCAGGGCGGGGCCTCTTTTCACCCCTGGGGCATAATTTGAACAATCTTGTTAGAGATCCACTAGGCAATGTTACATACCAAATATCAAAGACCTAGGCCTTGAACTTTCAGACAAGAAGTTTTTTTCCCTATATAAGTCTATGTTAAATTCGGGACCCCCAGGGCAGGGCTTCTTTTCACCCCAGGGGCATAATTTGAACAATTTTGGTAGAGGACCAAAAGGCAATGCAACATAACAAATATCAAAAGCCGAAGCCATGCAGTTTAGTTTCAGGCAAGAAGAATTTTAAAGTTTTTTCCTATATAAGTCTATGTAAAACTTGAGACCCCTTGGGCAGGGCCTCTTTTCACCCCAGGGTTATAATCTGAACAATTTTTGTAGAGGACTACAAGGCAATGCTACATACCAAATATCAAAGGCCTAGGTCCTGTGGTTTTAGATAAGAAGATTTTTAAAGTTTTTTCCTATATAAGTCTATGTAAAACTTGTGACCCCCGGGGCGGGGCCTCTTTTCATCCCAGGGGCAAAATTTGAATAATCTTCATAGAGGACCATTAGATGATGTTACATGCCAAATATCAAGGTTCTACGCCTTGCGGTTTTGGACAAGAAGATTTTTAAAGTTTTTCCCTTTGGTTGCAATGGCAACCAGAGTTCTGCATGGAATTCAATTCTTTGAATAATTTTGAAAGGGGGCCACCCAAGGATCATTCCTGTGAAATTTGGTGTAATTCTGCCTAGTGGTTTTCAAGAAGATTTTTTTAAGAAAATGTTGACGGACGGATGACAGACATTGAGCGGTCACAAAACTCACCATGAGCCTTTGGCTCAGGTTATCTAAAAATGGAATACAGAGTTATGAACAACAACGCATGGGTGAATCCAATAGCTCTACCTATTCTTCTAATAGTCAAGCTAAAAAATGCCATCTTGTTCATGTTCAGAAAAATGGCCACCTTTGATATTTTTGCACCAATTTTGTTAATACAAATATACATTTTTTTTTTCTATACAACACATACGTACTGTAAATGTAGATATAAAGAGGATGTTTGTTTCCATGTAAGATCAAAATCATTTCACCCAGTGAACACCATAAGCAATATTTTCACAAGTGGCATAGCCATAAGTGAAAATGTAAAATATGGTGTTCACAAGTGAAATATATTTCGATCTTACCTGGTATATATGTAAAAGAAACAAATTTTCTTTTTATTTTCTGATTTTCAATGGTTTTAAACGCATTATATCCATTTCACCCACGCAACATCACAAGCATTGTGCCTTGACGTCACAATATCTATGTTAAAAAATGTGAAATAGTTCTATTAAATTTCCAGATTTCTTTCACATTGTGTAACGAAAGTGTCTATTTTTATGTTCGTATAGGTATTTATAAACATCAGTATCTTACTGAAATACATTTTGCGAAGGATTTCCTGTTATTTATAATTCATATTCTTTTGCATCTGAGTGTAGTTCTGTACCAGTGAAAAATATTAAATAAATGATATCTTCACTACTTTTAGACAGTGAAAATATTAATTTTATTTCACTGATATATCCAAGTAGTTCACTGAAAAGCATAATATGAATACACACTTACACTTAAAATAATACATATTTTTTATTTGGGCTAATTAGAGAAAATTATCACCATTTATGTACGTATAACTTCAAGATGCCTGCTGGAATTATGTCAACAATGACTTCAATAATGACTTCACATGATATTTCAATGTCAGTATGGAAAAACATCAACGTTTCAGATTTCACTACATCTTAACATAATGTTTAAAGACTGCTATGTAACAGAATCAATAGTTATAATGACCCAGATTTCCCTTACTTAACATCTAATGTCACAAATGGATTTGTGTCCTTACCTTAGAAGCCGCTTGGATTGCCCACGCCAAAACCCACCGCATCCATTTAGGTAACTTTGATGGTAACAAGAGCTTTTTAAGTGTAGGTTCTTCAATATCATTGTTACTAAAATACAAAATACTTCTAGTCAGATCTGTGTTTCATTTCATTTTGAAGGTCAAACAAGGGGAGAATTTTTTTCAAGTCAAAATAAAACATAGAGTACATGTACATATGGAACTTGTTTTAGTTTATACTAATTTGTTTTACTCGATGTGATGAAGCTAACTTTGACACTCTCTCTCGAGTCCGCTTCTGGAAACATACTGTCATAGAGTAGTGTACCATTGGGCGAACCAAACCTGATTGAGTGACGAACATTCACTAGACAGCTCCTTAACTTGATTTGAAGTGTGTATTATGCATATGATTAAATTGTGTGAAGATCATAGTTTTAGTACAAAAGCACTAAGACATTCTCAAAGTGCAAAGAATAATATTGCAATAAGTCAGAACTATGGACTTGACAGATTCCTGACGTTACAATGTTTTGCTTGTGATCTTTACAATCTGTTTTGAAGTTCACTGCAATACCTTCCTTAGCTTCAAAGAACTTTTTAAGAAATCAACAAATTTTGCAATATTTTCTAAGTAAAAAGGGAAAATAATTTTGTCAAAATAACAGACAGTGTTATTGAAGCTGATATGTAAACTAACAACATGTCCTTAAAGGTTTGTGTGAAGTTTCCATCAAATGCATGGACAGGTTTTAGAAATATTAAATGTTAATTTTTTGCCATTTTCAAAGTTAAAAAAGGGCAATAATTCTGTCAAAACAAAAGTCAGCTTTATGGGACCTGAAATGTGAATTGGACTTACAACCTTTTCAACCAATGAACACTTCCACTTGTTTCAAGGATGTTCAAAGAAAACATCATTTTTGTCAAATCTTCCAAGTCAAAAATGGGAACAATTTCATCAAAATTATAAGACAGATCTATAGAACTTAGTCTATAAACTTTCATTATGATCTCAAATGTTTGTGTGAAATTTAAATCAAATGCATGAATTGATTTCAGAAATACTGAAAGAAAATGTTAATGTTAGGAAATTTTCCAGTTGGAAAGGGCAGATAATTTTGTCAAAACCGAAGTTAGAGTAATGGGACCTGGTATGTGAACTTGTCTTACTATCCTAAAAGTATATTGGAAGTTTCAGTATCTGTACTGGTTCCCTAGAAGGGATGGGACAGGAAGGACTGAACAGGAACAGATGGGACAGGACAGAGTGATTCCTATATTTATCCAGTTTTCACTATAATACATATCTGACTCACTGTATTAATTAATAAACAAGAAAAAATTGTTTTACAGGTAATTCTAATATGGCTCGATTTGACTCAGTAAAACAAAAAAGATGGTTACGCTAACAATATTCTGTGATAAAAAAAACAGCTGACACGCAGACCAGTAAGAGAGTATTATAACCTCAATTACGCATAACGTCCAGTTCATTACTACTCGGATAAATGAAGACAAGCTTAATTTTTATCAAAATCTTTCAATAAGCATGTAAAATGAACATTATCAAGGCCTCCTTTTACTTTATCATCGAATTAAACAGGGTTCATCATTGTGATGCTTGGAAATTTAACAATACCCTCGTGGTTCAATTCCTGCGCATCTGTGTTCTCAACCGTGATAATTCAGGAGGCAAACCATTCAAGTGCCTTGATTATTTGATAAATAAAACCTTATGACTTGCTGTATTACAATGAACATAGAAACAATATCATTTTAGAAATAAGTATGTATTTGACTTTGTAGTGTTAATGAAAATGAAGATAAATATTCGACATGAACAAAATAATTTTTAGAGATTGAGTTTTGATTTGTGGTGAAATAGGCAATAAACACTAAAGCAATTACATTTAAAAGATTAGTATTTCACTTGTGGTTTAAATAAAAAAGAAACCAATTAATTGTTTTAGATATTTGACTTGCAGACACCAAAATGAACATTGGTGTCAATAAAAATGGAACCAATTACATATTTGCAGTGCTGTAACTACGTTGAGGCACACCAAGGCAGCTGCCTAATTGTTTTTTTTTTTGTTGTTTTTTGTTTGGCAAAGTGCATTTTGTATACCGGTACATAAAAAGTTGTACATTTCAACCTGATTTGCTGCAACTGTTTTGTTTCAAATAGTTTACCATTGCACAATTTTGTTTTTAGTAGGTATTCTTTTTCACCTGATTTGCTTAAGATTGCTTTGTCGAAAATGGCATTAACCTTTAGCCGCTGGCGGCAAAGTATATTGCTTTGGAACCAGTGGACAGATCACTGCAATCGAGCAGCTGATCTTGGTCTGCACTGTTCGCTATTCAATCAGTAAATTTTCAGTGAACACCCCTTTGAATAGTAAGTGGTACTGCCCATATTTAGTGATGGATCAGTTCATTTTAGAAATTTAGCAGGGTAAAGGTTAAAATACAAGTTCTCTTGTAGAAGATCTCCAATCCACTGCCTTAACTCTTGCCAAAGTTCTTTATGCTTCTAGGTCATGGCATTGAAACATACTCAATGTAACTTTTAATAAGTATCTATGGAAAAATGTTTAAAAGTAATACTGACTTGGTTATTAAAGTTTGCACCTAAATTCATATGTACCCAACCCACTTCCCCAAAAAAAGTCTGCCTTTGTGTTTTTTCATATCTGATTAAAGCACTTACTTGATTTGAAAACTTAAAAAGGAACATAACAACAAGACATGGAAACATGCAATTACGTTTTAGAGATAAATATTTTACCACCATCACCCTGCACACTTCTAATGTAAAGATTTGGTATCATATAGGTCACTCTAGGTGGCACAAACTCAACAACCTGAAATAAAGGTAACATAGAATATCACATAAACATGTTCAAAAAATATTTTAAGGTAGTGGACCAGTAATGACAATCGGCAAATTAAGCATTGTCCGTATGCCATTTCTGCATTGTCCATATGCCATTTTTGTATTGTCCGTATGCCATTTCTGCATCGTCTGTATGCCATTTCTGCATTGTTCGTATGCCATTTCTGCATTGTCCGTATGCCATCTCTGCATTGTCCGTATGCCATTTCTGCATTGTCCGTATGCCATTTTTGTATTGTCCGTATGCCATTTCTGCATTGTCCGTATGCCATTTTTGTATTGTCCGTATGCCATTTCTGCATTGTCCATATGCCATTTTTGTATTGTCAGTATGCCATTTCTGCATTGTCCGTATGCCATTTTTGTATTGTCCGTATGCCATTTCTGCATTGTCCATATGCCATTTCTGCATTGTTCGTATTTTACGGAAAGCCATTAGTGTGATCAGCAACATTTATGTCCAAAGAATCAAAATCACCTTTATTAATTATGTATTAATATTATTATTATACTGAACAACACCTATTTTACATGCACTGACCTCCAAATTTTAGCTAAAAATGATCTTTTTTTTTAAAATTGAAGTTTTGTCATATAATGAACATTTGCGCATGACTTTTGTTTCTAAACTATCTTAAAAATGCCAAATCAAGAAGAAAAACATGCCCAAGTTGGGAATCACACCTGTGTAGCTGCTGCAAAAAAAAACAGTTTCCTGTGGTCTTGACCAGTACACCACAAAGGAATACGTACTTTATGGGCATTAAATATAAAGCCTTATAATTAAAGTAGTTTACCTCCTATACCCCTTTACAAATGCATTTTAATTTTGAATGGAAACATTAGTAAAGACAACTTATTCTTACATGTTTCCACAACTTATAATCTGTTGGTAACAAAGTTTCAAAGCTTTCTTAAGAAATAAAGCAATAATTTTCAGATATCTTAAAAAATTCTCTTTTTTTTTTTGTTGTTGTACCAGTTGGAGGTTAGTGCCTTTAAAAACAACTTACTGTATGTCCCATAAACTCTAGAGCTTTCTTTGCCAACAAAACTGCCCTCTGACAGGCCGGTACAGACTGTATATACCCATCATGAGTATAGAATCCAATTGTCAGGGGATCTTTGCTTTTATATATCTGCAAAACATATAGCAATAAAAACATTACAAATACATGTATGTAACATACAAGACAAATTTATTGTTAAGATAAAAGTATTTATTACACAAACAGAGTTGTGTTTTGACTAACAGAAAATCATGACAGACAGAGCACCATTATTTCTTTTGCCACTAACCATTTGAGCCGCGCCATGAGAAAACCAACATAGTGCGTTTGCGACCAGCATAGATCCAGACCAGCTTGCGCATCCGCGCAGTCTGGTCAGGATCCATGCTGTTCGCTTTCAAAGCCTATTGCAATTAGAGAAACCGTTAGCGAACAACATGGATCCTGACCAGACTGCGCAGATGCGCAGGCTGGTCTGGATCCATGCTGGTCGCAAACGCACTATGTTGGTTTTCTCATGGCGCGGCTCAAATTTTAAAGGCCGTTCCTAACAGTGTTCCTTAATTATTTCATGTTTCATATTTTGGTTATATGTTTCAAGATGTCTATGTATATTTAGATATATTTTCATGATGTAGACAACTATACATAAACTCCTATAGGGTATCAGTGTAAGGGAGTGTTTCAGTCTATACTACTGTAAACGCACATATTTTCGCGGGGTCAAAATTTCACGAATTTGAAATTTTGAGTATGTTCGTGAGGTTTTATATTCATGAAATTGTAAAAATGGTATCTTGCTTGCATTAGAATTATACTAATGGTGAATATTTACGCGAGAATTAATTTTCGCGAGATGTAGGGCCTCGGGAATATAGCAAAAATTAAACCCTCACAAAAATTTCTGCTTTTACAGTAATTCATTTTAGCTCAACTGTGATGATTAAGCTTGAAGCATATTTGAACAACTCTTAGACTAGAGTTCGCTTCCTGTAAAAACCAGTGCTGGTGTCATATGAGAAGTCATTGTCATGACCCTAATGGGGCTCGAACCCACAACCCTGGGTTGAGCAGCCGACACCTTAACCACTAGACAACCGCTCCCCTCCTGGGGTGGTTAAAAAGTTTAAAACATCATTTATGCATGTCCTAACATATATTTGATGCCTCTTAAATACTTCCGTAATCCTAGCCTATTCTCGTAGGGTTGTCTAGAAATACAGAACTTCCGTAATCCTAGACTCGGAGGCTAGGATTACGGTACCGTAATCCTAGCCACTGCCTATATATAATAAGGCATTTAAAACGTTCGGTCGAGCTCTGAGCATTGTATTTCTGTGCATCAAATGTGTTCTCTGGAACACATTAAATTTTATTTACATACTGTACATATATATGTTCTTTTAAAAAGACGTTTTAGGCAGGCCTACACTAGATCTACTTGTAGATACTCTACTCTTTTTTTCTGGGAAAATCCAAATTTGGGAGCGGGCTGAGCACACAAATGCCCCTCTGCAGTCCTTGAGACGACGATGATTTGCTGTATAGGTCCCTACAGACTGTCCAGGACTGTGCACAGAGAAACCAACTATAGGGCCTATATTGTCACAAAAAGGCTTCGGCCACCAGGTTCCAATAACTCGTGTGGTACTCTCGGGACCCCTGTTTAGCGTTAGACGGCACAGGCAACGATGATAGACACCTCCGCGGGACACATCGAGTGGCACGGATGTATTGACCAAATACAAGATCTAGATCTACTAGTACATCAGCGCTTCACCAGACGCGGCATGCAGAGAAGACCCCATGCAACATTGGGTGCAAGAGGGGAGGGACATCAACACCAGCGACGAAAGACCAGTCCGCAGTATGCGACGACAAACCACTCTTTAAGGCGAGCTTGCCACCTTACCTTCTATATTGTCTCCCTGTCTCGGGTCTCGGTCGTTTATGGTTACAATGGCCTTGACAGTGACCTAAGCTTCAAAATTATTTGGATATTTGACATAATTATGCTCTACGGAAATTGCGCAGTGGTCAGCTTTCTTCACCATTTGGCTTCAAAAATTATCTTTAACGGCATACCTGGTGACATGCCGGGGGTCCATACTCTTATATGGTTATACTGTGCCTGAAAGGGCGGATGGAGCTTTGTTAAGCATAAACATTGACTGACCGATAAATAGTGTCGGGAAACAGAGTCTGATTTTTGTTTCAAAAGATAAACGTTATTACTGTGGTAACTACTTTGGGAAAATGTACTTTATTTGAACACTTAACAGGTATTTCTGAGATAATGTATATAATCTACATACTGGCGCGTGTATTTAAACATAGATACCATATGTTAATACACTAAATAAAATGGTTTTATTTGTCAACAAGGAGTACTTTATTGAGTTTAAAGACATTTCAAAATTTCAGAACTATCGATTCGTGGAAATATGATTTTATATTCATTTTACTCTTTCTCCCATTTTAAAACGAGTCACAATATAATTAAAATATCCTAAAAGTTGTATGTTCTGGCAGTTTGCGAATTTTGGACACACATGCCAATATATGGATCTTTTAAAAATGGCTTGAAACATTAAAATGATGGCAAGGCTGGATTTTGTTGAAATCTTGAAACGTCGTTAACAAGAGTTCGCAATGTCCAAAAAGAACTGTCGGTAATCATTTAAGATACTGACAAAAATATCATGAACTGGTGGGTTAGCAGTTTTGTTCAGTATACATGAAAAAAAATGAATTTTCACAATTTTACAAGAAAACGCAAGTTTTGGCCCATTTTTGCATTTTTTTGAGAAATAGAATTAAGTAAGGTTCTTCTAATGACACGGTATTTTGTATCTTACAGTAAGAAAGTCAAATAGCTTATGCATTAAAAACGAGAAATCTCTTGAGTATCATAACATATAAACCTATATCACAAATTCATACATAATTACCTGATTGTTATTATAAATATAATTACAAGTATCCTGAATCTGTTGTTTTTATTTAATATAAGCTATACAAGGGAGATAACACAGTAGCTTTTTTATGAACTTATTTCCCTTGAATTAATGAAAAAGAGAAATATGATGCCATTAGCACCAAACCTGTGATTATCAGGTGGCATATACGTCAGGATGAAAGGGAATACCTTTCTTTCCCTTTTTCTCAAAATAAATGACTCTGACATCTGTTGATAACATTGATACATTATTATACGAAGATAAACAAAGACCATCCCATCAGTTCAGAACTTGTAGTGTGCAAAAAGCGGTTCATGCAGACCTTTATCTTACAAAAAGAATAAACAATTAGATTTCAAACATATTATACGTACACTAGTAGATTGCATTATTAAGTGAATGAATTTTCATCAAGTATACGAAATTCATCGCATAGGTTAGAAATACCTTTTAAAGGTCCAATACTAAGGAAAGTGAACATTTTAATTTCTTTTAAAAAGCACAGAAACTATTTCATTTTATTGGAAAATGAAAGTTGGTATGTAGAAATTCGAAATAAATCGCAGTATATGTACAATTATTTTTCTATGAAGTATGAAGAAAGTTAAAAAGACCTGGGGGGTCATTCTGTCGATTCATTGAAATTTCAACATAATACACATACATTTCTTTGAGTTCCAAAGACCTTCTGAAAATTTTGACCTGCCAATCTTCATTATTTAGTGTCTTGCAGAAGTCTATGCACTGGCTATGAAAAAAAATGCCAACTCACTTTCCCTTAGTAATGGACCTTTAACAGCTAAGCACAGAAAATGTTGTATCTAAAATGTGATTGACGATGAATTTCATTTTTAAATTGAATGTCTGTTGAAGAACGATTTCAGAAAACAATTAATTTCGTTTTATCAGTGCAGAACTATACATGTACTGACAAAAAGTGGCCGACTATCAATTAAAAAAAAAAATCTATCGACACCTTTTGAAACGTATAACTAATTCTATTCTATCACCATGTACCCTCAAGCAATGATTTAGCACAAACAACATGAGAGAGGATACCAGTGTTTTTTTCGGAGTTAAGAGGTCACTGGTTTAAAATTTTCGCTCATTACGTCCTTTACAATAAAAATATAAATATATATATAAATATACATGTATATAGACATTTTTTATATGTCCGCCCTAATGATTATGATATGAAACCGGTAGGTAGACAAACATATATAGAGAGGAAACCCATTGGATGTTTTTCTTTTTTATTTATTACATACTTGTCCAGGAGTAACTTTCAATATTTTCTAAAATAAAAAGGGGATAATGTCTGGCCAGATTTACTCACAAGAGCTGATTCATTTTCTAAAGACTTTTGGCTTTGGAACGGCAAGAGTATGCCCAATTTTCTTATCAAGGTTTTTACATTCGGCCACAAATTATCATTTGCTAAAATACAATGAAGTCAATGTCCTGTCTCAGAACCGACGTACCATGTCAGTGACAGCGTGCCGTATTCATGATGTGAGCCATGACTCCTTAATTGAGCAGGATCTGATGTAACTGAAAATGGGTATCGGTAACGCTAATGTAAAGGATATAGGCACAGCACCACGCACTATCAGATGTGAATGTATGAATTGCTCTGTATAGGAACATTATTGTAGAGGATTCAGACACAGCCGCGCACACTCTCAACAGATACAGATGTCATGATGAATTGCTCTGTATAGGAACATTAATGTAGAGGATTCAGACACAGCCGCGCACACTCTCAACAGATACAGATGTCATGATGAATTGCTCTGTATAGGAACATTAATGTAGAGCATTCAGACACAGCCGCGCACACTCTCAACAGATACAGATGTCATGATGAATTGCTCTGTATAGGAACATTAATGTAGAGCATTCAGACACAGCCGCGCACACTCTCAACAGATACAGATGTCATGATGAATTGCTCTGTATAGGAACATTAATGTAGAGGATTCAGACACAGCCGCGCACACTCTCAACAGATACAGATGTCATGATGAATTGCTCTGTATAGGAACATTAATGTAGAGGATTTAGACACAGCCGCGCACACTCTCAACAGATACAGATGTATGACTTACTCTGTATAGGAATATTAATGTAGAGGATTCAGACACAACAGCACACACTCTCAACAGATACGAATGTTTGACATGCGCTGTGTAGGAACATAAATGTAGAGGATTCAGTCACAGCAGCACGCACTCTCAACAGATACGAATGTTTGACATGCGCTGTGTAGGAACATTAATGTAGAGGATTCGGACACAGCATCACACACTCTCAACAGATACAGATGTATGACTTACTCTTACATAAATGTAGAGGATTCAGACATAGCAGCACGCACTCTCGATAGATACAGATGTATGATTTGCTCCGTATAGGAACATAAATATAGAGGATTCAGACATAGCAGCACGCACTCTCAACAGATACAGATGTATGACATGTTCAGTATAGGAACATTAATGTAGAGGATTCAGACACAGCATCACACACTTTCAACAGATACAGGATGTATGACTTGCTCCGTGCGGAAATATTAATGTAGAGGATTCAGACACAGCAGCACGCACTCTCGACAGATACAGATGTATGACATGTTCAGTATAGGAACATTAATGTAGAGGATTCAGACACAGCATCACACACTCTCAACAGATACAGGATGTATGACTTGCTCCGTGTGGAAACATTAATGTAGAGGATTCAGACACAGCACTGAGCACATTGTGACTTGCTCTGTATATGAAACGTCCATGTAGATGATTCAGGCACGCCTGCACATTGCCTCTACAAAGAAAATTATCCACGGATGATATATATGCAGGTCTGTAAGGTATTTAAGTAAATAAGTATGTCACTGGCACCAGATCAGAAATTGTATACCGTACTCCTGATATAGGCGAGTTACTGCTGAGCATAGTTACATAAGGATGCGCATAGAAACACTGAATCTGTAACACTGTTGATACTCGTGCAATCACAATGATGCTCGTGTAATCACATTCCCGCTTGAAGCACGACGTTCGAAGCTAGTGTTGTGCGGAAGAAAAGACGAAACTGAGATATCAGTCTCGGAAAAAGAAACTAGAAAAGCTATTCGACACAAATATGATAAAGCGTCATAATATGTATTAAGTTAACAAAATTGTCAATTTTTGACCTCATTTTTGTTGATTTTATACTTTTTTTTCGTAATATTTTATGATAATAGGGCCAAATCATAAATTATAAAACAAATATATCACACATGTGATGTTCTATCATATTTGCGTCGAATAGCATTTTTTTTCGAGAACATTTATTATTGTGTCATATTGAGCAAAAACACGATTTAACCTGCCTCAGTTTCGTCTTTTCGTGCAACACCAGCAGTCGCAGAACCCATTTTAAGCGTATTCCCAGCGGAAATTGGATTGCACGTTTAGCACATGACAAGTCGGATTAAAGGGGAGTTATGGACAATTTTCAAGTAAAAATCCAGCTGAAATAGATATGTGTGTAAAAAGGGTGGAGGAAATTATAGCTTTTAACCCAATATACCACACTCTTCCTGTTACCAGTACGAAAAGATAACTTTCCAAATAAGACTTTTCTAATTTTGACTTGGGCAGTCTTTTAAAGAAAAGTCAAACTGCACGCAGAAGTTGCTTCCCTTCAACTTAGAAATCCCTATACCTATAGGTAAGGGAGATCACTGCGTAGAAGACTGAAGAAAAGAACTATTATTTTATTAGTCCGATTTCTTTATGTATAAAGCATCAACTTCAAATGCTTATGCGGTATCATTGTTAATTTAATTGCACAGCAACCGGAAATTGCTTTAATAAAAACATTCACCAAAACACACTATGCGCAGTAAGATATGCGTATAGGCCTAATGCCACTGTAACTTTAGGAACTAACATAATATTATAATAACAGTTTATATATATGAGCCACGCCATGACAAAACCAACATAGTGGCTTTGCGACCAGCATGGATCCAAACCAGCCTGCGCATCCGCGCAGTCTGGTCAGGATCCATGCTGTTCGCTAACGGTTTCTCTAATTGCTATAGGCTTTGAAACCGAACAGCATGGATCCTGACCAGGCTGCGCGGATGCGCAGGCTAGTCTGGATTCATGCTGGTCGCAAAGCCACTATGTTGGTTTTCTCATGGCGTGGTTCAATTATACCTTATCAATAGTATCATCACCATATAAGCATTTTGAATCAAAATTGATGATTTTAATCTTGGGTTCTGGATGATGAATGACCTATCTGGAATTTGACTTGGTTAAAAGTACTGTCATTTTTCGAACATTATTTGTGCCTATAGATGCATATATGCTTTCATTGTATTTGTAGTTTTTTGGGATTCTTATTCAATAATGCTTTTTTATGGATGGAACACGTTAACACGTTAATTCATGAATTTCATGGATGGATTCTATGACCACCGTCAGATATTTATTATGGCACGAACACGCTTAATATAGCTGGTGGGACCCCCCCCCCGCCCCCCCCAGTGCTGAAATCGTCGCCCCTGTGGTCGTCTTATTCAAACTTCCAAGGGTTACAACACACACTAGGACCAATTTTGAATGTTTCTTGAAGAATATTTGAAAGTGCTGCATAAATATCAAAAGAAAAGTGGCGGTCATGTTTGACGCAAGAAAAATATTTTCAGTCAAACAAACACAGTATAAAATTAGATAAAAATTGAGACCCCATTGTAGGGGTGATGTAGGCCCCTATGACTTAAGTTTTCGTGACAAATTCTGTAAATTATATGAAAATGCTAGCATCTTTATGACATATTCATGTGATTTCAGCTAACTACTGCAAAGAAAATACGGAAATTATTTGTACAGAACAAAAACAAAATCCTTAGAATTATATGAATCACCTTTTTTTTCGCGCCATATTTTATATTTTAACTAAATTATTCCCCTTTGATATCTTAATAGGGTTGCTTCCCTTTATTTATGTTACTCCGTTTGCTCATAATAATTAACATTCCAAGCATCGTATAAAATCTTGAGTTGTGTTTTATGAGAAAGTCTGTGTTGTGTAAAAATAATTAGCGCCTCCATACATTAGACGTGAAAGTGGGTAATTACCTCCCTTTCTAAACTGATAACGATATCACTTAAAGGTTTTGGGGTGGTCTGGGTATAGTAACCGCTATATATAGACGTCTAGACCACTCCAAATATGGCCAAAACATTTATGTGATGTATCAAAGGGGTACATCACATAAATGTTTTGGCCATATTTGGGGTGGTCTGGGGCATAGCTGATAGTAATCCATATAGACATCTATATATAGCAGTTACTATACCCAGACCACCCCAAAACCTTTATGTGATGTACCCCTTTGGATTTAATCTTATCAGGCTTTGTCAACATTTATTTACATTTCGTCAGTTTTGAATTACTGTAGGTATAAATGGGATATTAATTGATTGCAGGCATATTAATTATAATTAGTTTCACTTTAGAAGATATACTACTGTAGGAACATGGACATTTTTGGATTAACCTTTACCTTTTGGACAATTGTGAAAACTGTCTTCATACTTTGGCTGTTTTCAGTGATGTAAGTAACTTGAGGACGTATGCTAGAATTTGGTGCGAAAATTTTCCCAATAACAGAATTTCTTCAAACTTTGGATATTGAAGGACAATCATCTAAGAAACAAAAAAATGCAATAAAAATCATAGGTCACCGGTATTGAAAAAGAGTTATCTGCCCTTGAAAACGACATTTCCCCCAAATGTCGTTTTCAAGGGCAGATAACTCTTTTTCGAATCCGGTGACCTATGATTTTTATTGCATTTTTTTGTTTCTTAGATGATTGTCCTTCAATATCCAAAGTTTAAAGAAATTCTGTTATTGGGAAAATTTTCGCCCATCTCATATACAGGTAATTCTAGCGTACGCCTTTAATTGCAAAGTTAATTAATGTTTACTACAATAGATTCTAGGTCATATGTATATAGCACATTGTTAAAACTTTTTTAAAAAGTGATTGTGGGTGGCAGGCTATGCTATTCACCTCTCCCTTCCCCTCCTGGGCTCCCCTTCCCTAACTTTTGACAAAATCCCTTCTAAGCCCAGATGGCTGTACTGGTAAGGACTTTATACAACAATGTCTTAATAGAGATTAGTGAGGGATGAAGTTTCAAGGTCGGGGTGGGTGATGGATGTCCACAAATGCAGGGGAAACGGGTTGGTTTGGCTAGATGCCACCCCATTCTCAACCCAGCTTTGAAATGGCTCTTACACAAGTTGGATAAAATTTGTGTCAGATTTTATTATTTCCTGGTTTCTGTCTACACATGAGCCAAATCTATAAATTTGACCTATGATGTCAGTACACATGAAGAGGAAATAGACAATAATTCCAAATAAATCTATTTCCACCATTTAATGACTACATCTTGTGCTTTTCCAAAACTAATTCTCATCAAATATTAGAAAAATGAGCGTTGCATAGGGAATTATCAAAGAAAATACCCAGCAGCAAATGTTCCAAGAAAACCAATTAATCCTTAGTTTTCCTAAGTGAACTTGTCCATCTTCTAATTTGGACAGAACCATTAACTGTTAAGTTAGTTCAGCACATTTGGATCAAAATTATTTCTACAATGTAGAATTTGATTAAACTCTGATTTTTCAGAACTTCAGAATATTCCTAGAAAATTCAGCAAATAAATTGAAAAATAGGGACCTCAGGCAATATTTCATAATGGGAGTCTATGGGAAATCATAACTTTCATAACATTTTCATGAATAGAAATTTGTCTACAATGTAGATTTTGATGAAACTTCTCACAGTTGTTAATAAAGACATGGTCTATAATTTGATGAAATAAAATGAATAGTCCTGTGTGCTTATTTTTGAGATATTTGACCACGATTAAAGTAAACCAGACTTTTCACACTAATTTTAAGACATTATTTTGAATTATTTAACTTGTGATATGTTCTAATCATATTTTGACTTTGGAAATATAGCAAGTGCCATTATAATAAATTTACTCACAGGTTGCGATTAATTCATAAAATCATTTTCATTTCCGTACACCAAATCCAGTCTTTATTCTATGTTTTCTGGAAAAATGACGTTACACCATCACTTTTTTTTTTATCAAACATGCTGAACTATCTCAAAAGGGGTGCTTAGCAAAAAGATACTGGGTGAATAGGCTAGCAAACAGTGTAGATCATGATCAGACTGCATGGCTGTGCAGGCTGATCATGATCTACACTGGTCGCAAAGGCAGAATCAGTTGTGTCCAGCATGGTAAGGGTTAAGTGCTCATACATATCAACAGGAAATTTATTTTTATAATAGTTTTAATGCTTTTGATTGATATGATATGTATGAATAATCAGACTCATTTGGCAGCTAATATTTCATAAACTTTGATGAAGAAATGATGAATTTCTTGCAGTTTAGAATTTTTTGAATTACCTCCCCTGTTCTGTCACATTTCAGCACCACATACAAAAGGTGCACTTACATATATTAAAATGCATTAAAGACCATTATGATGAAAATAGACTACCTGAAACTCCTTAAATGTTGTGTTAAAAGTGAATAAATGTCAAATATAAGAGGGAGATTCAAAATGTTGTCAAGAAACGGAACAAGGAGTGTTGTCTCCCTTGATTGGCCCATTTGATACCACTAATTGCTTCTTTGATTTGTGTTTACAGATATGACTGGCTGGCAGTATTTGCTTGGAGGAGAAAGTATAAGCTGAAGGGAAAATTTCCTTTTCCAGTTGTGGGAACATTGCCCTATGTCATTGGCAGGGTGAGAGTCTACAAATGAGTCACACCATGAGAAAACCAATGTAGTGGCTTTGCGACCAGCATGGATCCAGATCAGCCTGCGCATACGCACAGTCTGGTCAGGATCAATGCTGTTCGCTTTCAGAGCCTATTGCAATTAGAGAAGCCGTTAGCGAACAGCATGGATCCTGACCAGACGGTGCTGATGCGACTGTGCGGATGCACAGGCTGGTCTGGATCCATGCTGGTTGCAAACGTTGGTTTTCTCATGACACAACCCAAATATTGATTAGTATAATTTCACAGATAAGAAATTTCTCTGTTTTTTGCATCTTTAGTTTTAATCTTTATCCTGCTGGCGGCAGGTGATTCTACCTTTGTGACCAGTGCAGACCAAAATGAGCCTGCAAATCCAGTATGATCTTGGTCTGCACTGGTCGCAAAGGCAGAATCACTTGCCGTCAGCAGGCTAAAAGGTTAACTTCTTCCTATGGATGAAAACAAGTAGCCCATTGCAAACAAATGAATTTTTATGCCAAATCATTTATGTAAATAAGGTCTGCGCTTAAATACTTTTGAAAAAAATACAGTTTCTTCTACCACTGTGGAATTGTTGCAAGACCCCACTCTTCCCAGGCAGCACAGTATCTTTCTCACTCCTTTTGAATAGTAACTAGGCACCACTCTCTCTTTCAAACCTGCCATAATACTTAAGTGAATGAGTTGAAATTTAGACAAATCAGGCAATGATTAAAGGTGGATAATCAGACTTTGACCATGTAAGGGATTTCCTTGTAACTTTAACATCTGATCATTTACACTCATTTATGTTCACTAAACACTTAATACAAGTTAGATTTTCACTGGAGGTATTTTTAAAATTTGATTTTCCTATCCTGGTTGCCCAACCAAGATAGAGTTATTTTATCATAAGTATAAATTTGATAAGCATACTTTGCTTAAGGAAAGGTATTAATATTAGATATATTGTAATATATTTGTAAAATATTTTCATTAACAATTATGTATTTAGATGGAATTCGATAGAAACGCAAGTTTAAAAAATTATTATTATCTCCCTTTGCCTATCTTGGTTGCGCAACCAAGATAGATTGGAAATAAATGAATTCAGAAGCTACACACAGATTTAAAGCTTGCCGTTTGGTTCAGATTGTTAAATAGTTGGTATGTCTATGAAATGCAAACGTAAAACTAGAAATTGTATCGAAATAAAATGAATTACTCAGCTTTTTAAATACTTTTATATTAAAGGGGAGTAATTACAAATTTTTATAAAAAATAATAAAACATACATTTCTAATAGGAATCTAACTCTATGTAATGGGTCTTTTTGTTCCTTAAATAAATCTCTACCAGAATATACAAAAAGTAAAAAATGGCATTAAATGTTGATTAAATGTGATTGACCACCTTTAAACTTAAACAGGTACATACGGACTTAAGCTTAGGTTTCATCTGTTGGACTTCTGTCTTTGTATTTTTGTTAGTGATTATAAAGACCAGATACATCTGAATGTAAGTATCATCTTGGCTTTTAAGAAAGATATATAAAAAGTATATGCTCTTTCCACCTTGTGGTTGCATGTTATCTTTTTTTTCAAAGCATACATGTAGTGCTTTTGAGTGAGTAAATTTACTGTTAACCTTGTGTTTTAACCTTAAGCCTGCTGCGGGCAAGTGATTTTGTATTTACATCCAGTGCAGACCAAGATCAGCCTGCACGCCATGCATGTTGATCATGGTCTACCCAGTTTGCTATTCAGTCAGTAAATTTTCAGTGAACACCCATTTGAATGATAAATGGTACTGCTCAAACTGAATGATAGATATAGACCAGTCCATTCTAGAAATTTGGCTGGCTAAATGTTTTAATGTTTAAAATGATTCATTTCCCTGTCTCTTGGGATCACTGACGGCATTCAATATATTTGTATAATTAAGTTCTGACGGGTACTAGGAGATGTTAGGGGCATTCTTAGCTCGACTATTCAAAGAATAGTCTAGCTATTCTACTCACCCTGGCGTCGGCGTCGGCATCACACCTTGGTTAGAGTTTTGCATGTAAGTACATATGTCATAATATTATTATGGCTATCATTTAAAGGCATATAGCTTTGAAACTTAATTTTTCTTTTTCTAGGTTAATTACCAACCTCACTGGGTCAAGTCCCATAACATGTATTTTAGCCAAATTATTTCCCCTTTTGGACTTAAAAAAATCCTGGTTGAAGTTTAACATGCAAGTTACCATCTCTAAACCTAATGCAGATATTGAATTGAATCGTCACATGTGTCTTCGGGGTTATTAAACTAGGTGATAGCATCAAGTCCCAGAACTCTGATATGCGTTTTGGCCAAATTATGCCCCCTTTCAGACTTAGAAAACCCTGGTTAAAGTTTTGCGTGCAAGTACATATGGCTATCATTTAAAGGCATACAGCTTTGAAACTTATTAGTCCCCTACTGTTTGAAAACCAGTTTCGGGGACTATAGGAATGCGCTTTTCTGTCATTCCGTCAGTCCGTCCATTCCTTTGTCTGCAATTTCGTGTCCAGTTCATAACTCTGTCATCCATGAAGGGATTTTAATATTACTTGGCACAAATGTTCACCACCACGAGGCGGAGTGTCATGCGCAAGAACCAGGTCCCTAGATCTAAGGTCAAGGTCACACTTAGAGGTCAACGGATACAAGAATGAAAACCTTGTCCGGAGCATTTCTTCTTCATGCATAGAGGGATTTTGATATAACTTTGCACAAGTGTTCACCACCATGAGGCGGAGTGTCATGCGCAAGAACCAGGTCCCTAGGTCAAAGGTCAAGGTCACACTTAGAGGCCAAAGGTCAGATACAAGAATGACTTTGTCCGAAGCATTTCTTCTTCATGCATGGAGGGATTTTGATGTAACTTGGCACAATTATACACCATCATGAGACGAAGTGTCATGCGCAGTTTCCTTCTTTAGAATTACTTCCCTTTGTTGTTACTATAAATAGCTTATATTGTAACTTTTTCATTACTAGTCGTAGGGAAAAATCGAGACCACTTTTCTGTAGTACAACATGCATGCTACATCCAATTATGAGGTGTATTTTGACCAATCTCTACCTGGTAAAGATTTTTGTGTGGACTTACAATTTTTTTTTGGATTTTTTTTTTTTTTTTTTTTTAAGATTATCTTCCCTTAGTTGTTACTATAAATAACTTACATTGTAACTTTTTTATAATTGACCGTAGGGAAAAAACAAGACCACTTTTCTGTGGTACAACATAGATGTTACTTTCAAATTTTAGGTATATTTTAATGTATCTCTACCTGGTAAGGAGTTTTTTTGTGGTCTTAGAAAAACAAATGACTTACAATGATTACTAAACAACCACAAAATTAAAATTTCATTTGCAAATACAGGTGCTAGAGTAAAGAAATTTGCTGTGACGGGCGTATATTGTGACATTCTGGCACTCTTGTTAGGTGTATTTTGACCTATATCTACCTGGTAACGAGTTTCTTGTGGACTTATATTATATAGATTTTTTTTTCTTTTTAAGATTAATTTCCCTTTGTCATGTTTGTTGTTACTATAAATAACTTATATGATAACTTTTTTGTAATCAGCCAAAACAGTTCAATATGAAAACAACTGTGGGTTTTTACTAATAAACTTTGATAATGTGGCAGTTGACCTCAATACAATCGACACTGTTTATTTTCCAATACAGGTAAATCCAATACTTGCTTTATAATGGATCTATGACGGATTATCTTTGAACACCCCTGGACTTTTTGGACTCAACTGCCACGTTATCAAAGCTTATTAGTATATATGCACATTTTAATCCAAGTGTGTTGTTATAACATATTGTATATATAGTATAGTGGACGCGACTTGACCCCGATGGTTGACCTTTGCATTATAATACATAATGAGGCACAACCTATTATTGAAAAGGAGTGTACGTAAAACACGAGCTGCACGAAAAGAAGGAAATATAAATTTATGTAAATATAAATTAGTGTATTTGAAAGTTTTAACTGATCAAATGTAAGTATATATACTTTGATACTGCAATGTATACACACTTATTCAATATAAATATACATGGCTACCCTAAGCACCCTTGATTACGCACCCTTGCGCACCCTTGATAACTATAATGAAATAATCGATATGAATAATCAGCCTAAGGTCAACCATCGCGGTCAAGTTGCGTCTACTATATATATAGTACAATATTGTTTATACATCATTGACAGATATCAGTTCATTATGTTATACTGCAGTAGAGAAAATTAGGTGCCTTCCAGTAGGGGACTTTGTATTGCATGGCAATACTTCATTCACTTGTTTTTAGCTCACTTGTCAACATAGTGACAAGGTGAGCTTTTGTGATCACCCGTCGTCAGTCCGTCCGTGCGTCTGTGCATCCGTGCTTGCGTCAACAATTTCTTTTCTGCAGGATAGTGGTTTTATTTATGATTTATGATTTTATTTTAACCAAACTTGCACACAACTTGTATCACCATAAGATCACGGTTCCTTTCTTGAACTGGCCAGATCCCATTATGGGTTAGCTATTTTGACCTTGTCTGCACAATAGCAGCTTTATTTATGATTTGATTTTTACCAAACTGGCACACAACTTGTGTCACCATAAGATCTTGGTTCCTTTCTTGAATTGGCCAGATTCCATAATGAGTTCCAGAGTTATGGACCTGAAAGGGCCAGAATTAGCTATTTTGACCTTGTCTGCACAATAGCAGCTTCATTTATGATTTGAATTTAATCAAACTTGCACAAAACTTGTGTCACCATAAGATCTCGGTTCCTTTTTTGAACCGGCCAGATTCCTTAATGAGTTCCAGAGTTATGGCCCCTGAAAGGGCCAAAATTAGCTATTTTGACCTTGTCTGCACAATAGCAGCTTCATTTATGATTTTATTTTAACCAAACTTGCACACAACTTGTATCACCACAAGATCTTGCTTCCTTTCTTAAACTGGCCAGATTCCTTCATGGGTTCTAGAGTTATGGCCCCTTAAAGGTCCAAAATTGACTGTTTTGACTTTTGCAGCCATATAGAGACTTCATTTATGGTTTTATTTGATACAAACTTCCAAAATATCTTCAACAAAAATAAATCTTGGATTCCATGACAAATCAGATCCAATCGTAGGTTCCAGAGTTATTTTATATCTGATTACCTCCCCTGATTGTAATCAAAATGGATTTATATCAGTAAGTACTTATAGGACTTATTTTAAATTATATTATTGTTATTAGTTGGACTGAGACAATCAGGGTAGATAACTATTGACTGATTTTATGTCAAATTACCTCCCTTTATTTCAAATTAAAATGGGTATATCTCCGTAACTAATGAAGATACTGATCTGAAATTTCATTTATGTCAACAGATTTATTTGGCAGATCCTTCTTTTGTTCACTTACAGCAGTTTTCTTTTTAATTACTTCCCTTTTACGTTACTATATATAGCTTATTTTTAGTAACTTTTTTATTATTGGCCATAGGGAAAAACCAAGACCACTTTTCTGTGGTACAACATGTATGGTACCTCTAAAAATGTATTTTGACATATCTGTACCTTGTAAGAATTTTTTTTTCTTTTTGGTTAAATTTCTTTCCTTTGTTGTTCCTGTCCTTTGGACTTAGATATTTTTTCTGAGGACCTTCTTGTCCTCAAGTGCAATGATAACAGGTGAGCGATATAGCGCCATCATGGCCCTCTTGTTCTTTTTCTAGATCAATTACCAACCTCACTGGGTCAAGTCCCATTATTTTGACATGTATTTCGGGCAAATTATGCCTCCTTCTGGTTAAAGTTTTATATGCAAGTTACTATCTGCAAAACAAATGCAGATAATAGATTGAAACTTCACATATGTCTTTGGGGTTATAAAACTAGTTGATTGCATCAAGTCCCATAACTCTGACATGCATTTTGGCCAAATCATCAACATGTCCCCTTTTGAACTTAAAACTTCTGGGTAAAGTTTTGCATGCAAGTTACTATCTCCATAACTAATGCAGATATTGGATTGAAACTCTTTAGATATTTTAACATTTAGGGTAATATTCCTGCTTCTTGGACAATGATTTGAATAGTCAAGCGCTGGATGTCTTACGGACAGCTCTTGTTTGTTTCATTACCTCTGATGAATAGATGTAATGAAATCGATATGAATTATCATCATGTAGATTTTATTAAAATGTCCAGGTTCATCTCTAAAATTACGTGTCCGCTATAATATAACATGTATTTCACATTCACGCTGCATTCAGACCTGTGCATATGTGTATACAACATTTACATTTTTCTTTTTACTTTTTTTTCAGAGCTGGGATGACCTTGATAATGAAATGTTACAGAAATATGGACCAGTATCTGCGTAAGTCTGCACTACAGTTATGCTATGTAGCCATAGTGAATGTTCTAAGACAACTTCTGCTCTCATATACCACTTGAGCCGTGCCATGGGAAAACCAACATAGTGGCTTTGCAACCAGCATGGATCCAGACCAGCCTGCACATCCGCGCAGTCTGGTCAGGATCCATGCTATTCGCTTTCAAAGCCTATTGAAATTAGAGAAACTATTGGCGAACAGCATGAATCCTGACCAGACTGCGTGTGATGCGCAGGCTGGTCTGGATCCATGCTGTTCGCAAAGCCACTATGTTGGTTTTCTCATGGCTCGGCTCACTTCATGTTTTGTATCTTTGTTTTTGTGTGTTTCATTTTTTAGCTCACCTGTCACAAAGTGACAAGGTGAGCTTTTGTGATCGCGCGGTGTTCGTCGTCCGTGCGTGCGTGCATACGTCCGTAAACTTTTGCTTGTGACCACTCTAGAGGTCACATTTTTCATGGGATCTTTATGAAAGTTGGTCAGAATGTTCATCTTGATGATATCTAGTTCAAGTTTGAAACTGGATCATGTGCCATCAAAAACTAGGTCAGTAGGTCTAAAAATAGAAAAACCTTGTGACCTTTCTAGAGGCCGTATATTTCATAAGATCTTCATGAAAATTGGTCAGAATGTTCATCTTGATGATATCTAGGTCAAGTTCGAAACTGGGTCATGTGCAGTCAAAAACTAGGTCAGTAGGTCTAAAAATAGAAAACCTTGTGACCTCTCTAGAGGCCATATATTTCACAAAATCTTCATGAAAATTGGTCAGAACGTTCATCTAGGTCAGGTTCGAAACTGGGTCACGTGCCGTCAAAAACTAGGTCAGTAGGTCAAATAATAGAAAAACCTTGTGACCTCTCTGAAAGCCATATTTTTCATGGGATCTGTATGAAAGTTGGTCTGAATGTTCATCTTGATGATATCTAGGTCAAGTTCGAAACTGGGTCACGTGCAGTCAGAAACTAGGTCAGTAGGTGTAAAAATAGAAAAACCTTGTGACCTCTCTAGACGACATATATTTCATGAGATCTTCATGAAAATTGGTCAGAATGTTCATCTTGATGATATCTAGGTCAGGTTTGAAAGTGGGTCACGTGCCCTCGAAAACTAGGTCAGTAGGTCAAATAATAGAAAAACCTTATGACCTCTCTAGAGGCCATATTTTTCATGGGATCTGTATGAAAGTTGGGCTGAATGTTCATCTTGGTGATATCTAGGTCAAGTTTGAAAGTGGGTCATGTGCCATCAAAAACTAGGTCAGTAGGTCAAATAATAGAAAAACCTTGTGATCTCTCTAAAGGCCATATTTTTTATTGGATCTGTATGAAAATTGGTCTGAAGGTTTATCTTGATGATATCTAGGTCAGATTCGAAACAGGGTCATGTGCGGTCAAAAACTAGGTCAGTAGGTCTAAAAATAGAAAAACCTTGTGACCTCTCTAGAGGCCATACTTGTGAATGGATCTCCATAAAAATTGGTCAGAATATTCACCTTTATGATATCTAGGCCAAGTTTGAAACTGGGTCACGTGCGATAAAAAACTAGGTCAATAGGTCAAATAATAAAAAAAACCTTGTGACCTCTCTAGAGGCCATACTTTACATGGGATCTGTATGAAAGTTGGTCTGAATGTTCATCTTGATGATATCTAGATCAGATTTGAAACTGGATCAACTGTGGTCAAAAACTAGGTTAGTAGGTCTAAAAATATTAAAATCTTTTGACCTCTCTAGAGGCCATATTTTTCAATGGATCTTCATGAAAATTGATCTGAATGTTCACCTTGATGATATCTAGGTCAAGTTCGAAACTGGTCACGTGCGGTGAGAAACTAGGTCAGTAGGTCAAATAATAGAAAAACCTTGTGACCTCTCTTAAAGCCATTTTTTTATGGGATCTGTATGAAAGTTGGTCTGAATGTTCATCTTGATGATATCTAGGTCAAGTTCGAAACTGGGTCACGTGCGGTCAAAAACTATGTCAGTAGGTCTAAAAATAGAAAAATCTTGTGACCTCTCTAGAGGCCATACTAGTGAATGGATCTTCATAAAAATTGGTCAGAATGTTCATGTTGATGATATCTAGGTCAAGTTTAAAAGTGGGTCACGTGTCATCAAAAAGTAGGCCAGTAGGTCAAATAATGAAAAAACCTTGTGACCTCACTTGAGGTTATATTTTTTATGGGATCTGTATGAAAGTTGGTCTGAATGTTTATCTTGATGATAAATAGGTCAGGTTTGAAACTTGGTCAGCTGCGATCAAAAACTAGGTCAGTAGGTCTTAAAATAGAAAAACCTTGTGACCTCTCTAGAGGCCATACCCTTGAATGGATCTTCATGAAAATTGGTCAGAATGTTCACCTTGATGATATCTTGAAACCTTGAAACTGGGTCATGTGCCTTAAAAAACTAGATCAGTAGGTCAAATAATAAAAAAATCGTTGTGACCTCTCTAGAGGCCATACTTTTCATGGGATCTGTATGAAAGTTGGTCTGAATGTTCATCTTAATGATATCTAGGTCAAGTTTGGAACTGGTTCAACTGCAGTCAAAAAGTAGGTCAATAGGTCTGAAATTATTAAAATCTTTTGACCTCTCTAGAGGCCATATTTTTTAATGGATCTTCATGAAAATTGATCAGTTAATCTGAATGTGCACTTTGATGTTTAAGTCAGTTTCGAAACTGGGTCACGTGCGGTCAAAAACTAGGCCAGTAGGTATAAAAATTGAAAAACCTTGTGACCTCTCTAGAGGCCATATTTTTCACGAGATCTTCATGAAAATTAGTGAGAATATTCACCTTGATGATATCTAGGTAAAGTTCAAAACAGGGTCACATACCTTCGAAAACTAGGTCAACAGGTCAAATAATAGAAAAACCTTGTGACCTCTCTAGAGACCATATTTTTCAGTGGATCATCATGAAAATTGGTCAGAATTTTTATCTTGATAATATCTAGGTCAAGTTCAGAACTGGGTCACATGAGCTCAAAAACTAGGTCACTATGTCAAATAATAGAAAAAACAATGTCATACTCAAAACTGGGTCATGTGGGAAGGGGTGAGCGATTCAGGACTATCATGATCCTCGTATTTTTAGCTCACCTGTCACAAAGTGATGGTCCTTTTGTTTTTAGCTCACCTGTCACAAAGTGACAAGGTGAGCTTTTGTGATCGCACAGCGTCTGTCGTGCGTAGTCCGTCAGTCTGTGCGTCCGTGCGTGCGTAAACTTTGCTTGTGACCACTCTAGAGGTCACACTTTTCATGGGATCTTTATGAACATAGGTCAGAATGTTCACCTTGATGATATCTAGGTCAAGTTCGAAACTGGGTCATGTGCGGTCAAAAACTAGGTCAGTAGGTCTAAAAATAGAAAAACCTTGTGACCTCTCTAGAGGCCATATATTTCACAAAATCTTCATGAAAGTTGGTCAGAATGTTCACATTGATGATATCTAGGTAAAATTCGAAACTGGGTCACGTGTCATCAAAAACTAGGTCAGTAGGTCAAATAATAGAAAAACCTTGTGACCTCTCTTAAGGCCATATTTTTCATGGGATCTGTATGAATATTGGTCTAAATGTTCATCTTAATGATATCTAGGTCAAGTTCGAAACTGGGTCACGTGCAGTCAAAAACTAAGTCAGTAGGTCTAAAAATAGAAAAACCTTGTGACCTCTTTAGAGGCCATACTAGTGAATGGATCTTTATAAAAATTGGTCAGAATGTTCAGGTTGATGATATCTAGGTCAAGTTTAAAAGTGGGTCACGTGTCTTCAAAAAGTAGGTCGGTAGGTCAATAATGAAAAAACTTTGTGACCTCACTAGAGGTTATATTTTTTATGGGATCTGTATGAAAGTTGGTCTGAATGTTTATCTTGATGATAAATAGATCATGTTTGAAACTGGGTCAACTGCGATCAAAAACTAGGTCAGTAGGTCTTAAAATAGAAAAACCTTGTGACCTCTCTAGAGGCCATACCCTTGAATGGATCTTCATGAAAATTGGTCAGTGTTCACCTTGATGATATCTAGGTCAAGTTTGAAACTTGGTCACATGCCATCAAAAACTAGGTCAGTAGGTCAAATAATAAAAAACCCTTGTGACCTCTCTAGAGGCCATACTTTTCATGGAATCTGTATGAAAATTGGTCTGAATGTTCATCTTAATGATATTTAGGTCAAGTTTGAAACTGGGTCAACTGTGGTCAAAAACTAGGTCAGTAGGTCTAAAATTTGAAAAATCTTTTGACCTCTCTAGAGGCCATATTTTTCAATGGATCTTCATGAAAATTGGTCAGAATTTTTATCTTGGTGATATCTAGGTCAAGTTAAAAACTGGGTCACATGAGCTCAAAAACTAGGTCACCTTGTCAAATAATAGAAAAAACGACGTCATACTCAAAACTGGGTCATGTGGGAAGAGGTGAGCGATTCAGGACCATCATGGTCCTCTTGTTTTAATTGTTGGTAGCTTGGTGAATGCATGCTGGACAGTTTATGCCCCTGAATTGTTTAATAAAGCATTTTTAGATATTTTAGGTTAAGTAAATGGCCATTTTATTTTACTGAGATGTAGAAGAAAGTAATACAGTTTCATATGATTCACTTAAAGACTACCAATGATGATATCTTGTGTTTTACTATTGGATAAGTTGTAATGTATGTATGACATTTGGTGAACATTTTCTCTTTCTTAAATTGTTTGTTAGAAAATGGCATTTTTCACTAAAATTATTTAGGTAGGCCACTTCCGTACTTAACAGTACATATATGGTGCAATATATTTAGAAGTTACTTGTTTTGTTTTACATTACAGTAGTTGATAATTGTATTGTACAAATAATAATTCAGATCTGACTTAAAATGAGCCACACCATGAGAAAACCATCATAGTGCATTTGCGACCAGCATGGATCCAGACCAGCGTGCGTATCTGCGCAGTCTGGTCAGGACCCATGCTGTTCACTTTCAAAGCCTTTTGCAATTAGAGAAACGGTTAGTGAACAGCATGGATCCTGACCAGACTGCGCAGATGCGTAGGCTGGTCTGGATCCATGCTGGTCACAATGCACTATGTTGGTTTTCTCATGGTGCAGCTCAAATATTTGTGTCAGAAAAAACGCTTGTTTCTTTTCAAAAGTTAGAAATTTATAAACATAGTACATAGCACAAAATGTTTTTTCTCCAGTAAGCAAATCTGAAGTTAGCCAAATAATTATCTATGGCAGCATTAAGTCAACATATTAAGCATTTAATATGACGGAAAACTATATATGAGCCGTACCATGTGAAAACCCACATAGTGCATTTGCAACCAGCATGGATCCAGACCAGCCTGCATCTGCGAAGTCTGGTCAGGACCCATGCTGTTCGCTTTCAAAGCCTATTGCAATTAGAGAAACGGTTAGCGAACAGCATGGATCCTGACCAGACTGCACGGATGCACAGGCTGGTCTGGATCCATGCTGGTCGCAAATGCACTATGTTGGTTTTCTCATGGTGCGGCTCAAATATTTGTGTTAGAGAAATGCGTGTTTCTTTTCAAAAGTTAGAAATTTATGCACTTAGTACATAGCACAAAACAATTTTTCTCCAATAAGCAAATCTGAAATTAGCCAAATATCTACTGGCTTAGCAGCATTAAGTCAACATAATCAGTATTTAATATTTTGGAAAACTATATTTGTCTTCATTCCCATGTTTTGATATGCTGATTTACTTTTCCGTTTGGAACGAAATTTCCTTACACCCTGTACTTCTTGATGTTTAAAACAGGCAAGTACAGTTCAACATCTCCAGAGCGACCCTCTCTTAAGCAAAAACCTCTCTATAACGACATCATCAAAATGACCTCTCCAGAACAACAACCTCTGCATAACAGTCAATATTTGTATCTCCCAAAGGGTGTTGCTCTACAGAGGTTGCACTGTAATGTTTCTCTTTGATTATTTGATTATTAATCTTTTGAAGCAATACCTGTATTTTATTTACAGAGGATCTGTTGGTAAAATGAAAATCATATCTGTTGCTGACATTGGCTTAATGAAGAAAATATTTGTTAAAGAACATGTGCACTTTCAGAACAGATTCGTAAGTATTAAGTGCTAATAGAAGGATTTACAGAATCAATTTAAGATGAGCTTCTCAGTTTCACTGCCACATCTATTATCACCAGTCTTAACATAATGGTTGGTCATGGTAAGGGGCAGGCATCTGTAGATTAGGTCAAGGTCACTGGGGTCACATATGATTTGGTCGAAGTTTTGTGTAAAGCTTCTCTATTTCACTATATCCTCTAAATTGTAGTAATATTTATTAAGTTATATTAACGTTTCACAACACATTAATTTCAATGCATCTCTTTGTCGTATGTTGTTCAAAAATCTCTCACATCACAGATCCACCACTATTACCCCTCCCACACACACTCAGCATTCCCATTCACGCAAAAATTCGCGTAATTCACGCTTAAAAAGTCACTTGCACGCAAGTTTTAAAATTCCACTGGTACAATGCACGCATAAATAATCTGACAGAAAATACATTGTTCGTCCATAAAGTCAGGGGCGTAGGGACGATTTGAGCATTGGGGCGGCGAAGGGGTGGGTTTGGGAAGGAGTATTCAGGCCAAGGTCCAGGAATATTTGACTTGGTGGGGGGAGCTAGGGCACCAGTCTAGAACGAAGACGTCTCTGTGGAGGCTCGTAGCGCCGAGAGCGGGTAGGTACGGGAGGGGAGCTTAGGACTGCCCATGTTAACAGTTTCAGGGTCTTCCCACTGGCAAATTTTGAAATACAGTTATGAAATGTTGGCTTCTGGTGCATTTACTGGTGAGGGTACTGCCCTCAATTTATTGACGGGTCAGGGGGTTCTCCCCCTGGAAATTTTTGAAATACAGGCATGTAATGGCGGCCTCTGATGCATTTTTAGGTCTAAATTTAGTTACTCCCCTCTTGGTGGTTGGGGAGGGGGTCAGGGGGCTCTCCCCCTTGAAATATATGTGTGAAATGGTGGCCTCTGGTACGTTTCTGAGTCTTAATTTTGAGAAAATATTATTCCTTTGCAAAAATAGTAGGGTGCATCTTTGATGAGTTTAGGTCACTTCTCATCCAACTGGGTGGGGGGATGGGGGGCGGGTACGGGTCCCCTCCAACCGGGCCTGGTATTATCCCTCGCATCAACAGGATCCGGGGTTGCACCGGGAAAAATTGCATAAAGCTAGAGTGAATGGTGCAATCTGGCGACTTCTTGAGCCGAACATACCTATTTACAGTTTACTGCGTTTAAACATTGTACTATACATAATGGTGGTACGATGTTAGACCCTGATTAAAGGCATAATCCAATCCTTATGTCATTTTAGTCATTAAATGGCATTATAAAGGTAATTTCCATTTTTATGTAGAAGCTAGGTCTACCTTTTTCAGCAGAATTTGAGACACAACATTAATTGCAGGTGTCTATAATCTGTTCGGCAGTAAGGTGTCAGCGATATGACAAGATTCTGTGTACATATCAGTCGCTGATGCACTTCATGATAAATTGACAATTGGCAAGAGAAGACCGCCGTTTTATTCTCAATTATATTTTCTAGCCTTTTCAAAAATTTACGAGTTCGGCAACCCGCCGCTCCTCGAAATATTGGGGCGGCGGGCGCCGCCTCTGCCGCCCCAGCTCCTACGCCCTTGCAAAGAGCCGAAATTCAAGTAACCAGACATTATTTTTGATCTGCACACGCAAATTACCGCATTGCACACTGTTGAAAATTTGCTGTGTGTCAAGACAAGTTGAATTTACATGCCGATAGCATAATTTAAGCTCCGCCTACTCCAGGTACTTGTGAGATTTTCGCGAGAACTGTGACAGCGAATCAAATTATTCGTAAAACTAGACGCGATAGTATTCAGCTTATCAACGACGCAGTTACATCTTTGACACTTTCCGATAATTGTCAACATGTGCAATGTTTTTGGATGGTTTTTAGCTCACCTGAGCACGAAGTGCTCAAAGGTGAGCTTTAGTGATCACCCTGTGTCCGGCGTCCGTCGTCGTCCGTCGTCCGTCCGTCCGTCCGTCCGTCGTCAACAATTTGACTGTTAACACTCTAGAGGTCACATTTTTGGCCCAATCTTAATGAAACTTGGTCAGAATGTTACCCTCCATAAAATCTTGGACGAGTTCGATATTGGGTCATCTGGGTTCAAAAACTAGGTCACCAGGTCAAATCAAAGGAAAAGCTTGTTAACACTCTAGAGGTCACAATTTTGACCCAATCTTAATAAAACTTGGTCAGAATGTTACCCTCCATAAAGTCTTGGACGAGTTCGATATTGGGTCATCTGGGGTCAAAAACTAGGTCACCAGGTCAAATCAAAGGAAAAGCTTGTTAACACTCTAGAGGTCACATTTTTGGCCCAATCTTAATGAAACTTGGTCAGAATGTTACCCTCCATAAAATCTTGGATGAGTTCGATATTGGGTCATCTGGGGTCAAAAACTAGGTCACCAGGTCAAATCAAAGGAAAAGCTTGTTAACACTCTAGAGGTCACAATTTTGGCCCAATCTTAATGAAACTTAGTCAGAATGTTATCCTTATAAAGTCTTGGATGAGTTTTGATATTGGGTCATCTGGGGTCAAAAACTAGGTCACCAGGTCAAATCAAAGGAAAAGCTTGTTAACACTGTAGAGGCCGCATTTATGACTATATCTTCATGAAACTTGGTCAGAATGTTAATATTGATGATCTTAAGGTCCAGTTTGAATCTGGGTCATGTAGGATTAAAAACTAGGTCACCTGGTCAAATCAAAGGAAAAGCTAGTTAACACTGTAGAGGCCACATTTATGACCATATCTTAATGAAACTTGGTCAGAATGTTTATCTTGATGCTCTTTAGGTCAAGTTTAAACCTGGGTCAGCTTCGGTCAAAAACTAGGTCACTAGGTTAAATCAAAGGAAAAGCTTATTAACACTAAAGAGGCCACATTTATGACTGTATCTTCATGAAACTTAGAATGTTAAACTTGATGATCTTTAGGTCAAGTTCGAATCTGGGTCATGTTGGGTCAAAAACTAGGTCACGGGGTCAAATCAAAAGAAAAGCTAGTTAACACTGTAGAGGCCACATTTATGAACATATCTTGATGAAACTTGGTCAGAATGTTAATCTTGATGATCTTTAGGTCAATAGGTCAGGTGAGCGATACAGGGCCTTCATGGCCCTCTTGTTTCAACAAGTTGTTGAATAATTAAGTGGTCAGCTGGCATCCACTACACAATTATTTGGTCTGCATTATAAAAGAAAGACTCGTAAGCTGCTTGTTTATTAATATTTATAAAATGACCGGTTGCAGACTGACTTTCATCGGGCAATTTTCTACAAATTACTTTTCATTTTTATTCGAGTCCGATACTGCTCATGCTAAATAAGTATTACCCGCCGAGTTTTTATAATTTTTTGTTGCTACATGTTGCAGCAAGATATAGCAGCAAAAATATGTTATAAAAACTTGGCGGGTGATACCTACCAGCGTCTGCTTGAATTTATGAGAACAGCTTTTTTTCAGAATTATGGAATAAAGAAAAATTCATTGCATGGAAAATGATGTATCTAAGAAAATGAATGGTCACATCAATAGTTTTTATCCATAAACAAGAAAATTATAGCCATCTTTTCAAATTGCTTCACAAGCTTGCTGTGGGTGGGGTGAATATTGAGTTAGAAATGATAATTTTTTTCAACTAGAAAAAACGCGAGTTCAAAGCAGTAAAAGCGCGTCAGGGACGCAGAAAACCTGCGTCCGGGAAAACCCAGCAGTCTCTCCACTTTTCTATAAGGAGAAGTGACATCTACGCTGTATTCCTGTGGTGCATCACAGTGTAAAACAAACCACTGTCATTAACACAGGCTGAATAAAAGTGTCACTTCCCATATACTTCTTTATAATTTTGTTTCAGTTGGAACATTTTCTTCAATTTGTATGGTTTGTTCCCAACTTTTTTTATCAAGTACCCACATTTTCTGAAGTAGGTGGGTACATGTACCCACTTTTCAAAAAGTCAGTGGGAATGCTGCACAACTTACCAGCAGTAACATCTTTTTACATTTCATCCACTAACTTGTTCATATAACTCGCACTGATTTTCAGTATTTCTCATAACCTGATGCCCCCTCTACCCGATTAATACTATCCACTATCAATAACACACCCGCCTAATCCCACCATTGTTTTCACATTTCTTGTACTAACTTATATTTTAAATCTCGCCCCTTTTACACCATTATGCCCTAACCCTGTGACCCAATCTCCCTAAAAAGATACATGTATTTATATATTTATCCTTTTGTTTTGTTTCGTACTAACCCTCATAACCTCCCCCTGCCCCCAACAAATTCTCCTTGCTCTAAAATTCTCTTTCAGGATTTCGCCCTATTGTTTCTTAGTGAATTGTCTATTTTCTATTTTTCATTACACTTTCACCCTTGCATTCCCCCCACCCCACCCTCCACACACAAAAGTAATATGTAAAATCTGTACAAGCTACATTTTCACTTCTCTGTTGACTGCCAACATCTCTTATAAAATAACATTCCTATGTATCATTGTCGATATTTGGCAGTTACATTTTTCAGGATACTTCTTTTCTGTTGCAGACAATTGACAGTTTCGATCCTTGGCCAATGAACAAGACATTACTGTCCCTGAAAGATGAGCAATGGAAACGAGTGAGAAATATAATTACACCAACTTTCAGTGCCGGTAAACTGAAGAAGGTCAGGTTATTTAAAAACCTAAAATGAGAGAACTATGTATACATTATGTACTTGAACCATTTTTAGCTCACCTGTCACAAAGTGACAAGGTGAGCTTTTGTGATCGCGCTTTATCCGTTGTGAGTCCATCCGTAAACTTTTGCTTGTGACCACTCTAGAGGTCACATTTTTAATGGGATCTTTATGAAAGTTGGTCAGAATGTTCACCTTGAGGATATCTAGGTCAAGTTCGAAACTGGGTCACGTGCGATAAAAAAACTAGGTCAGTAGGTCTAAAAATAGAAAAACCTTGTTACCTCTCTAGAGGCCATATTGAGCCATGAAAGTTGGTCTGAATGTTCACCTTGATGATATCACGTGCAATCAAAAACTAGGTCAGTAGGTCAAATAATAAAAAATCCTTGTGACCTCTCTGGAGGTCATCTTTTTCATGGGATCTGCATGAAAATTGGTCAGAATGTTTATCTTGATGATATCTAGGTCAGGTTCGAAACTGGGTCACGTCTGGTCCAAAACTAGGTCTATAGGTCAAATAATAGAAAAACCTTGTGATCTCTGTAGAGGCTGTATTTTTCATTGGATCTGCATGAAAATTGATCAGAATGTTCATCTTGATGATATCTAGGTCAAATTTGAAACTGGGTCACGTCCGATCCAAAACTAGTTCAGTAGGTCAAATAATAGAAAAACCTTGTGACCTCTGTAGAGGCCATATTTTTTACGGGATCTACATGAAAATTGGTCAGAATGTTCATCTTGATGATATCTAGGTTAAGTTCGAAATTGGGTCAACTGCGGTCCAAAACTAGGTCAGTAGGTCTAAAAATAGAAAATTCTTTTGACCTCTCTAGAGGCCATATTTTTCATGGGATCTTCATGAAAATTGGTCAGAATGTTCACCTTGATGATATCTAAATCAAGTTCGAAACTGGGTCACGTGCGATCCAAAACTAGGTCATTAGGTCAAATAATAGAAAAACCTTGTGACCTCTCTGGAGTTCATATTTTTCATGGGATCTGTATGAAAATTGGTCAGAATGTTCATCTTGATGATATGTAAGTCAAGTTTGAAACTGGGTCACGTGCTATCCAAAACTAGGTCATTAGGTCAAATAATAGAAAAACCTTGTGACCTCTCTGGAGGTCATATTTTTCATGGGATCTGTATGAAAATTGGTCAGAATGTTCATCTTAATGATATGTAGGTCAAGTTCGAAACTGGGTTACGTGCGGTCAAAAACTAGATCAATAAGTCAAGTAATAGAAAAACCTTGTGACCTCTGTAGAGGCCATATTTTTCATGGGATCTGCATGAAAATTGGTCAGCATGTTCATCTTGATAATATCTAGGACAGATTTGAAACTGGTTCACATGCGGTCAAAAACTAGGTCAGTAGGTCAAATAATAGAAAAACCTTGTGACCACTCTAGAGGCCATAGTTTTCATGGGATCTGTATGTAAGTTGGTCTGAATGTTCATCTTGATGATATCTAGGTCAAGTTTGAAACCGGGTCAACTGCATTCAAAAACTAGGTCACTAGGTCTCAACATAGAAAGACCTTTTGACCTCTCTAGAGGCCATATTTTTCAATGGATCTTCATGAAAATTGGTGAGAATGTTCACCTTTATGATATCTAGGTCAAGTTCGAAACTGGGTCACATGTGGTCAAAACTAGGTCAGTTCATCTAAAAATAGAAAAACCTTTTGACCTCTCTGGAGGCCATATTTTTCATGAGATCTTCATGAAAATTGGTGAGAATGTTCACCTTGATGATATCTAGGTCAAGTACAAAACTGGGTCACATGCCTTCAAAAACTAGGTTATTATGTCAAATAATAGAAAAACCTTGTGACCTCTCTAGAGGCCATATTTTTCAATGGATCTTCATGAAAATTGGTCAGAATTTTTATCTTGATGATATCTAGGTCAAGTTCAGAAGTAGGTCACATGAGCTCAAAAACTAGGTCACTATGTCAAATAATAGAAAAAACAATGTCATAATCAGTTCATGTGGGGGCAGGTGAGCGATTCAGGACCATCATGGTCCTCTTGTTTTTAGGTAACTGGCTGCAAATGTCACTGACTTTAAATCACTTGTCACCTCTGTTAGTCTGAAACTGACAAATGACATGTAGAAACACTGAATGTGAGGAAGCGACCTGAATGACTTGACAAAGTTTGATGTTCTACCAAGGTACCAGCTCATGCCAAAAATAATATCTTCAGAAGCAACTAAATTCTTTCTCCACCATTCTGCTTTTCCAGTTGCTTTAAAATTTAAAGATTTCTACAAATGAAAGCTTTTCTTGGTCAAGCAAGAACCTAGGTGCTCTTACTGGCATTATTTCATCAAAGGCGGGAACCTGGGTAGAACTACAGACCTTCCCTATGCCAGTTTGGTGGCTTCCTGATTTGAAGAATTCTATGCCCCAAAGTGAGGCTTAAACCCACATCGGGGAGGGGTAAGTAATTAGAAGTCGGGAACCTTAGCCACTTGGCCACAGAGTATTGTGATGTTTCCAATAGGTAGAACTTCATTATACTCAAAATAAGTATACGACATCTTAGTTCGGCTGATAACATGAAACTTTCTTCAGGATCACGTAAGTGAAGTCAGAGTTGTTGCCCTTGAGTTGTTTTACTATTTAACCAATAAGCCAGCCAACAGAATTTCATTTCAGCAAATTTGCTTGTTGTTGCAGATGACCAAAGAGATAAATTATTGTGCAGAACTTTTAACATCTGGGTTGATTGAGAAAGCCAAGTCTGGTGAAGAAGTTGACAGTAGGAAGTAAGATGCTCTGTTTACTATATAACAAAACTTAATTCAGCCTGATTGGCAGGAAATTATTTTTAACCAGTCTGTGTAGTGGTTGATTAAAACATTGCTTGGATCATGACTTGATTTCCTGTTGAATCGGTTCACATATTCACAGCATCGGATATTTTGTCCAAGCGAAAATATGACGCATTGTGCTTTTACAATAACAGCTGTATTCTTATGTTATCCTTTAGAACTGCAGTCTAGCAGTGACAGATTTGCTCTGTTCACAACTTCCAAAGTTTTGTCACAAAATCACAATAACAGCCTCACGTCTTTAGTTTGATCTGTATTTGCAGACACCTTGGCTGCTACACAATGGATGTGATTGCGAGCACAGCATTTGGTATAAGGACAGACGCGTACAACAATCCTGATGACTCTTTTGTTTCTCTCGCTCAGAAAGTTTTCGGATCATCTTCATTTAATCCAATAGCTCTGCTTGCTAGTAAGTACAAAATGAGCCGCACCATGAGAAAACCAACATAGTGCATTTGTGATCAGTATGGATCCAGATCGGACTTTAAACGACATCTCCTTATAAACCGCTAGGCCAATTTCATCCAGACTTCATAGGAATGTTCCTTGGGTGAAGCTCTACAAAAATTATTCAAAGAATTATATTCCATGCAGAACTCTGGTTGCCATGGCAACCGAAAGCAGAAGTTTTGAAAATCTTCTTCTCCAAAACCGTAATGCATAGAGCCTTGATATTTGGTATGTGGCATCATCTTATGATCCTCTATAAAAATTGTTCAAATTATGCCCCTGGTATCAAAAGGGGCCCTGCCCGAGGTGTGCAAAATTTTACATAGACATATAGGGAAAAGCTTTAAAAATCTTCTTCTCCAAAACCAAGAGGCCTAGAGCCTTGATATTTGGTATGTGGCATCATCTAATGGTCCTCTATGAAAATTGTTGAAATTATGCCCCAGGGGTCAAAGGGGGCGCCAACCGAGGGGTCCAAATTTTTACATAGACTCATATAGGGAATTGCTTTAAAAATCGTCTATTTCAAAACCATAAGGCCTAAAAGCCTTGATATTTCGTATGTGGCATCACCTAATGGTCCTCTATTAAAAATTGTTCAAATTATTCCCCTGGGGTCAAAAGAGGCCCTGCCCGAGGGGTCCAAAATTTTACATAAATAAGAAAAAACTTTAAAGATCTTCTTCTCCAAAATCATAAGGCCTAGAACTTTGGTATTTGGTACCTGATATCACCTTATGGTTCGCTATGAAAACTGTTCAAAATAAGCCTCTGGGGTCAAAAGTGGCCCCGCCGGAATGGTCCAAAGTTTTACATAGACTTATACAGGGAAATACTTTAAGGCTTAGAATTAGGCTTTGAGAAACAAAAATCAAACAACATCAAATCAAAGAAAGAAAGAGTTGTTTGACATGAAAATTGAACAACAGGTAAAACATGTATATTACTTTACGAAACAAGTGTCGGTATACTGATATAAACATTGGATTCCGAAAAAGGCCTGCCTAAAGGGGCCCCATTTCCGGACAGTCTGACGCCTTTAAAAACTGACCATTTTCAAAGAGCTGTTACACATGTTCGTTTTGATGCACTTGCAATAGCGTGCGATGGTGAAATTTCAACAAGGTGTAACACAGTTTTCAGCAATTGTTTATCTTTATTTCTTTACAAATGGCATTCATTTTCAAAGGGAGACAACTTTTTCCAAATATTTGAAGTACAAATGGCATTTATTTTCAAAGGGAGACAACTTTTTCCGAATATTTTAAGTACAAATGGCATTTATTTTCAAAGGGAGATAACTTTTTCCAAATATTTTAAGTATCAGTCGAGGAAAGTTTTCTCCCTTTGAAAATGAATTGCATTTGTAAAGAAATAAAGATAAACAATTGCTGAAAACTGTGTTCCACCTTGTTATGGGAAATTTCACTACTCGCACACTATTGCAAATGCATCAGAATGAACATGTGTAACAGTTCTTTGAAAATGGTGAGTTTTTAAAGGCGTTTAACTGTCCGGAAGTGGGTCCCCTTTAGGCAGTCCTTTTGCGGTATTCAATGTTTATATCAGTATACTGACACTTGTTTCGTAAAGTAATTTACATGTTTTACATGTTGTTCAATTTTCATGTTAAACAACTCTTTCTTTCTATGATTTGGTGTTGTTTGATTTTTGTTTCTCAAAGCCTAATTCTAAACTAAAAAGTCTTCTTCTCCAAAACCATATGGCCTAGAGCCTTGATATTTGGTATGTGGTATTATGTAATGGTCCTCTATGAAAATTATTCAAATTATACCCATGGGCTTAAAAGGGGCCCCGCCTGAGGGGTGCAAAATTTTACATAGACTTATATAGGGAAAAGCTTTAAAACTCTTCTTTTCCAAAACCATTAGGCGTAGAGCCTAGATATTTGGTACAGTGATTTTTTTCCCCTTTTGGGAAAAGGTCCAGTACCAGATAAATTGGGAAAAATAGCGGGGTTTTTACTCAGATTGGGAATTTTTATAGTTAATTAATAACATCAATTAGAATGCTGCTTCCTTTAATTCCATGTAAATGGCATCAAACAAGCTGTTTAAATGGTTAAATCATGGTGAATGTCAATGTAACTAAGATTTCCTTCTGCAATCATCAAAATGCAAACTTAATTTGGTCAATTGGGGAATTTTTGGATGATAATTGGGGAAAAAGATTGCATTTTTCAATTGGGAAAAGGTCCTTTTAGGGGTACTTTATAAAGAAGGAAAAAAATCGCTGTGGTATGTGGCATCATGTAATGGTCCTCTATGAAAATTGTTGAAATTATGCCCCTGGGGTCAAAGGGGACAGGGCCCAAGGGGTCTAAAAGTTTACATACTAGTAGTCTTATATAGGGAAGAGCTTTAAAAATCTTCTTCTCCAAAACTATAAGTCCTAGAGCTTTGATATTTGGTATGTGGCATTAAAAATGGTCCTTTTTGAAAAATTTTCTAATTATGGCCCTGTGGTCAAAAGGGGCCCGGCTCAAGCGGTCCAAAATTTTACATAGACTTAAAAAGCAAAACACTTAGAAATCTTCTCCAAAGTCAAAATTTATACATTGATATTGGATGCCAGATGTATACAGGTGAGCGATTTAGGGTCATCATGACCCTCTTGTTACAAAATTATGCCCCTTTTTCGACTTGTATTTATTCAATTGATAAGGCTGTTGAATAGTCGAGCGTTGCTGTCCTCTGACAGCTCTTGTACACTTTTTAGCTCACCTGTCACATAGTGACAAGGTGAGCTTTTGTGATCACCCTTCGTCCGTCGTCCGTCGTGTGTCCGTGCGTCCGTCCGTCAACAATTTCTTGTCTGCACGATAGTGGTTTCATTTATGATTTTATTTTAACCAAACTAGCACACAACTTGTATCACCATAAGATCTCGGTTCCTTTCTTGAACTGACCAGATCCCATTATGGGTTCCAGAGTTATGGCCCCTGACAGGGCCAAAATCAGCTATTTTGACCTTGTCTGCACAACAGCAGCTTTATTTATGATTTGATTTTTGCCAAACTGGCACACAACTTGTATCACCATAAGATCTTGGTTCCTTTGTTGAACTGGCCAGATTCCATTATGGGTTCCAGAGTTATGGCCCCTAAAAGGACCAGAATTAGCTATTTTGGCCTTGTCTGCACAATAGCAGCTTCATTTATGATTTGAATTTAATCAAACTTACACAAAACTTGTGTTGCCATAAGTTCTCATTTCTTTTGTTGAACCGGCCAGATCCCCTAATGGGTTTCAGAGTTATGGCCCTTGAAAGGGCCAAAATTAGCTATTTTGACCTTGTCTGCACAATAGCAGCTTCATTTATGATTTGATTTTAACCAAACTGGCACACAACTTGTATCACCACAAGATCTTGGTTCCTTTCTTAAACTGGCCAGATTCCATCATGGGTTCCAGAGTTTTGGCCCCTTAAATGTCCAAAATTGGCTATTTTGACTTTTGCAGCCATATAGAGACTTCTTTTATGGTTTTATTTGATACAAACTTCCAAAATATCTTCAACAACAATAAATCTTGGATTCCATGACAAATCAGATCCAATCGTAGTTTCCAGAGTTATTTTATATCTGATTACCTCCCCTGATTGTAGTCAAAATGGATTTATATCAGTAAGTACTTACAGGACTTATTTGAAATTTCATTATTGTCATTAGTTGGACCGTTCCAATCAGGGTAGATAACTATGGACTGATTTTTGTCAAATTACCTCCCTTTATTTCAAATTAAAATGGGTATATCTCCGTAACTAATGAAGATACTGATCTGAAATTTCATTTATGTCAACAGATTTATTTAGCAGATCCTCCTTTTGTTAACTTCCAATAATTTTCTTTTGAATTACTTGCCTTTTACATTACTATAAATAGCCTATTTTTAGTAACTTTTTTATTATTGGCTGTAGGGAAAAACCGAGACCACTTTTCTGTGGTACAACATGGATGGTACCTCCATTTTTTAGGTGTATTTTGACATATCTGTACCTTGTAAGAATTTTGTTTTTCTTTTTGGTTAAATTTTTTTCCTTTGTTGTTCCTGTCCTTTGGACTTAGATATTTTTACTGAGGACTTTCTTGTCTCAAGTGCAATGATAACAGGTTAGCGATATAGGGCCATCATGGCCCTCTTGTCGAATGAATAGATTCAAAGTTGCACAGATGTACAGCACTATCAGCATACATTTTGCCTAACACAGCAACATCTTTTGAATGGTCTGTACTAAAAATTTTGCTTTTTTAGAAGATGGCGCATTATGTAGGGGTATTAGTAACTTGTGGACACAATACTAGTTTTCTTTTAGCTTGACTTTTCGAAGACAAAATAGAGCTATTGCACTCACCCAAGTGTCTGCGTCACCATCGCATTTGTTAAAGTTTCCGATAAGTCAAATATTTCTGTTACATTCAAAGCTATTGACTTGAAGCTTAAAATGTTTATTTACTATTAAAGTCTACACCAGGTAGAAACAATCCCCATTACTCCATTTGAATTTTGACAGAGAATGCTTGGGCCTAGTATCAGGAAAATTGATAGTTAGGTTGGCCATGACCAGCAGATGACCCCTATTGATTTTGAGTTCATTAGGTCAAAGGTCAAGGTCACACTGGCCAGGAACAGTTAAAACTGTTTTTGATCTTCTTGTCCGAAATCATAGGGCCTAGGGCTTTGATATTTGGTATGTAGCATCATCTAGTGGTCCTCTACCAAGATTGTTCAGATTATTTCCTTGGGGTCAAATATGGCCCCGCCCCGGGGGTCACTTGGTTTATATAGACTTATATAGGAAAAAACTTTGAAAAACCTCTTGTTCAAAACCAGAGGGCATAGGGCTTCGATATTTTGAATATTTTGATTTTATATTACATCATCTAGTGGTCCTCTACTAAGATTATACAAATTATTCCCCTAGGGTCAAATATGGCTCCGCCCTGGGGGTCACATGGTTTACATAGACTTATACAGGGAAAAACTTAAAAAATCTTCTTGTCCAAACCACAAAGACTATGGCTTTGATATTTTGTATTGTAGCATCATCTAGTGGTTCTCTACCATGTTTGTTTAAATTATCCCTGTAGGGTCAAATATGGCCCCGTCCCAAGGGTCATATTTTTCATATAGACTTTATATAGGGAAAAGCTTAGAATCTTCATGTCCATAACTTACATCATTCAAATTTGGACCACATGTATAGTTTTGAGTGGCAAGATGAACCTTGACATGAGTTGACCTTGATCTTGACCTAGTGACCTACTTTCACATTTCTGTAGCTACAGCCTTCAGATTTGGACCACATGCATAGGTTTATGTACCGAAAAAAACTGTGACCTTGTTATTGACCTTGTGGCCTACTTTCACATTTTTGAAGGTATAGGCTTTAGATTTGGACGACATGTATAGCTTTTGTTCCAAAATAAAATTTGACCTTGATCTAAACCTAGTGACCTACTTTCACATTTCTCAAGCTACAGCCTTCAAATTTGAACCACAAGCTTAGTTTTGTGTACTGAAATGAACTTTGATCTTGAGATTGACCTAGTGACCTATTTCACATTTCTGAAGGTAAGGCTTCAAATTTGGACACATACACATTGTTTTGGTCCGAAATGAAATTTGACATTGATTTTTACTTTGAGCTAGTCTTGAAATTTGGAACATTCAAAAATGGCTCAGTGGATGGCGCAAAGATCACTCTGTAATCTCTTGTCAGGTTAATAGGTTAAAGGTCAAGGTCAGATTAAACCAGAATGGTAGGAGCTTTGTTTACAGTGAGCTTATAATTTCTGTTCCTTGTGCAATTACTGAATGCATCAAGTGGGGTGGGGGGCATTTCGTGTTCGACGAGCTCTTGATAACTTAGAATTTATGGTAACAGTATTTGATAAAGTCAAATATCTCTGTTACTATCAACACTTTTGACTTTAAACTTAAAAATAGTTATTTGCTATCAAAGCCTTCACTATATCTTTAACTCTGATTTGAATTTTGAAAGAGTTATGCCCCTTTTTAACTTTGAATTTTTGTTTGTTTAAGTTTAATAAAGTTTTTACTGGCAAAGCCCTAATTCAGAGTCAAGCACTGAAAAAAGTTGAGCATGCTGTCTTGTGAACAGCTCTTGTTAGAACTTGATGTATTTGAATGCAGTTGTCTTCCAGCTCTGACACATGTGGACAAGTAAACCATAACATGCAAAAAAGAACAGGTATGTACTGGAACATAATCGAGGATAATTAGTTAATTGCCTGCCATTACATAACTGAAATACTGTTGAAAAACAGTACTATATCCAAAACATACAAATGAGCCATGCTATTAGAAAACCAACATAGTGCATTTGCGAACAGCATGAATCTAGACCTGCCTGTGCAGCCATGCAGTTCGCTAACAGTTTCTCCAGTTGCAATAGGATTTGAAAGCGAATAGCATGGATCCTGACCAGACTGCAAGGATGCGCAAACTGGTCTGGATCCATGCTGGTGGCAAATGCACTACGGTATGTTGGTTTTCTCATGTTGCAGCTCAAATAAAGAAACACTCTATATATCAGTTTTATTTCAGTGCTATTCCCAAACTTGGCTGGTTTTCTTGTGAAGATGTTTGGAATTAGTGTCTATTATCCGAAAGATTCCCTAGCGTTCTTCGTTGATGTGATCAAGAAAATAATTAAGGAGCGGCAGGAAAAAGAGGATGTAAGTATCCTGTAGAAGATTTAGGGTAGGGGAAATAGTTTGTAGTGGAATCTGACTTAGAACCCTGCTGTTGGTGGAATCTCTGTGTGTTTGCCTGTGTACATACACCTTGTCTGGGTCATAGCTTTATAACCTGTATTCTGATTTATTTAGTCCTTTAATTATTTTGTCAGGGGAACCATAAGTTGGACGTCCATCTGTCTGTCTAAATAAAGGGCTCTTACCTTCAGTGGTAACAGGTATGGTGCTCTGTTACTATACCCACCACGTTGGTAGCCTAGTGGTAGAGCGCCCGCTTTGAGTGTGGGAGGTCATGGGTTCGATCTACGGCTTAGTCATACCAAAGACGTAAAAAGTGTACTAGTAGCTTCCTCGCTTGGTGCTCAGCATTAAGAGGATAGTGTTAGGACTGGTTAGCCCAGTGTCAGTATAATGTGACTGGGTGGGGTATCATGTCACTGGGGTATCAGTGAGGCAGCACTATAAGGCTGGGCATTGTGCTCACTGCTAAAAGTAGGCACCGCCATTTATATGACTGAAAAAATGTTGAAAAAGACATTAAGCCCAAATGTCACTATATGCATAGCAACTTAAATGTGTTACATTTACCATAAATTTTGAGAAATGAAAATTGATTGTTAAACACGTGATCATCATGAATTGTAGATATGCGTCAAATGTTTTATCTTCAGCTGCTGCAGAATGTAACTCGAAGGATTGCAGAGCTATGCCCCTTTGCTCTAAAACAAATTGCTTGTAGGTGCACTGCATTATTGGTGCATTGAAGTTTGTGGTTAAATTACAAATAATTTCTTTTATATGTATATGTATGTTGCTGTGTATGTTAGTAGCATTACTTCCTTTCACACACTCTCATTCCACACCCTTTTTTTTACCAACAGAGTTTAAATCTTTCATATTTTTCATATAACTTAAATGTACTAGTTCATGGGTATTGGATCCAACCAGTCTACTATGTTTTACAACTACAGTTTATATTTGTTGGCTTATTTTGCATTGTATGGCTCTAATAGTGTGTGCTATCCTAAGTACCCTCCGGCATTCTACACTTACCTTTTATATCATCATCTGTATTGTTTTATCAGCATACTATACAGTGTTGTTTAATTTGTAGACCGAGAGGACAGACATGTTACAACTGATGATGAATGCAGAGTTGCAAGTGGGGACAGAGGATGGTACTCAATCTGTTAAAAGTATGAATACAAGCTTTAAAACCTATAACATTGTTATTGTACCTTGGATAAGCTGTGTTGCCACAGTGCAGAAGTATTTCAATTGTTTATACATGCTAAAGTTGACCTGAGCAAAGAGCTAAGTGTGAGCTTTTTTGATCTGTCTGTGTTTGTCGCACTGATCTGTCTGTGTCTACCGTAGTGTTGACATTGTGGAGGTCAGTTTTAACCCAGTCTTTATACCCCCACCAAACATGTTTGAGGGGGGTATATAGGAGTCAGTTTTGTCGCGTCCCGTCGCGTCCCGTCCCGTCACGTCCCGAAATCTATTATCTCAGTTATTACCAAATGAATTTGATTCAAACTTAAAATACATGTTCCACCTTATCACCCACATCATGTGACACAAGGTGCATAACTCTTGACACCAAGTTTTCATGAATTATGTCCCCTTTTACTTAGAATTTAAGGTTAATTTTGTTGTATTTTCACTATATCTCAGTTATTACTAAATGGATTTGATTCAAACTTAAAACAGATGTTCCACCTCATCACCCACATTATGTGACATAAGGTGCATAACTCTGACACCATTTTTTTATGAATTATGCCCCTTTTTACTTAGAATTTAGGGTTGATTTTGATGTATTTTCACTTTATCTCAGTTACTACTGAATGGATTTGATTCAAACTTAAAATAGATGTTCCTCCTCATCACCCACATCATGTGCCCACATCATGTGACACAAGGTGCATAACTCTGACACCAAGTTTTCATGAATTATGTCCCCTTTTACTTAGAATTTAAGGTTAATTTTGTTGTATTTTCATTATATCTCAGTTATTACTAAATGGATTTGATTCAAACTTAAAATAGTTGTTCCACCTCTTCACTCAGATGATGTGACATAAGGTGCTTAACTCTGACATAAATTTTTTATGAATTATGTCCCCTTTTACTTTAAATTTAAGGTTGATTTTGATGTATTTTCACTATATCTCAATTATTACAAAATGGTTTTGATTCAAACTTAAAATAGATGTTCCACCTCATCACCCACATCATGTGACACAAGGTGCATAACTCTGACACCAATTTTTCATGAATTATGCCCCTTTTTACTTTGAATTTAAGGTAAATTTTGATGTATTTTCACTATATCTCAATTACTACTGAATGGATTTGATTCAGACTTAAAATAGATGTTCCACCTCATCACTCACATCATGTGACACAAGGTGCATAACTCTGACACTATTTTTCTTGAATTGTGTCCCCTTTTACCTAGAATTTAAGGTTAATTTTGATGTATTTTCACTATATCTCATTCTGATTGGCTTAGAGCCAAAGGGAAGTAACCTTTTTTTAACCTTTGTACTGAGTTTCTTCCCCTTAAATTCCAGGAATTAGTCTATTTTTAGAAATCCTATTTTAGATTTTCAATATTTTAGGTGTTTTTTTAAATTTTTTATTATAAGTCCTATGTAAAAAGTAAAAACATTTTTCCGTGGTAACATGGGTCGGTAAGACACTACTTTGTATTCACTTTTAGTGTATCTCTAATATTAGAGATTTAATATATTTACTAGTATTACTATACTAGTATTATACTAGTATTACTTTTATGTGGAAGCCCAGGATGAAGTACTCCAAAGTATTTTTAAGATTCCTTATGGTTGCCATTCTGCTGTGACAAGACCGTATGGTGGGGATATGAGTCACTCCTGTGACAGTTCTAGTTATGAAACTTGGTCAGAACATTACCCTTGATAAAATCTAGGATAAGATCGTTGATGGATCATCTGGGGTCAAAAAACGAGGTCACTAGGTGCATTACTAGGAAAACATTGTTAACTTTTTAGTGGTCACATTTTGTACCTCATCTTTATGAAACTGTTAGAATGTATGTCAGTGATATTCAAAACTGGGTTACCAGAAGGTAAAAACTAGGTCACTAGGTTAAATCATAGAAAGATCTTGTTAACACTAAAGGCCACATTATATATGCGATGAGCATAAAATTTTGTCACTAAGTCAAAATATAGGAGGACATTGTCAACTCTAAAAAGGCCACATCTTCTGTTTGATCTTCACAAGAGTTGGCTGGAATGCTTGTCAGGTTAAAATCTAGGATAAATATGTGACTCGGTCATTTGGGGAAAAAATTAGGACATTAGGGTAAATCATAGAAACACTTTGATAACACTGTAGAGGCCAATTTTTCAACTTGATTGTCAAATCTTTGTCAGAATGTTATTCTGGTTGGAATCTAGGTCAAGTTCAAAAGTGGGGCACCTGAGGTCAAAAACTATGTCATTGGGTCAAGTCATTGAAACACAGTTAATGATCTACCTGATTTACATAAAACATGTAAGATATAAGATATCATGGTAGGTTATCTAGGCTAAGAACTAAGTCATGGTGATGATATAGGGCCTGTAGGCCCTCTTGTTTTTTGTACTATTTGTTATTTCTTATTTCCAGAGCTTTCATTAGATGAGCTATTAGGCCAGGGAATAATTGGTTTTGTTGCGGGCTATGAAACAACAGCTTTATTGATGACGTACCTGTCCTACGTGCTGGCAACACACCCTGATGTTCAGAAGAAACTTCAGGATGAAATAGATGAACATGTCCCAGCTGTAAGTTAGATAAATCAATAAAAAGATTCCTTGCAGTCAGAGATTGCAACCAAGCAAAATTATAGCAGGCAAAGTTTTAATATTCGGCCTGTGAATCCATTTTTACTTTTTCATTGGTTGATAGTTTCATTTTGGCTGCAGTTTTATAAGCTGTTGTAAATACAAGATTTGTTTATGCCCCCACATAAATAGCGATTGAACTGTCTGTTTGTCCGTCTTTATGAATCAGTCCACATTAATGACCAGATTTCGTCCATACTCACACTCAACAATCCTTGTTGCAATACCTTCAAAGTGACCTATACCTAAATGACCTTTACACTCATTTGACCTTCACCTTCAAATTTTTAACCTTAATAAACAGCATTCTTGGTTCTACAGCCCACATAAATGATCCAATTAAGTTCATATTCACACACAGCAATCCTTGTAGCAGGTCTATAAACTGACTTATATAAAGGTCGCCTTGACCCAGCAAACAAAAGACGTTGTATTGACTTTGTACCGACATTGGACCCCGACGTCGGATCAACCTCTGATTATAGTTGGATTTTAAAGTTTTTTAGACGTCATAATACGACGTCGATACAACGTCGAGAATCCAACCAGTATTCAACCATGATGCAGCCTTACCCAACCACAATTCAACCTTAACCAAACGTGTTTACGACTGCATTCTACCCTTAATTTACTATTTTAGTCATTTAAACGTTGGAATTTTACTTGTGACCCAACATTTAATCAACACAATTATATTTATCTTCTAATCTTTATTTCATACTGCGACAATGAACATAAATAAGTCCAAAAGATAAATTGTAGTCAGTTATGCATGCCTCTTCAACACAGCTAAATCATCCACTTGAAATAAATAAAATATGAAGTTTTCAAGTCCACTAAATCGAAATTAAAAAGCGAAAATTTTACTTCGTAAGAGCTAGAATCATGATCACTTCATGCAAAACAAATATATATCTAAGATCCAGATATCTTCTCTGACCTCGCAAAAAGTTTAAAACTTTGGTTAAATGCAGTTCTAAAAAAATAAATGTTGTTTTTTTTTAGCTCACCTGTCACAAAAGGACATTCAAGGTGAGCTTTTGTGACCGCGCGATGTCCGTCGTCCGTGGTCCGTCCGTCCGTGCGTGCGTGCGTCTGTCCGTAAACCTTTGCTTGTGACCACTCTAGAGGTCACATTTTTCATGGGATCTTTATGAAAGTTGGTCAGAATGTTCATCTTGATGATATCTAGGTCAAGTTCGAAACAATGTCACCTGCCGTCAAAAACTAGGTCAGTAGGTCTAAATATAGAAAAACCTTGTGACCTCTCTAGAGGCCATATATTCACAAGATCTTCATGAAAATTGGTCAGAATGTTCATCTTGATTATATCTAGGTCAAGTTCGAAAGTGGGTCACGTGCTTTCAAAAACTAGGTCAGTAGGTCAAATAATAGAAAAACCTTGTGACCTCTCTAGAGGCCTAAATTTTCTTGGGATATGTATGAAAGTTGGTCTGAATGTTCATCTTGATGATATCTAGGTCAAGTTTGAAAGTGGGTCATGTGCCATCTAAAACTAGGTCAGTAGGTCAAATAATAGAAAAACCTTATGACCTTTCTAAAGGCCATATTCTCCATGTGATCTGTATGAAAATTGGCCTGAATGTACATCTTGATGATATCTAGGTCAAGTTCGAAACAGGGTCATGTGCGGTCAAAAACTAGGTCAGTAAGTCTAAAAATAGAAAAAACCTTGTGACCTCTCTAGAGGCCATACTTATGAATGGATGTCCATAAAAATTGGTCAGAATGTTCACCTTGATGATATCTAGATCAAGTTTGAAACTGGGTCAGGTGCCTCAAAAACTAGGTCAGTAGGTCAAATAATAGAAAAACCTTGTGACCTCTCTAAAGGCCATATTTTTCATGGGATCTGTATGAAAGTTGGTCTGAATGTTCATCTTGATGATATCTAGGTCAAGTTCGAAACTGGGTCACGTGCGGTCAAAAACTAGGTCAGTAGGTCTAAAAATAGAAAAACCTTGTTACCTCTCTGGAGGCCATATATTTCATGAGATCTTCATGAAAATTGATCAGAATGTTCACCTTGATAATATCTAGGTCAGGTTTGAAACTGGGTCACGTGCCTTCAAAAACTAGGTCAGTAGGTCAAATAATAGAAAAACCTTGTGACCTCCCTAGAGGCCATATTTTTCATGGTATCTGTATGAAAGTTGGTCTGAATGTTCATCTTGATGATATCTAGGTCAAGTTCGAAAGTGGGTCACATGAGCCATCAAAAACTAGGTCAGTAGGTCAAATAATAGAAAAACCTTGTGACCTCTCTAAAAGCCATATTTTTCATGGGATCTGTATGAAAATTGGTCTGAATGTTCATCTTGATGATGTCTAGGTTAAGTTAGTAACAGGGTCATGTGCGGTCAAAAAGTAGGTCAGTAGGTCTTAAAATAGAAAAACCTTGTGACCTCTTTAGAGGCCATACTTATGAATGGATCTGCATAAAAGTTGGTCAGAATGTTCACCTTAATGATATCTAGGTCTAGTTTGAAACTGGGTCACGTGCCTTAAAAAACTAGGTCAGTAGGTAAATTAATAAAAAAAACCTTGTGACCTCTCTAGAGGCCATACTTTTCATGGGATCTGTATGAAAGTTGGTCTGAATGTTCATCTTGATGATATCTAGGTCAAGTTTGAAACTGGGTCAACTGCGGTCAAAAACTAGGTCAGTAGGTCTAAAATTATTAAAATCTTTTGACCTCTCTAGAGGCCATATTTTTCAATGGATCTTCATGAAAATTGATCTGAATTTTCACCTTGATGATATCTAGGTAAAGTTCAAAACAGGGTCACGTGGCTTCGAAAACTAGGTCAATAGGTCAAATAATAGAAAAACCTTGTGACCTCTCTAGAGACCATATTTTTCAATGGATCTTCATGAAAATTGGTCAGAATTTTTATTAGTTCACCTGTCACATAGTGACAAGGTGAGCTTTTGTGATCATGCAGCGTCCGTCGTCCGTCCGTGCGTCCGTCCGTCCGTGCGTCCGTAAACTTTTGCTTGTGACCACTCTAGAGGTCACATTTTTTGTGGGATCTTTATGAAAGTTGGTCAGAATGTTCATCTTGATGATATCTAGGTCAAGTTCGAAACTGGGTCACGTGCCGTTAAAAACTAGGTCAGTATGTCTAAAAATAGAAAAACCTTGTGACCTCTCTAGAGGCCATATATTTCAAAAGATCTTCATGAAAATTGGTCAGAACATTCACCTTGATGATATCTAGGTCAAGTTCGAAACTGGGTCACGTGCCTTCAAAAACTAGGTCAGTAGGTCAAATAATATAAAAACCTTGTGACCTCTCTAAAGGCCATATTTTTCATGGGAACTGTATGAAAGTTGGTCTGAATGTTCATCTTGATGATATCTAGGTCAAGTTTGAAACTGGGTCAACTGCGGTAAAAAACTAGGTCAGTAGGTCTAAAAATAGAAAAACCTTGTGACCTCTCTAGAGGCCATATGTTTCATGAGAGCTTCATGAAAATTGGTCAGAATGTTCACCTTGATGATATCTAGGTCAAGTTCGAAAGTGGGTCACGTGCCATTAAAAACTAGGCCAGTAGGTCAAATAATAGAAAAACCTTGTGACCTCTCTAGAGGTCATATTTTTCATGGGATCTGTCTGAAAGTTGGTCTGAATGTTCATCCTGATGATATCTAGGTCAAGTTTGAAACTGGGTCAACTGCGGTAAAAAACTAGGTCAGTAGGTCTAAAAATAGAAAAACCTTGTGACCTCTCTAGAGGCCATATGTTTCATGAGAGCTTCATGAAAATTGGTGAGAATGTTCACCTTGATGTTATCTAGGTCAAGTTCGAAAGTGGGTCACGTGCCATTAAAAACTAGGCCAGTAGGTCAAATAATAGAAAAACCTTGTGACCTCTCTAGAGGTCATATTTTTCATGGGATCTGTCTGAAAGTTGGTCTGAATGTTCATCTTGATGATATCTAGGTCTAAAGTGGGTCACGTACGGTCAAAAACTAGGTCAGTAAGTCTAAAAATAGAAAAACCTTGTGACCTCTCTAGAGGCCATACTTGTGAATGGATCTTCATAAAAATTGGTCAGAATGTTCATCTTGATGATATCTAGGTCAAGTTCGAAAGTAGGTCACGTGCCATCAAAAAGTGGGTCAGTAGGTCAAATAATAGAAAAACGTTGTGACCTCTCTAGAGGCTATATTTTTCATGGGATCTGTATGAAAGTTGGTCTGAATGTTTATGTTGATGATATATAGGTCTGTTTGAAACTGGGTCAACTGCAATCAAAAACTAGGTCAGTAGGTCTTGAAAGAGAAAAACCTTGTGACCTCTCTAGAGGCCATACCCTTGAATGGATCTTTATGAAAATTGGTTAGAATGTTCTCCTTGATGATATCTAGGTCAAGTTTGAAACTTGGTCACGTGCCGTTAAAAACTAGGTCAGTAGGTCAAGTAATATAAAAACCTTGTGACATCTCTAGAGGCCATACTTTTCATGGGATCTGTATGAAAGTTGGTCTGAATGTTCATCTTGATGATATCTAGGTCAAGTTTGAAACTGGGTCAACTGCGGTCAAAAACTAGGTCAGTAGGTCTAAAATTATTAAAATCTTTTGACCTCTCTAGAGGCCATATTTTTCAATGGATCTTCATGAAAATTGATCTGAATGTTTACCTTGATGATATCTAGGTCAGTTTCGAAACTGGGTCACGTGCGGTCAAAAACTAGGCCAGTAGGTATAAAAATAGAAAAACCTTGTGACCTCTCTAGAGGCCATATTTTTCATGAGATCTTCATGAAAATTAGTGAGAATGTGCACCTTGATGATATCTAGATAAAGTTCAAAACAGGGTCACGTACCTTCGAAAACTAGGTCAATAGGTCAAATAATAGAAAAACCTTGTGACCTCTCTAGAGACCATATTTTTCAATGGATCTTCATGAAAATTGGTCAGAATTTTTATCTTGATAATATCTAGGTCATGTTCAAAACTGGGTCACATGAGCTCAAAAACTAGGTCACTATGTCAAATAATAGAAAAAACGACGTCATACTCAAAACTGGGTCATGTGGGAAGAGGTGAGCGATTCAGGACCATCATGGTCCTCTTGTCTTAATAATATCTAGGTCAAGTTCAAAACTGGGTCACATGAGCTCAAAAACTAGGTCACTATTTCAAATTATAGAAAAAACGGCGTCATACTCAAAACTGGGTCATGTGGGAAGAGGTGAGCGATTCAGGACCATCATGGTCCTCTTGTTTAACAAAAACTCAGCAACCATTAATGTAAGCCTAAGTTTAAAATATTTTACTCACGTTGCAGATCCCTTTGTGTACAGTATTTGAAACTGGCTCTATCTAACCTCTCCAAATTACATGAACAGAGTGTATCTGGAGAATGCGTGACTAATAGACAACAAGAAGAGAAGACCCTGCGGGTTATAAACTTTTACGAGTACATGTTCAATGCATATTGATTTCCTGTGTAAAATTTATTATCATTATTATTATCATTATTATTATTTTGATAATGAAAGTAGACCATCTTTGATACGAAATTTCGGTAAAAAAAAGAAAAGAAAAAAGATATGATTTTTAATATCCAAATGAAATATTTTTATCAGTTTTATGCGCATTTTCAAGACTTTGTGAGAACAAACAATTATTCTATATTATATAAATAATAATTCTACACCAAATAGTTGTTAGAACAACATTTTATTCTTTTATAGTCCAATCAGAATCCAACGTCATATAGACATGTAAATCTAACGTCGACTAGATGTATTGAATATGACGTTGAACAAATGTTGTATTTAGGTTGCTGTCGTCGCGACCCAAATCCAGCGTTGTTTCGACGTCAGGTGTTTGCTGGGGACCTTCATCCATATGTATGAACAAGATTGCCTACAGTCCACATTAATGATCCCATTTACTTTAAACTCACATTAAACAATTCTTGTGGCAAGACCTTCAAACTGACCAATCTATAAATGACCTTGACCCTCATGTGACCTTCACCTTTGAACTTATAACCTTAATAAAGAACATTTTTGGTTCTACAGCTCACAAAAATGATCTGATTTAGTTCATACTCGCACTCAAAAATACTTGTGGCAAGGCCTACAAACTTACATTTATAGATGACCTTGACCTTCATATGGCCTTCACCTTTAAACTTAAAACCTCCAAAAAGATCTTTCAAATTGGTTATACACCCGGGGCATGATTTTTGTTTTGAAAAAATGCAGCACCTGAGATAGGCGTAGTTTGTTTACTGTATGTGTAAACTTTTCTTCATAATGTAAAATTTCTTGTTATTAAGTTCCTTACAGCTATTTATCAAGTTCTAGCGTTCGAGGGGTCGTGGGATCGAGCCCCACTGGGGTCACAGAATACATACAAAACATGTGGCTTTCTGTTATTTAAGTTTAATTTAGATTAATTGAACGTGAATTGTGGGTTTTGTTTCCAGGAAGCCACAGAAGTCAGTTATGACGTTGTTATGGAAATGCCGTATCTGGATCAAGTTATTAATGAAACTTTGAGAATGTACCCGCCTGTAACTAAGTAAGTATGAAACCATTTCATGAGTCTATGAAAAACTTTCCTAAAAGCTGTTTCATCATTGCATCACTTTTCATATAGAATCAGTTAAAACTGCTTGGAATTCTATGTTAATCCACTTGTCAGCTTTCTGAAAGAGATGATTTCCATTTATTACAATTCTGTATATGTGTTTGAATTCAAGAACTTGTCTACCTCTTTTTGTACCCCCCGACAACAAAGTTGTAAAGGGGGGGGGGGGGGGGTATACTGGTTTCAGGTTGTCTGTCTGTCTGTCCATAGACGCAATCTTGTGCGCACCATCTCTCCTTATCCCCTTGACAGAATTTAATGAAACTTCACACAAGTGATCAGTACCAACAGTAGTTGTGCATGGGGCATGTAAGGTTCTTTTAGAAAAAAAAATTGCAGAGTTATGGGACTTTGTTTTTTTGTTACTACACTATATACATAGACACAATCTTGTGCACACCATCTCTCCTCATATCCTTGACAGAATTTAATGAAACTTCACACAAGTGATCAGTACCAACAGTAGTTGTGCATGAGGCATGTTGGGTTCTTTTAGAAAAAAAAATTTGCAGAGTTATGGGACATTGGTTTTTTTGTTACTTTACTATATACATGGACACAATCTTGTGCGCACCATCTCTCCTCATCCCCTTGACACAATTTAATGAAACTTCACACAAGTGATCAGTAACAACAGTAGTTGTGCATGGGGCATGTTAGGTTCTTTCAGCAACAAAAATTGCAGAGTTACGGGACTTTGTTTCTTGTTAACATACTATCTACATACAGTCTGCATATGCAATCTTGTGCGTGCCTAATCTACCAAACCCTTACACACAATTTAATGAAACTTCACACAAGTGATCAGTACCAACCCTAGTTGTGCATGGTGCATTCTTTTAGATAAATATTCTGCATAGTTATGGGACTTTGTTTTTTGTTACTATACTGTACACATACAGTCTATATACATACAGTCCACATAATTATGCAATCTTGTGTGCGTCGAATTGCAATGTACTGTGTCAGTGCATGTGGGGGGTACATTCATCACCTTTAGTGATAGCTCTAGTTATTATATGCCCGAAGGGAGGTATTTATGTTATGATGCAGGTGTTAGTCTGTCCATCCGAATTTCATTCAGTCTGTCTACCCTTTCAATAGCAATTTCGTGTCCGCTCTATAACTCTTGAACACTATGAAGGATTTCGAAGAAACTTGACAGAAATGTTCACCACATTTAGACAACATGCAGAGTACATGTTTCGGATGGCTTGCTTCAAGGTTAAGGTCACACTTAGGGGTCAGATATCATAATGACTCTGTTTCGTGCCTGCTCTGTAACTCTTGAACTGCTTGCAATTTTAAAGAAACTTGGCATAAATGATCACCACATCAAGACGATGTGCAGAGCGCATATTTTGGATGGCTCGCTTAAAGGTCAATGTCACACTTAAATTCAAAGGTCTTACCTTGGGCATATATTGCTCCATATTGCGATGCTCTTGTTTCGCATATTTTATTTCAATGTGTATAAGGTACTTGTATATTACAAGTTACATATTTTTAGTTATGAGACCATGAGAAAACTAACATAGTGTGTTTGCGACCAGCATGGATCCAGACCAGCCTGCGCATCCGTGCAGTAAGGTCAGGATCAATGCTGTTTGCTTTTAAAGCTTACTGCAATTAGAGATTCTGTTAGCGAACAGCATGGGTCCTGACCAGACTGCGCGGATGCGTCTTGATCCATGGTGGTCGCAAAGCAAATATGTTGGTTTTCTCATGGCATGGCTCATATACAGATTACTATCTACTATAAAATGCAAGACCCAACAGTGTAATAAGATCAGTATCAGACAGTTTAGTCACATAAAACTTAAGGAGAATTTTAGCTTAAGTATTGGATTTAAAGCAGCATGCTTCCAGGTTTGGCTAAAAATAATCTTTCTTTCAAATGGAAGTTTTGTTATATTATGAACATAAGAATATGAATTTTTTGTTTCTAAAATATTTTAAAAATTCCAAATCAAGAAAAAAAGATGACCGCGTCGGGAATCGAACCCCGGACCACGGCGGCAATAAAGACATTTTCCTGTCGTCCTAACCAATATCACTATAGCTGAAGTAGTGAATAATGACTTCAAACTATAGATATTTATAATCAAGACAGTTTACCTGGAGTAAAAGCGTGACAAATGCTTTTCGATTTTCATCGTAAAAAGCAATAAAAACAGCAAATTCTCATGTGTTTCCGTAATAAAGTTTGTCAGTAATTAAGTTTTAAAGCCTTCTTAAAAAATATAGTATTTATTTCAAGATATCTAAAAAAAAATTTTTTTTTTGTTGTCGAACGATCTGGAGGCATGCCGCTTTAAAAAAATATTATAAAAACACATGGGTAGGACAATTTTTTTATTATACAGAGACAAAAAAATCAGATGAGCATCTGCACCTGCAAGGCGGTGCTCTTATTGGAAGATGCATTCACTTCATATTCGTATAACCTAGAATTCAATAAAAGCATTTTTTGGCCTTTGACTTTGACAGGGAGACAACAGGCAAAAAGGCAAGGTACTGAGTCAGTCTGACGTATCTCATTATTTGGATATTGGTTTCGATTTATGTTAGTTAAAATTTCAAGATACTTAATCAACCCTTTCCCTGCAAAATTTCTATAATGAACTTGTCCATCTTTCAAATTGGACAGTACCATTAACTGTTAAAAGGGATGATTACCAAAAAAGATAATGACTGAATGGCGAACAGTGCAGACCATGATGAGACTGCACAGATGTGCAGGCTGATCTTGGTCTGCACTGGTTGCAAAGGCAGAAACAATTGCCGCCAGTAGGCTTAGGGTTAAACAACATTTTGACATACATATTTTTAATCCCTCGCCACGAATGGTAGGGGATTATAGGAATGGTCTCTGGCCATCCTTCCATCCGTCTGTCTGTAACACTTTTGTGTCCGCTCCATATTTCCTAAACCCCTTGAAGGACTTTCATGAAACTTAGGTCAAATGATCATCTCATGAAGACGATGTGCAGTCAGCAGCCATATTGGCTCAAGGACAAGGTCACGACTCAGGGTCAAAGGTTTGAGCCTTCTATTTTGTATCCGCTCTGTATCTCCTAAACCCCTTGAAAGAATTTTATAAAACTTGGGTCCAGGGATCACCAAGATGATATGCAGAACTTATGAGTCAGCCATGGCCAATCAATGTCAAGGTCACAACTTAGGGTCAAAGTTTTGAGCCTTTTATTTTGTGTTTGCTTTGTATCTCCTAAACCCATTGAATGATTTTCATGAAACTTGGGTCAAATGATGACCTCATCAAGAGGATGTGTAGAACTTACGAGTCAGCCATGTTAGGTCAAGGTCACAACGCAGGGTTAAAGGTTTAAGTCTTTCATTTTTTGTCCACTCTGTATCTCCTAATCCCCTTGAAGGATTCGTATGAAACCTGGGTCAAGTGATCACCTCATCAAGACGATGTGCAGAACTCATGAGTCAGCCATGCAGACTTAAGATAAGGGTCACAACTTACGGTCTAAGGTTTGAGCCTTCAATTTTGTGTTCACTCTGTATCTCCTAAAACCCTTTAAGGATTTTCATCAAACTTGGGTCTCATGATCACCTTATTTAGAACTCATGAGTCAGCCATGTCAACTCAAAGTCAAGGTCACAACTCAAGGTCAAAGGTTTGAGCTCTGTATCTTCTAAACCCCTTGAAGGATTTCCATGAAACTTGGGTCAAATAATCACCTCATCAAGACGATAAGCATATTTTACGAGTCAGCCATGTCAGTTCAAGGTCAGCAACTCTTACTAGGATCAGGAAACTTAATCTGGAGGTTGGTCATGTCAAGCAGATGACCCGTATTGATTTTGAGTTCCAAAGGTCAAAGGTCATTTAAACCTTTTACGGACAGTAACTTGAGAACGCTTGGGCAGAGGATCATGAAACTTCATAGGGAGGTTGATCATGACTAGTAGATGACCTCTATTGATTTTGTGGTCAGTAGGTCAAAGGTCAAGCAAGTTCGGCTTTGATATTGGCTTAGATCTGTGACGAGGCCATATTGTGGGGGTATAAATCGGCAATCCTGTGACAACTCTAGTTTTAGTATTGTATGTGACAACAGAATTCGCACGTTTCAGAACCCTGCACTAAATTCAGCGTTAAATTCGTTGCGCTGTGTATCGAAGGAAGTATAATTATGTAATATTTCGATGAATGTTGAATGAAAGGCTCATGTTTAAGTAAATTTCAGTCCCTTACACGGCACTACAAAAATACACACTGAAACAGTATGTTAGATATCATTTAAAGGCTTCTTGGAAAAATTGGCCACAAGCCAGACGGGATGCACAACGCCATCTTCTAACTTTGGCACCCAACCCTCAAAGATTTCCCTATAACATCATATAACTTTCAGTGTTGCCTACACAAATAGAACAGTTTAACACTGGTGAATAGCCAGAAACACTGTATATATGAGGTCAAATTCTGTGAAACAAACAAGCTACAATTTTGTTTTTTTTATGATAAATGTCAAACTAACAAAGATGTAAGAAATGTATAAATCAAATACCATTCTTTATTTAATAGGATGAACAGGACCACACCAAAGCACGAGGACGTCGAGATTGACGGTCACTGGTTTCCCCGTGACACAATGATTTCGTACTCAATCTGGCAGGTACATCACTGTCTAGGCCTGTACCCAGAACCTGAGAAATTCATACCAGAGAGGTAGTTTTAATAACTCAATAATTCTACACTTCACTTTTTAGCTTGACTGTTTGAAGAATAGTAAGAGCTGTTGGACTCGCCCTTGTGTCAGCATCTGCTACGTTGATGTCCAGATTTGGTCAAGTTTTTGTTTGTTTTGGGTTTAACGCCATTTTTCAACGGTATTTCAGTCATGTAACGGCGGGCAGTTAACCTTACCAGTGTTCCTGGATTCTATACCAGTACAAACCTGTTATCCGCAAGTAACTGCCAACTTTCTGTCATGAGATATCAGAGGTGGAGGACGAAAGATTTCAGACAAAATGCCTTTTATCAAATTGTCACAGAACATACGCCCTGCCCAGGGATCGAACTCGCGACCCCACTATCCGTAGACCAACGCTGTCCCTACTGCACTAAACGGGCGGGCTCCAGGTCAAGTTTTTGTATGTAAGCTGGTATCTTATTAACCACTTGTGGCAGAATGGATTGAAACTTTACACACATGTTCACTGTAGTGATCTGACATGCATTGTACAGGGTTAATATTTTTACTTGGCATTTTTACAAAATTATGCCCCTTTTTTTGACTTATATTCATTTACTTGACAAGACTGTTGAAATAGTCAAGTGCTGTCCTCAGACAAGGAAAAATTCAGGAATGGTGGTAATAATTATGTCTCCCACCACACAGTGGTGTGGGAGACATATTGATTTACTGCAGTCTCTCTCTCTCTCTCTCTCTCTCTCTCTCTCTGCGTGTGCGTGCGTACGTGCGTGTGTGTGTCTGTCTGTCACAAAGCTTGTCCGCACTCTAAGTCGAACATTTCTCATCTGATCTTCACCAAACTTGAACAAAATGTGTTTGACCATGAGACTTCGGCCAAGTTCGATAACTAGCCAAATCCGCCCAGGCACTTTTGAGTTACGGCCCTTATTACCAATTACTGATTGGATCCATTCATCACAGCGATCGAGAGAAACTAGACATTTTTCAGTGGGGTCCATTCTCAAAAGCATCTCTAGTACATAAATGAATATTTATATAATGCATGTGTCTTTAGGAAGTCTAGAATCGCGTCATTCAGTTTGCAGTACACCTGTATTTGCTGTAAAAGATAATGTGTATTCCCTGCACCCCTGAGTTGTGAACACGGGAAATGGAATCATGGTTGATATCTGTCAGAAATAAAAAACAAAAAAGATTTTACCAAGTTAAATTTGCACTGTTGACTTAATGTTTCATCGTTTTGTTTATTAGCTCACCTGTCACAAAGTGACAAGGTGAACTTTTGTGATCGCGCAGTGTCCGTCGTCCGTCGTCCGTGCGTCCGTGCGTGCGTCCGTCCGTCCGTCCGTAAACTTTCGCTTGTGACCACTCTAGAGGTCACATTTTTCATGGGATCTTTATGAAAGTTGGTCAGAATGTTCATCTTGATGATATCTAGGTCAAGTTCGAAACTGGGTCACGTGCCTTCAAAAACTAGGTCAGTAGGTCTAAAAATAGAAAAACCTTGTGACCTCTCTAGAGGCCATATATTTCACAAGATCTTCATGAAAATTGGTCAGAATGTTCATCTTGATGATATCTAGGTCAAGTTCGAAACTAGGTCACGTGCCTTCAAAAACTAGGTCAGTAGGTCTAAAAATAGAAAAACCTTGTGACCTCTCTAGAGGCCATATATTTCACAAGATCTTCATGAAAATTTGTCAGAACGTTCATCTTGATGATATCTAGGTCAAGTTCGAAACTGGGTCACGTGCCGTCAAAAACTAGGTCAGTAGGTCAAATAATAGAAAAACCTTGTGACCTCTCTAAAGGCCACATTTTTCATGGGATCTGTATGAAAGTTGGTCTGAATGTTCATCTTGATGATATCTAGGTCAAGTTCGAAACTGGGTCACGTGCGGTCAAAAACTAGGTCAGTAGGTCTAAAAATAGAAAAACCTTGTGACCTCTCTAGAGGCCATATATTTCATGAGATCTTCATGAAAATTGGTCAGAAAGTTCACCTTGATGATATCTAGGTCAGATTCGAAAGTGGGTCACGTGCCTTCAAAAACTAGGTCAGTAGGTCAAATAATAGAAAAACCTTATGACCTCTCTAGAGGCCATATTTTTCATGGGATCTGTATGAAAGTTGGTCTGAATGTTCATCTTGATGATATCTAGGTCAAGTTCGAAAGTGGGTCACGTGCCTTCAAAAACTAGGTCAGTAGGTCAAATAATAGAAAAACCTTGTGACCTCTCTTAAGGCCATATTTTTCATGGGATCTGTATGAAAGTTGGTCTGAATGTTCATCTTGTTGATGTCTAGGTCAAGTTCGAAACAGGGTCATGTGCGGTCAAAAACTAGGTCAGTAGGTCTAAAAAAAGAAAAACCTTGTGACCTCTCTAGAGGCCATACTTGTGAATGGATCTCCATAAAAATTGGTCAAAATGTTCACCTTGATGATATCTAGTTCAAGTTTGAAACTGGGTCACGTGCCATCAAAAACTAGGTCAGTAGGTCAAATAATAAAAAAACCTTGTGACCTCTCTAGAGGCCATACTTTTCATGGGATCTGTATGAAAGTTGGTCTGAATGTTCATCTTGATGATATCTAGGTCAAGTTCGAAACTGGGTCGACTGCGGTCAAAAACTAGGTCAGTAGGTCTAAAATTATTAAATTCTTTTGACCTCTCTAGAGGCCATATTTTTCAATGGATCTTCATGAAAATTGATCTGAATGTTCAACTTGATGATATCTAGGTCAAGTTCGAAACTGGATCACGTGCGGTCAAAAACTAGGCCAGTAGGTATAAAAATAGAAAAAACCTTGTGACCTCTCTAGAGGCCATATTTTTCAGTGGATCTTCATGAAAATTAGTGAGAATGTTCACCTTGATGATATCTAGGTAAAATTCAAAACAGGGTCACGTACCTTCGAAAACTAGGTCAGTAGGTCAAATAATAGAAAAACCTTGTGACCTCTCTAGAGACCATATTTTTCAGTGGATCTTCTTGAAAGTTGGTCAGAATTTTTATCTTGATAATATCTAGGTCAAGTTCAAAACTGGGTCACATGAGCTCAAAAACTAGGTCACTATGTCAAATAATAGAAAAAACGATGTCATACTCAAAACTGGGTTATGTGGGAAGAGGTGAGCGATTCAGGACCATCATGGTCCTCTTGTTTTTTTTTCATGTTTTATTGCTAATTAAGTACACATCAAGTAATGTCTTATTTAAGTAGGCCACATTAGATGTGAAACAAGCGGTATAAGCACTTTTTTTTTGTTGTAATAGCATATGAATTTACGCATTCATTCATAAATTACAGCATGTGATTCCTTTTACATCCTCAGATGTAAGATGAGATTTTCCAGCACTGTCAGAAAGCACAGGAAAATCCTGTCTGGCATGCAAGAATGATATCTTCTTCACTGTGTTTTACCAGTCATCTTACACCTCCATGGTGTAAGATGGCTCTTATGTTATATTTTTAGCTCACCTGAGCCAAAGGCTCATGGTGAGCTTTCGTGACTGCTAACTGTCCGTCCTCCATCATGTGTCCGTCAACATTTTCTAAAAAAAAATCTTCTTGAAAACCACTGGGCAGAATTATTTCAAACTCCAAAGGAATGATCCATGGGTGGTCCCCTTTCAAAATTGTTAAAAGAATTGAATTCCAAGCAGAACTCTGGTTGCCATGGCAACCGAAAGGAAAAACTTTAAAAATCTTCTTGTCCAAAACTGCAAGGCATAGAGCCTTGATATTTGGCATGTGACATCATCTAGTGGTCCTCTATGCAATTTGTTCAAATTGTGCCCCTGGGGTGAAAAGAGGCCTCACGACGGGGGTCACAAGTTTTACATATACTTATATAGGAAAAAACTTTAAAAATCTTCTTGTCTAAAACCAGATGACCTAAGCCTTTGATTTGGTTTGTAGCATTGCCTTATGGTCCTCTACCAAAATTGTTCAAATTATAACCTTTGGGTGAAAAGAGGCCCTGCCCCGAGGGGTTTAAGTTTCACATAGACTTATATAGGAAAAAACTTTTAAATTTTTTGCCTGAAACTGAAAGGCCTAGGCTTTATATATTTGGAATGTTGCATTGCCTTGCGGTCCTTTACCAAAATTGTTCAAATAATTCCCCTTAGGTGAAAAGTGGGCCTGCCCTGGGGGTCCCAAATTTAAGATAGACTTATATAGGGAAAAAATAAAAATCTACTTGTCTGAACGTTCAAGGCCTAGGTCTCTGATATTTGGTATGTCGCATTGCTCAAAGATTGTTCAAATTATGCCCCTGAGGTGAAAAGATGCCCCACCCTGGGGGTCACTTGTTGTATGAAGTATATAAAAATATTAAATCTTCATAAATTATCAGATCATATTTCCTTGACTATTTAATTATAATTACCTGATTTGAACACTGACCTTAAAACTAACTTTCAGTGACCATGAATGTGACCTACTGACCTACTTTCTAATATTTTAGTGTTAGTTTGCCATTATAAACGTGTGGATCATATTATTCAGGCGAGAGATTCAGGGTCATCATGACCCTCCTGTTTTAATGAATGTGTAAATTTGTACGCAATTATAATAAAATAGAGCTTAAAAGAAAACAATTTATTTATTTTTATTTCTTCCATTAATTGTGGAATATAGCATGCAAGAAAAATAATATATAAGTACTGGTAGTTGAAGATTGTGACTGAAATACTTGGCTATTGGCTAACAGTCAGGCCCTAATTACTGCCTAAACAGTTACCCTTGAGCCAGATATTTCTATCTGCAGTTTCAAGCAGTTAACGATTGTTATAATCTCACACCAGAATTTCATTTGGAATACATTGTTTCATAGGTGAGAAGCCCTTATGGCCAATGAAAAGGATATTTTTTTTATGTAAGGACAGAATAATTTTCAGAGTCAACACCAGATGAACTACTTTCAAGAGTTGTGTTGATATAATAGATCTAATAATCCAAATAAAGTGATAAATAAAAAAAATTAACTTCTGGGCAGGTGAATTTGCTGATATTTTCTGGAAATATCAGTAAATTCACCTGCCCAGAATTTAAATTTTGATACATTTATCATTTTATTCCAGATTTTCTTCTGAGGAGAAAGCCAAGCGTGACCCATTTGTTTTCATGCCATTCGGCCATGGGCCCAGGAATTGTATTGGTATGAGGCTGGCGTTGCTGGAGGCAAAAATCGCAACTGTTGCAGTACTTAGAAAGCTGAAGTTTGTGAAATGTGCAGAAACTGAGGTAAGTTGAGACGCGCCATGAGAAAACCAACATAGTGGCTTTGCGACCAGCATGGATCCAGACCAGCTTGCGCATCTGCGCAGTCTGGTCAGAATCCATGCTGTTCGCTAACAGTTTCTCCAATTGCAATAGGCTTTGAAAGCGAACAGCATGGATCCTGACCAGACTGCGTGGATGCGTAGACTGGTCAGGATCCGTGCTGGTCACAAAGCCACTATGTTGGTTTTCTCATGGCGTGGCTCATTTAATTTTTTAACAAATTTATCAACTGACAGTTAAGAGACATTACCGACCAAAACAGTTTGTGATTGCTTGTTTACAGCCTAGCTAAACAGGATATTTTATATTTACTTTCTTAGGGGGCGGCCATTGGAAAATTAAGGGGATTGGGGCTGGCAGAAAAAAAAGATAAATTTTTGTCCGAAACATTAACCATAACAAGTAAATAATCATTCTGGCCTAAGTTTCAAAACCGAAAGACCCTTATCGCTTTTTTTGGCTCAAAGGCCAAGGTCATGGGGACCTGACATAACTGTCCCGATTGTTTTGTTTCCTGACTCTCATTTCAGCAAATATAATATTGAACAATGACTATTCAAGCACAAGTTGAGGAAGTTTCATTTCCGTCATTCGCTTGCACCGATACTTAAATATTCCTTGATCATCTTTTAAATTATGAGTTAAACATGTTTTGTTTCAGGAGAAATTACAGCTAATTAAAGAATCGTTTTTGAGACCCAAGAACCCGATTAAAGTTGGAGTTGTCCTCCGATAAACTACAAAGGAAAGAAGCCACGGAGACCTGTCCTCAAATGCTAGTCATAAAAATGTGTCATAGTAACAGGATCTGGTATTCTGTTATTCTGTTACGTGTTAATTGATGTTTTGATTTCGCTTTTTTTAAACGACGATGATGACGGATGAATGGCTTCAATTTAGAACTTTGTTTATATGGAAGGTTACATATGTGTCAGAAAATACGTTCATTGCTTACATGACCAAAGTGTTTCAAGTTCATGAAACGATGCACTTTTATATTTACAGTTACCATTTCAGTAAATAGTGAAATTATACACAAAATGTAATTGTCTTGATAAGCTGGGTGGATCATAAGCAAACAATTAGAAGCCAGGAATCACAAATGTCTATCTTTTTTTCAGATTTAACATCGCACCGACACATGATAGGTCATATGGCGACTTTCCAGCTTAAATGGTGGAGGAAGACCCCAGGTGCCCCTCCATGCATTATTTCATCACGAGCGGGCACCTGGGTGGAACCACCGACCTTCCGTAAGCCAGCTGGACGGCTTCCTCACATGAAGAATTCAACGCCTCGAGTGAGGCTCGAACCCACATCGATGAGGGGCAAGTGATTTTTTGAAGCCAGCGACTTTAACCACTTGGACACGGAGGCCCCAAAACGTCTATCTAGTTTTATATATAAAGAAACCGTTGCTTTCAAAACGGCATCTGCGAACATATTTGTTCATTTTATAATGCTGGCATTTCTTTATTGATAGGAATATATTTCACCAGGACTTTAGCAGTCTTCTGAATGCATTTCAGATATTATTGATATTTAATTGAAACGTTATGCGTAGTTAGACGTAGGGCAGTACTTTTTAACTCCATTTCAGTCATTGTATCTAGATTGTTGCAGCCATCACAGCAAAATCTTTACTCACATCCGTCCTTGTTATGTTCTCGTTGGTGTCCTGACAAACATCATAGTCTTCCAAAACTTGAGCTTGGGCATATACAAGAATTTTTCTACTTTTTCTTTTGTTCTTTGACTTTCCACTTCACAATACGTTATTTGTATTCGTGTATTTTACTTCATTTCCTATGTTAAATACTTTTGATGGCATTTTTACATTATTATGTTAGAGGACCATATGTTAGACTGGCTATAGTCAAATATGTTATCCTCTTTGAATAAAGTTCTTCTTCTTATTATTATTATTATTATTTTTATTTTTATTATCATTTAACTTTGATGTTAAGCAGAATCGTTTGTACTTTGTATTCTTTCAGTCTCTACCTCACCTATTTTTTTCAAGGTCAAGGAAAAGTCAGCCATTTTTTAATTGTTTAGGGAAATTTGAAAGTGGAGCAAAAGTCAGAGAAATATGGAACCAGAGGTCAAGAGCCGAGGAATCAATTTGTAAAAAGATAAAACTTTAATTTTTGGCTAAACCAAGCATTTTTACAAATATTTCAGTTAGCAGTAAAATATATTCTTGATTTTACATCCAAACATTATAGTTTATCAGGTTAACTGCCCGTAGTTACATAGAAAAGCGGCGATAAACCCAAAACAATAAATCTTTAGATTTAAAATCAACTTTTTATTTCATTTTATTTTTCAAAGCAATTGATATTTTCC